>NC_080166.1:120912672-121512672 GCF_950295315.1 Erinaceus europaeus | reverse complement strand
AGACACCTGCAGACTTGTTTCACCGCCTGTGAAGCAACTCCCCTGCAGGTGGGGAGCCAGGGACTCGAACCATGATTCTTATGCAGGTTCTTGTGCTTTGCACCATGTGCGTTTAACCTGCTGCACTACCACCTGACTCCCTCCTCTCTTGATTTTTCTCTGTCCTTTCCAACAACAACAGCAGCAATAACAACAACAGTGATAAACAACAGGGGCAACAAAAGGAAAAAAAAAAACAGCCTCCAGGAGCAGTGGATTTGTAGTGCAGGCACTTCAAGCCCCAGAGATGACCCTGCAGGCAAAAGAGAGAGAGAGAGAGAGACAAAGAGAAAGGGGGAGGAAGGGAGGGAGGGAGGGAGGGAGAGAGAGAGAGAGAGAGAGAGAGGATCCAGTCTAACATTAAATACTGAGTTAGCAATGGCAATCAAGTTGTGTTGGGTTTCAGTCATTGTAACTGTCCACTCTTCCTTTTCCCCAAATCAGCAGTTGAGGCTTAATGTCTCAGCAAATGAAATACTGGTTTTAGGGTGAAGTTTGTTATCCTGGCGAGTTCAAAGTAAACTGGGAGAATGGGCTTCTCACAGACATTACTACATAAAATGGGAAACTACAGCTTCCATCAGTGAACAGATAAAAGGAACAACGTACTGTTTTAAACGATTTGAGGCCTTTGGATATAGAAAATCATAACTGTGGGGGTCAGGCAGCAGCGAAGCAGGTTAAGCGTACATGGTAAGAAGTACAAGGACTGGTGTAAAGATCCCAGTTCGAGCCCCTGGCTCCCCACCTGCAGGGAGGTCGCTTCACAAGCGGTGAAGCAGGTCTGCAGGTGTCTATCTTTCTCTCCCCCCCTCTCAATTTCTCTCTGTCCCATCCAACAGCAACAACATCAATGGCAATAATAATGGCAACAACAAGGGCAATAAAATGGGGGGGATGGCCTCCAGGAGCAATGGATTCTTAGTGTACATACTGAGCCCCAGCGATAATCCTGGGAGGCAAAAAAGAAAGAAAAGAAAATCATAACTGCTTGTTGCAAAGGGGATTTTTCAGGTGTCATCTTGCAACCACTACCTGCAGTTTCAGAGAAATGTAAAAAACTGGAGAAGGAAGATGTTACAGAGATGTCCAATATGTGGTGTCAATGTGAATATATTAAGCATTAAACAGAGTGTAACATGGTATTTCTTTGTGATTCAAAGAGCGATTTAGAAATCATGTATTATTTTGGAATTGCTACAGAAGACAGAAATTACTGTGTAGCGTGAATGGACGGATGTTCACAGTAATTGCTAGCAGTGCACAGCTTCCTGGGCACAGGGTTTGATCTGTTACATAATTGGTCCAATTGCTCGGCACCCTTTGTGCCAGGAGTAGTGCTAAGTGATTTCTTTTTATGTCCTTATATCTTACTAACACCCTGTATGTTACAAGGAAATGGCTTGTACATGACCACACAACTAAAATGCCAAGATCTGAAACTCCGACACAAATGTGTGTAAGATCAGTTGCTCATAGCCACTTGTCTCTACTGCCTAGAAAGATCCAGACTGGTTTTTGGTGACCACGGAACCAAAAAGAAGTTTATGAAGAGTACAGAAACTAAGCAATCATGAGAAAAAACAGGTCTTTCTTTTTAACTTCTTTATTGGGGGATTAATAATTTACAGTTGACAGTAAAATATGACTGTTTGTACATGTGCTAACATTTCCCAGTTTTCCACAGAACAATTCACCCCCCACTAGGTTCTCCTCTGCCATCATGTTCTAGATCCTCCCCCTTACCTCAGAGTCTTTTACTTTGGTGCAATAAACTACAGGGAGTCTTTTCCAACACTTTTCTTCAACAACAGACTTTCTATGTTGGAGATAATACTTTTCATACAGGATCAATGCTGTCTTTCATGAAGATATTATGTGTTGCTTTGAACCAAGAGGTCTAATTCATGGTATGTGAAGTGAGCTTTAATTTGGTGAATGGGAATCTAGAAACTTGTCCTGTTTACATTGGAGTTGAGGTTCCCCATCCACAACATTGAGAACCATTCATGGAGACCAACTTGTCTTCACAAAAACAATCCTCCAACACCCTCAAGGTCTACTTTAAGTTTCTCAAGTTCTGTTAGGGACGAAGAGATGTTCACTGGGTAGACTACCTGCCTTGCCAAGCATGTGACCCATGTTTAGTCCTAGCACCACTTGCCAGGTACTATGGCCTTGGAGGAAGTTTTTGGTTGTTTTTTTTTTTCCCTCCACAGTTATTGCTGGGGCTCAGTGTCTGCTACATATCCACTTCTAGTAACCACCTTTTCCATTTTGTTGTTATTGTTGTTGTTGAATAGGACAGAGAAAAATCGAGAGAGGAGGGGGAGACAGTGGGAGAGAAAGACACCTGCAGACCTGCTTCACCGCTTATGAAGCAACCCCCCAGGCAGGTGGGGATCCAGGGGCTTAAACCAGTATTCTTATGCTGGTCTTCCTGCTTCGCCATATGTGCTTAACCTGGTGCACTACTGCCTGGCTCCCTGGAGGAAGTTTTAGTGCTGTGGTATTCCTCCATCTCTCTGTGTCTCTTTCTCTTTCGCTAAATGAAACAAGTTGCCTGGAGTGGTGAAATCATACATGTGTGAGGCCTTGGTTCCACCAAAAAAACAAAAACAGCTTTATTAGTTATGGGTCCTGGCTGGAAGCAAAGTAAGTTCTCAGACTAAATAAATAAGAAAAACGTAATGAAGGAGCTATTCCCAAAGATTTAGGCAGGGCTAAAGGAAATCAGCAAGGCCCCTTAGTTTACCCGCACATTCTTTACAAGTGCGACTACTGGTTTGTTGTTTTTTCCCCCAAAGCTCCTAAAGCAGGGACACACAGCTGGAGGTGGTGGTCTGCTGCCCCCTGGAGGGAAGATATAGATGTCCCCCGCATCCCAGTTACTGATAAAACTTACTTCCAGACCTCAGCAGGCAAATCTTGACTTGTACTAAGAGAGGCTGATGCAACTCAATTCTAAGCTTTCTGCTTACTAGGGTGGAAGAGGAGACAAGACAAGATTCTATATAAAAATAAATATATCAACTCATCAAAAGAGCCAAGTTTTTTGTTTTTTTTTGTAGTTCCAGCTTCTGAGAACTCCTTTTTCTCCTAAAAGTTGATTAATTTTATTGAGGTATTCCTGCTATAGCAGACATTTTTTTTTTTTTTTTTTTTTTGCCTCCAAGGTTATCACTGGGTCTTGGTGCCTGCACTACGAAGTCACTGTTCCTGGAGGCTACTTTTTCCCTTTTGTTGCCCTCGCTGTTTCTCACTGTTGTTATTATTATTGTTGTTGTTGCTGTCATTGTTGTTGAACAAGACAGAGAGAAATTGAGAGAGGAGGGAAAGACAGATGGGGGGGAGAAAGACAAACATCTGCAGACCTGCTTCATCTCTTGCGAAGTGTACCCCCTGCAGATGGGGAGCTGGGGGCTCAAACTGGGATCGTTATGTCTGTCCCTGCACTTTGTGCAATGTGTGCTTAACCCACCTGGCCCCCAGAAGTGAATTTTATGTGTACAGTACTGTAGTCCACCATCAGTATCCACTACATCATGATCATCCTCCAAAGCCTGTTTCCCCACTCTATCACACACTTTGACCCCTTTATCCATTCTGTTCACACCAACATCTTTCCACTCTTGTTACCACTGGTCTTTTCTTTGTACCTGAGAGTTTGGTGTCATGGAGCAAGATAGAAGCTACTGCACAATGACTGAGCTAAAAGACAACACAACAAAGTCCTGCCTATTAATCTGTGACCCAATATGTGATGCCCACCTTCATCTAAGGGTGTCACAAGGACTGAGCCAGCCCATGCAGATATGAATTGGCCAGTCCTCGGTGATAGGGCTGGGGCTAGAAGGCAGTGTAACCGCTGGGATGTTCATTCCTCTGCCCTCCATTTTCTCTTGACTCTTGGTCCCCTCTTTCCTGCTTCCATTCTCTTTAGGGACATCCTCCTTCCTCCAAGGGATGGGGAGTGTGTGGCCTATCTTTTCTGTAGCTTCTTTCCTCTTTTCTTTAAAGTGTTTGTTTTGAGAAAAACAACAGAGATGGGAGAGAGAAAAGCAGGGATATTTTACCTTGCCTAGTTCAATGTTGTGGGATAGTTGGGATTTCCAGGGGACTGTATGTCTCTGTTTCTCTGTCTCATCAGATGTATTACCTTATAAATTAATGTTTCTTGCTCTCCTTACAATCTTGTCTGCCTTGTATCATGGAATCTTCACTAATGTGGGACAAGAGCTAAAAGGATCTGGACTCTAGTAAGAAGGACCCTAGTAACAAGGCTGTATAATGGTAGAACTCTGGATTTATAAGCATGAGGTTCTAGGTTTAATTCCCAGAACCACATATTCCATGATACTTCTGTTTTCTCTATTTCACAATATAAATGAAATAGCTCTTTCTAAAGAGGGGAGGGCAAGAGGTACTTACCCAGTAGAGTACTCTACCATATGGAAGGACCCTGGTTTAAGACAACTACCACCTGGAAGCACCATGCAAAAATGGATTTCATAAGCACTGGAATGGTGCCATGGCATTCCCCCTCTCTCTGCTTCTTTTCCCTCCCTGTCTATAACCCTATATCTGGAAAAGGAAAAGGAAGAAGGAAAAATAAAGTCTGCCAGAAGCAGATACTACTACAGTTTTTTAAAAATTATATTTATTTATTTTCCCTTTTGTTGTCCTTGTTTTTTATCGTTGTTATAGTTATTATTGATGTCATCATTGTTGGATAGGACAGAGAGAAATGGAGAGAGGAGGGAAAGACAGAGAGGGGGAGAGAAAGATAGACACCTGCAGAACTGCTTCACCGCCTGTGAAGCGACTCCCCTGCAGGTGGGGAGCCGGGGGCTCGAATCGGGATCCTTACGCCAGTCCTTGCACTTTGCGCCACATGCACTTATCCCACTGCGCTACTGCCTGACTCCCACTGCTACAGTTTTTGATGTTCACTAGAAGTTCAGCCCAAGGAGGGGAGGAATACCAGAAGCAATTGCAAGAGAAATGACAGTAGAAGTTCATTTTGAAAACTTTCATGCTGTTAGGGCCTTAATGCTGCCCAAAGCTGCTCAGTGACTCCCCTGTGTTCTGGGATCATGAATTCTCATAGGAAGGATCAGGGGTGAGGAGTAATGGGGGAAGGATGGAAGTACAGACCTGGTGGTGGGAATGTTGCTCTCCAGAGGACATTGTGCTATGTCTGAAGGTACTTTTGATGGTCACAACTGAGGAGAAGCCACCATCCATCTTGTGGGTGTAAGGAGCCACACTGGTATCCCAAAATTTAGAGCTAGATAGTTCTTTGCTGTAGGAAAACAAAACAAAACAAAAAACCCTCTAGTTATGTTCCTATAGTTTTTTTTCTTTTCCTACAGCAAAGAACTATCTAGCTCTAAATTTTGGGATACCAAAGTAGAGAAAACCAGACCTAGAGTATAATCCAGATGCTTCTCTTGCACTTGCAAGATCTCCAGTGTCTGTCTTGCTGGGATCAGTCCTATGGTAACCCCAGGCTGATAATGATGGTCCTTTGTTCTTATTTCTGGACTAACCAAAAGGCTCAGTATTGAGTCCTTCTCAACTATTGTATTCCTTACACTTGTACCTGGTAGCCGTTTAATACTATTGCATGAATATGAGACCATGCTCTCTCTAATTGCTAATCAGATTCAGATCCTGTAAGGAGCTCTAGTTTCCTCTACAAGATACTGGTTTGAATCAAGGGGCTCCCAAGAGAAATTGAATGAGTGTGAAAGATTCACTAGCTAGCTCACTTCCCAGCAAGTGTTGGCTCCAGCAAGCCTGTGCAATCCCAACTCTCACGAGAAAACATTTGGTTTATAGGTTGTTCTCACTTGGCTTTGGAAACCAAGAACACATTCGATTTAATTACCATTCAGCGTTAGTCAGCATGGATTTGCCGAAGTTCTCACTCTACATATTTATTACGAAATGCATCGACCCTCATTTTTCTAGACAGGGCAATTTAAACACTTCCTGTCTCCAAGAAGTCACTGCTGATATTGAATTCCAATAGCATGCGAAACTGTGGCTGGCAGCCAATAAAAGATGCTTTATACCCCAGCTCTCCCTTGACAACCCAACAACTTGTGAATAACCTAACAGGCAGCAGAATTCACTGCATTCTGAAGTCTAAACCTTCTCCCCCTCTGGTGGCAAGAGCTGAGGAAGGATTGATAGTCCCGAAGGAGCCACTTTGAAATCAAACTTACATATATTCCCTGCCTTCTGTTCACAGTGTAATATTATTTTTCCAGAGGCCTTGCAAATATATCCTGCAGTGACAAAGGGAAATACTAGAGTACATTTGCTTTCTCTAACTGTAAGGCAGTGCTTGTAGACCTGACTGCAGTGTGGTCGGTGGAGTCAGTGCCAGACAGCTTAGACCCCTTCCTGGACCTGAAGCTTAGGTCTTTGGGAGATGAGAAAGCCCATCTGCTTGCTCAGTAAGGTCCTGATGTAATATGTGCGGTAGGTACCTTGTATTTCCTCTCTGTGGAGACTTAATGTAATGTCTGTTGAATGCAGCCAGAATCTCAGAAACATGATGGAGCCTAAGGGAGAAAAAGGGACTCAAGCTGTAAGTAGCAGTCAGAGGAAACACTGTTTTGCTGAGGGACATTCCTTAGGGAAGGACGGGCCCCCACTCTCTCCCCCTCCCCCAGGATGAACTATATCTCCAGAGTCTGTCAGCACTTCTGAAGGTAGAACAGAACAGACCACTGAGAGGTGATAGAATGGTTGCTTTGTTATTACAGTGAGTAGAAATGTGAAATAAAGAAGCAGCCATGATGCTTTTTCTTTCCGTGGAAATGGCCTGGGCTGCTGGACTGTCCATGGTCTCTAGAATTGAAGTCTGGCATGCAGTTAGAAATTGGTTTCACTGAGTCCCAGTCTATTACAGCTCCACAAGAATTTCAAGGCCACATAACCTCACACCCTGCAGAATGTGTTTCATAGATGAGGCATCACAAGCCCAGGGCGCTTGAGTGAAAGCCCTAGGATTACATGGGGCTGGTGGGCAGAGAAGCAGGCTAAATTTCCCTGTCCAGTCAGAGCCTGCCACTACCTCCCTCCACACCCCACGACCCCAAGGATGCACTTAGGGGCCTAGGCAACAAGCACTAGGTTTAAGGTCTATCTTGGTCTCTTTGAGCTGCTAGAGCAAAAATACCATAGAAAATACCATAGATGGAGTTAAATTTACAGTCATTCTTCATAGTTCTAAGATCACAGAATACATGGCAAATGGATCTGTAAGAAACAAGGCAGCTTTACTTTCTTTTGCAAATAGGTACTGTTTCCAACCTTGATCCCCAGCTTTAAAGGACCTTGATCCCTGCTGACCCAGAAGTTCAGCCATTTCTCCTCTGAAATAAATATCTGAAAAGGGAAGAGCACCAAAGGGGTTCAAGAAGACTTTGGGGCAGGGAAAGTTTGGTGGGGGTGGGGGTGGTTTGCCAGACACCCTGCAGATGAAAGATCATCTTTCTGAGTGGGAAGAGAAAATCTTGTGATTTCTACTCTGAGACAAACAAGCCATAGGAGAGCATCTTCCCAGCACCATTTCTCTCTGTTTTCTCAGTGGGTTAGTCAAGGAACTCCGGAGTCATTTAAGCCGTTTGTGATGTTGGAGTTGAGCTTTTTGGTCCAGTGTTTGGTGGGAGGAGGATGCTAATGAGCCTTCTGCTCACTGGCCTGGTTGCAGATTAGGAGAGGTGTGTTGGGAGGAACCCCCAGATCTTCCTGTGGCTGGAGGCAGAAGCCCCAAGCCCTTGGTAATCCTGTCCTTCTTCCAGTATGTGACAGTCAGTGAAGTGAGCTTTAGATGCAAATTGGGCGGGGCTAGTGAACAGAGTGGTGGGGTACAGGCTCACCAGATATGTCAGTTCTACTTGCAACCTGGCATGAACCCCAGAAGGTGGATTTCCAAGTATTAAGAGAGAAGGGCATGCTCACCCCTTCATCCCTGTGACAGCCAGCTAACTGGAGACAGCAGTCTGCTCTAGCAAGGAGCCAGAGAATGCACATTTATTGAATTTCACTTCATCACTAGCTTCCCTAAGAAAATGTGTTTTTTAATATTATTTATTTATTATTGGATAGAGACAGATAAATTGAGAGGGGAGGAGAAGATAGTGGGGAAAAGAAACAGAGAAACCTGTAGCCCTGCTTTACCACTTGTGAAGCTTCCTCCTGCAGGTGGGGATCAGGGGCTTGAACCTGGGTCCTTGCAGACTGTATGCACTTAACCAGGTGTGCCCCCACCTGGCCTCAGAAAATGTATTTTTAAATATTTTATTTATTTATTTATTTATTTTAGTGAGAGATATACAGAGAAGGAAAGAAAGAAAATGATCGAGAAAGGAAGAAAGACCAGAGAACTGCTAAGCTTTAACTTATGGTGGTGCTGGGGTTTGAACCTGGGTCCTCTGAGCCCCAGGCATGGACAAAGTCTTTTGCAAAACTATTATTCTATCTCTCCAGACCAGAAAATGTATTTTTGAACACATTTTTAAATAATTAAAAACAACAAGGTGGGGAGATATCATAATGGTTATGCAAACAGACTCTTATGCCTGAAGCTACAAGGTCCTACGTTCAGTCCCCCACAGCACCATATATCAGAGCTGAGCAGTGCTCTGATAAAAAATATATATATAGGGAGTCAGGCAGTAGCGCAGTGGGTTAAGCACATGTGCTGCAAAGCGCAAGGACCTGCATAAGGATCCCAGTTCAAGCCCCCGGCTCCCCACCTGCAGGGGAGTCACTTCACAGGTGGTGAAGCAGGTCTGCAGGTGTCTATCTTTCTCTCCCCCTCTGTCTTCCCCTCCTTTCTCCATTTCTCTCTGTCCTATCCAACAACAACATCAATAACTACAACAATAAAATAACAAGGGCAACAAAAGGGAATAAATAAATATTAAAAAATAATAAATAAATATGTATCATAAAAGTATTTTATGGCTGGGGGCGAGGGGGCAGTGCATCTGGTTAAGTGCTCACACTACAGTGTGCATGGACCCACCTTCAAGCCCCTGGTCCCCACCTGCAGGGGGAAAGCTTCATGAGTGGTGAAGCAGTGCTGCAGGTGACTCTGCTTTTCTCCCTCTCTATCTCTCTTTCCCCTCTCAATTTCTCACTGTCTCTATCCCATAGTAATAAATAAATAAATAAATAAATAAATAAATAAATAAATATATTATGGCTTACTGGGCAATGAGGGTAACTTTGTTGTTAAAATTCGTAGGCTCTTGCCGGGCCGGCTAGCTTCACGGGCGGGTAACAGAGACGCGGAGACAACAGCTGGGCAGGGAAGCTGTATTTCTTTAGTGTTAAAATTCGTAGGCTCTTGCCGTCAGGTTGGCTTCACGGGCGGGTAACAGAGACGCGGAGACAACGGCTGGGCAGGGAAGCTGTATTTCTTTATTCAGGAACAACGATTCATAAACTAAGACAAACTAATCACCAAACAGAACTCTGCTGTCTCTTTGCGGCGGCACACTCTCCCTTACTCTCGAACTCAGGAACTCTCCAACTCTGGAACTCTCGTACTGGGGAACCCTCTGAAAACTCTGGCACACTGGAACTCTCTCTTACTCTGTAACCCTGAAACTCTCGAACTCAGGAACTCAGGAACTCTTGGACTCAGGAACCCTCTCTCGGGGTTCCTTGGGGCGGGGCCAAACAGGCCCGCGAAATTAACAGGACTGATCCAATTCTCTTGGCAGGGGAGGGCTAGAACAAACCAATGTAAAGCATATGACATAACTTGATTTCCTTTCATTTATTTATTTATTTACTTTTAAAACAGCTTAACCAAGTGATCCCTGGTAAAAAGATGTTTCTAACTTACTTCTATGTGTAAGTATGCCTCTAGAAATTTCCTCAAATTAATAATCTTAAATTAACAGTGTTTATTAGCATGAAAGAACAGGAAACATTGGGCATTTAATGGCAGGGTAAAATAAATTTCATGTAAGGAATATTCTTCAGTCCTGCCAAAATAACACAATAGTCTTTCATACCTGAGCCTTTGGGTCTCCCAGGTTTAATCCCTGGCACTATCATAAACCAAAGTTGAGCAGTGCTGGTAAAATGGAAAAAAAAGAACATTATTCTGCCACCACAACTGGTAACAATAATGCTAAATTCACTGGAAAAAAAATCAGAAAACTGAATAGTATCTATGCACCTACATAGTGACATGAAGGGATCCTACCTTAAAGTTTGCTAAGCTGTTAGCAGAAGGTGGTAGAGTGTTCTTTTTTCTAAAATTTCAGTTACATTATATTACAAAGGTACTATGAGAGGTAACTGTTGCCAGCTAACAAGTAAGTGCAGAACTATATAAAGAGAAAGCAGGACTACATGTCCCGGAGATCCCTTCTCTGAGAACTGTCTTCAAACAAAGTACTCAAGGAAACCTGCCATATCAGAGTATTAACCAGATTACTGGCCAAGGAGAAAGCCAGAGGATGGCTCTGTACACTAGTCCATAAACCCCCAGTGTAGCAGGAAGGAGTTAGCTGGGCTCTGAATTTTCTTGCTACTTCCAGCTGTCTTTGATTTCAGCAGTAAAATTCCATATAAACCTTCATGATAATTATTTTCATAGTCTCCATGACAATGTTATACTACTGGGCAGACTAAGAACCCTGTATTAGTTTGAAGGGCCCTGGGTAACAAGATAAACACGATTTTCTAAAAGGAAAAAACAGTGTACTGGCCCACAAAGATATTTAGTTCTACTGGACCTGTGGTGAGAGCTACCTGAGTTGAAAGAAACCCCTGTGTAGAGAATACGGTTGCTGAGCATGAGTCACCCATTAGACAACCACAGCAGTAGCCATGGCTGCTAGCTTGCCTGCTGCTCTCTGAACTGGCCAGGTGGTGTGTAGAGGTTCCCATGCTGAACTGCATGTTAAGATAACCTGAGGAGCTGGGAGATAATTCGCCTGGTAGAGTACTTCCCTTGCTTTCAATGAGGATCTGTGTTCAAGATCCAACACCATGTGGGAGCACCATGTGTGGCACCCTAAGGAGCTCCATGGATGGTGGTGCTATGTGGAGGTGTTTTGTCTTTCTTGCCTCTCTGTTTATCTCTCTTTTTCTAAAAAAAAAAAAAAAAAGTGTTTGGTCATATCATAGATGTACATGACAACATCCGTTGGCACCACATTTAAGTAAAAAGACAAATAGTGCCTAGGGTGAGCAGTCAGCGTGAGAGTCTTCTAGAATCTCATGATGGGTCTGCTGAAGAAAGTGGGCCAATGGGGCTGAGGAAAGAGATGGAGCAACAGTTTGCTGACGGTCCTCAAATATTTGGAAGACAGAAACTAAGATTTGTTCTTATTATCTTGTCCCTCTTCACTAGGAATGACCAAGGCAAAGGTTACTCTGCTTTATCTGTGGCCTGGTCCTTCTCTGTGTACCATGCACCATTTCCCATCCAGTGCTGGGCAACCAGGGAATCTAACTTCCTTGTGTTGGGCCTGCCAGTTTGAGTTTGACAGTTCAGAGACAGAATTCTTCCTTTGTAATGGACTATATTCAGATCCTCATGAGAACTCCTCTCCAACATGTCTGCACTCATAGTCACTGCTCTTTCTAGCACAAACCTGTACTGGTGCTAGAACTTGTTACCATTTGTGCCACAGATGTTCATGTGAGCATGCACACATGCCAGCCTTAAGCTAGCCCATGAAGTAGGCAGTCTTCCCTGTTGTTGTGGTCCGGTGTTGGGCTGCACCGCGGAGAAGAGAGAGAAAGTCTGGAGCAAGGGGGTACACAAATCTTTATTATAGCATGGGGGGGTGGCTCAGGCCACGTGGAGTCAGCCAACAATGGCCGTCCCCACTACCTGACCGCGGCGAGAGAAGGGAGAGAGATCTGCGAGAGGGGGAGCCGAGAGCCCAGAGAGAGCGAGCGGGGGGGGGGGGGTAAGGGGGCTTTTTATTCGGCAACAACCAGGGGTGCCATGTGGGGCCAGGATTGGTTGAAGGGGGCACTGCTAGGATTTCTCAGGGCGTGGTAAAACCTGGGGGCAGAGACTGCATCAGAATAATTCCTCAGCAACATCTCCTCCTATCCCTTTATATCTAAATGGACACAGTAAAGAAAAATGGAATGGAGCAGGCTTAAATGTTTTTAAGGAATGCCATGCTCAGGTGGTAAGATGTAGGACTTTCTGTGGAGGAGGGAAGGCTTAAATGGCTGCCAACCTTGTGAGATTTATGCGTCCTCCTGTGCTCAACCCCTCTTTAGAGAGAGAGACTTACCTGGAGGGACTCATCTCATAGGTTTAAGCGCAGCCTGCTCAACCATCTCTTCACAATATCTCTACATCTTTTCTATCTTTCTATCTAGTAATAGCATAAGATGGTTCAAAGTCTGTGAAAGACTATCATGGAGCAGAAACCTTTTGGGCATAAACCTAAATGATATAACAAAACAGGAAGGGACAAGTAGGGGAGTAGTAAAAGCCAGTGTGAAGTGAAGGGAAGGATTGGTGTGTAAAGGAACGTTCCCTGCTTGGGGGGGGAGGGGCAAGGGTACATAATGAGGGGGAGGCGGGATGGCATGACCCACCAAACAGAGGGGCTATTTGGCATTGTATAGTCCTCAAGGCAACAGTCTGTAAAGTCTATGAATTACTCAGGATCAGTCTATAAAAAAACAGCAGCATGAAGGGAAATAAGCTGCTTTAAAATTGTGTAAAATGTCTATAGGGTATGTCAGAAAGTCCGATACAAGTCTCAGTCCAAAGTAGATGGCTAGGGGAAGAATTGGCAGGGGAGGAGATGCTGCATGAGGGAGGTCAGCCGCTGGAATTCTGCTTTTCTGTAGATAGCCAGCTGGAACCGCCAACATGTGACAGGCAGATCAGAAGCAGGAATGGCGAGCAGGCATTAAGAAAGTTCTGTCCTTGGAGTCTGTGTATCAGGTTCTTCAGATCGTGTTAAGTGTCATCTAGGGTTTCGGGAGGTGTGCCACTGTAGTAGTGCCGTCTAGTGGTTGACGTCTTGGTGTGCAGGGGTTCAGGTGGTTTTTCCGGGATTCCTGTGAAAGAAACACAAACAATCTGCTTCTCGTGGTTAATCTGAACTTGTAACAAGTTATAGGTTTGTTATAGTTGATACCTCGATGATTATAATTGGTTTAAAATCTCTTTATGATTTTATTTAAAGGTAATCTAATGTGACCTCCTGTAACAGTCTCTACCACAGGATCTTGAGACCAATTTTAGCTAAAATATGTATTTTAAACAGACTAAAATTGCTTAGAGAGTTAACGCATTTTCATGATAATGATTTTAACGTTTACAGTGCCAGATTGATGCCAGATCTGTTGTGGATTAATTTCCACAAGATAGTTTACAGGGCACCTTTGGGGGCCCTTCAAAGGTGTCCTGTATATAAAATTTATATATTTTAGTTTTGGGAATGTATAGTCATGTTAAACATTTAGACTTTTACCTAAATAGTTAGTTACCTTAACAAATTAATATTTACCTTGTCTGGTAATAGTGTAGCTGTAGGGTTACACTTTTGACTGTTAAGCTAGTGTTACCAAACTTGAGACATACCCATAAACATTTAGTTATAACACACTGGAGGAAAAAGAACTTTTGTTATAAAAACATATTATTTTTAAAAACAAATTTATATCCGTCATTAGTCACACAGTGTAAGACTAAACACTTACATATATACCAAAACTATATATAAAAATCAAAAGAGGGAGAAAAACAAAAATTTTGGAATGTTTCTGGATGTCTCTAGAAACTTTGGCTGCGTCCAGCATTTTTATATAAAGCCAATTACCTTTTAGAGTACTCCGAGCAGATGGGTCATGCAAAAAAATTTTTTTTGTCATTCAACACACTCACAAAAACAACTGGTCAGTTATAACATAAGACATTCAGGGAAAGGGTAGGAGAGAAGTCTCTGTGAGCCAGATTTTGTAGGTACTGCCATGTCGTATTATGGGTCCTGGGATGTATCCTGCATATGGTCCTCATGTAGTATTTCTTGTTCTTCAGGGATAACAGCGCCATCCTGCGGGTATTGTCGGACATAGCGGGCAGGAACCCAGACAGGTTTAGAGAAATTTTGAGGGAAAACGCATGCGAAACCCCTTCCCTTGGTCAATAGTGGGTCAGGTCCTTTCCAAATTTTATTGAGTGGGTCTCTCCATTTGACCTTAATAGATGGGAGGGTAGATGGTGTTTGCCAGTGAAGAATGATAGGAGGTAGGTTCGAGTTATTGTAAATATTAAAAAGATTTAACATAGTTAAGGCTTTTGCTAGCTGGATATTTTGGGGGGGGTACATTCCTCTTTTAATTTTATTTAGTTGAGCCTTAAGGGTTTGATGGGCCCTCTCAACAATGCCTTGTCCCTGTGGGTTATAGGGAATGTCTGTGGTATGAGTAATGTTCCAGAGGGAACAAAAATCTTTAAATTGTTTGCTGGTAAATGCCGGTCCACAGTCAGTTTTCAGTTGAAGAGGTAAACCCATCACAGCAAAACAGGAGAGCATATGGCTTTTAAGCTTTTTAGCGCTTTCTCCTGTCTGAGCTGTAGCCCACATAAATTTAGAAAAGGTATCAATTGAGACAAACACATATTTTTGTTTGCCAAAGTTTGGTATGTGGGTGACATCAATTTGCCAAATAGCATTAGCTTTTAAACCTTGGGGGTTAACCCCAAGGATCTGGATAGCAGGTGTCTTTATGAGACTTACACAAGAAGAGCATGTAGTGAGGATATGTTTTAACAGTGGTACAGGAACATCAGAAAATCGAGCTCGAAGGCCTTTAAGATTAACATGGGTTAGAGAATGAAAATTAGCAGGATCAGAGAAAGAGACTGGGAACCTGTGGAAGCAAGGCAGTCAACTGTGGCATTCCCTTCAGACAGGGAACCAGGAAGAGGGCTGTGGGAACGAAGGTGTTGAATATACAGTGGTTGGGTTCGAGAACAAAGCATAGAGGCGATTTGAATCAAGAGAGGGGAAAGTGGGTTGTCATCGATTTTCACATAAGAACAAGCAAGCCATGGGAGTAAGTTAACAGTATACACACTGTCAGAAAAAAGGTTGTAGGATTCTGGTACAGCTTTTAATGCAAGGAAAACAGCATAAAGTTCTTTGTACTGAGGGGAATTCTCAGGAAGCTCAGTAAAGAGAGGTTTAGAAGATTGTTTGTCTGGGTAATATATAAGGGCAGCAGCTCCCCTTTTTTTGCCATCAGTAAAGATTGTAGGAGCAGAGGGAATGGGATCCTGAGAGAAAAGTTTAGGTGCTAGTAGAGGCAGAAGAGGTAAAGAAGCTATCAATTTATTAGAAGGAAAATGGTTATCTATTTGTCCTGGAAACCCCATGAAGCTTATGGCAAAGCGGGAATGATGGCGTATAAGCCACTCTGTATCTGTGAGAGAAAAGGGCAGAATAATTAAATCTGGTTCTTTCCCTAAGACCTGCACAGACCTATTTCTCCCTTGGCGTACCATGAATGCTAACGCGTCTATCTCAGTGAGGCGTCTTGGAGCTCCTCCTACTGGCATGTGAAGCCACTCGAGAACCCCATGGTCTTGCCACAATGCCCCTACTACTGTGGGGGTGGAGTTGAAGATTAGAAGGTTTACTGGAGAGGAGGGGGAGAATCGAACAAGGTGCATGTCCTAGAGGGCCTGGTTAACCCTCTCCAATGCCGAGGAGGCCTCGGGAGTTAACTTACGTTTTGAAGAGGGCTGTTTGTTTCCTTTCAACAGGTCAAACAGTGGTTGGAGGCAGCTTGTAGGCAGATAGAGATACTGCCTAAGCCAATTTAAATTTCCTAGAAAACTTTGTAAAGAAGCAAGAGTAAGGTTAGAAGGGAAGGTGACATTAGGTTTTAAGGGACGAATTTGCATTAGAGAAATCTCTGAACCTAGGAAGGATATTGGAGGGATTAGCTGTATCTTCTCAGGGGCTACATTAAGGCCGCTTTTCTTTAATGCAGGAATGAGAAAATCATGTAAGGCATAGAGATCTGTATCTGATTTTCCCCATATTAAAATATCATCTGTATAATGAAAAACATGAAGGCCCTTATGAATATATGATTTCTTTAGAGGTGTATGGCTGCCACGGCTGAGGGTTTTGTTTAGAAGGGGTCACATTTACCGGGAAGGTGCGATTATAGCTATGAGAACCCACGGTGTAGGTGTATAAATTAAACCTTCTCTGAGAGCACGAATCTGTCCCAGGAGAGAAGGAGATAATGACTGGGACACCTCCTCATAAAACAAAAAATTTCCCATGGTGGAGGGAAACGCGGGGCCACAGAGGTGGGCGGATGCCAGTTACCTGTGTCTGGGCGGCTTTTGGGGACCTCAGGCCAGGCCGTCCAGCGGGGCGTGGGTGCGGAACATGATGGGCGCCAGATGTTGTTTTGGTCTGGTGTCGGGCTGCACCGCGGAGAAGAGAGAGGAGGTCCAGAGCAAGGGGGTACACAAATCTTTATTATAGGATGGGGGGGTGGCTCAGGCCACGTGGAGTCAGCCGACAATGGCCGTCCCCACTACCTGACCACTGGGCGAGAGAAGGGAGAGAGATCTGCAAGAGGGGGAGCCGAGAGCCCAGAGAGAGGGGGGGGTGAGGGGGCTTTTTATTGGGCGACAACCAGGGGTGATGTGTGGGGCCAGGATTGGTTGAAGGGGGCACTACTAGGATTTCGCGGGGTGTGGTAAAACCTGGGGGTGGAGACTGCATCAGAATAATTTCTCAGCAACACTTCCCCTCAGCAAGCAGTTATGTTTATTGAGTATGTACTTGTGTTAGCCTAACACTCACTACAACCTGTTGGAGAGTGACTGCTCTGTCTATTGTCAGAGATGAGGACATGCAAATGCAATGATGTTGAGGAAGTAATCCAGAGACAGAACCAAGTATTATTGGGGTTACAAGCCTCTGTCCCCTGAAGCTGGGTAGGCTCTGGTCCACATCACAAGGTAGGCAGTTTGGACACAAACTCTATCAGCAGATTTTAATAGAATGCTTATTAAGAAGTATGGGCATTTATGATTAAGGAGAGAAAAGTGAGAGCAGAGAGTGCACTTCCAGAGGGAAGTGGGCATCTCTAGAGAAGAGAAATGCCCTGAGCTGAGGCTTCCTGCCTTTGGCTTTATCCCAGCCCTTTTACACTCCTTTGCCAGCTCACACCTGTGCAGGCTAGTTTGGCTCTTGTGGCTCCCTGGTCCTGGTGAAGGAAAGGGGAGGGACACTTTCTCCCTCACCTCAGCTCTTAGCCCTCAGTCCACCTTCCATTCTGGAGCAGAAGATCACTCTGCAGGGAAATTCTAGTAGAAGTGGCCTGAAGGCCCAGCATACTCAGACAGCCAACACACACCAGCTGCCTTGGTGTGGGCTGCTACAGATACCCTGCACACACTGAGTGTCACCTCCCCATGTGGTCCCTCTCAGCTCCAGAGGATGATGGAAGCCTTCTCAGAGTAACAGAGTCAGGGCCCCTGCAGGATTTAGGTGAGTCTTTCTCCATTTGCCGCTCCTCTTCCCTTGGAAGATTCCCTTGGAATCTTCATAATGTGGCTATAATTTTCCTCCTGTACCCTCCTTGTCTGTAGAGCAGTTTAACATTTTTAAAAAATTAATAAATGGATTTTAGAGCCATTTTGGATTCATATTAAAATCAAACCAAAGGAACAGAGATTTCCTTTGTCACCCCTGACCCCTCCACATGCGGTCCCCACCACTATCCTCACTATTGCTGGTTTTTTTTGTTTTTGTTTGTGTGTGTGTGTGTGTGTGTAAATGGGGCCTTCTGCATACATGTTTCACCATTTTGGACCACTTTTTTTTTCTTTTCATTCCGATAGATAAAGAGAGACAGAGCGAGGGGAAGACAACACAGCACCAAAGCTTCCTCCATTGCCATTGGTGTCTCTCATGTAGTGCCAGGACTTGAACCTGTGTTGCATGCGTGACAGTGCAGCCAACCTGCCTGGTGAGCTATCTTTTTAGCCTCAGTGAAGCACTCGTTATGACAGATTGACATATCTACATTGACATATTGTTGTCACTAAGGTCCACTGTTGACCGGAGACTTCATTCTTGGTGTTGGGCAGTCTGTGGCTTTGAACAAATGTGTAAGGATGAGTGGCTACCATGACAGATCAAGCAGAGTAACCTCACTGCCCTGGAGTCCCTTGGGCTCTACCTACTCATCTGCCCTCAACCCCACATTGGCAACCACTGGACCTTTTTTTTTTTTAATCTTTATTTATTTGATAGAGACAGCCAGAAATTGAGAAGAAGGGGGAGACAGCGAAGGAGATAATCTCTGTCTGTTCATCTCTCTCTGCCCATGTGCCTCTATCTGAATGAAACAGTGTCCCAAGAACAGTGAAGTCAACCTTGTGTGAGGCCCTGGCTCTTCCACTCTCAATTTTGTAAAAACTAAATAAACAAATAAATGACTTATATTGCCTTATTGTCATTTTATTACAGAGAAATAAGATTAAAATGTTAGTGTTTCATATGATACGTTTAAAATGAAAAGTGAGCCCTGTTCTTACTGATTTTTCTTTCTTTTTGCAGAGATAGGAGACTCACCACAGAACTAGAGCTTCCCTTGGTGCTGTGGCACCCATGTTGTGTCAGGGCTCAAACGTAGGTCCTATGCATGGCAAGACACTTATCCTACCTGGTGAGCTATCTTCTAGTCTATCAATTTTTATTTTAGAATGGAAGACAAAGTCCCTGGGAAGGAAAAAAAAAAAGTCTGTTCTTAGGTTGAATTCAAAACCTGCCAGAAAAGGCTCAACATAACAGACGCCTTGGAGTGCTTGTGGGTGCTCTGGCTGTGCTTCTTGAAAGGTGCAGGGTTCGCCATCTGATAGCCACATCAAGGTGACTGCTTCACCATTCTCCTCAACAATCACGCTGCAGACCCTGCTGTGGGTTGAGTTGTGACCTCCCCCTCCCCCAGATACACTGGAGTCCCAGCCCCATCTCAGCTGTGACCTTACCTGGAGGCAGGGTCTTTGCAGGGGTCAGTTTAAATGAGAGCACAGGATGTGGTTCCTGGCCCAGTGTGAGTGATGCCACAGAAAGGGGACATTTGCACACAGAGACATAGCCAGAGTACAGAGAGCATCAGTGACAGGGAGAAGGAAGTCTGCAAACCCACCCACCTGAGGGGCAGGGACCTGACCTGCAACTCCCTCTCCGGGCTTCAGAGGGAGCATAGCCATGTGGACACCTTGATTTCAGACTGTCACCACCCCCACCTACAATGCCTCCAGAGCTGGGACAGTGCTTTTCTTCTGAGTCACCCCATTGGTGGCATCTTGTCTGTCAGCCTTGATAATCATACAGAAACCCTCATAGCTGGAAATTCTGCATGATGGATTTCATTGAAAAAGAAAGAAAAAGAGGCTTATTAGTTTTAGGTTTGAAGACCAGAATAACAAGAGGCTTTTGTTTTGTTTTGCTTTGCTTTCTTAAATGGCATTGGTTTTTCAAATCTATACACCTTGAACTGCCTCCTGGCCCCTGGCTCACCATCTTGTGGTCTAGAGAATTCCTTAGCATTTTGGCTAAAGCAGGATTCCCTCACTCCACTTTGGAAAAAAAAAAGGGGGTGAGGTGGGTAATAGGTATTTAAATACCAAATCTATCTCCTCAGGGCTTTGAAGATGAAGAAAAGCAGCTTAATTGGCTCTGGACTATCTTAGGGGAAATTTGATATTCTTTTAAAAATAGATAGCAAGGAAAATTCAACTAAAATGCAGCTCCCTTGGTCTCTAAATTTAAAGACAACTTTGCAGCCCTCCCTCCCTCCACCCCCCACGCATCTCTTCATGGCCTCCCAGACCTCCTCACCTGCTCTGCTACGTCTCTTATCATTTTCAGGGGTGCCCCCCTTCAAGAGCTCTCAGAAAATCCAGGGAGTTTGGAAGAGGAATCTGTGTTCTTTGCTATACTGTCACCAACCTCAGCTGAAGGGACTCTGTTGACAGTGACTCAGAGGGTCCTGTGTTCTCTCCCCCCCCCCCCCATCCGCCTCATCACCCCTCAGCCTAGCATCCAGGGCCTATCTTTGTCTCTGAAGCTCCATCCCGGTGCTCGGCACTGACTGGGGACAGGTCTCAGCCTTCTTGTCAGTTCAGTGCTGCTTAAGTGTGTCACACATTATTAGCCTCCAGTTGCCCTGGCTTCTCAGTCTGTGCCATTTATTCCAACTCAGCTCTGGCACCTTTATCAAAGGAGAAGCCTGGGATTTGAAGAGGAATGGAGAATTGGATACCTTGTTAACTGTGGGCCTTTCTCTGCTAGAAAATTCTAACTCATACCATTGCTTCCTTTGTTTTTTAATGAATTGTTTTTAATTTGTTAGAATAGAAATAGAGAAGACAGAGAAGCAAATAGAGGGAAAGAAACCACAGCACCAAAGCTGCCTTCATTGTGGTGGAGGCCAGTCTCAAATGTGGGTTGCACAGATGTGCCAAAGCAGCACCATTGCTTCATTTTTCTCAATGCCAAGTTCTTGTGTGCCCTGATGAATTTCAGGCAACCTCCCTGTATGCACCATTGAACTGTACTCTGGTGAAACACATGAATGTCATGGCCAGACTCACTTGTAGCAAAAGACCACACCAAATCTCTTTTTTCACCCTGCTGTATTGGAGATTATCCCTAAAGCTTCTATCTGTTATCATTAGGCACTTGATGGGGATGACAAGACTGAGGGACTGGACAAATGAGAAATGCTGCTTTGGTTCTTTCTCTGGAGGTGCTAAGACTTCACAACATGGAATCCATTAGAAAGGTCTGTGCAGGGGGTCGGGCGGTGGCGCAGTGGGTTAAGTGCATGTAGCACAAAGCGGAGGGACCAGTGTAAGGATCCCGGTTTGAGCCCCCGGCTCCCCATCTGCAGGGGAGTTGCTTCACAGGCGGTGAAGCAGGTGTCTATCTTTCTGTCCCCCTCTCTGTCCTCCCCTCCTCTCTCCATTTCTCTCTGTCCTGTCCAACAATGAACAACATCAACAATGGCAATAATAATGACCACAGCGAGGCTACAACAACAAGGGCAACAAAAAGGGGGAAAAATGGCCTCCAGGAGCGATGGATTCATGGTGCAGGCACCGAGCCCAGCAATAACCCTGGAGGGAAAAAGAAAAAAAAAAAAGAAAGGTCTGTGCGAAAGGGGAGGAGATGTATAAGGGAAGAATCAGAGTAACAATACTGTTATCACAAATTACAGACCTCTTTCCTCTTTAGAATTGTGTTGGATGTGAAATTATAGTCTGTCTGCAGCTTCCTTTGTTGTTGTTTTTTTTTTTTGCAGCTGTGAGTTGTTTACTATTTAACCATTCAACCTTAAATTACAGAGAAGGGGGAGTGGAGTCCCTGTTGGTGACCTAGGCAAAGCGCCTCTTTGCAGTTATCTTAGAGTGAGCACAGCACACTATGTTTCTTACTTGTGATAGAGATTTGTTCTAACACCCACCTCCTGGCACTTTGCACAGTTTTGAAAGTGACTTATTCATAAATTTAAAAATCTGCAACTTTCTCAAAGCTGAAATAAAATGGCAGTGATCTGGAATCTGAAAAACCAAGATTTCAACCTTTAAAAAAAAAAAATCAACTTTACTGTCAGTTTCCCATCAGACATTTCCTGGGATCTGGTAAAGGCAAACTGAAGAAAAGGTCAGCCCAATTTCAGTGGGGCAGTATTTAGACTATATGATCACAACCAACTAGCTCTGTTTGGAAGGCAGTACTATACAATGGGAGAGAGGAGGGGCTTAGATATTTCAGTTCCTACAATGGACCCCCATGCGCCTGCTCTGTGCTGGGTAGGACTATCAGCAGCCTAGGACTATCAGAGCTGCTTCCATTACCCAGTAACTGGGGTGGGCAGACATCTATCTTAGTTTTGGAAGCTTCAGTTTTCTTCTCTGTAAAAAGAAGAGTCAAACAAGATTATCTTTAAGCTTCATTCTTGTTCAAAAAAACCTTTGGTTCTGATTCATTAGCTGATACTGGCTCTTTACAGGAATTCTTCAAGGAAGCAATGAAATTTAATTAGTACCAAGAAAATTTAGTTTAAAAGTCCTAACTTTGAAGCCAAGTGGGATAGTGCTGCTCCCGTTCTTTCCCTCTCTGCCACTTTCTTTTTCTCTCTGTTTTCTTTCTCTCACTTTTTTTCTTTCTCTCTTGCCGGGATAGCCTGAGGGTGCTTCTTCCTGAGCTAGTGCTCTCTGGGTTGGAGAGAACTCAACTGGAGCCGATCTAGGCTGCTGTGTGGGAGAGGGATCAGGAACTCATGCCGCACTAACTTCGCAGGAGATACACTCTGGAACTTTCGGAGCTGGAAAGCAATTTCCAAGTGTCTTTAATCAGAAGAGCAGCTGTTTTTATACTCTCCAAGTAGGGTGGAAACAGGATGTGACATAGAGAGGGTGGAGCAAAAAGTGACTGGTGGAAGATCAGGGTGTGACAAGGAGAGGATCAGGGTGTGACAAGGAGAGGGGATGGAGCAGGTGAGAATTCTACCACTAAACCACCAATGCCCTGGAGGGAGTGTGGTGCTTTATGTAAATGTAAAAGTGATTTATGTAAATAGACCAAAGCTTTGAATGGGATCAAATCAATCCCTATATAGGCATATGGTTAAGCAGAAGCCAGAGGGAGCTGGCATACTACCCAACACTCTCTCTTTTTCTTTCTCTATCTCCTTGTATCTGAAAAGGAAATTCAGACCTTAGTGGTGATGCCTAGATGATGAAAAATAAAATAAAATAAAATCCAAGGGCACATGACCAGAGAGGTAGTTAGCAGGTAGAAGCATCAGACCCCAAGTTTGGTCACTGACACTGCATATGACTAGAATGATATTCTTGTTTCTCTTTCTAACATAGAATAAATAAATCTGAAAAAATAAAATTAAAGTTCCAAAGGCATGAAGATCTAGCTTATAAGCTAGTATAACTGATAACTTTGAGATAAGTGAAACTAGGACACATTTAGGGAGGCAGAGACACTGCTTGGTCCCTGAGTTGCACCAGCACTGAATATAGTGCAAGGTACCTAACCCAGTAGCAAGATCATTGCAAATCAACACTAAATGGAAGTTTAAATGGCAGTGTCTTATTTGAACTGAAGAAGAATGTGTAGGAGAATAAATGGCAGGGAAGGTCACTGAAAGCCTAAAATCTTTTTTTCATTTATAAAAAGGGAATATTGACAAAACCATAGGATAAGAGGGGTAAAACTTTGCACAATTCCCACTACCAAAACTCCGTATCCCATGCCCTCCCCTGATAACTTTCCTATTCTTTAACCCTCTGGGAGTGTGGACCCAAGGTCATTGTGGGATGCAGAAGGTGGAAGGTCTGGCTTCTGTAATTGCTTCCCTGCTGAACATGGGCGTTGACAGGTTGATCCATACTCCCAGCCTGTCTCTCTCTTTCCCTAGTAGTGTGGGGCTCTGGGGAAGCAGAGCTCCAGGACACATTGGTGGGGTTAGGTTGTCTCTCCAGGGAAGTCTGGTCGGCATCCTGCTAGCATCTGGAACCTGGTGGCTGAAGAGAGAGTTAACATACAAAGCCAAACAAGTTGTTGAACAATCATGAACCTAAAGGCTGGAATAGTGCAGATGAAGAGTTGGGGGGTTATCCATTTTGTAGATAGCTAGTAGGCATATTTTAGCTATATTCCAAAGGGCCTCTGGCTATTCTAGTGTTTTGTTTTTTTTTCTTACCTTGAGCCTGGAATCTGATATGCAGGTGGATCCTAATTATTGTCTGTTGTTTTCGCTGGGCTGGCTTCATGGGCGGGTAACAGACGACCCAGTACTCATGGCTGGGTTGTATGCAGTATCTCTTTATTCATGCTGGACGCAGCACAGTCTAAACCAAGTTAAGCTAAACTCACCACTAAACTACAAACAATCTTGTTCTTATAAATATACTAGCCCAGTAGGGTGGGAACAGGATGCGACGCAGAGAGGGTGGAGAGAAAAGTGACTGATGAAAATCAGGGTATGACAAGGAGAGGGGGCGGAGCAGGTGAGAATTCTACCACTAAACCACCAATGCCCTGGAGGGAAGGTGGTGCTTGTTAACAGAGGTTATGTAAATAGAATACAGTGTTATGTAAATAGAATGTAGGGGGGATTAAACCAAATGAAACAGAAGGGGTTTTTAAAGCATACCAACAATTGTCTGGGGAGATGATGTCATGGCGGGGAAAAGGGACAGAAAGCTGGATCAGGGAAGAGAGTAGCTCCCTAATGTGAGAAAGGGGTATAAATATTGTTGACTGTAAATCCCATCGATTTGATTTGGTCTGGGGTGCATATTTCAGCGTATGTGACCTCTGCATCCCTATAGATCTGAGCTCACATTCTGTGGTCATGAGTAGGAACATTCCAAGCTACCCCAGTATCGACCCATCTTCCTCAGGTGTAGCATAGAGTATGTTGTCCATCCTCCCTTCAGAGGATAGAACAGTCTCTACCGTTGTTGATCCAAGTTGAGGGCAAGGTCCTACGGGGGTCCACAAAGGGATTTCTTTTGTTGTTCCTGATATAAATAACCGGTAACAAAGGAGAGAGGGATTTATTTGAGTTCTAGGCCCATCAAGTCTGTTTGGGAATCTCAGGACTCCCTGAATAGGGCCCCAGCTGATGGGGTTTCCTGATACTGACTAAAGAGTCATCACTAAAGTATGCTAGTCTTTTGCCCTTATTCAGCTTTTGCACTTCTTGCTTTGCTAAGGTTAGCTTTGGAGTGAGTGAAAGAACTGTAATAGGAAGTAGGTGAGGAGGGTATCTAAGTCTAATTAGATACTATTTCATTAGGAACTTTATACTGACTCACTGCAGAATATTATGTACTTTTGCTTCCAGGTATATATTTTGCCCTAATTTATGGATACATGTGAATATATGCTCTATCTCATGGGACCTGGTCTATATCTAGGTTTTGGGACTTTGTTAGGAAGTGAATCGCCTGGAATGGAATTAGAGAATACTGTGAAAGGAAAGGTCTTACCTGAGTAATGAGGATGGAGGGTTGACATTCCATGCCTGACATCTCTGGACACAGTCTGAAGTGAAGCATGCTGAAGTGGTACTCGTTGTGTTGATTAGATTGGGATCAGCAGATGCAATATCATTTGATGTGAATTGAGAGAAGCATGCAGGAAAGTGAGCCCCACCCTAGAGGTCCCAGGACTGGGGGAAATATAGGCTCTATAGAGGAAGTGGGAGGTTCCTGCTGTCTTAGGGTTAAGAAGACAATAGATAGTTATTGCTGTAATCACATTATTTGGCAATTGGGTTAACTTTGAAAAATCCCTTTGTTAGGATTTGCTGTATCATGCACGACATCACCATAATTTATGTCCTTTGACATTATTTGTATATAGCTGTGCCACTGGTTGCTTCTGTTCTTCCTGGTCTAAGCTTTTAAGAGAGTCAATATATCAAAGACTCAGCCTGTGTATTAAAAATACTCAGTCTGTGCTTTAAAAAGTTTGAGACATACAATCAGTTTTTCCCTCTCAAATTAATTAGTGATTTATATGACTACAAATTAATAGGAGTGTACATAAACACCATTTCCACCACCTAAAAACTGTGTCCCATCCTGAATATCCACTATCACCCTCACCCCAGGGTTTTTACTTTGGTGCCCTACTCCAGAAAGCCTAAAATCTTTAATACCAAACTATAAGTTATTCTGAAGGGCAACTGTGACTTATTTAAGGATCTACAAAGAATATTGTGGTATCTCTATTGGAGGGATACCATATCATTTCATATGGCACAACTAGCCTCTAGATGCTTACCCTGCTGCCTTAAGAGAGGTTTCTCTTATAAAAAAGTTTTGTTGTTTGTTGGATAGAGATTTCCCTAAACCTAGGTACTCTGCATTCTTGAATTCAGTAATGGGGCTTCATTGACCTTAGTTTCCCATATTGGGCAAGACCAGCCTAACATTATCATCACCAATAAATCATCATCATTGAAACAGAACCCCAAAGGACTTGGACTTGGACTATATGATATGGATCTGGGTGGCAGGGTGGGGAGTGACTTGAGCTGCTTACAAGAAGGAACAGTAGATATAATAGTAGATATGCTAAAATTGACTCTGGAAACAGAGAGAGTAAGGAACTCATCCCTACTAATGCTCCTGGTTTTATTTTATTTTTTAAAATTTTATTTATAAAAAAGAAACAGTGACAAAAAAACACAGGTTAAGAGGGGTACAACTCCACACAATTCCCACCACCAGAACTCCATATCTCATCCCCTCCCCTGATAGCTTTCCTATTCTTTATCCCTCTGGGACTATGGACCCAGGGTCATTATGGGGTGCAGAAGGTGGAAGGTCTGGCTTCTGTAATTGCTTCCCTGCTGAACATGGGTGTTGGCAGGTTAATCCATACTCCCAGCCTGTCTCTCTCTTTCCCTAGTAGGGCAGGGCTCTGGGGAAGCAGAGCTCCAGGACACATTGGTGGCGTGGTCTGCCCAGGGAAGTCCGGTTGGCATCATGGTAGCATCTGGAACCTGGTGGCTGAAAAAAGAGTTAACATATAAAGCTGAACAAATTGTTGACTAATCATGAACTTAAAGGCTGGAGTATTGCAGATGAAGATTTGGGGGGTCTCTATTTTGGAAATAGCTATTAGTTCTATTTTAGGTATATTCCAAAGGGCCCATGACTATATTAGTTTTTTCCTGAGCCTGACATCTGATATGCAGGTGGATCCAAGTTATTATGTAGGGAGATGATGTTATGGCTGAAAAAGGGCTAGAAAGTTGGATCAGGGAAGAGAGTAGCTTTCAAATATGGGAAAGGCATATAAATATTGTTGACTGTAAACCCTATCGATTTGATCTGATCTGGGACTCATATTCAGCATAGGAGCCTTATATAATCTCTGCAATCCTGTAGGTCACATTCTGTGGTCACAGCTAGGAATATTCCAAGCTGCCCCAATTTCAGGACCCATTTTCCTCAGGTTGTAGATAGAGTATGTTATCCAGTCTCCCTTCGGAGGATGGAACATTCTCTACCATTGTTGATCCACATTGAGGGCCAGGTCCTATGGGGACCCACAAAAGGATCTATTATGTTGTTCCTGATGGAGATGACCAGTGACAATGAAGAGAGGGATCTATTTGAGGTCTAGGCCTGTTGTGTCTGTTTGGGAATCTCAGGACTGATAGGGTGGCCTGATAGTGTCTAAAGAGTCATGATAAAAGTATGTCAGTCTCTTGCCCTTATTCAGCTTTTGTAGTCCTTACTTTGATAAGGTTATCCTTGGAGTGACTTAGGGAAGTGTAATAGGAAGTAGGTGAGGAGGGTATCTAAGTCTTAGTAGACACTATTTCATT
The DNA here is from genome assembly GCF_950295315.1 of Erinaceus europaeus. Lineage (NCBI taxonomy): Eukaryota > Metazoa > Chordata > Mammalia > Eulipotyphla > Erinaceidae > Erinaceus > Erinaceus europaeus. Next base: position 121,485,192 of record NC_080166.1, on the reverse strand, counting down.
AGGAACTTTATGGTGTCTTTTTAGGTCTTTCTACTTGATTGCTGCATATACTGACTCACTGCAGACTATTGTGCACTTTCGCTTTCAGGTGTATATTTTACCCTAATTTGTGGATACATGTGTATATATGCCCTATCTGATGGGATTTGGTCTATATCTAGGTTTGGGGGCTTTGTCAGGAAGTGAACCACTGGAAATGGAATTAGAGAATACTATGAGAAAGGAAAAGTCTCACTCGAGTAATGAGGCTGAAAGGTTGACATTCCACACCTGATGTCTCTGGACATAGAATGAAGTGAAGCATGCTGAGGTGTTACGCACTGTATTGATTAAGGGATCAGTTGATGTATTATAATTTGGTATGAATTGAGAGAAGCATGCAGGAAAGTGAGCCCCACCCTAGAGGTTCCAGGACTGGGGAAATATGGGCTTTATAGAGGAAGTGGAAGGTTCCTGCCGTCTTAGGGTTAAAGAAGGCAATAGATAGTTATTGCTATAATCAAATTATTTGGTAGTTGGGTTAACTTTGAAAATCCCATTGTTAGAATTTGTTGTATTATACACGACATCACCATAATTTATGTCCTTTGATGTTATTTATATATACCTGTGTCTTATAAAGTAATGCCACTGATTGCTTCTATTTTTCCTGGTCTAAGCTTTTAGAAGATTCAACATTTCAAAGAACAAATACTTATTAGAAATGTATTAACAATTTGAGACCACTGTTAAAAATCAGTCTGATTACACATTTGAAGTCTTAAGTGCTTAGATTGAAGGAACATATACTCAGCCTACGGTCTGTGCATTAAAAGGTTTGAGACATTCAATCAGTTTTCCCCTCTCATATTAATTAAATAGTGATTTATGAGACTACAAGTTAATAGGAGTGTACATCAACACCATTCAAAAGAGGAGGGGAAGACAAAGAGTGGGAGAGAAAGACACCTGCAGGCCTGCTTCACCACTTGTGACTCAACCCCACTGCAGGTGGGGCGCTGGGGGCTCCAACCGGGATCCCTACGCGGGTCCTTGTGCTTTTGCACCATGTGTGCTTAATCTGCTGTGCTGCCGCCCAGGCCCCCACAACAGCTTTTGTATGGAAGCAAATTGATTTAATGCTGTGAGAACCCATAACCAGAGAGTGGAGAATATGGATTCAAATCTCCAGCCCTCCAAGAAGAATCATCCTTTTACCGGGGCAGAAGTGGGGGAGGGTAGGAAAGCCAGAAGCTGGTTTTGGAACAGTCAGAGAGGGGCTGAACATTCTCACATCTTCCTGCCTCCCCCAACTCTTCCCCCAAAGTCCATCAAAAGGGCAATGGGGAAACAAAGAATAATGGTTATGCAAAAAGACTTTCATGCCTGAAGCTCCAAAGTCCCAGGCTCAATATTCAGCACTACCATAAGTCGGAGCTCAACAGTGCTCTAGTTAAAAATAAAATAAATACTGTGCACTTGGCACAAAGTGCAAGGACCGGCATAAGGATCCCCAAATGGAGAGAAATGGAGAGAGGAGGGGAAGACAGAGAAGGGGAGATAAAGATAGACACCTGCAGACCTGCTTCACCATTTGTGAAGTGACTCCCCTGCAGGTTGGGAGCCGGGGGCTCGAACTGGGATCCTTAAACTGGTCCTTGCGCTTTGTGCCACCTGTGCTTAACCCACTGTATTACCTATTGCCCAACTCCCAGGAGAGAATTTTTCTTTTTTCTTTTTTTTTTTCTTATTTAAGAAAGGATTAATTAACAAAACCATAGGGTATGAGGGATACAACTCCACAAAATTCCCACCACCCAATCTCCATATCCCACCCCCTCCCCTGATAGCTTTCCCATTCTCTATCCCTCTGGGAGCATGGACCCAGGGTCATTGTGGGTTGCAGCAGGTAGAAGGTCTGGCTTCTGTAATTGCTTCCCCGCTGAACATGGACGTTGACTGGTCGGTCCATACTCCCAGTCTGCCTCTCTCTTTCCCTAGTAGGGTGTGTCTTTGGGGAAGCTGAGCTCCAGGACACATTGGTGGGGTCTTCAATCCAGGGAAGCCTGGCCAGCATTCTGATGGCATCTGGAACCTGGTGACTGAAAAGAGAGTTAACAGACGAAGCCAAACAAATTGTTGAGCAATCATGGACTCAAAGCTTGAAATAGTGGAGAGGAAGTGTTAGGGAGGTACTCACTGCAAACTCTAGTGTACTTCTGCTATATATTTTGCAGTAGTTTATGGATACGTGTGAACATATGCTCTCTCTCACAGAAACTGGTGTATATCTAGGTTTTGGGACTTTGTTAGAAAGTGAACCACCTGAGATGAAATTAGAGAATACTCTGAAAGGAAAGGTCTCACCCGAGTAATGAAGCTGAAGGGTTGTCATTCCACACGTGAAGTCTCTGGACACAGTCTGAAGTGAAGCATGTTGAGGTGGCAATCATTGCGTTGGTTAGGTTGTGATTGGTGGATGCAATATTATTTGATATGAATTGGGAGAGGCATACGGGAAAGTGGGCCCTATCCAAGGGTTCCAGAACTGGGGGAAATATAGGCTCTATAGTGGAGATGTGAGGTTCCTGCTGTCTTAGGGTTTAAAAAGACAATCGATAGTTAATGTTATCATCACATTATTTGGTAATTGGGTTAACTTTGAAAAGTCCTTTTGTTATGGTTTGCTGTACAGTACCCAGTACAGTACCCAGGTCATGGGATATACCTCCTCAGAGGCAAAAGAACCCTTTCATCTGACCAACAAATAAACCATTTCAGAAGAAAGCTACTTTTTTGTTGTTGTTGTTGTTATGACAAAATGAAATGCTGTGTTGGGTGTGGTATGGAACTAGACCCTGCAATCTCATAATCTTAAAAACCAATATTACATCACTAATAAAAAAATGTTAGAAATAAAATGAAGGGAGTCGGGCAGTGGCGCAGCAGGTTAAGTGCACGTGGTACAAAGCACAAGGACCAGTGTAAGTATCCTGGTTCGAGCCCCTGGCTCCCCACCTGTAGGGGAGTCACTTCACAAGCGGTGAAGCAGGTCTGCAGGTTTCTGTCTTTCTCTCCCCCTCTCTGTCTTCCCCTCCTCTCTCCATTTCTCTCTGTCCTATCCAATAACAACAACATCAATAACCACAACAATGTTAAACAAGGGCAACAAAAGGGAAAATAAATAAATATTAAAAAATTAAAAGAAAAAAGAAATAAAATGAAATGCTGACCTGTCAGGAATGGATGGTCGTCAGGAGAGGACCCCTGATATCCTCAGTTCTCAAGAGTGACTTGGTTGTATTTTCTGCCTCTTTGAAGATCTGTGCGAATGCCTTGCACAATTTGAGAGCAACAAGAAAATCCTAGAGAGATTCTCAAATGGCACTTCAAGTCCTCAAAGCCAGTTCTCAAGGTTTATATTCACTGATGGGTTGAGGTTGGGACATCATTATTAAGGAATATGGTGTTATTCTCTATCTAAAGCTTATGAGACAGGCCCAATTATTGAGCCATATGGCCAAGAGAAATTTGGGTAAACAAATTTGTGTTTCAATAAAATCTAACAGTTCCATAAAATACAGTAATTAAGATGGAAATAAGAGTAGGTGCACTTGCTTAAAGCTGCTTCATAATTTGCCAGATGGTGTGTTGTAGGTGGTTTGTATTCCATAAGTAGAGGGTTTTCAGCAGGTATTGTTTTCATTATTTTCTTTTCTCGATGTTCTTTCTGGCAATATTTCTGGTTTTTTGAATTGGTCCTTAAGATCAGTTTCATTTTAAAGGATTTCCTAGTACATGTATCTAGAATATAGCAAATTAAAGGGATTTTGCTTTCTTGTTGCTGTTGTTTATATACCGTAGTTCTTCCAGGATTGGAGGGTGAAAATTAAAGGATACTTTCCCATGTAATTTCTCATCTCTATTTTAAATGGTAAATGCTGAGAGAAATTTAGGGGCAAGGAATGCTTTTTAATTCTTGCTGGGGAGTTTAGAGTTAAGTTAAAGGAACAGTAGCTGTTTTTCAGCTAGAGAGCAGATGGGGGAAGGGATTGCTAAGCTGCATCCTCAGTTCTACACCCACCACATCCCATCCTGCTTTTTCCATCTGTATTTCTCAGTATTTAATGTTCATTCCTGTTGGAGTGGGTTAGAAAGGGCAAGGAAATAATCCCAGGAGGAAAGAAGTGACTGAGGTGGCCTAATCCTCTCCTGCCTAGCCCCTGGGGGCTGAGATGCTGGGAATCCCGGAAGGCAAAGGAAATACTGTTCTAATCCTCTGTCAGTCACTGAATATCATCTTTCCTCACTCTCCTTCAAGCACACACAGTAGCCTGCAACCTTGCTCGGAGCAATCTTTTTCTGAAAGTAGCACTAACCAGCAGGGAGATGTTAGAAATCTAGATTCCAATTAAGGTCACCTCTGATTGAACCAGCCAAGTCCCTGTTCCTTAGAAAACAAACCTGAAAAACTCAGACTAAAAGGTTATTGAGGAAAGCATAGAGCAGAACTGAGAGACTCCCCCAAGTCCTCTTCCCTTGAGAAATATACAAAATTGGAACTATAGACATCATAACATAAAAGCTGAAATAATTCAAACACAACACCCCTTGCTAAACTGTGAATTAAGATACATTCCAGGGCAAATGGTGATGTTAACACTTTATTGCTCTACCTGCTAAACATTTATATAGACCAACTATGGGCCATGAAGTTGAGGCAAAGCTTTCTCCTTAAGTCAACAGGTAAGCTTTACCACAGGAGTGTAAATGCCACTGGTCTTCAACTGTGGAAAGAGTGAAGATTGGAGTTTGCTTTTCCATAGGTGGGGTGAGCAGAGTGTGATAGCCATGTATAATGCTCTCTTTCCAACCCGTTGGTAACCACACTGCTGGCTAGAGTTTGGGCCCTGAAACTTGGCACCTTGACTTCTTGATCTAGGTCTGATGTTATTCACATTATCACAGAGAGACAAGCCAGAGTGATGGCCAGAGTAGTCATCCAACTAGTGTTGGATCAAATTAGATGAATATATATGATGGCTGTTGTCATCTAAGTGATCACATAGATGAATAAATGTCAGAGTACCAGCTGCCTGGTTCCTGCGTGGCTGACATTTGTCATCTAACTTGGGAGCCAGAACAAACACACAGGTTACACAAAGCACACAGCAGTCTCCTATTGGCACTGCTCCCTAACCTGAGTTAATCAACAGGGGTTGGGCAGGTGAATTGGATTGTCAGCGTTTACATACAGCTGAGATAATTTGGGCAAATGTGACATCTTGCTTTATGTTAGTGGAAACTCAGATGTCCAGCAAGGTTAAATGGCTTCTCAGGAATACTGTTATCCATTTATAAACACTAGATCAATGTAGCTAGTCTTTAAATTAATTTTTTCATTTTAATGAGAAACAAAAATGCAGAGGAAGAAGACCTCTGCTCAGCTCTGGCTTGTGGTGGTACTAGAAATTGAACCTGGCATCTCAGAGATTCAGGCATAAAAGTCTTTTGCATAACTATTATGCTATTTCCCCAGCCCAATGTAACTATTCTTGCACAATGACAAATATGTCTATTTCAAGATTTATTTACTTGTTGTTAAAGGTTATCATTGATCAGTGCCTGCATGACTCCATCATTCCCAGTGGCTTTTTTTTTTTAACAAAGGGTGAGAAAGAGAGAGGAAGAGAGACAGAGAATGAGACACCTTTAGCACTGCTCCACCATTTGTAAAGCTTCCTCCTGTTGGTGGGTATCAAGGACTTGAGCCTGAGTTCTTGCATGTGTGTGTTATACCAGCTATACCACCACCTGGGTCCATTCAAGATTTAATTTTAGCAAGCTTTAATTTGGAAATATGTAATTTCAAATATATAGAAAATGAAACGATAATAAACCAAACACCCATATCTCCCAGGCTCATCTATTGTTAACATCTTGCACCATTTGCTTTACAGTTTACATACTCTTTAACATATGTTTATATTATGTTATTTTATATCATGTATTATATTAAAGATAAACAGTTCTCTTATGTATTTGAGAATCAGTGATATATTTGCCCTTTAACATCTAAATGATTCCATGTATACTACCTATGATTGAAGCCAGAATCAGTATAAAGATCAGCATTCTTTTTATTTTTGTTTTATATTAGTGATTTTATATTGATTTACAAAACTATAAGATAACAGGGATATAAGTCCACACCTTTCCTAACCAGAGTTCTGTGTCCCCATTCCCTCCATTGGAAACTGCAGTAGTTCTCCCAAGGTCATAGATATGGATTGACTGTTCTTTCTATAGTTATGTTTTTATATATTTGCCCATTTTTTCTATGGTCCTGCCTTCTTTTCCTTCTTTAGTCACACTTACTACTTCTGAGTATTTCCCCCCCCCCCCCCGCCTTCCCTCTCTGGGCTCTGATGAAATTAGAGTTCAGAGCCCTCTGGTCATCTTCCCCAGAATTCTTTATGGGGTGCAGAAGGTAGGAATTCTGGCTTCTGTGATTGCTTCTCCACTGGACATGGACATTGGCAGGTTAACCCATACCTCCATCCTGTTTCTACCTTTCCCTAGTTGGTTAGGTCTCTGGGGAGGTGAGGTTCCAGGACACATTGGTGAGGTTTTCTGCCCAGGGAAGGGGTTATTGGCTTTCTTTCATTTGATGCCTGCATTTTAAAAAATATGAACACTATCTAGGATAGTTAATCAGTTTTTCTGGGTCATGAGGTAGCTATAAAATACATTAGGTGGTCAAGTGATGGTGCACTCAATTAAATACACATATTACCATGTGCAAGAGCCTGCGTGCTCCCCACCTGCAGGGTCTGAGGGGGGTGCTTCATATGAAGCAGGTCTGCAGATGTCTATCTTTCTTACTTCCTTTTTACCCCCCTCTCAATTTTTCCCTGCTTTATTAAAAAAATAGAAAGAAAAAATAATAAAAGGAAAAAATGGTTTCTGGGAGCAGTGGATTGGTAGTGCTGACACCAAGCCCCAGCAACAACTCTCTAGCGAATATATATATGAAAAATACCTTTCCTCTATGTATGCTGACAGAGGACAAAGTAACGATACCTTACTTAAAATGCCGCAACAGTGGCACAGTAGCTAGAGGGTCAGACTTGAATGTATACATTTCTGAGTTCAATCCCTGTATCACAAATGCCAGAGTGATGCTCTATCTTATGTCTCTCTCTCATTCTCTCTCTCTATCATTAATAAATAAATACATATTTACAAAAAAAGATGTTAATAAAATAAATAAGTAAATAGAATGCCATGGGAAAGACGCAAAGAAGGGTTAGTGGTTCTGGTGTCTGAAATGAAGAATTTGTCCACTTTCATCCTACCCTCGCCCATTGTGGCTGTTACTTAGGAATTCATCAGGTGAGCTTGGTCAGGGGACACAGCAGAAGTAACAATGTCATAGTGTCTAATGCAGCACTGCTCAGAGTTAATTCAGAAGGAACAATCACTTTGTGAAGATGAGAGCTCACAAAGAGGACCGTGCATGTTGAGGTAGGTACTTATGTACCTGCAGTCCCTGTGGGACCACAGCTTGATTAGAACCAGAACCAGTCTTCTGTCTCCTGGGCCAGTTTGCTCAACTTCAATTGCTGACCTCAAGATTTTTGTTTTGACATTTAAATTTTTCCTTGCCAGCTGGTGAGCTCTGATTTATGTGATGGATCTGAATGAGTTCTAACAAATTAGTGTATCTTTCTGGATATTTCTAGAGATGCAGGAAGACAAGTTGCATCTGTGTTCTGCAAACCCAGCAGAATGTCAGGCTAGGAAGGTGTGAAGGAAGTGCTCCTGGCAGCAGCTCCCACTGAGCAGTGCATACAGAGAGATAGAGCCCAAGTGAGAAATAAAAGTGAACCTCATCTTCTAGAGCCCCAGGGAAGAGTTTTATACCTGTGGAAGGCTCATTATCATTTTTGGCTCAAAATAAAAACAAAATCTCTCTGATCTGGACATCAGTTATAGTTGATCATCTCAGCTATCATCAAGGCTGTAACCACTCAAGAAGGATGTTGAAGCACCTGTGAGCAGTGCCATGAAATCTGTGCACAAGAATCCATGCATTTTTAGAGAGAATTCCTATGAACCTGGCTGTCTGCTACCCAACTTACGATCAGGAATAGACACTTTTAGGAAGAATGCAGAAGGCTGGTAAAGGTAAGCACATGAATAGTTACCAAAAAAAAAAAAAGGAGAAAAGAAAAAGTGACAACTTGATAGAGTGGAGGCCAAAGCAAAATGAAAACAAGTCCTAAAACCAGACAAAAGACTTAAGATGTCATGGCATCCTGGAACTGTTCTGAGAGAGGCAGATAACTTGCAATGTGGCCATGCCAGATGTAAAGATAAAGTGGCCTGAGGGACCCATCAAGGGGGCAAAGATTCTCATTACATCGCTATTTATAAATGTAATTAAGAAATATCATCTTCCAGAATGGTTGGGCATTTTTGGCAGTTTTCACACTTAAGAGGATAGATTTTAGTTATCTAAGAAAATGTGTTAACTGACTATGTGTGTCTTCTAGGGCTGATGTTACAAAATACCACAGACTGGGTAGTTTAAAAATAGAAATTGGGATCAGGAGATAGATAGCTCATGCAATAAAGTAGGCACGTGTGTGCGAGTCTGTGTTAGAGCTCTGGCATGGAGCACCACGGACAGTATTGGGGGGCTTCTTTTTCTATCAGTCAGATTAAGACCTACCAATAAATTTTACCCTACTTGTTTCTAAACAGAAACCAAAAAAACCCTCTACCTTTAAATAAGTCAGATTCTGAGGCTGGGATTCAACATATGAATTCAGAGTCATCAGAGAAAAACCCATTAAATTAAAAAAAATGATACTGCATTACTGATCGTGTAAATAGTCAGCCTTAAAGAAAAACTAGAGCAGCCAAGCAACCTTCTTTTTGTCGTTATTCAGTAATTCCTGTAGTGGTTCTGAAAATAATAATTTTCTTGTCTGGCTCTTTGACCTCTTCTGCCACTACCTGGGGCTTATATATGGAAGAGAAAGGAGTGAGACCATGAGAGAAAGAAAGAGGGTCCAGCCCCATGGCTGTCCAGCTGCTTCAGCAGTGATTTGATGAGTCACCAGAACACAATCAGCAGATCAAACAGTCTGTTTCCTACAAAACTTTGCAGCTCTCTGTAGGACAGCTTTCAAATCTCTCTGGCAGGGATTGTTTCATTCTCATTTGTTCCTCCCCATTCACCAGTGACTGACTGCTAGCTAAGTAACACACAGTCCCTTAAAATATTCTTTTTATTTATTTATCTATTTATTTATTTTGCCTCCAGGATTATTGCTGGGGCTTGGTGCCTGCACTATGAATCCACTGCTCTTGGAGGCCATTTTTTTTTCCCATTTTGTTGCCCTTGTTGTTTATCATTATAGTTGTTATTGCTGTCATTGTTGTTGGACAGGACAGAGAGAAATTGAGAGAGGAGGGGAAGACAGAGAGGGGGAAAGAAAGATAGACACCTGCAGACCTGCTTCACTGCTTGTGAAGTGACCCCCCTGCAGGTGGGGAGCTGGGGGCTTGAACCGGGACCTTATACAAGTCCTTGTGCTTTGTGGCACCTGTGCTTAACCCAGCCACCCTAGAATATTATTTATCAGGGCCAGGCAGTGGTGCACCTACTTAAGTGCACACAGTACCGTGCACAAGGACCTAGCTTCACAAGTGGTGAAGCTTCACAAGGGCTGCATCTGTCACACTCTCTGTCTCCCCTCCCCTCTCAATTTCACTCTGTCTCTATACAATAATAAAAATAAATAAGAATTAAAAAAAGAGCATTCTTTATCTCAAACATCAGACAAGGCGAGGACCAAGAGGGAGAGTTAGAGGTACTGGGAGAACAAGGTGAGTATCTAGTGTTTGCTCACTTGTATGACTATTGTCCTTACAAGAAGAGATGACATCAAGGATGGGTATGTACAGCGGGAAGACCATGTGAGCACACAGGAAGAAGGCTTCCCTCTATTATAGAACCCAGGAGAGAGGCCTCAGGAGAAACCTACCCTGCTAACACCTTGATCTGGGACTTTCTACCTCAAGTGTATGAGAAAAAATAGTCAGCCAGTCTGGCATTTTGTTATGTTGTCCTTAGCTGACTGATGCACCCCTCTCTTGTGACCCCATGACAACTCAAGCAAACCTATTAGTGTCCCAGAGTTGACAGTCAATGTTGTTCTTATTCCTCATTCTCCACATCATTGCTGCTAGTGGGGAGGGGGTAATGTGATCTTGTTAGTGTCTGCTCCCTGTCACCTAGTGCAGTGGGTGCATCAATATATATATAGAATAAATGACTAGGTAGAAAAATACTTATACTTTCAAAGCCTCAAAAGAGAGAGGCAAACCTTATAAAAACATACTCATTGCATTCCATAAAATATGTGCAATATAGCAGCCAAAGAAATAGCTCAGCTGGTAAAATGCAGGACTTGCATGCCTGAAGATCCCTGTTTGATCTCCAATTCTGCATGTAGTGGAGTGATGCTATGATTTCTCTCTCCCTCTCTCTCTCCCTCTCTCTCTCTCTCTGTTGTGTGAAGTTTTATCTCACATTAAATAAATTAAGTTTCTAAAGACGTGTGCAATATAGATGATAATATACTATCTGGAGGGTGGTAGCACAGCAGGTTAAGTGCACATGGCACAAAGCGTAAGGACCGGTTTAAGAATCCTGGTTTGAGCCCCCCAGCTGCCCACCTGCAGGGGAGTTGCTTCACAAGCGGTGAAGCAGGTCTGCAGCTGTCTATCTTTCTCTCCCCTTTTCTGTCTTCTCCTCACTCTCCATTTCTCTCTGTCCTATCCAACAACAATGACACCAATAACTACAACAATAAAACAACAAGGGGAATAAAAGGAAATAAATAAATATTAAAAAAATACTACCTGGAAAAATTACGAATTAGATATATGGGTGACAGCTAAGCTCCAAATCTAGTGCTATTTACTCATTGACTTGATCATTATGCTGTTGCAAAGATAAACATTTTGTTGCTCACTACATATAGACAGACATTTTTTGCTCACTACATACAGACAGAACATCCTGGGGCAGAGCTCTTTGCAGGACCTCTGATGCGCTGACACTTCCTAGATCACTTGGTAACTCTTACTCGATTTATGACTTTAGCCAGGTTTCATCTCCTCCAGGCGCATTCCTGTAACTGATTCAGACTGGATCAAATTCTTCTTCCATAGGCTGTCTTTTATTATTATTATTCTTGTTGTAGTTATTATGGCTGTTATTGGTAGGACAGAGAGAAATGGAGAGGGGGAGAAGACAGAGAGGGGGAGAGAAAGATAGACACCTGCAGCCCTGCTTTATTGCCTGTGAAGTGACTCCCCTGCAGGTGGGGAGCCGGGGACTTGAACCAGGATCCTCAAAGTTGGTCATTGGGCTTTGCGCCACCTGTGCTTAACCTGCTGCGCTACCACCCGACTCCCCCATAGGCTGTCTTTCCACTCCTTCGATACAGCTGTCATAACACCTGCCATTGCACAGCATACTCACCTGTTTCCAAAGTGTCTCTACAATTACTCTAAGTTCCTCAACAGCTCAAACTGCCTCTTCCATTAAAGTGCTTTCCTGTTCACTTCCTGGCACAAGGCCCTAACCCTAAGGAAGCTAGAAGTAGCTGTTATTATTTTTATTTTATTTTTATAAAATACTAATGTATCCATGGTGGAACATTTGGTATCATAGAAGTGAGTATGAATTATTTATAAGCTAAGCTTTTTATTCTCTTCATTTTTATTTCTTTTCTGTCTGTGGATTTCTTCCTAATAAAGCTTGCTTTCAAGTTGCTGACCCCTCATACTAATCAGGAAAAGCTAGAGAAAGTGTAGTTAGTGATAGTGAAAGAGAGCAAGAGAGGACAGACATGGACGCCCTCACCAAGAAATTGAGAGTAAGGCTTGTGTGTTACAACCCCTTGACTCCATGGCTGATCTCCCTAGTTTCCTGAGGTGAGGCGTAAATAGTCCTGTGTCTCCGAAAATCAGGATAAGAAACACATCTCTTTCATCAAAGGCCTGAATGTATTAATTAATACTTACAAAGCTTTTAGAGCATGAAAATGTGCACATATATCCTTAATAGGACTAGATATGCTCTGTATAATGAGTCTTAACTATGCAATTTATGTAAAAATCAAGTAACCTGACTCAAAAGTGGAAAATCATGTAAAATGTTCATGTTTAGCATTCATAGTAATCACATAATCAGCAGCTCCCATCCATTCATTCCATACTGAACTATCTATAGTCTGAATTTCAGTCCCTTAAATGCACCTTACAGTGTGATTATTGGTGCAATGTAGAGCTTTGTGATGTACATTTTAATGTACTTTTAGGAGAGTTGCTTTTCATATGTTAGATATAATTGGAGAGACTCCACTCTGATGTGTGTGTGTGTGTGTGTGTGTGTGTGTGTTTCCTTCCAGCAAAAGAAGAAAGTTGACAGTACCAAGAAAATTTATAAATTTCATTTTATGAGGTTTGAAATGCTGGATTTGGGCATTATGCTTCCATTTGCAGAGGCAACAACTAGGCTATTATAATGATAATGATTTCTTCTGTCACTTTTCTTCAGTTTGGATGAGAGTCCTTAAGTTCTTTATAAGGCAGAGCTACTTTTCACTGCTCTGAAACAGGGAGATCCTTCTAGGTGGTAACACTCCTACTTTATGGTAATTGCTTATTTAATGTCTGCCTTCACCTTCAGTTGGTAGCGTCACAAAGCCAGAAGCTGTGCCTGCCAGCTCACATGATATTTAGCATCCAAAAGGTGCTCAGTAAACATCCTACACAGAGTGGAGAGGGTACCTACAAAGAAAGGGAAAATGGATATTAATGATACTCATACTAAAAGAGGGATGGGCGTATGGAGTCAAACTCTGGTGGAGAGCTCACAGTCTAGGAGGCTAGAGAACAAAGTTTGGGGATTGAACTGAAGGTTTCCTAAAGTTGTGTTGGGTAGAAAGAAATTATTCTGTATCCCATCTGGATTCTTTGGAGGCTGGACAAATAAACAAGTAAGAAGTAGATTGATAAGAGAAATGTGTTAGTAGCACGTATTCCTCCTGTGTACATGAGAGAGATTCAGAAGCTCTAAGTAACTCACTGCCTGGTCCTGGACACCATCTTTCTGTAGCTTACTGAATGCATTGGACTTGGGGAAGAAGAAAGGGTAGGAAGATTAGCAATAACTAAGTAGATAGATAAATAACAGTAAAGCAAAGCCACACAGATCCAAGTCCTGCTCTCCCCACTGACCATATCTAAAGGCTTTGCAACCTTGTGTCCCTTGTTTTCCTTTTAGAAAACTGACATGGATTCACTGGGTTTAAGAAAAGCCAAAACCAGCCTAAGTCTTATAGTTTAGAAGATGTACCATTTCCTCCCTGGAAGGAGCCACAGTTGCTTTTTAGCTTTGATTAGACTAAGACAGAGCCCAACTGATAAGAGGCCCAAAGTCTAGACCTGGCAGGGATGGGTAGTGGAGGCTACACAGTGGAGCAGCCCTAGATTTATAGTATATGCCACTAGTGAATTTCCCCATCATTTTCTGTACATGATTTGTATGATCTTTGTATGCTTCTTTACTGAGCATACCTACCTTACCCCATAAATGTGCATGGTTTTTCTAGAAAAGTCCTAAACATGTATAAAGTACTACATCATCCTAACCCTATTCTGTATAAAATAAGATCCTCACTTCCTCTTTGAAGCTTAATTTGTAACCTATACTGTCTTAGACAAGCTTCCCAACTCGAGTTGCTTTCAAGCCAAAAAAGCCCCTCCTTTTATATTTAGCTGTTCCTGTGATTTCTTTAATGCCAACCAGATCATGTCTAGGAGATATCCTTATCTCAAAAGTTGACTTCATTCTAACTTCAGTGTCCTTACTATGAAATTAACCTTTTGCCAAAGGCAGACATTGAGACATTGGGGGTAGGATGCAAAGTTTTGCTACCCTACACATGCTATCAATAGACTTGCTAAGGTCTGATAAATCCAGGTCCAAACAACCCAATTATGTACATATGGTTTTGCTAATAGTCCTTTTCCCCTGTTGTTGTTGATACAGTTATTATTGTTGTTGTGTTTGCTGCTGCTGTTCTTGTTGCATAGGACAGAGAGAAATTGAGAGAGGAGAGGAAGACAGAGAGGAGGAGAGAAAGACACCTGCAGACCTGCTTCAGCACTTGTAAAGTGAACCCCCTGCAGGTAGGGAGCGGGGGGGGGGGGGGGGGGCTGGAACTGGGATCCTTGTGTGCTTAACCAGTGTGCTACTACCCGCCCCCCTTATGACTTATAGGGGGAAAGAAGTAAGTGGATAGTATAACTTTTTGATTTACAGGTTAAGTACATGTTTTAGGCTAAGCCAGGCTAAGCCAAGCTCTCTGAACTCATTGTAGAGTACCAATAGCACCTTGTGTGTCATTTTGCCTGTTATGAAGCCCTGATTTTTTTGGTTGAATTCAGCATTTTACATGCTTTATCTCCATTCCTCCTCCCATTTTATAAAATCAGAAAATGGAAGCCCCAATTCTGCACCGCTATTAAAAGTTGGGATGTAGTGTTGGTATGCATGAGACCCCTTCTGTTTCATTTGGTTTAAATCTCTCCTGCTTAACACTATTCTATTTACATAACCACTTCATTTTATTTATATAACCACTGTTAACTCCTTACTTGGCAAGTATATATAAAGACAACATTGTGAGTTTTACAGTACTGTACTTTGAGTTTAACTTAGCTCGTCTTAGATTGTGCTGCGTCCTGCATGAATAAAGAGATACTGCCTACAGCTCAACCATGAGTCCCTGGTCATCTGTTACCTGCCCGTGAAGCCAGCCCGGCGAAAACAACGTAACCCGTCGAAAACAACAATGTAGCTTTAAATCTACTTCTCTACCCCACTTTCCCTACATTACACTATAGAGACTGCTTTTCAGATTTTAAACATATGGCTGGAATACGTCATTTAATTTCTATGAAGATTGTTTCCTTGTTTGTAAAGTGTAGGTGTAGAAATAGTTAATCTTTTGGGACTGTTTTGCTTTAAAACCCTTTAAGTAGTACAGAGGCAGAGAAGACACTCCCTGCTGTGATAGAGCTGTCCATGGTCCTGACAAGACTTGCACCAATAAAGCAATAATCAGCTTATCAAAGGAAGAAGCACAGGAGACCTGAAATGTCTCCATTTATAAAGATCTTGCTGTTATTCTCTGGGTCTCTTAAGTAATTATACATGCTATCTCTTACTGCTGAGTGCATGGATTATGCTGGGAATCAAACCACTGCAAATTGAAGATGCAAGTAGACTTGCACACCCTCTCATCCTCCTCTCTACTCTCCCAGATACCCATGTCTTCCAGCCAAATGAGTTGTAGTACATCGTCTCCATTTCTTATTCATTTATCTTCAAATAAATATTTTCCTGGCTTAATTTAAATTATTTGCATAGATGTGGGAGACAAGAGAAGTGTTATCTTTCTTGAAATGATCTCCCTAATTTGCAAGGGAAAAGTTGGTTCACAGAGGGAACACTTTGAAGGTGCTTGGAACAAGCAATGAGAGAAGTGAATTTTTTTTAAAAATTATTTATTTATTTTCCCTTTTGTTGACTTTGTTGTTTTTTTATTGATGTTGTCATTGTTGGATAGGGCAGAGAGAAATGGAGAGAGGAGAGGAAGACAGAGAAGGGCAGAGAAAGAGAGACACCTGCAGACCTGCTTCACTACCTGTGAAGCAACTCCCCTGCAGGTGGGGAGCCGGAGGCTCAGGAGGCTCAAACCAGGATCGTTAAGCCGGTCCTTGCGCTTTGCACCATGTGTGCTTAACCTGCTGCGTTACCGCCTGACCCCCTGAGAGAAGTGAATTTTTAAGTTGAAACAAGGAAAAGAGTAGCAGGTTTGGCACCCTGTGCTCAGCCTAGATGTAATGATTAGGATAGATCTTAGATTTGAGAAACATCTTCCCCAGTTCATGTGAAGAAAAGCCCTGAGGTTGGGAGGTCTAAAGGGACAGAAAGCTCTCTGGCCTCTTAGAGTGACAGTATTCTATTGTTGTGGGGATGGCGGATGCTGTAGGGGAAGCAACAGCTCTGGAGGCAGTGACAGAAACAACTGGCAGAAGAGTGGGTGTCCAGCACTCAGTGGATGTTGTGGTCTGGCCAAGCAGTGACAGCAACAACTTGTGTCGGCTGAATGAATATATCCCTCTGAGGGCAGCAAGACCTGGGGAATGCATACACGTATACATGTAGCTGTGTTTGGGGAAGTGGTCTCAGCCTCCAAACCAATTGTTTTGGTTGTACTATTATTTATACTTATTTAAAATTTAATTTTAATTATATTAGTAATGCATGGATATATGCTTCCTTAGAAAGCATTTAACAATTACAGAAAGACTAAAGTACCATTTGCTCCTTCTCCCCCAATTTGACTCCTCCTTCTCTCCAGAAATAACCAAAATTTATTCCTGCTATATTAAGGAAAGCAAGGGAAAAGGCTTCTGATGAGATGGTGGGAATATTTAAGCCCAACCTCATGGCTACATCTCTCAGTAGAAGAAAAACATAGAGGAAGGCTTGGACCTAAGTGACAGATTGATGTACCACTCCACAGTGCTTCATTGCAAAAGAAGGAAAGAAGATTCACAACCCAGAGGTTGTGTCTACCTGAAACAGTGCCTTCTAATACAATCTCCTTGCTTTTTCCTAAAAACTGACTTATGCAGTCATTCACATCAAGGATTTGGGATATTAAGAGGCAAAAGGCAAGGCATTCTGTCATGCATGGGCCGATTAACGGCTTTATCAGGAGACAGATGTCTGAAGATCTGAATAAAATATTGCAAAACCAACTAGTTTAAAATGTCTCATAAATCAGACATGATTCCTAAAGCAGAGAAGAAATAGTCAGGTTCTCCATGTGCCAGCTGGTCTTGTCATCACAAATTTAGTAGAGCCACTTGTTGGTTATTACTGAATATAATGAGTTAGGTGATCTGATTGTTCTCAGAGAAAAATGACCGTGAAGGGGGAGATAGGGAGAGAGAAAGACACCTGAAGACCTGCTTCACCACTTGTGAATCTTTCCCCTGTAAGTGGGAAGCAGGGCCCCCGAACCAAGGTTGTTGCACATAGTAGCTTGCGTGCCCAGCTGAGTGTGCCATTGCCCAGTCCCCTGTATCCAGAGTACCCTGTATGGCACCTGGACAATGTGTTTTGTGCTCTGTGCCTTCCTTCCTGCATAAAGACACCATGAAGACTTCTAGGAAAGAGCTCATTCTCACTCTCACTCAGTTATTGATGTGTAGGCAAGCTGGTTCATGACAAACTCATTGCAGAGTATTTCTTAGAATTGACTAAGCAGCCATCTTTTATTTGTTGATGTCTTTGATGGATTTGGGACTTCACTGCTCTGGATCACTTGTTTTTCTTTCTGAGGGAGATAGAGAGATGAGGAGACACCACGCTACAGAATCTTCCTCTGTTGCCACAGTATCTGGCAATGCAGACAATCTATTCAATGAGTTGTCTTTTCAGATCACCATCTTTTTTCTCAGACAATTTTCAAGGGATTTATAAGATAAATGATTAGTTGGAGATGACAATAACCACACACTTTACAGGAAAATGGGTCTATACCCCTTGCCCTGAATCTCAATTCTGGGTTGATCTATTGTGGATAGGCATCACAAATAATTTAGATAGAGTCCCTCTTTGGGTAGAACTACAAAGCTGGAAGAGGGTCCCTTAAAGAAAGACCCTTCTTCTGACCACTTGCATCCAGGGCAAGAATCAGGTCTCTCTATTCAGCTACAGAGAAACTGTGCAGGATGAGGAGAGGCAGAAAAAAACAGTCAGGTCCCTACTCTTGAAAGTGTCACAGTTCTGTCATGAAATAGGTGAAGATTCTTGGTTCACTCTCTGATGAGCACACCTCAGAGGCCTGGCCCACAGTGGTGGTTGGTGTATCTGTATCAGCATAAGTGGTGAGTGCTGACAGGTTGCTGGGCAGGCAGGAAAAAGAGTCACAGGATGTGCCTGGACTTTGGGGAGTCAACATGAAGAGATATATGCAGATATTTCCTGTTTTCAAATTTTCTGTAGTTTTCTGAGATAAATAAAAGTGTGGGAAGGCCAGGGGGGAGGTTTAGTGGTAGAGTACAGGGCTTATATGTGTGAGGCCCTTGATTTCATTTCTGTACCAGTAAATGTCCCTGAACAGTCCACTGCTCCTGAACTTGATGCTGACAGTGGAAGAAAATCCTGCTGCCTACCAGCAAGGATTTGAGGTGGGGATAGTGATAGCAACAGCACATCTCTCCCTTCTGTCTCTTGGAAAATAAAAAACTTAAAAATAACAACCCTCCCTCCCAAATCATGGAGGGCCATCTCTGTTCCAAATTTCAGAATAAGCACAATTTATTTTGGGCTTTCACTACCCTTGGTTTGTGTGTGACAAAATACACATAACAACATTTCCCTTCTTACTGTTTTGGAGTATATAGTTGAGTAGCACTGCATATATTCACAGTGGTGTGTAGACAGTCTTCAGAATATTTTTATCTGGCAAAGCTGCAACACCGTACTCACTGAATACTAACTCTACCTGCCTGCAGCCCCAGGCATCCCCCTTCTGCTTTCTGTCTCTATGAGCAGGACTCTTCTAGGTGCCTCATATAAGTAAAATTATATAGCATTTGCCTTTTTGTAACTGACATATTTCATATAGCCTCATGTCTTCAAGGCTCATTCATGTTGTAGCATGCATCAGAATCTCCATCCTTTTAATGAATTAATCAATTTTAATTTGATGAGACAAATAAAATGAGGGGGAGGGAAGATTGGGAGAAAGAGAAACACCCACAGAGCTGCTTTATCGCTAGTGAAGCTCCTCTTCACCCTCTTTTGCAGATGGGGACTAGGGACTTGAAGCAGGGTCCTTGTGCACTGTAATGTGTGCGCTCAACCAGGTGCATGGCCACATGGTCCCCCATCTCCCTTTTTAAGGCTGAATATTAGTATTATTTTGCTGGGGCTTGGTGCCTGCACTATGAATCTACTGCTCTTGGAGGCCCTTTTTCCCATTTTTGTTGCCCTTGTTACTGCTGCTGCTGCTGTTGTTGGATAGGACAGAGAGAAATTGAGAGAGGAGGGGAAGACAGAGACAGGGAGAGGAACTTGCTTGTGAAGCAACCCCCCTGCAGGTGGGGAGCTGGGGCTCAAACTGGGATCCTTACACTGGTCCATGAGCTTCGCACCATGATGAGCTACTGCCTGGCACCCATAATAATATTATTATTATTTATTTATTTATTATTTAAGAAAGGAGACATTAACAAAACCATAGGATAGGAGGGGTACAAATCTACACAATTCCCACCACCCAATTTCCATATCCCATCCCCTCCCCTGATAGCTTTCCCATTCTCTATCCCTCTGGGAGCATGGACCCAGGGTCATTGTGGGTTGTAGAAGGTGGAAGGTCTGGATTCTGTAATTGCTTCCCCGCTGAACATGGACATTGACTGGTCGGTCCATACTCCCAGTCTGCCTCTCTCTTCCCCTAGTAGGGTGGGTCTCTGGGGAAGCAGAGCTCCAGGATGCATTGGTGGGGTCTTCAGTCCAGGGAAGCCTGGCCGGCATCGTGCTGGCATCTGGAACCTGGTGTCTGAGAAGAGAGTTAACAAACAAAGCCAAACAAATTGTTGAGCAATCATGGACCCAAAGCTTGGAATAGTGTTGGGAAGTTTTGGGAGGGGGTACTCACTGTAAACTCTAGTGTACTTCTGCTTTCAGGTATATATTTTGCACTAGTTTATGGATACATGTGAACATATGCTCTCTCTCACAGAACCTGGTCTATATCTAGGTTTTGGGACTTTGTTAGAAAGTGAACCACCTGGGATGGAATTAGAGAATACTATGAAAGGAAAGGTCTCACCCGAGTAATGAAGCTGAAGGGTTATCATTCCACACGTGAAGTCTCTGGATGCAGTCTGAGCTGAAGCATGTTGAGATGGCAGTCATTGTGTTGATTAGGTTGCGATTGGCAGATGCAATATTATTTGATATGAATTGGTAGAGGCATGCGGGAAAGTGGGCCCTATCCTTAGGTTCCAGGACTGGGGGAAATATAGGCTCTATAGTGGAAATGTGAGGTTCCTGCTGTCTTAGGGTTCAAAAAGACAATCGATAGTTAATGTTATCACCACATTATTTGGTAATTGGGTTAACTTTGAAAAGTCCTTTTCTTAGGGTTTGCTGTATAGTACCCAGTATCTTGTATATAGCTGTGCCACCGGTTGCTTCTGATCTACTTGGTCTAGGCTTTTGAGAGAGTCTGCATATCAAATGCACAGCTTATATATTAAAAAGACTCAGTCTGTGTTTTAAAAAACTTTGAGACATACAATCAGTTTTCCCCCCTCATATTAATAAACTAATGATTTATATGACTACACTTTACTAGGAGTGTACATAAACACCATTCCCACCACCAAAAGACTGTGTCCCATTCCACCCATCCACCCCCAGCCCCCACCGGCCCAGGAAGCCGAAAGTCTACCCCTCACCACAGGGTTTTTACTTTGGCGCCCTACTTTCAGTTTAGTCAGATCCTGCTTTTAGTTTCCCTTTCAGATCTTCTTTCTCAACTTCTGTTGATGAGTGGGATCATCCCATACTCATCTTTATCTTTCTGACTTAGCTCACTTAACATAATTCCTTCTAGCTCTGTCCAAAATGGGTCAGAGAAGGTGGGTTCATTGTTCTTAATAGCTGTATAGATATTATTTTATATGTTGAGATCAACATCTTATTTACCTTCCTCTCCATGGAAGGTATTCTTAGCTATTGTAAATAATGCTGTGTGAGCATAGGCATACAAATAACACAAACAATATTCTCTCTCTCTCTCTCTCTCCTCTTTCTGTAATATAACTCCTGTCTCCAGTGATTTCATCCTTACTCAACATTCTATCACCAGCAAAGGAGATCTGAGAACTCATTAGAACTTTGATATAAATGTGTTCAATGTGTCATTCCTAGATGAGAGTGTCTCCACTTTAAAAGAGGACCAAGGTGGGGGGGGAATGTAAGGAAATTAAAATAAATTTTAATTTTAAAATAAAAATTAGCACCCTCTTCATTGTCCAGTGGAATCTTACTCTTCTTTCTTCTATACTGATTTCATGATTGTAGCCTGTCACCTTCAATCAATAGCCAAAGCAAGTATTTCCTTTTGTAATGACTGTCTGTTGCCTCCCCTTTCATTGGCTCTGCACAGTCTGGGGTGTGGGCTTGCTGGGAAAATAAGGGGGGGAAGCATCCAGTCATGTCTAGAAGACAAATGTAGGTTTCTTAAGTACAAGGTCTCAAGTTTGATCCCTGGTACCACACTCTGCTTCTCTCTCCTCCTCAGAAATAAGTATTTTTAGGTGGGATAACAGCTCTGGCAAAACAGCTCATCTGGATATTGCACTGCTTTACCATGTGTGCAACCCAGGCTCGAGCCTGGCCTCCACTGCCGTGAAAGCGGCTCCAGTGCTGTGGTCTCTTTCACTCTGTCACTCTGTGGTCTCTTCAATACACCATGAAATCATACTCATTTTTGAAACTATCTCAAACACCGTATCTGGTACTGAAGCTTTACTTTTTGGAACCTCTAAACAGGGATGGCCTCATTTTTCTCTGATCCATCTGTCACTTTGCACCCTGCCTGAATGCATATTGTTGTCTTTAGAGAGAGAGAGAGAGAGAGAGAACCTGGCAACATGGAATGAATTCAGGGCCTTACCCCATGCTTAGTACTTCTGAACAACCTCCTGGGGCCAATGTTTTCATTTTTTAATTTAGCCAGAGAAAAGAGAGAGTGACAGAGAGACAAGATACTGTAGCACTGCTCTACCTCTCATGGAGCTCCTTTGGTGCCATCCGTCCGCTGTGCTCCTATGTGGTGCTCAGGGCTTGAACGAGGGTCCCTGAGCTTGGCAAGGTGCATAATCTGTGGGGTGAGCTACTTCTTGGGTGAGCTGCCTCCCAGTTCTGATCCCCTCCAGGTAGTGACTCCCTCACTGTAGTGCACATTAACTGCTCATGTTGAATTGCACATCTTAAAGACTACCAGTTTGCTTTCACAAATACTGAATGAAATCACCCACCTGGATTCTTGAGAAGTGCCAAGATTGACTGTTCCATGGAATTGCACTTGACTTGTCTCACACTTGAAAGAAAGATTAATGAATGGCACATTTAAAGGGACAGCCCTTGGTCATAGGCAAAGAATAAATATATTGCTGGTTATTTGAAAAGTGGATTCTAAATCAGCTTGCAGGTTGCCTGAGTAACTAACTCTGTGTGCCCACAAGCTAGCAGGTGTCTGTGTGACGATGCTTCTCTCCTGGCTGCTTTGGATGTGAGCAATTGTGTGAGGCAGAGATGTAGGTCCACAGTTAGCAGCATTCTATTTAGAGAAAGAAAATGCTCAGCTCGCTCAAATTTTATTTTATATTTACCTCCTACATGTCTTGGCAAATAAACTAGCAATCGTTTGTTATTCTCTAGCTAGATCACACTGCCTTTTCCAAATATTTTTATCTTGCATTTGCCAGGAAGCTGTGTCATCTTAATTGTGGCACTGCATCAAAATCTGTCAAGGAGAAGAGTCTAGAGTGTTGATCACCTATTTGCACAAGGCTTTATGCTCATCACAGGGGCTGAAGGGGGCATATCTGAAAATAAGAGTTTAATGCCACGTGCCCAGTACATTTAATCTAGGCTAAACAGTACTCTGCACAACCTCCTCCCCACAAGTTGATTAGCAAGGGCTACTGTTGCCCCTGGCATAGAATAGGTGCTCAATAAGTGCATATTGATCTGTCTCCTGGCACCATTTATTTAATGTCACTTTTTGAAACACATGAATTGTGCATATGGAAATTGTGTTTGTACATGAAGAGCCCACAGTTTTAATGGAGCAAATGGTTTATGAGTATAGGTCAGAGAGGTGGAGAATGTAAAGCAGATGATGCATGGATGCTGGGACATAATGCCCTCCTGCCATCCTGTATAGGAGGATTGAACCTTGCTTACATAAGGTGTTCCTGGGCTATAGTGTGTTGGGTGGTATAGGGTTGTGCTTCCTGGATTCCACCCAAGGGTTTCTGATTATCTGGAAGCATTGCTACTTCTTCCTTCTGCTCCTAGGACTTCCTCTGTATTGTGGGAGGGAGTTACGTGCAGGTGGTTATATAGATGGGTGGGTGTCTACTTAATTAGAGAACAGACCTTTACAACTGGGTCAAAATGGGCAGTGTTACTGTGGATGAATATGTACTGTTTGTGGACTTACACGGCCTTTTATTTTTTCAGTTGCAATTTTAAACAATGCAACAGGAATCATTTTACAAGGAAAATATCATTTGGCAAGATATATTGCTATTGCTATTGTGTATAGGAGCTAGGTAGGAAGATTAGTAGATGAATGCTCTCTTAAATTCCTGAAGACCCAATCTTAGGGAAAAGAAGACAGGGAGGGGCAGGTGGCAGTGGGGAGACAGGACCAGGCTGAGCATTCACTCTACCCAGGGCCTCCCCATGTAAACAGTGAGTGAGAGGATTCACCCTTACCTCCAGGAACCTGTGGCCAGAGGCTGCACATGCCTTGTGGGTCTCTCAAAAACAAACAAACAACAACAACAACAATAAAATAAAAGTGGAGTTAGAGAAAGATACTACAAAAAGGTTATCTTAGAGGAGGGAACCAGGTATTCTGGAAACATGGAATGCAGTTAGCTTCCCAGCTTGGTGGAGCTTGAGCTCTGCTGGCTTCCAGTGGTCATCAAGTTCAGCTAGGCTTTGTTGCCATGATCTATAAGTCATTAACTGTAGCTATATTTAAGCCAACAGGGATCAATCTCTAGGAGCTAGCCACTATAATTACATAAAGGCTGATCCTTAAAAAGACAAAAAATCCTGAAAGGCTTCTATGGGGGATGGGGCTGTGTGCTGCTCCCTCTTCCCATTTGTCTCCTGAACAGAGACGTGCTTCCTGGTCTCTGCTCCCTAAAAGCACTGGGGATTGAGAGGGGCCTACTGACATAGCCTGGACCTGACTTTTATATGTATTGGAGCAGACTCAAGATTTGAAACCACTGTAGTCATGTATTTGATAATTTTTATTGCCACTACAGTTATCACTGAGCTTGGTGCTTGCATGATGAATCCATTGCTCTTGGCAGCCATTTTTTTCTTTTCTTTTGTTTTTTGGATGAAGACATAAATTGAGAGGGAAGGGGAGATAGAGAAAGAGGGAAGGAAGGAGGGAGGGAGGGAGGGAGGGAGGGAGGGAGGAAGTGACAGTCAGGATTGGGACCAGAAATGGTTCACCTAGTAGAGCAAGAGTCTTGCCATGTGTGACACCGGTGCCATGTGGAGCTCCACAGGCAGCACTGGGAGCTGCATAGGTGGTGAAGCAGTGCTGTGGTGTCTCTCCTTTCCATCTCCCTCCCCCCAAATGAAAAGAAGAAAAAAGGAAAATTCTACCCTGAATGTTGGTGAAATCTTGCTTGATCTAAGTCCTAATTCAGTCCCTGGATCCCATGAAAATGTCAGTTACTGGACTTAAATAATGATTTAATATTTGGTTACAATATTATGAATACCTATATGTATGTATATATGACTCACCATAACTACCACCAAAGTTCCAGTGCCATTACTGACTAGCACTTTTATAAAGAGAGGCTGAGAAGCCAGGAGATAATTCACCTTGTAAAATGCACACCGTAACCTACATACAGCCTTCAGTTCAAACCCTGGCATCACATGAAAGCTCCACAACCACCAGGGGAAGCTCCAAGAATATTGGAGCAGAGCTTTGGTGTCTCTGCCTCTCTCTGTACCTCTTTCTCTCCAACTGAAATCCTATGCTAAAGTCAGCTGCGAGCAGTAGAAGCTTCAAGCGAATCCCCAACAGGGAACATAAATGAGATGCCAGGGGTGTATGCATAGAAAAATGAAACACCAAACATTGAGAGTGGCTATCTGTGAGTCAAAGAGAGAGACCACAGGGAGAGCTAGGCTTGCTCTGGCCTCCCAGCACAAGAGGGAGTGGGGTTGAGGGGGCGTAAATGGCCCTTGTTTAAGCCGCCCATTCTATGCTTCTTTGTTACAGCAGCTTACCCCAGTCAGTGCAGAGGCAATACTACTCCTGAGTGTGTTTATTGCTAGGTATTAAACAGGCTTTTCTGGTACTTACTGTAGGGATGTGGGGGGGGGGGCTGATGAGAAAGTGTGTCAGACAGGGAATCCTGGGAAACAGATGGTGTGCTGCCAGGGTGTCACTGAAGAGGGCTTAGTGAAGAGATGCTGTACAGGCGCGTGGGCAGGGCTGCAGGGTTGGCAGAGAGGCCAGAGCCCCAGAACAGCACAGCAGGAAGCCTGGGCTCCAGCACACCTGGCTGAGGCATGAGGAAGAAGTGGAGCCTAGAGACAGGGCTGTAAGCAGTGATTTGATTAAAGCAGTGGCCTCAAAATGACAGGTGGGGGAGGGAGGAGAAGCAAGCTGCCTACTCTCTCTTTTGGAATTGGGCCTTGATTTTCATTCAGATATATGGAGAGAGAGAGAGAGAGAGAGAGAGAGAGAGAGAGAGAGACCGACCATAGTGTTAAATCTTCCTTTATTGCCATAGCACCTAACACATGGTGCCAGGGTTCAAGGCTAGTTTGCAGGTATGACAAGTGCAGGGGCCCTACCTGGTAAGCTATCTCTCTGACTTTTGTTAAGATTTCTTTACAAAAAAAAAAAGATTTCTTTATGAGAGAGAGAGAGAGAGAGAGAGAGAGAGAACTACCAGAATGTCACTCTCATACTAACCTCAGGACCTCATGCCTGCAGATCCCGCACACCACCCACTGTACCACCTCTCCTCCTTGCCTCTTACCTTCTTCGTGCCTCCTGCTTCAGAGCTGGGTTGGCAGGACAGGCTAGAGATGAGGAGCGCAGAGGCACACCACAGTGGGATCTGGGGGAAGGCGACTGGAGGAGATAACTAGTCTCTCAGCAAGTCCTCCAGAGACTCTCCCGGGAAGAGAATGACTACCTCAGGCTGTGTTACTTTGATTTCCATTTTCTCTGTCTCTTGTCATTTTAAATCTCTCTCCTCAACTTTCTTGATGTTATTGTTTCCTCACTGTGTTTCCAGCATTATTCTTAATTGCAGTTTACCATTTTAAAAATAGGAGAGTTAATTGAGATAAACTAGAAAGAGAAGAATGAATATGGGATGACCTCACTCATAGACAGAAGTTGAAGTATAAGAACAGAAGGGAAAACACTGAGGCTGGGTGGTGGCACACCTGGTTGAGCGCATATGTTACATTGCACAAGGACCCAGGTTTGATCCCCTGGTCCCCACCTGCAGGGGGAAAGCTTCACAAGTGGTGAATCAGGGCTGCAGGTGTCTCTGTCTCTCTCCCTCCTTATCTCCCTGTTCCATCTCGATTTCTACCCATCTCTATCCAACAATTAAGTAAGTAAATAAATATTTAAAAAATAAGGGAAAACACAAAGTAGAACTTGGATTGGAGTTGGTGTACTGCACCAAAGTAAAGGACTTGGGGTGGGTGGGGGAGGGTTCAGATCCTGGAAAATGATGGCAGAGGAGAACCTAAGGGGGTTAGATTGCTACGTGAAAAACTGAGAAATGTTACACCTGTATAAACTACTGTACTTTACTGTCAACTGTAAACCATTAATCCCCTAATAAAGAAAAAAATGGAAGTGATAACTAGATATATATATTTAATTTTATTCATGATTTAATATTGACTTGCAAAATTATAAAATAACAGGAATATAAGTCTGTACTTATTCCCCACCAGAGATCTATATCCCCATTCCCTCCATTGGAAGCTACTATGAACTTATTTACCCATGTATTGTTCAGAAGCATGTTGCTTACTCTCCAGACTTTAGGACACTTTCTTTTCTTTTTGTGTTTGATTTCTAGCTTCATATCATCACGGTCCGAGAAGATGCATTTTACAATTTTAATATTTACATATCTGTTTAGGCTGTCTTTATGGCCCAGCATATAGTCAACCCTTGTGGATGTTCCATGTGTACTTGAGAAGAATGTGTATTCACTTCTTTCAGGATGCAAAGTTCTGTATAACTCTACTAGGTCCATTTGCGTATGGTTTCAGTTAAGACTGCTATTTCCCTATGGATTTTTTTGTCCAGATGATCTATCTCTTGCTGTGAGTGGTGTGTTAAGATCTCCTACTATTATTGTGTTGCTGTCAGTATTTCCCTTAAGTACAGTATTTGCTTTATATATTTGGTTGTAACTGAGTTTGGGGCATATATATTTATAATGGTTATATCTTCTTGTTGGATTAATCCTTTGACCATTATGTATTGTCCCTCTCTGTCTCTGATTACTGTCTTTACCTGAAAATCTTTTTTATCTGAGGACAGAATAGCTGTTCCTGCCATTTCTTTTTTCTGAATTATCATCTTGGAACATTTTGCTTCAGCCTCTTACATTAAGCTTCTGTTTGTCTTTTCTTTGGATGAGTGTTTCCTGAAGACATATAATGGACAGATCCTGTTCTTTAATTCATTTAGTTACTCTGAGTCTTTTGGCAGGTGAATTTAGGCCATTCACATTTAGGGTGATTATTGATATAAGTGGTTTACATCCATTCTGATTTTTGTTTTGAGTGTGTTTAAAATTGTTGATTCTCTGCCCATTTGTCTCTGTCTGTTATTTTGTGTGGATAGGTTTCTATGATGAGTTCCTCACTGATTTCTCTTGTTCTTTCTGTAAATCTCTGTCCTCATTTTGTACTGTGGCTACTTAAGTATAATAATTAACATACTGTATCTAAAAAAGTCTTTTTGGGGGGCAGGCAGTAGCACACTAGGTTAAGTGCACATAGTGCAGAGTGCAAAACGGGTGCTATGATCTTGGTTTGAGCCCCTGGCTCCCCATCTGCGGGGATGGCGGGAGGGTTGCTTCGCAAGTGATGAAGCAGGTCTGCAGGTGTCCCACCCAGGGAAGTTAGGTTGACATCACTGTAGCATCTGGAACCTGGTGGCTGAAAAAAAGAGTTAAGATATAAAGCAGAACAAATTATTGACTAATAAACATATTTTTAAGAAGTCCCCTGGAACAGAGGAGGTCATCTCTTAATCTCTTTTATCCTTTGTTTTATGAGGGAAAGACAGGATGAGAAAGAGAGAGGCAGTAGAGCACTGCGCAGCTCTGTCATATTGCAGAGTCAGGGACTGAACTCAGGGTCTTTGTGACCTCAGGTATGCATATCTTCTACTCTACCACTGCACTATCTTCCTAGTCTATCATTTATTCTCTAGACACTCTTCTCCCCCACTCCCTACTCTCTCTATGTTCCCTTTAGCCTGGGATAGATCCCTGCCAAACTCCCTAGAGTGGCTTTGTTAGTGATTCTATAAAGAGAGCATGCAAGAGGAAAGGAACAAGTCAGAAAGTCATTTTTCACAGACTGCTCAGAAGGAGATAAAACAACAGATCCATTACAGAAGCAGGGGTTGAAAGGTACGGGGAGGACAAAGGAGTAAGAAGAAAAGGTGCAGAGATACATGAACAAAAGAAGAAAGCACTGCTCTCTAGTTTCATTTCTCTTGGAAGCCTGAAACCTCACTGCAAAGAGAGAGGGAGAGAGAAGAAAGGATGGGTAAAGTGTTGGGTGGGTGGATCAATGGACAGCTTAGGCATACTGAAAACTAATTTTTAGCTTACTGTAGTCACCTTTGTTGTTTTTGATGACAAGGCAATTAACTCTCTTTGGTGGTCTCAGAGAACAAACATGGTTCTCTTTGAAAAGAAAATCAAAATCTAAAGTTCATTTTTGTTTGTGTCTATTTGTAATATTACTTATTCCTTTTTCTTGCCATTCTATCAATATATTATTATTATTATTATTTTAATTCATGGTTTTAGATATAGAGGGAGGAAGGACGAGAGAGAGAAGGAAGGAGGGAAGGAGGTAAGAGAGAGAGAAAGGGAGGGAGAGAAAAGAGAATGAGATCACAGCACAGAAGCTTTCTTCAAAACAGTGGGGGCCAGGTTGGAACCTGGGTTGTGCACATGCAAAATAGTACACTATTCAGGTGAGCTATTTCACTGGCTCTGTCCACTATTTTTGTTGTAGTTGTTGCCACCAAGGCTTCTCCACTATGGGATGACTTTTTCAGATAGAAAGGATCCAGAGAGGGAGTCGGGTGTTAGCGCAGCGGGTTACATGCAGGTGGCACAAAGTGCAAGGACCGGTGTAAAGATCTGGGTTTGAGCCCCCGGCTCCCCACCTGCAGGGGAGTCATTTCACAGGCGGTGAAGCAGGTCTGCAGGTGTCTGTCTTTCTCTCCTCCTCTCTGTCTTCCCCTCCTCTCTCCATTTCTCTCTGTCCTATCCAACAATGACGACATCAGTAACAACAATAATAACTACAAAATAAAACAACAAGGGCAACAAAAGGGAATAAATAAATAAATAAATAATTAAGAAAGAAAGAAAGAAAGAAAGGAGGCAGAGAGAGAAGGAAGGACACCCCTGAAACTTCATCCAACAAGATAGAAGCTCAAGTAGAACGTGAATTGTGTCCATAGCAAAGTAGGCACATTTTCCAGTTAAACCATCCAGTCTTGGAAACTAGCTTGCTCAGTAAAATAGTTCCTAGAAACTTCTTTGCTTTTGGTTTACCTCCTCTGCCTAAATCAGATCTAGCTCTTTGTTTCACTGTCACTGATCCCTTCTCATTCTTTAGAAGCTTTTTTCAGTCTCCCTCTTTCCTGCCTTTCTACTTAAGATGCTTCTCTTTGCTCTCATAGAATCATTTATTGATAGGATAGTGTGTTTTCTCAATTCAAAAACTAACTTTGTTCTCCACTAAATTTTGTGTTCTTTGATGATTGAGATTTTAACATTTTTTTCACATTTCCATTAAGTGTGACTAAAAAACTCTCCAAGTATTTTCCCACATTGATATGAGAGACGATGCATAAAAACGAGTGAGGATACTTCTAGAAAATTGGACCTATTAATAGTTGTCATAAAAGATCATTTGGTTTTGTGTGAGCTGGTTTTACATTTAATTTAATAATGAGACAGTTCAGGAAGGCAGCTATGCTCAGCACCATACCACCAGCGCAACTGGACAGTTCAGGTTCTCAGATCTAATCTCTTAGTATTTACCATAAAGCTTCACATGTTTTCCTTCAAACTTGCTCCTCTCCCAGTTTTTTTTTTTTTTTTTTTTTGTCTGTAATAACACCCCTTTGCTTATCCCTGGAAGACTGCCATCTTGAATGAATGCTGACATTTTAATCTCCTTCTCCCTTTACTTCTAATCAGTGTGGGGATTCTACTGAGCTTCCACTGTAGCATCCACCATACCTATCTGCTCTGCTCTTTCTGTTCACTTTACCATTTCACCCATAATTTACTTGTTTACTTATTTAAACTTTTAAAAAATATTTATTTATTCATTCCCTTTTGTTGTCCTTGTTGTTTTATTGTTTTGTCGTTATTGTTGTTGTTATTGATGTCATCGTCTTTGTTGGATAGACCAGAGAAAAATGGAGAGAGGAGGGGAAGACAGAGAGGGGGAGAGAAAGACAGACACCTGCAGACCTGCTTCACCACCTGTGAAGCGACTCCCCTGCAGGTGGGGAGCCGGGGACTCCAACCGGGATCCTGGATCCTTATGCTGGTCCTTGCACTTTGTGCCACCTGCGCTTGACCCGCTGCACTACCACCTGACTCCTTACTTACTTTTAAATTTATTTTTATTTATTTAAATTTTATTTATTTATTTTCCCTTTTGTTGCCCTTGTTGTCTTTTTATTGTTTTTATAGTTATTGTTGTTGTTATTTGTCGGGCTAGCTTCTCCGGTGGGAGAGAGAGATGACCAGGGACTCATGGATGAGTGGTACGCAGTTCAGTCTTTATTCATGTGGAACGCAGCCCAATCTAAGCTATCTCGAATCACAGAACTGTCCTTATATATCTTGAGGCCAAAGAGTCAGGTCCAAAGAGGATGTACATAGGATAGGGGGTGGGGAGAAGGAAAAAGCATGCAAAACAGTGAGGATTAAACCAATGCCCTGGAGGCAGGGCGGTGCTTAGTTAACAGTGATTATGTAAATAGAATACAGTGTTAAGCAGGGGGGATTAAACCACTGAAACAGAAGGGGTCTTAGAAGCAGAATTTAGAAGCAGACCAAAGTTATTGATGTCGTTGTTGTTAGATAGGACAAAGACAAATGGAGAGAGGAAGGGAAGACAGAGAGGGGGAGAGAAAGATAGACACCTGCAGACCTGCTTCACCTCCTGTGAAGCGACTCCCCTGCAGGTGGAGAGCTGGGGGCTCGAACTGGGATCCTTAGGCCGGTCCTTGCGCTTTGCACCACATGTGCTTAACCCACTGCGCTACTGCCCGACTCCCTACTTGCTTATTTTTTAAAGATTTCTTGGGGGGTGGCCAGGTAGTGGCGCACCTGGTTAAGTGCACATATCACCATGAGCAAGGACCCTGGTTCAAACTCCTGCTTGAACCTTTATGTAGGGTGAAGCAGATCTGCAGGTGTCTTTCTGTTTATTTTCCTACCTCCCTCCCCTCTTAGTTTCTCTCTGTCCTATCAAGCATAATAGAAAGAAAAAAGGAAAAGGAGATGAAAAAAAAAAAAAAAAGGTCACTAGGGGCAGCTGATTCATAGTGCTGACACTGAGCCCCAGTGATAACCCTGGTGGCAATAAAAAATTAATAAAAGATTTTCTTTATAATTAATTAATTAATTTTACTCCAGGGTTATTGCTGGGGCTTGGTGCTTGCACTGTGAATCCACTGCTCCTGACAGTCATTTTTCCTATTTTATTGGATAAGATAGAGAGAAGTGTCCCCCCTGCAGGTGGGAAGCCAGGGGTTCTATCTCAGATCCTTGCACAGTTCCTTGCACTTAGTACTATATGTGCTTAGTCGGGTGCACCACTGCCCAGCCCCCAAGTTATTTTATTTTATTGAGAGAGAGAGAGAGGGAGAGGAAGAGAGGAAGAGAGGAAGAGAGGAAGAGAGGGAGAGGGAGAAGCAGAGTGGGAGCGGGAGAGAGGGAGGGAGAAAGGGAGAGAGGAGAGGAAGAGGGTAAGAGAGAGAGGGAGAGGGAGAAGGAGAGAGGGAGAAGCAGAGTGGGAGAGGGAGAGGGAGGGGGGTCAGAGTACTGCTCAGCTTTGGCTTACAGTGGTGCTGGGAATTGAATTTGAGACTTCAGAGCCTCAGGCATGAAAATCTTTTGCATAACCATTATACTATCTCCCAGTCCCTCTTTGTTTTGTTCCACTCTGGCTTTTGATGGTGCCAGGAATCAAACCTAGGGTTTCTTAGACTTAAGTCTTATGTGCTACTGCTAAACTATCTTCCCTGCCCTAGCTATCACTTATCGTGAACAATTCGTAACTCATATCCTTGCCTGCCATCAGTCTTCTTCAGTCTACCACTCACAACTACTGATTATAGAAATATTCACCTTCAGCCGCATTCTTCTGGTTCTCCAGAGAGGTGGGCCCAGCCTAACGTACATTTTGTGGACCAAATAAACTACCTTTAAGATACCTGTGCAATCAAGTCTGAGCTCCCTAGAAAGACATTAGTAACCCGCTCTAGCTAAGACCTCATCTTTCCTTCAAGCTTTTCTGCAACTTTTTTTTTTTTTTTTAGCATTTCCCTAATTCTCCAACCCCTCCCCAACTAGAGCACTAAGTGCTTCTTCAGGTCGTTCTGCTTGTCTAAATGACATCTCTCCTTTACCATTCAATGCAGCGGTCACCCTCCTGGGTTTCTGCTTGAGTGGTGCCTTTTCCCTCTCTGTGGTAGTCCAGTGGAATTTAACTTCCATTCTGCTTCTTTCCTAGGACCTACTACATTTTCTTCTTGTCTAAGCGTTTTTTGCCTTTGGCTACCTATCTGAGTTGCTCTCCTTCCATGTCCTGAGGGTTTTCCTCAATGGAAGGAGGAAGCATTATAGCCTGGCATCCTCCAGAGCACCTGGAAGTTTCTCTTTTGTTGACTGTAATTAGCACTTTGAAGTGATTAAGAAATCTTGATTATCCCCTCTGGATAGTGAGGGCTAGTGGGTGTGACTCAGGAGCCACAAAGATGAGTAAAGTACAGCCCTCTCCAAGCATGATACAGACGGAATACAAAAACAATCCGGAAGGTTTCTAGGATTTGTGAAAATAAAACTGCTCCACTCCTCCAGGCAAGTCATCTGAATTTCCTGAGTCTTAGATCACTCACCTGTCAAGTATCCTACATCCCAGGGCTTTTCCCAGGAAAAAAAATTTTTTTTCCAAACACCTAAATCTGTTAAAATGTTTACATTTTGGGGGTCAGGCAATAGTAAAGTGGGTTAAGCGCACATGGTACCAGATACAAGACCGGCGTAAGGGTCTCAGTTCGAGCCCCGGGCTTCCCCACCTGCAGGGGAGTAGATTCACAGGCAGTGAAACAGGTCTGCAGGTATCTATCTTTCTCTCCCCCTCTCTGTCTTTCCCTCCTCTCTCCATTTTCTCTCTGTCCTATCCATCAACTACAACATCAATAACAACAACTATAATAACTACAACAAGGGCAAAAAAGGGGGAAAATCTTTACATTTTATGGGGCAGAGCCACTGCATAACTAGCTTATAAATGGAATTGGAATAGTTAATCAGCAAAAAGCCCATGGCCCAGAAGAACATCTGCTAGTAAAGGTGAGTTCTTTAGGTAGCATCAGTCTGGGGGTTCTTACTTTCCTGGAAAAGCCTGGCAATTCATACCATGCTACCTCACCACAGCACAGATGGAAAAGCCATCCTGGGTGACTAGTGGCAGGTAATTTTGCAGACAGTGCATTGCAAGAGAGGGTCACATTTTCTTCCAGGAACAAATTAACAACAGCAATAACCCAGGCAATAAAATGAGGGCTGTAGTTGAATAACTGGATTTGGAGCAATTACTCATCTGTTTTTGTAAGATGAAAATCAGGTACACATGGGTTTAAAAGGCATGCAGGTCCCAGAAGGGGAAGAAGAAATTGGAGATAGGGACAAATGGTACTAGTGTGGGGTCACTGCCCTCTGAGGTACTAGGCAGTAGTTTGATTCTTCTAAATATATAATTTCTTGCAACAAATAATCATCTTATAGTTGATTAGTTCCTTGTTAAAATCTGTGCAGTGGAATTGAATTCAGTTTATAAACCTCAGTTCATTCATTTCCAGGAAGCCCTTCTTCATTGTAAAATACTGACTTAAAATAGACTTCCTTCAGGTGTGAAGAGAATGGATCTAATAAATCAACACGTACCATTTGAGGAAGCAGTAGGTGAGGAAGAGGGGTAATTAGCATTCCCCAACACTGAATGCTGGCAGTGGTGCATCTCTTGTGAAGGAAATGGGAGCTCTGAGATTTCAGTTACTTTCCTATGAAAGCAATGGATGTGGAATGCAAATCCTGAGAGGCTTTATTCAGGAGCTCAGATTATTTGCACTCCCTCCCCTGCCTCCTGAGGGCCTGGAGGTCCCAGAATGAGCAGACAGCCAATGGTGTCTAATTGTATCTTGCATATAATACATTCAGCATGAAGGTGGCTTCAGGTTCAGACTCTCTCCTGCTTTCCTCCCTGCAGCAAATTCTAGACTTTTTCTCTAGTGAATGAGGATCAAGAAAAGTGGACACGTGTGTGGTGGGTGGCAGTCTAATGTGCCTGGAGCTGTAGTACAATACTGCTGGTTGACTCAACCTTCCTGATGTCATTATTGCCCATGACTATCATGGAGGGGTAAGTGGGGGTTGTTGGGGTGGCAGCTTATTGACTGCATACATATTTACCATGGAAATCTCTAAGCCTGAAGCCTTGGAGTCCAATTGTAAGTGCCATTTGGTCACCTTGAATATCAGTTCTTCCTCCTATATTGTAAAAACTATTCAACAAATATGTAACTATATGTCTAATGTGTGGTAGGGCTTGGGAACTTTGCAAGATAATCATAATAGTCTCTAGCCTGTAGGAGCTCCATGTCTGGAGGAAGGCCATGCAAACAATAACTGTGGGAGGCAGGCCAGGTGAAGATCCAGTAGAGAACAGGAGGCTTTGGAGGGAGGTGACATTTGAGCTGTATCTTGCAAGGTGAGCTTCCCAGGAGAACAAGAGCAGTAAGGCATTCAGACAGAAAATGCACAGGCTTGTGGGAGGATGTTGATGCTGCTGACTGCTTTAGGAAAACTGGTTAGGGCTGGGTAATGGTTAAGTTCTTTATTTGACATACCTTGTAGGAGATGAGAGCCTCTGAAGGTTTCTGGACAGGGGAGAGAAGCTATCAGATTTTTTTTTTTCCATTTTATTTGATAGGACAGAGAGAAATTGAGAGGGGAGAGGGAGATAGGGAGAAAGACCTGCAGACTTGCTTCACTTCTTGTGAAGTGCCTCTGCTGCAGGTGAGATTGTATATATATGTATATATTTATATATTTTTTCTCTCTTTTGCCTCTAGGGTTATTGATGGGGCTTGGTGCCTGCACTATGCAGGCTATTTTTTCCCCTTTTGTTGCCCTTGTTGTTATTATTATTGTTAATGTCATTGTTGGTGGAAAGGACAGAGAGAAACTGAGAGAGGAGGCAAAGACAGAGAGGGGGAAAGAAAGACACTTGCAGACCTGCTTTACCACTTGTGAAGCAACCCCCCTGCAGGTGGGGAGCCAGGGACTCAAACCAGGATCCTTACACCAGTCCTTGGGCTTTGCGCCATGTGTGCTTAACCCATTGAGCTACTACTGACTGGCCCCTGAGATTATATATATATATATTTTAAATATTTTATTTATTTATTCCCTTTTGTTGCCCTTGTTGTTTTATTGTTGTAGTTTATTATTGATGTTGTTGTTGGTTAGGACAGAGAGAAATGGAGAGAGGAGGGGAAGACAGAGAGGGGGAGAGAAAGACAGACACCTGCAGACCTGCTTCACCGCCTGTGAAGCGACTCCCCTGTAGGTGGGGAGCCAGGGCTCAAACCGGGATCCTTATGCGGGTCCTTGCGCTTCGCGCCACGTGCGCTTAACCCGCTGTGCTACTGCCTGACTCCCCCTGAGATTATATTTTTTAAGGCATCTGGAAAACCCTGAAGATAGACTAGAGAGGAATAAAGTCAAGGGAACTTTGTAGAAGCAGTGTCACAACACAAAAGTGATGGTGGTGACTTCAACTTGGTGGTAGCAATGAGGAAGGGGTATCAGAATGCACATAAAACAATTTTCCTATGAAATGTCACTATTCTTCACTGAACAACCCTGAGAAGATAAAATAATTTCTCTGCCTCTTATCTGTAAAATATGCATAATACCAGTTTTCCAAGAGAACTTCTGAATGCTGAGCATAACAAATATGTCATGCTGCAAATAGTATATTCTCAACAAATAGTTATTTTTACTTCCCCATAATTTTCCTCACTTGAAAATAAAGTGAATATCCAGATATACCCTTGATCCCTTGAAATAACTAGGTTAGGATTCACATTTCTGAGAAATTTTTGCTCTTGTGACTTGCAGGTATGTAAATGTTCATGCTTTCTTTACTCTAGTGTCAAGATAAAAATAGGTACTATCAGAAGAAAGCTAGACAAGATAAGTGAAGTGTGTTTGTAAAGATTTATGTATGGTGCTAAATTAATTCTTGAGAGCCGAGGTATTTGCAGTCATTATTTCTTTTCATTCTGAGAACAAGTACAAATGAACATGTCAAAAATGATGATGATTATTATGCTTTTATAATTTGATTTCTTACATAGTCTAATTATATTCTTTTAATTAGTAACCACTCTTTGTTCTTTAGCTTCCCCAAAGTGAGACTGAGCTCAGTGCCTAATGTAAGATAGTTTGTAATTTTATGTAAGATGACATGCTATTAAGTAAAAAGAATGACGATTGTTTTTCCACTAAAGACTTGATAATGGGGAGTTGGGCAGTAGCGAAGCTGGTTAAGTGTACATGGTGCAAAGTGCAAGGACTGGCCTAAGGATCCCGGTTTGAGACCCTGGCTCCTCACCTGCAGAGGAGTCGCTTCACAGGCGGTGAAGCAGGTCTGCAGATGTCTATCTTTCTCTCCCCGTCTCTGTCTTCCCCTCCTCTCTCCATTTCTCTCTGTCCTATTCAACAATGACAACATCAATAACTACAACAATAAAAAACAACAAGGGCAACAAAAAGGAATAAATAAATAAATATTTAAAAAAAAAGACTTGATAATGATGAATGAGAACTTAAGCAAACCACTGAGCAAGCATCTAATTCATAAACTGTCTCAAAAAAGTCACTGTGTCATCACTATCAGATCCAAAGTAAAAATGATACAAAATGGGCTTCATTTTTTATTAGGGATTTACAGAATTACAAGAATGTCAGGGATACAATACTAAACCATTGCCATCACCAGAGTTCTTTTTTATTTATTTATTTATTTTATTTAAGAAAGGATTAATTAACAAAACCATAGGGTAGGAGGGGTACAACTCCACACAATTCCCACCACCCAATCTCCATATCCCATCCCCTCCCCTGATAGTTTTCCCATTCTCTATCCCTCTGGGAGCATGGACCCAGGGTCATTGTGGGTTGCAGAAGGTAGAAGGTCTGGCTTCTGGAATTGCTTCCCAGCTGAACATGGACATTGACTGGTCGGTCCATACTCCCAGTCTGCCTCTCTCTTTCCCTTCTTCTTCTTCTAGCGTTTGCCCTTCTTCCGTAGCCAGTCAACAGCATCAGGTTGAGCCTGATGTAAAGTTTTGAGACCTCCTTTGCATCTGGAGAGGTGGCAGTCGTTGACTATGTGGGTCATAGTCTGTCTGTAGCCGCAGAGGCAGTTCGGGTCGTCTCTGGCTCCCCAGCGATGGAACATAGCGGCGCACTGGCCATGGCCTGTTCGATAGCGATTGAGGATATTATTTAAGAAAGGATTAATTAACAAAACCATGGGGTAGGAGGGGTACAGTTCCACACAATTCCCACCACCCAATCTCCATATCCCACCCCCTCCCCTGATAGCTTTCCCATTCTCTATCCCTCTGGGAGCATGGACCCAGGGTCACTGTGGGTTGCAGAAGGTAGAAGGTCTGGCTTCTGTAATTGCTTCCCCGCTGAACATGGGCCTTGACTGGTTGGTCCATACTCCCAGTCTGCCTCTCTCTTTCCCTAGTAGGGTGGGTCTCTGGGGAAGCTGAGCTCCAAGACACATTGGTGGGGTCTTCAGTCTAGGGAAGCCTGGCCGGTATCCTGATGACATTGTGACAGGCAATAACATGCTGTTACATTGGAACCCCCTCTTAAATATTAATGATTTATTAAGTAGATTTCTTGGTTAAGTTCCTTTTTAGTTTTTTTAGGTTTTAAGTTGTTAAGTTCTTTTTTCTTTAGAGTTAAGTTGTCTTGCTGAGTGAAGTGGAAAATTCCTTGCCCCTTCCCCCTTGAATAAACAGGATCTAATCAGTGAAGGCCACCCATTGTTCAAAGGACCCTGCATGGGGACAATCCTTATCAGGACCTCATCAGTGAAGGCCACCCATTGTTCGAAGGACCCTACATGGGGACAAGCCTTATCAGGACCTTTGAACAGACTTTGTGGTGTGCTGCCTACCGGATGGGTGGTCATAGCCGATGGCAGGAGGATGTGGCGACCCTGCCTGGTTGAATTCTATTGGTTGTGTGATCTTACTATATTTGAAACTAGCCCGCGCTTTGCTTTGAATGGATCATGCTTTTGCTAAGTTTGAAATGATTGGATCTTGTGTTTGCTATAGCCTGTTATTGGATGTAGGCTGATAAGGTGATGTGCTCCCCCTCCCTGAGTGTAGTCTGAATTCCTATAAATTGTGTGGTTTGAGCCCTGTTCGGGGTCGAGCTTGGTAGACTGCGGCCAGTCTCCATCTCGGCCCGGATTGCAATTCGTCAATAAACATCTTTGCTTCCTTACAGTGGATGGTGGTTTGATTTATGCTCGCTAACAGACATCTGGAACCTGGTGACTGAAAAGAGAGTTAACATACGAAGCCAAACAAATTGTTGAGCAATCATGGACCCAAAGCTTGGAATAGTGGAGAGGAAGTGTTAGGGGGGTACTCACTGCAAACTCTAGTGTACTTCTGCTTTCAGGCATATATTTTGCAGTAGTTTATGGACACGTCATCACCAGAGTTCTATGTTCCCATTCCCTCTTACTGGAAATTGTAGTGATTTTCCAAAGGGCATAGATATGGGCTGACTGAGATATATATATATATATATATATATGTCCAATCTTTTTCTTTTAAAAAACTTTATCATCTTTACCTACTTATTAGATAAAGACAGCCAGAAATTTAGAGGAAGGAGGAGGTAGAGAGGGAGATAAACAGAGAGACAACTGCAGATCTGCTTTACCACTTGTGCAGGTTTCCCCTGCAGGTGAGAACCAGGGGCTTGAACCTGGGTCCTTGTACACTGTAACATTTGTACTCCACCAGGTGTGCCACCACCCAGCCCTTGCCCATTTTTTTCTATGATTCTACCTTCTCTTCTTTCCTAAGATGCAACTACACCTATTACTACTTCTGAATGTCTTTCCTTTTGTCTCTTCTCTCTCTGGGTCCTGATGGAATTGGGTTCCAGAGCCCTCTAGTCATCTTTCTCTAACATTTCTCTCCCTCTGGGAGTATGGACTAAAATTCATTTTGGGGTTCAGAAGGAAGGAGTTCTAGCTTTTGTAATTGCTTCTCTGCTGGACATGGACATTGGCAGGTTGATCCATATCTGAAGCTTGTTTCTATCTTTCTCTAGTTAAGTAGAGCTCTGGAGAGGTGATGTTCCAGGACACATTTATGAGGTCAGCCCAGGGAGTTCAGGATGGAATCATAGCATTTGCCACTTAGTGTTGTTTTCGACGGGCCGGCTTCACGGGCGGGTAACAGACGACCAGGGACTCATGGTTGAGCTGTAGGCAGTATCTCTTTATTCATGCAGGATGCAGCGCAATCTATACCAAGCTAAGCTAAACTAAACTACAAACAATCTTGTCCTTATAAATATACTAGCCCAGTAGGGTGGGAACAGGATGCGACGCAGAGAGGGTGGAGAGAAAAGTGACTGGTGAAAATCAGGGTATGACAAGGAGAGGGGGCGGAGCAGGTGAGAACTCTACCACTAAACCACCAATGCCCTGGAGGGAAGGTGGTGCTTGTTAACTGAGGTTATGTAAATAGAATGAAGTGGTTATGTAAATAGAATAGTGTTAAGCAGGGGGGATTAAACTAATGAAACAGAAGGGGTTTTTAGAAGCATACCAACAACTTAGTGTCTGAAAGACAAGAAGTTATGAGGTAGGACAAAATATTTAATAAATAGCAACCAGAAAGTAGGAATAGAGCAGGTGAGAATAAGGATTTTAGCGTGGTAAGAAGCTAGGAAGTCTATTTTAGGTATGTTCCTAAGGACCCATGACTTTAGTGATTTTTGTTTGAGCTAGATAGTTGACATGGAGGTGGACTAAGAATTTTGTCTGGGAAGATGTTGCCAGAGTTGAGAATAGAACTAGAAAGCCGGATTAGAGCAGAACTTGATTAGCAGAGAGTAGCTCCCAAACTTGAAGAAGATATATAAATACAATGATTTGTTTACCACATCAATCTGACCCAGGGCCCATATCTGTTCATATTTAGTGTAGGAGCCTGTATAACTTCCAAATCCCTGTCAGTCTGAGCTAATTGTGCATTGTCACAGCTGGGAACATTCTAGGCTGCATTAATTTCAAGAATGGGCTTCATTTTTCACTTTGGGAATTTCACCAAGATTTTGACCAGGCAAAGATATAAAAAAATGAAGAGAACACTTTCAGGAAGTTTTAAAAATTTATTTGTTGGGGAATTAATGATTCACAGCTGACAGTAAAATATAATAATTTGTGCCTGCATAACATTTCTCAGTTTTCCGCATAACAATTCAATCTCCACTAGGTCCTCCTCTGCCATCATGTTCCAGGACCTGAGGGCACCCCTCTCCCCCCCCCAAGTCTTTTACTTTGGTGCAATACACCAATTCCAGTCCAAGTTCTGCTTTGTGCTTTCCCTTCTGCACTTGTTTTTCAACTTCTATCTATGAGCGAGATCATCCCATATTGATCCTTCTCTTTCTGACTTATCTCACTTAACATGATTTCTTCAGGTTCCATCCAAGATAATGTGAAAAAGGTGAATTCACCATTTTTAATAGCTGAGTAGTAGTCCCTTGTGTATATATACCACAACTTATTCAGCCGCTCATCTGTTGTTGGACACCTGGGTTGCTTCCAAGTTTTGGCTATTACAAATTGTGCTGTCATGAACATAGGAATACACAGATCTTTTGGGATGGGTGTGTTTGTTTCCTTAGTATATATCCCCAGGAGAGGAATTGCAGGTTCCTAGGGTAGGTCCACATCTAGCCTTCTGAAAGTTCTCCAGACTGCTCTCCACAGGGGTTGGACTAATTTTCACTCCCACCAGCAGCACAGGAGTGTTCCTATGTCCCCACAACCTCTCCAGTATTTTTTGCTGCTACCTTTTCTAATGTATGACATTCTCACAGGAGTGAAATGGTATCTTATTGTTGTCTTTATTTGCATTTCTCTGAAAAGTAATGACTTGTAGCATTTTTTTTTCATATATTTGCAGGCCTTTTGGATCTCTTCTACAGTGAATATTCTGTTCATATCCTCTCCCCATTTTTGGATGGTATCACTTGTTTTTTTGTTGCTGAGTTTTGGTGTCTGTTGTGATATCTCCTCTTTCATTTTCAATCCTATTTATTAGAGTCTTCTTCATTTTTTGTTTTTTTGAGTCTAGCTAAGAGTTTGCTGATTTAGTTAATTCTTTCAAAGAACCAACATTTAGCTTCCTTAATCTTTTGTATGGTTCTCTTATTTTCAGTGTTATTTTTTCTGCCCTAATTTTAGTTATTTCAGTTCTTCTGCTTTAGTGTTCATTTGTTTTTCTTCTAGGTCTTTAAGATGTGCAATCAGGCTGTTTATTTGTGCTTTTTCTTGTTTTCTAATGTGTGCTTGTGTGGCTATGAAATTCCTTCTCAGTACTGCCTTAGCTGTGTCCCAAATGTTTTAATAACTTGTGTCTTCATTTTCATTGAATTCTAGAAACATTTTGATATCTTCCTTAATTTCCACTTTGACCCAGTAATTGTTAGGTAGTATACTGCTGAGTTTTCATATTTTGGGACTTTTACACACACACACACACACACACACACACACACACACACACACACGTTGGTAAGTGTTAATTTATTTCCACCGTGGTCTGAGAAGATGTGTGGGGTGATTTCAATGCACTTGAATTTGTTGACACTGCCTTTGTGGCCTAGCATATGGTCTATCCTTGAGAATGACCCATGTAGACTTGAATTGAATGAATATTCCAGTTTCTTGGGGTGAGAGGCTCTGAAAATGTCCAATATCTCTTCATTTAATTCCCTCATTTCTTTATTAATTTTCTGCCTAGATGATCTGTCAACTTGAGAGAACAGGGTGTTGAAGTCCCCAACTATTACTGTGTTATTGTTAATGTAATGTTGTAGATCCTTCAGTAGATGTTTGATGTATTTAGATGGCTAGGAAGTTTTAAAAATACAGTTGTGGGGGGGGGGGTCAGGTGGTAGCACACTGGGTTAAGTTCACATAGTGCAAAGTTCAAGGACTAGTGTAAGGATCCTAGTTCAGAGTCCTGGCTCCCCACCTGCAGGGAGGTTACCTTACAAGTGGTGAAGTAGGTCCTCAGGTGTCTATCTTTCTCCCCCCTGTCTTCCTCTCCTCTTTCAATTTCTGTCTCTGTGCTATCCAACAACAGCAGCAGCAACAATAAGAACAGCAACAACAATAACAACAGCAACGGGGGTGGGGTGGGATGGGGTGGGGTGGGGGATAAGGCCTCCAGGAGCACTGGAGCCCCATCAATAACCCTGGAGGCAAAAAAAAAAAAAAAAAAAAAACAGTTGTAAAGTACTGGGAATATTCTTGGGGTTGGGTTATGCAAAAAGACCTTCATACCTGAGGCAGTAAAGATCCTAGGTTCAACCCCTAATACTACCATAAGCAGAGCTCAGCTGCTCCACCCACACACGCTAGTTCACAGTGATGAATCTTCTTTGCTCATCAGAATTTGCTCTTATGATGCCATAGCACCTCCTCTCTTGCTCCCAATTTAATTTTACTGCTTCCACATATGTGATACTGATTCATGTGGATCAGGGCATACTATTTAAGGATGAGTAACTCTCCCCCCTCTATATATATAGTCAAGAAATTTTGAGTAGTCAGAGGTACCTAGTCTCTATGATCTTGCATTTTTATGGGATTCTGGGGAAATATATGCACATATATTTCTCACACATATGCAATCCCATCTTTCCAAGGCCTGACCATCTTAATCTTTTCATTATCTTAGAGAATCAAAAGAAAGAGACAGAAAGAGGACAGATACCACAATACCACTCCACCATCCATAGAGCTTCCCCAGTGCTTTCCACAGTGCTCCCTACTGAGCCCAGGACTTCACATACAACAGAGCGTGTGCTTTGCCAGATGAACTGCCTTCCAATCCCTGTAATCCCATTCGATAGGCTCTATTTGTCTTTTCTTATGTACTAGAAGCAATCAAGACAACTCTGGAAGATACATGCTGAAGTACTTAGGGTAAAGTGTCTTGGTGTCTATGATTTATCTTTAGTGATTCTGTTATAAGAAAAAGTCATGTGCACATACAGAAGATGATGACAATGAAGAGGCAAATGTGACTGTGTGCAAACAATCAGAGAGTCAAGGGAAAAGGCATGCCACTCATGTCCTTGAATAATATAATTTATTTTAATGTCTATTCATTGTAACACTGATGAGGAAACAAAAGCAAGACTATATGGAGAGGCCTTAAAACAAATTAAGCAATACCATTGTTAGGCATTTATCCAAAGTGCATGCAAACACTAATTCAAAAGAACAAATGCACCCCTATGTTCATAACTGCATTATTCACAATAGCCAAAGAGTGGAAGCAGTCCAAGTGCCCCTCATCAGATGACTACCTAACGAAGCTATGGGATATGTACTCCATGGAATACTATTCTGCAATCAAAAAGATGGTTTTGTGTCTTTTGGGACAAAAGGATAGAACTG
Organism: Erinaceus europaeus; assembly: GCF_950295315.1. Taxonomy (NCBI): domain Eukaryota; kingdom Metazoa; phylum Chordata; class Mammalia; order Eulipotyphla; family Erinaceidae; genus Erinaceus; species Erinaceus europaeus. The sequence goes on along the minus strand of NC_080166.1, from coordinate 121,440,884 downwards.
GAGGTGATTATGCTTAATGAGATAAGTAAAGAGAAGAAAGACTACCAGATGTTTCACTCTTATGTGGGATCTAGAGAACTGATACACATAGTCTTGCAAACAAAACAACAAAGACAAACATAGAATCAAAACATTTCTTTTTTAAAATAATTTTATTTTATTTATTTATGAAAAAGATAGGCAGAGAGAAAAAGAACCAGACGTCACTCTGGCACATGTGCTGTCAGGGACTGAACTCAGGACCTCATGGTTGAGAATCCAGTGCTTTATCTACTGCGCCACCTCCTGGACCATAGAATCAAACATTTTCTAAGACTTTGTGAGAACTATGGTGGTTATCTTTGGGAGGTGAGAGGATGGGGATATAGTACTTTAGTGGTGGATGCAGTAGGGAACTATACCCTGTTTTCTTACAGTCTTGCAACCCACTATTAATCACAAATAAAGAATGGTTTGAATAAAAAGAATACCCCCTTGCCTGTGGACACTGTGTATGGAATGTTTTCATTCTCCTTGTGTCTGCACTGACATCCTTTCACATCTCATAGATGTGACATTAGGTTATTGGCTTGTCTAGCTTGTCCCAGTTGAAACTGTGTGTGGGTGTCTGAGTCAATTTCCATTTTGTACATTGAGCTATTCAGATAGATATTAGCTATTCAGATAGATATTAGCTACCTTCCACCTTTAACTGGAATGAGTGAGTTGTGAAATGAATGAATGAATCAATACATTAATACAAACAATTATCTTATTAGATGTTATTTTTATTTAGAAGAGGTAATAAGTTTGTAACTAGAAATTTGTTATAGGAAATTAACATCTATTTATATCAATTCTCTGTGGCAAAGTTGGTTTCACTATTTGTCAATTCACATTAAGTAGCAGTGTCTAATAACTTGTGAACCTACACCTACATTGAGCACTTACTCTAGTGTAGGAGCTTTATGCTCCATCCACTCTTCTCTAGAACCTGAAAGATTTAAACATAAGTCAGCCATGATCTGTTTATTCATTAGCCTACTCGAGGACTTCTTGGGCGTTTCCAGTATTTGGTGATAAGAAATGAACACAGGTTTTTTTCATGGTGATGAGTTGTCTTCCCCACCTCCCCTTTTTCTTTCTTCCTTTCTTCTGCCTCCTCCTCCTCCTTTTTGGATTTGAATTTTAGATGCATTTGTTAATACTAGTGAGGGTAGTTGGTAGATCTGGTGGCTTTTCTTTTTTTAATATTTACTTATTCCCTTTTGTTGCCCTTGTTTTATTTTTGTCGTTATTATTGTCATTGTTGTTATTGGATAGGACAGAAGGAAATGGGGAGGAGGGGAAGACAGAGAGGGGGAGAGAAAGATAGACACCTGCAGATCTGCTTCACCGCCTGTGAAGGGACTCCCCTGTAGGTGGAGACCCGGGAGCTCGAACCAGGATATTTATGACGGTCCTTGTGCTTTGCGCCACCTGCCTTTTACCCACTGTGCTACTGCCCAACTCCCAACTTGACTTTTTTTGGTGAGAAGAAGACATACCATCTTCCAAAGTGTACCAAAGTGGCGGTACAATCTTGTATCTGCACGAGCAAATTTCTTTGCAGTTTTGGGTGGCCAGTGTGACATGGGTCTGTTCAATAAGACACAGGACTATAAGAGGGAAGGTTTGGCTTGCACTTCATCTTTTGTTTCTTACCTGCCTGTACCATCTAGAATGTGATGTAATGTTCTGAAGGGGAGTAGTCATCTTGTGGAGATGAAGAGCCAAAAGTCACTTGGCAAGGACAGTATCAGAAGACAGAAGAAACCTGGGCAAGTTGATAGATGGTGATGATGCAGAAGTTCCAGGCTGTCTACAGGTTCTTGTTTTGTGATAAGAAGCAACCTCTATTTGACAAGCACTTTGGCTGAGTTTCTGTCTAGGCAACAAACCCACTCCCTATGGGTGACATTTTCAAGGGGTACTTCTTGGTGGAGTTCATTAGTTCCCTAACAAAACTATTCTGCACTATTATTATTTTAATGAACTGACCTACAGAAGCACTAATGTTTTGTGCCTCCAGGGTTATTGCTGGGGCTTGGTGCCTGCACCACTAATCCACTGCTCCTGGAGACCATTTTTCCCATATTTGTTGCCCTTTTTGTCCTTATGGCTGTTATTGTTATTGTTGTTGGATAGGACAGAGAGAAATCAAGAGAGGAGGGGAAGTGTCGTATGCTTTACATTGGTTTGTTCTAGCCCTCCTCCGCCAAGAGAATTGGATCAGTCCAGTTAATTTCGCGGCCCGCTTGGCCCCGCCCCAAGGAACCCCGAGAGAGGGTTCCTGAGTTCGAGAGTGCCAGAGTTTTTCAGAGGGTTCCCCAGTACGAGAGTTCCAGAGTTCCAGAGTTGGAGAGTTCCCGAGTTACAGAGTAAGAGGGAGTGCTTGTGCCGCCGCAAAGAGACAGCAGAGTTCTGTTTGGTGATTAGTTTGTCTTAGTTTATGAATCGTTGTTCGTGAATAAAGAAATACAGCTTCCCTGCCCAGCCGTTGTCTCCGCGTCTCTGTTCACCACCACGAAGCTAGACCCGCCTGGCAAGAGCCTTACGAATTTTAACAACAGGGAAGACAAAAAGAGGGAGAGAAAGATAGACACCTACAAACTTGATTCACCTCTTGTGAAGCATCCTCCCTGCATGTGGGGAACTGGGGGCTCAAACCTGGATCCTTACACTGGTCTCTGAACTTCACACCATGTGCACTTAACCCGCTACACTACCATCCAGTCCCTAGAAGTACTAGTTTTAAAGACTTTCTATATATTGTGGCCATATTAAGTATTAGAATTACAGTTTCTACTTAGCCAGTGCTATATAAGGCATTATGGTAAGGAGAAAACAGAATGTAAAAAATATTACCCTCATAGACTTACATCCTGGGGAGTCAGGCTGAAGCACAGTGGGATAAGCGCAGGTGGTGCAAAGCGCAAGGACTGGCATAAGGATCCTGGTTTGAGCTCGAGGCTCCCCACCTGCAAGGGAGTCACTTCACAGGCGGTGAAGCAGGTTTTCAGGTGTCTATATTTCTCTCTCCCTCTCTGTCTTCCTGTCCTCTCTCCATTTCTCTCTGTCCTATCTAACAGCAATGACATCAGTAACAACAACAATTGTTGGGCTAGCAACATGCAAGAGAGAGATGACCTAGGAACCAAGCTTGCGGCAAGGCAATTCAAATCTGTATTCATCCAAACACCCCAGCGTTGGAAGGTAGCACACCTGGTTAAGCCATGTGGTGCAAACTGCAATGGCTGGGTCAGCCTCCCAGTCTGCATGCTGCATGCTCCTCCAGGTGGGAACACGGAAGAGCCAAGTCGGAAACAGAAGTGGCTTGACAATACCATATATGGTTAGGAAAGGGATGGAGAAAGGTGAAAGGGGGCTGGGAAAGGTAGGGACTTCCTTAGCAACTGTTGCTAGGGGTTTAACTGGTAGGATTAATAATGCCCTGCAGTCTTGAGGGTAGAAAAATAATATATTAAATGAGAAGGGTGGAGGCCTTAAGTCATTTGTTAGACAGAGCAGAAGATTGATATGTAGATAATGAAAGGATGGCCCATAGTATCAAGGAATGCAGGGAGCAGGGGGAGCTGGCTTAATGTTTTAAGGACTGCAGGGCTCCTGGAAGCAGAAAAATGCAGGGTGCTTTGTCAGGCAGGGAGTCTGATAAGCCGACGCAAACCTTTGGGGTCCTTGTGTCCTTCCTCACTCAACCTCTTAGGAGAGACGCTGACAGGATAGACGCACCCCTCAGGTCAAGCCCTGCCAAGCTCTACCACATCCTCACAATTTCCCTACAAACAATAATAACTACAACAATAAAACAACAAGGGCAACAAAAGGAAATAAATAAATATTATAAAAAGAACTTACATCCTAATGAGAAAGATAAAACTGAACAGTATGAAGCAATCCTAATCATTTCAGGAGAGTATTGCAAAGGGCTATTAGTAGGTGCAGACTAAGAATGGCAATAGTTCATAAACCAGTGGGGACATTGAAGGGAGGTGGGAATAAGGGAAATGCGATTAGCAGCCATAAAAACACATGCTGGGTATCATGTGTCATCATATTTTTGAGTTTTAAATCAATGACCTACATATAGACATATAAACTATTTTGTGTGCATGTAGATGAAAGGGAAGAAAGCCATTTTAATTTGAATGCCAATTCAGCATAAAATTATCATCCTTTATTAGTATTTCAAGTATAGAGATACTAATTATTCAGTAAAACCTTGTTTACCTTATTAACCACTAGTATATTTCATGTTCAAATTACATGGAAACTAAATATACATCATCTCAAAATCAAGTTTTTCTAAAAAAATTTTTATTATTTATTTTCCCTTTTGTTTCCCTTGTTATTTTATTATTGCTGCAGTTATTATTGTTGTAGTTATTGATGTCGTTATTGACTAGGACAGAAAGAAATGGAGAGAGGAGGGGAAGACAGAGAGGGGAGAGAAAGACACCTGCAGACCTGCTTCACCGCCTGTGAAGAGACTCCCCTGCAGGTGGGGAGCCGGGGGCTCAAACCCGGATGCTTACGCAGTGCACCACGTGCGCTTAACCGCTGCGCTACCGCCAGACTCCCGGTGATTTTATTATTAAACCTAAAGGAACAGAGGTATGCACGTAAAGTAAGGATAGCATTTCAATTTGATTTTTTTTTTTTTTTTTGCCTCCAGAGTTATTGTTGGTGCTCTTTGCCTGCACTACGGATCCACTGCTCCAAAAAAAAAAAAAAAAAAAAAAGGAACAGTGAGCAAGCGCTCGGGTTCAAGCCCCTGGTTTCCACCTTCACGAGTGATGGCACAGAGCTGCAGCTGTCTTTTTCTCACTTCTATCTCTAGCCTCCCTTCCCACTCCATTTATGTGTCTTTGCGGGGGGGGGGGGGCGTTTGGGAGAGGTTGAGAAGATTGTGCAAGCCCAATGCTAATGGATTTGAGAGGTGCAAATTTGACATGGTTCTAATCCGCTCAGGGATGCCTGAACTCAGCCCTGCAGGACATCTGACAACATTCTGCTTGAAAGATCCTCAGAACCCAGGTGAAGGAGGGTACAGGTCGACATGCAAGGGGTCTGCAGTGGGTCCGTCAGAAGCAGAGGGGGTCAAGGGCCCGCTCCATGAACTCGGCCCAAAGTGTCCCAAGCTCGTCTCTCCAGTGGACACGGGTTCTTAGCCTTGGCCCGAGCGGGGGCGGAGAACCCAAGGCTCGATCCACCGCCTCCGCAATCTCCTGCCCCCGCGCAGACGCTCCGCGCGCCTGCTGCTTCCTCATTGGCCGAGGAACTCGCCAATCGTGGGGAAGCGGCCCGGGGAGCCGGCCCTGGTTGGCGGAGTCGGCGCTTGAGCCCCCCTCCTGCTCCGACCGGTCCCCGGTCGAGAGGGGGCGTGGCCGAGGCCGTGGCGGGGCCGGAGGCGGTGTCGCAGGCGCCGCTGCGTGCGGCGCTGTGCGGGGCGGGGGTGCCGGGAGGCTGCGGTGCAACGGGACTATGAGGCTCCGAGCGCAGCGCTGGCACCGGCGGAGTCACCGCGGGCCGGTGAGTGCGGGCTGCGGCCGGTTGGGCTCTTCGATGCTGATGCCTTTCCTCTGGGCTCCCGACCCGCCGGGCGGCGGTCCCGGGGGAGGCGCGGGGCGGGCTCCTCAACCCCGCGGCCAGGTGAAGTTGCTGCATCGCGCTGCGCTCACTCCAGAGGGCGGTGGGCCCATTGCGGCCGCTCCGCGCGGTCGGCCCGCAGCGGGACTGCGTCCTCTTCCTTGGCTCCCGCGCCGACCGGGGCTTTGCGCCGTCGCGGCCCGGGCGCCGTTGCGGCCCGCGCCGCCCCGGCTTCCGTCCCCGGTGCTGCCCGGTGCGGGTGCGCGCTGCCCGGGCTGCGGGACGGTCGCCCGCCCTCCAGCTGCAGGAGGGGAGGGAGGTTGGGACCTGCGGTCCCTCGGGGCTCCGTGCGTCCTCCCCGCATCTGGCCCGGCTCGCGCTCCCGCAGACCCGGGGCCGGCCCTGTGCCCCCGGCTCGGTCCCTGGCTCCTCTGCGCTCCGGAACCCTCTCCCTCTGGGCCCGCGGGGCTCCCGGCCGCGGTGATCGTGCCGCGAGTGCGGGAAGGGGTCGGGCTGCCTGCAGCGCTTCGTTGCGGGGGAGGTTGCAGGCTGCGCACCCGGGAGCCTCGGCGCCGGGATGGGTCAGCGGCGGACCTGCCCTGCGCGGCGGCGGCCACTGTAGGGGACCCTCGCGCCTCCCCCGCCCCGAGCTCCGGCGAATGGAAAACCCTTCTCCTCCCTGCCTGGGTACTTACTGGCAATGGCGATTTCTTCTCGGCTCAGTCTCTGCGAGGGACTGTTCCCTGGTGGAGAGTAGGAGAGCGGAGTTCTTAAATTATTAAGAAACTAAGCTACGGGCTTAGGGATGAATGGGGGCATTTCATGGTTTTAGCTGCTGTCGGGAGGAATAGGAATTCTTCCTCATTTGGGCATTCATTTTACATTGACAGTGACACCAGCAGTAGTGTTTGAGTTTTAAAATAATGTGAACATCAAGAAGGCTCGTTTTTTGCTTTGAAGTTATCCACTTCAAGTGCAAAAGGGAATGGAATTTTGACTTAAGATCCAGAACCCACATTTTAAAAATGGGGGAGGGGGCTGGCTGTTTGAAATATTTCACACTTTAAAAGTTAGATTTATCCATAACGTAAAATGATTGCTACTCTATCAAAAACAAAATAATTCTAAAGTGTATAATTGGTTCTCCCCTCCCCATTCTCTCAGCTCTCGAGCAAATTGTATTTGAAGGCTGCTTCTTTTTTATCTGCTTTACTCAACTTTCCTTTTTCTAACAGTGATTCTTTAAAGCTAGTTCTTTTATCTAGTGGAGGGGTTAAACAAAAGAAAGCTGAAGTTGACCTTTCCCATAGACTGTTCTTATTGTGTGTCTGGGCTCTTTTCTTTCTGATAGCAACAAAATAGTACTCATTTTCCTTCACTTTAAAGATGGTTTCAATTTATATTCGCAAAAGTTGTGTCTTTTAAGCTATTTCACTAGGTTGGGAAGATTGTTTGGCTGTAGTACATGTTTAGCAGGCTGACATATTTGTTTTCATTTAAAAGAGTGAAACTAGTTTGTTCTAGAGCTACATGAACATTGCCACACATCCAGGTGCTGATGAAATTACCTTGGATTACTGCTATATGTCTGTTCAAAATGTGTGTCCTCTCAGTGAAGATGCACCATTTTTCTGGAACACACTTTGCCGAGTGGCCATGCCAACATTGTAAGAGCCTATCCTCAGTGTTCCTTATTCATGTACTCTAAACTTCCCAGGCAAACAAACCTACTTGTAGCAGCTAACATCTTGGTTATTGGAATGTTTCAGTTCAAACAATTGATTGGTGTAAATACTGAAAATATTGTCAGTACTAGGGGCCAGTACCACTATTACTATATTTTGGAATTCCAAGAACTTTCAGGAATGCCCACAGATGTTGTCTACTCATATGCTGTTATCATTCCTTATTATCTTGGACTCACTTCTATTTTTTTAGAGCTTACTTGCTTTACTGTTCATTTCAGTCCTTTTTTCTTTAAGGCAGCCTTTCTTGGGACCTGCATTTAGGTTTTTGGAAGCAACTGCTGTTTTCTGCATTCTTCTGTAGGGCAATTGCCCCTACCCCCACCCCCCATGTATTAATTTTATGCTGGCAGGTCAGGAATGTTGAACCAGTAATGTGTTACTAATGCATGTTGTAAAGCAAATTCAATGTATGGCCTAGGTGTAGAAAAGAGTCTCAGTTTCTTCTGCCTCTTATTGCAGTCCCATTTCTTCAGAGGTAGCTGCATTTAATACTATGGATTATAGCCATCCAGGTTTTTTTTTTTTTTTCCCCAGTGACCTTTTTCATTCAAAAGTCACTTCATGAATGCCTGCTAAGTGTTAGGCGCTGTTTCAACCAAAGGGTTTGCACAAATGTAAAAGCTGTTGTTTTCTCAGTGTTGATAGTTTCCTGAGACAGTTCAGTGAAATGCAGTGAGAACTGTGATGGGAAGCCAAGGAGGTTGTGAGAACTTCACATGGTGAACTAATTCATACATTCATTTGCTCTAGTCACTGGGTAGGCTTAAAAGTTTGTACTGTGCACTGGATGTGGAAAGACAGAGATGTCCTTGCCAGCCCCAGATGAGTTCTTCTGGTTACATTGTTGTGCATGAGAAGGAATACACATCTGGGTGGAGGAGAAAGTGTTTAGAGGCTTTCTGGGGAGATGATCCCTTGGAATAACTAGGAACTGTCTAGTTTGGTGGTGCAGTTAAGTGCAAGAGCAGGGCAGTGGCTGGAAAGGAGACAGGAAGGAGGGATTGTAGTGCAGGGGATTGAATCTGGGTCCTTGGAGCCTCAGTTATGAGCATCTTTAAAAAAAGTTTTATACTATATTTATTGGATAGAGACTGCCAGAAATTGAGAGGAAGGGGGAGATAGATAAAGACAGAGAAACACCGGAAGCACTGTTTCACCACTCCTGAAGCTTTCCCTTTGCAGGTGGCAGGTGGGGACCAGGGGCTTGTAACATGTGCGCTCAACCAGGTGCACCACCACTGGCCCCAGTCATGAGCATCTTTGTGCATAACTATTATACTGGCTTTCCTGTCCTATTTTACTAAACTTTTCAAGGGCTTTCTTTCCTTCTCCATCCTTTCCTTTCTCTCTCGCCTTTCTTTTCTCTCTTGCACTTGACAACTCTGGGCTCATTTTTTTTTCAGATTGAAAGACCTAGACAGAGAGACAAAAGGGGGAAAAAAAAACCACTGTGCTGCTGCTGCCGCCTTCAGTGCAGGTAGAGTCTAGTTCACATGGATGGCTTCAAAAGCTTTCTTATAAGGCATTTCTTTCTTTTTTAAAAGATTTTATTCATTTATTAATGAGAAACATAGGAGAGAGTTGTCTTCTTCCTTAATTTTTTTTTTTAGTTTAAGCATCTTTTTTTTTAATTTATATTTATTTATTCTCTTTGGTTGCCCTGGTTTTAGTTTAAACATCTTATAAATTCACAAGTATTTTTTTTTCTCATCTCTTAGGTCTCCTTGAGTTGAACCTTGACTCTGAGCTCACTGAATGTTTGAGGTCACTTCTCAACTTTTTAATTGTGAGATTTCCACTTTTTCCCTTTGACCTCCTAGGGCAGCATTGTCAAAACTGATGTGGTTTATGGCTGCAGAACTAAGGATGGGGGGCTTTAGAGGGGGCTGAGTGGGCACTAGCACCAAGTTCATGATGGTGGAGGACTTCAGTGGTGAGAGTAGGTGCAGACATCTATCACGGAAGGGTAAGAAGTACTAAAATGGTAACTACCTTGTAAATCATTATTTCCCAAATATAATCCTAAAAATAAAAATTACCTAATGATGTTTATATATTCTCAAGCCTTCTCATTGTTTTATTTCTTTTACTTGATTTCTTTTTGTTTTTTGTCGATTTTTTTTTTTTTCCCCCAGTCCACAGAGATTTGAATGCCTATCATTTCTTATCATTCTAGTTAGCTAACGATTATAGTAACATTCCTACACTCAAAAAACTGGGAAGGTAGAACAGACACTTGGAGCCTTGTTCAAAGTCAGTGCTTGGTAGGGGTCCAAGCTTTGTGAGGTAACCTCCTAACATCATAAGAGTGTTGGGTAGGTCTTATCCTCAGCTTGCAGGGATAACACTTAGTGCCTCCCCTTCAGCCCTCTTCTTCCATAACCTCTGTGCTCTCTGGTCTTTGAGTGGTTCTGTCTCCCAGCAGTTGAAAGCTGTATTGGATTTTTAAAATTTGCGTTCCAGTACATGGGGAAGGTTTCATTACCATGCTTCTGCAGTACCATTTCAGTTCATCACGCAGAAGCCTCTCATTGAGTGCTGGTATCTATTTTGTGCACGAGCAGTTCAGTGAAATTATATTGCAGTATAGAAGTACAGATGTGATTGCCTGTGGACTGGAGTCTGTGTGGCATTATTTATAAGCTAAGTGGGTGAAATGGGGTATTCTTTGCACATAGTAGATATTCAACAGTATTTTTTTTTCTTTGAATGGGTTATGTGTTTTGATTTTTCTACTATATCGGAGTAGAACACAATCACTGCTTTGTAGTTGAAGAAACTTGATCTGAATCATTTTGCCCTTCTAAAACCCCCAAGCTATGTACATGACATGTTTTGCTTTATTTATTTATTTGTTTATTTATTATATTTTGTTATGTGACCTGTATTAGGACATTACCCAGGCAGATTTCAGCTCTGAAATACTATGTAAGTCCTGTCTGGGCCACATTTTTCCTCTTATTTTAGAATTAAAACTTATGGAAAGATTCATAGAATTAAATTATCCACAGTTTTTAAATGCTAAGGAGGAGTAAAGATTCTTGTGTAAATTGTGAGGTGACATTAACCAGAACAGTGGCAAGTAGACTAAGAGAACAGTTTATGCTTATGCTTGTAGTATCCTGAGCTGAGCTGTTCTTAGATGGAAGATCTCTTCAGAAGTAAGATGTATGATCTTAGTTTTTTTCCCTTGGGGTGGAGAGATTGTAATTTTCCAATATAGGGCCATATGTCCAGTTTCAGTAGAAGTAGAAAAGCATTTTGTTTTATAGCGAACCCTATAGAATTTGAAAGACTTTCCAGAGTATTTGCCTCACATTTTAGAATTGATCATTTTGGTTAAACCAGGAATACACAGAAACCCTCAAAATATTCCCCAGTCACTTGTCTTCATATTGTAATTGCACACTGCAAACAACATTGTTTCCAAAGGCTTTATTAAAATTTGGATTGTTCTTTGAGATATCCCTTTGAGGAGGCTTATTCAGATGTAACTTATTTATAAAAGTTGGCATCTTAATTTTGAATAGAGATAAGGCTTATCAGTAATTATGAAGTTCACACATGGGTCATGACGGTCATGACTAAAATTTTTTATAGTTCCTGTGCTACTTGGCCACCGCAGTGGGTAATGAAGACCTGCTCCCATTTCTGACAAGTCTTGTTCCTTCCATACTTCTCTAAAAAATATGGAAATGACAAAACCTCAGGGCCTCATTGCTTCCTATATGCTAGAAGCCATAGCCTGACTGTGAATCCTGGACAAAGGCTGACTAGGAGCTTGACCAGCCATCAGATGGCCCAAATAGAAGGGCTACTGCTTTAGGCCTACACTGTAGATTCCACTATACACAAAATACACCACACAGAAAACACTAAGTGAAACTTGTATTGGGTGTGGTGTATTGCACCAAAGCAAAAGACTTTGGAAGAGGAGGGAATGGAAGAGAGGTAGAGGGGTTGTTAGGGCCTTGGTGTATGATGGTGGAAAAGGACCCAAGTTGTTGGTGAGAGTGTTTTGCAGACACCTATCACAGAGATGAGAAATTGTACCCATATGTCAACAACTGTATCTTCTCAGTAAAATGTTCTGAAGAAGAGAAAAATTGCTGATGCATTGTAGTATCATTTGAAATCAGGGAGTGTGATATCTCCCCCCCCACTTTTTTTCTTCAGAATTGTTTTGACTGTTTTGTGGTTCTACACATACTTTTGAATGCTTGATTTCCTTGAAGAATTCCATTGGTATTTTGATAAGGATTGCATTGAATGAATTATTTTAGGTAAAAATAGTAGTTAGTGATATTATTCTGTTTTCTCTCTTTCCTTTATCTTAGTTATATTTTTCTGCCTTGTTGGTATATGTGCCTACATACTACTTTTTATCCATGACCTTGTTCTGGATTTTAGTTCTCTACAGTGTTTTCTTCTTTTCCTTTTTATTTATGTATTTATAGTGGAGGGGGTGGTGACAGAGAAGGGAGAAAGAGAGGACCAGAGTATTGCTCAACTATAGGATAAGGTGGTGCTGGGGATTAAATTTATGCTTCTGGGTCCTTAGACATTTTAATTGCTGTGCTAATAAAACAGGTTGAGCTATCTCTCCAAAGTGCTCACTTTAAAAAAAAAAAAACAGTCCCTTTACTTCATAGAATGAACTGGAAAGTTGTTTCTCCATTTTCTATAAAAGGTTGTGAAGGATTTGTAATTCTTTTTTAGATGTTAACATGTGAAGTCTTTTATCCCTGAGCTCCCTCCCCAATCTCCCTTTGTATCTTAAGGTGTCTACTTTGGTGACATTCATGGTTCCAAAGTAGACCTTAATCTCAATTGTTTAGAGTATTCCTTATAATTTGTACATTTTTAAATGGTTGGTAGTGATCATAACTTCTCTCACTGGCCTCATTCTACCAACTTGTGCTTTCTGTTTTGTTTGATCCTGAGTGTGTAATTTGAAGCTTGGGCTCTTAAAGAAAAGAGTAATGAGTATAGTAAAATGAGTTGGGACAGATCTAGTGGGGTTAACATATCCATTTCCATAGGAGTGCATGTTTGTATAATGGCTGATGGTATTGAATATCTTGATCATGATTGCACTTGGTGTTTACAACCCTATGTAGTGGTTTATTTAGCTGATCCCAGTTCATGGTTTGTATGGGAGTAAGTTCAAAAATCAGTGATGGGCAAAAATCATAAAAGACAGAGTCATTTTTCCTAGTGGATGAGATGCAGAAATGTTCATAGATGCACACTCAGGGTTCATAACGCTGGTCTGAGGATTTTTTTTATTGTGGGGTAGGGCTCTTTCTCCTGAGGCAGCAAGTGCCAATAGTGTTTTTTAAAGAATTTATTTCATGTGAGATAGTTTCTCATCAGAGAGTGAAAGAAAGAGGCCAGAGAATCACTTCAGTACATGTGGTACTGGGGATTGAACTGTTAGCCTCAGGTTTGTAAATCCTGAGCTAGATACAGTATTTTCCTGACCATTAGACATTTGTTGTTGCTTGTACTTACTTATTTAATGAGAGAAAGAGGAGAGACACCAGGGCACCTACTATGTTGGTATATGCAATGTCAGGGATTGAATTTGCAGCCTCTCAAATGCAAATCCTGCCCTCTATCCCCAAAGTCACTTCCCTAGCTTGCTACATTAGTATTTAATGAATAATTCTTAATACAGTGATTTGAAATAGCCATTTTATACTAAAGTTTCTAGATCTGTATTAGTCAGTTTCTTCATTCTCTAAGCTGTCTAATTACATGTTCATTTACTTGGAAGTCAGTTCCACCCTTTTCATTATTGTAGCTTTATAAGGAATGTGTATTTGGTAGGTTACTGTATTTTTTTCCTTAGTTTTTTTAAAAGAGCTGTCTTGGTTTTGGTTGTTTTTCAGTAAGAACTTTAAAATCAACTTGTGTCATTCCGATGAGAACTGTTGGGGACACTTAAGAAACCTTCCTTTATGGTGAATGATGGATGCCCTGGATCCTTAAGAGCCCCACATGCATTATAAGTCTGAAGAAGATTGTAGATCCCTTCTGACATTCACTGACTCCATAAAAGATATGCCTTTCTTTCTTCTATTTTACAGATAGCTGCAGTTTTCTTTCTTTCTTTCTTTCTTTCTTTCTTTCTTTCTTTCTTTCTTTCTTTTTTTTGTTTAAGTTACTGTATACTTGCAGTCTCCCCCTTCTTTTTCAGTTACTAGATACATATATACTTAAGAACCCTCAGTTCTGTTTTTTAGTGCTGAGAAGGGGTTCTCAGACTTGGGAAAGTTGGAAGAACTGAACTAGAGTTCTCTTAAGTTACTTTTTTATCCAGAAATTTAATTCTAAGTAAATAAAAAAAGTGGTATATCATTGGTCCAGTCAAAGATTGAATTTAAATTTTTGTAGCCACTGAAAGGGCTACTGTATCTCAAAAAACTACTGCAGTGTTTCTTGGCAAGATCATTTGTCTGTTTCTCTGTTTTCCTCCATAAGCAGTTGGTGTTTTGAAAGGAAGCATATTGTCTGAGTTTCAAAGTTTTCTAAAAACAGGATGGGGGAGTATGTTATTTTTGAAGCATGTAACATGATTGCATCTTCAGCAGAACTAAGCGTTTTGAAAGCTTGAATTCTTTGTGTTGTTGTAGCGGGCTATTATAATTGAAATAAGTATGAACAAGTCTTCTTCCCTTTCTGGGTGTTCATTGTTAGGTTGAATCTGACTTAGGACAGAATAATTGTTTTATAGGAGAAGACAGTCAGGCTGTGATAATTCTCAAAAGCCAAATTTCACCTTTTGAAGGGCAAATCAGATCCATAGTGTGCTTAATTCAGTTTCAGACTGTAAAATAGTGAGTCATAAGAGAAAAGCAACCATCTGTTGTCAACTGGCAATCACCACTAAGTTAAAATAAGTCTTTAAGATGAAGAGAGGAAGACAATTCTTGTAGAAAATTCAGAATTCATGGATTTAAAATTGCATCAGAAGTAAAAAAACAAAAAGATTTTAAAAATTGAGGTTGGGATTTGTTGAGTCTTGTTTTTAATTTAATTTAATTTTTATTATTTATTTATTCCCTTGTTATTTTCCTTATTTTTTAAAATGTTGTTGTTATTGATGTCATCCTTGTAGGATAGGATAGAGAGAAATGGAGAGAGGAGGGGAAGACAGAGAGGGGGAGAAAGACACCTGCAGACCTGCTTTACTGCCTGTGAAGCGACTCCCCTGCAGGTGGGGAGCCGGGGGCTCGAACCGGGATCCTTATGCCGGTTCTTGCGCTTTGTGTTTCATTTCATTTCACTTCATTTTATTTTTAAATTGTCTTGTTAAGATTTGTTTTATTATATCTATTTATTGGCTAGAGACAGCCAGAAATCAAGAGGGTGATAGAGAGGGAGAGAGACAGAGAGACGTCTGCAGCACTGCTTCACCACTCGCAGAGCTTTCTTCCTGCAGGTGAGGACTGGGGGCTTGAACCTAGGTCCTTGCGCATTGTAATACGTGTGCTCAACCAGGTGCGCTACCACCCGGCCCCTTGTTGATTCTTGTTATGCTAGGCTCAGTATTTTTTTTTAATTTTTTAAAATTATTATTTATTTTCTCTTTTGTTGCCCTTGTTGTTTTATTGTTGTTGATGATGTCTTCGTTGTTGGATGGGACAGACGGAAATGGAGAGAGGAAGGGAAGACAGAGGGGGAGAGAAAGACACCTGCAGACCTGCTTCACAGCCTGTGAAGCGACTCTCCTACAGGTGGAGAGCCGGGGGCTCGAACTGGGATCCTTACGCAGGTTCTTGCGCCTCGCGCCACGTGCCCTTAACCCGCTTAGCCCACTGCGCCTCCGCTTGACCCCCTTAGGCTCAGTCTTCTTAAGAATTATAAATATTGTTCTTAAGCAGAGGTATGATAATCAGATAAACTGATATAAATTGCCATTACTGAAATTAAAAAAAAATTAGAGAAAAAAGTTTAAGAAAAATAAGAATTTGAGCAGAAAGATATCCTAGAGTATAAAACTTGAAAATTTTAAGGCTAAGGAGATAGAATAATGGCTATGTAAAAGGACTTTCATGCCTGGGGCGCTGAGATCACAAGTTCAATTCCCACCAGTACCTGAGCTGAGCAGTGTTCTGGTGACAAATAAATAAATAAAAATAAGAAATAAATTAAGGTGGAAGTATGTTTATTGATTCTTCAAATGCTAGTAAAGTTGTTTTACATGTGTGCCAGTGGTGAGAGTAAACCGGGATGCTAAGTGCCAGTTTCACAGAGCTGGGAGGAAACCGTTTCAGATAGTATATATCCTGGCCCAATCCAGACAGCTGTGGCCAGTGGGTGGGAGTGCAGGTCACAAAGTTTAGGATTTACAAGGGTCATTACCCCTTGTGTTCATCCCCCCTTCCCCTCCCCTTCCTTCCATTCTCCTTCTCTTTCCATCCTTCCTTCCTCCCCATCTCCTCTCCTCCCGTCCTGCCCTCCTTTTTGCCACCAGGGTTATCACTGGGGCTCGGTGCCTGCAATAATTCCACTGCACCTTGTGGCCACTTTTTTTCCTTCTATTTTTATTTGGTAGTACAGAGAGAAATTGAGAGGGAAGAGGAGATAGGGAGGGTGAGAGAAAGGTGAGACACCTGCTCACCTGCCTCACTAATCATGAAACGTTCCCCTGCAGGCAAGGGCTTAAATCTGGGTCCTTAAATCCTCATCTGCCATGTTTTTGCCTTTAGGTTCATGATTAGTCAAAAATTTGTTCTGCTTTATATCTTAACTCTTTTTCAGCCACCAGGTTCCAGATGCTACCATGATGCCAACCTGACTTCCCTGGGCTGATGACACCACCTCCCCAGATCCCTGCCCCACTAGGGAAAAAAAAGAGACAGGCTGGGAGTATGGATTGACCTACCAATACCCATGTTCAGTGGGGAAGCAATTACAGAAGCCAGACCTTCTACCTTCTGCACCTCATAATGATCCTAGGTCCATATTCCCAGAGGGATAAAGAATAGGAAAGTTTTTCAAGGGAGAGGATTGGATATAGAGTTCTGGTGGTGGGAATTGTGTGAAATTGTACCCCTCTTATCCTATGGTCTTGTCAGTATTTCCATTTTATAAATACAAATTAAAAAAATAAAAAATAAATAAACCTGGATCCTTGTGTATGCCCATATGTGAGTTTCAGTTGTCATAAATTGCGTTTCCCTCCCCTTAGTCTATTGTGATTTTGTAAACTTTGCAATCTTTAAAGCAAACAAAACAAATATAAGTTTTTTACTTGAAAGGTTCAAGTATAAGAGAGCTTTTATCCCCACCAAGAGTATTTCATACATTTTAAATGTTTGCTAACCCAGCACAGTACAACTTTACTTTGTAATTTTTTAACCCTGCGTGAGATGGGACATTTTTTTTTTCAGGTCTTCTTTCCTATTAATGACTGAATGAGTTGTTACTTAATTTATTTCTGGTTTTATTCAAATTGCTGGATTACAGGAAGCCTTCTGATTTGTGATAGTTTGGGAAATGTTACAATCTACGGTATCGGGCATCAGATTTAGCACTAAAAATTGTCCCTCTCGGACTGGAGGAGTGGCCAGCAGTTTCCAAGAAAGAACCCAAGGGAAGGATCTCAGGGTGGGATGTCATGAAGGAGCCTTCTGATGGCTAGACAGCAGCCTGTTACTGCAAATTGAGATCAGCAGTATCAAGGACTCTATGGTTTGGAGTTACAGAATTGGGGGAAATCTGATGAAGGCTTAGAGATTTCAGTTTGGTGTGATATTGTCAATAGATGCATTTGTCTAAAGGGTCCTGCTGTCTTAATATTTGTTGATGTTGAGTAAAATTGGTACCATGATAATACTTTTAGGATGCTTATATTATGCATATCCAGTATTTAGGCCTTTCTTTAATTTCTTCAAAGTACAACACAGCCTGACAGATTTATATGTTCATTCTCCTGAAAGTAAGTGGACAACAATCCTGTTGATGTAGGTTGAGACCTGACTTGCTGTATTCCTCTGAGAGAATGTGAGACACAGGTCTTGGATTTCTTTAAACAGGTGATTCTACTCAACATGGCTAAACATTTCTCTAGATTTTGATATTAGTGAACACTGTCAACATGCTGTTTGCATTCAGATGAAAGCTAAAGCAGTCAGCAGTGTACGTGAAGGCTTGCATCAGCACTTCGTTGTGCTGGGGTGAGTGGCATTTGTAGGTATGCGTTTGCTCTCCTGTGAGTAATTTTCCCCTTCCTCTTTGAAATCGATTCCTTTGCGAAAGCTGAAACGGAAGACCCATATTTAAATAGCGTTCTAGCAGTATTTCTCATTAATATGCTCTGTCACTTCCAGTTTGCAAGTCATTGTCAGGCTGTTCTTGGTTTGAAGCCCCAATGTTTTGATTTCTACTTGCTTAATTTCTTACCCATGAGTCTGCTGAGCAGTATCTCCTGCCCCCGCCATTTAATCATATTCAGAAAAAAAAAAAAGGTAAAATGTCTGCTATTGAACTTTAGTTGTTTCTGCACTTATAAGATTGCTCTCTCTTACTCTGCATACAGTTAGAGTACAGTATAGAGGAAGGCGTGTGGTAAATCACTTGATTATTCTTGTTAATTACCTTTCATCAGAGGAGTCGGGCGGTAGCGCAGCAGGTTAAGCTGATGTGGCGCAAGGCGCAAGACCGGTTAGGATCCTGGTTCAAGCCTCTGGCTCCCCACCTGCAGGGGAGTTGCTTCACGGGTGGTGAAGCAGGTCGGCAGGTGTCTCTCTCTCTCTCTTCTCTTCCTCTATTTCCCCCTTCTCTCTCAGTTTCTCTCTGTCTTTATCCAGTAACAAATAAGTAAAAAAAAAAATAAAACACATCTTAAAAATAATTACCTTTCATTTTATGGATATCATCTTTAAATGGAGGTCTTAAGCCAGAAATATCCCAGAAAATAAGAAAAAACTCCAAATAAGTACATTTATCTTATTTTATTTTTTATTTCTTTATTGGGGGATTGTTTTACAGTCGACAGTAAATACAATAGTTTGTACATGCATAACATTTCTCAGTTTTCCACACAACAATACAACCCCCAATAGGTCCTCTGTCATCCTGTTCCAGGACCTGAACTCTCCCCCAACCCCACCCCCACCCCAGAGTCTTTTACTTTGGTGCAATACACCAACTCCAGTCCAAGTTCTGCTTAGTGTTGTCTCTTCTGGCCTTGTTTTTCAACTTCTGCCTGTGAATGGGATCACCCCATAGTCATCCTTCTGTTTCTGACTTATTTCACTTAACATGATTTCTTCAAGCTCCATCCAAGATGGGCTGAAACAAATAAGTACGTTTTAAGTGTGCTCACTTCATAACTGCTCAGTTTTGCCTAAGTGTAGGATTGACATGCCAAACAAACTTCATTCTGTCTACAACTAATTATTATTTTTATCAGTGACTTAATATTGATTTACAAGATTATAAAATAGTGAGTATAATTCCGCACCACCCCCACCACCAGAGTTCTGTGTCACCCCTCCATTGGAAACTGCAGCAGTTCTCTCAGGGTCACAGTTACGGGTTGACTTTATATCTATCACTGTATATATATGTATATATTTTTTGCCCATTTTTTCCTATGGACCTGCCTTCACTTCCTTTCTTCTTCTTTTTTTTTTTTTTTGCCTCCAGGGTTATTGCTTCGGCTAGGTGCCTGCACCACAAATCCACTATTCTTGGAGGCTATTTTTTCCCCCTTTTGTTGCTCTTGTTGTTTTATCATTCTTGTAGTTATTATTGTTGTCTTGTGGTTATTATTATTGTTGTTATTGATGTCATTGTTGTTGGATAGGACAGAGAGAAATGGAGAGAGGAGGGAAAGACAGAGAGAGAGAGAGACAGACAGACAGAGACACCTGCAGAACTGCTTCACCGCTTATGAAGCAACCCCCCTACAGGAGGGGAGCCGGGGGTTCAAACCAGGATCTTTATGCCAGTTCTTGCTTTTTGTGCCATGTGCACTTAACCCGCTGCGCTACTGCCCAACTCCCCTTCACTTCCTTTCTAAATCACACCTACACCTGTTACCACTTCTAAGCATCCTTCCCTTCCCTTCCCTTCCCTTCCCTTCCCTTCCCTTCCCTTCCCTTCCCTTCCCTTCCCTTCCCTTCCCTTCCCTTCCCTTCCCTTCCCTTCCCTTCTCTTTTCGCTCTTAGATAAGAGAAACAGTGCCTGATTTCCTCTGGTATTTTCCAGATTCTCTTCCCTTTCAGTGATGATGATGGTATAAAAACAAGATTTGATGTGGCGCAAAGCGCAGGGACCGGCGTAAGGATCCCGGTTCAGCGTAAGGATCCTGGTTCGAACCCCCGGCTCCCCACCTGCAGGGGAGTCACTTCACAGGCGGTGAAGCAGGTCTGCAGGTGTCTATCTTTCTCTCCCCCTCTGTCTTCCCCTCCTCTCTCCATTTCTCTCTGTCCTATCCAACAATGAACAACATCAACAGTGGCAATGATAATAACCACAACAAGGCTACAACAACAAGGGCAACAAAAGGAGGAAAAATGGCCGTGGATTCATGGTGCAGGCACCGAGCCCAGCAATAACCCTGGAGGAAAAAAACAAAACAAAACAAGATTTGTGGTGACAGACAGACACTTCAGGTCCTGATGGAATTAGGATTCAGAGCTCTCTGGTCATTTCCCCCTATCATTTACCCCTCTGAGAATATAGGGTAAATGGCAGAAATATGGCAGAAAATGGAAGTTCTGGCTTCTGTACTTGGGCACTTCTCCACTGGGCACAGATGTTGGCAGTTCGATCCATGCCCCTACCCTTCAACAACTAATTATTGACTGCTGCTTTGTGTCATGCTCCGTTCTGGGCACCAGGAATATGTGAATGAACAAAATGTTAAAAAAAAAAAAAAAAAAAAACCCTGGTGTGACCTTGCAAAACTGACATTTTATGGGAGAACTAGGTAATAAAGGAGACAGTAAATTGTGCACAGACACATACAGGGAACATCTTAGAGGATGGGCTGTGGAGCAGAGGAGATTGTTGAAGACTTGATTTTGTTTGGGGTGAGGTCAGGGGAGATAGTGGCTGAGCAGAATTGAAGGCTGTGTGAGGGGTTCGAGGTGGGTGGAGAGGAATAGTCTTTGTAAGTGCAAAGGTCTGTCTCTTGGGCAGGTCCTCCCTGAGGTGTAAGAGAACAGGGAGGAGATCCCAACCCCACCCCAAGGAAGATGACCTGAAATAGAATGAGGCAGAGGGGCTGAGTAAGAGATGAGGAGGAACAGAAAAGGCTGGGAGGGGAGGAGGCAGGTCAGAGAGCTCTTAGAAGTCATTGTCAGGGGAGTCAGGCGGTAGCACAGCGGGTTAAGCGCAGGTGGTGCAAAGTACAAGGATTGGCGGAAGGATCCGGTTCAAGCCCCCGGCTCCCCACCTGCATGGGAGTCGCTTCACAAGTGGTGAAGCAGGTCTGCAAGTGTCTTTCTCTCCCCCCTGTCTTCCCCTACTCTCTCCATTTCTGTCCTACCCAACAACAATGACATCAATAACAACAGTAACTATAACAGTAAAAAACAAGGGCAACAAAATGGAATAATTTTTTTTTTTAAAAAAGAAGTTATTGTCAGGGTTTTAGCTTTTACCCGAGTGAGGAGAATAATCCCTAGAGAGTTTTGAATGAAGGAGAGATGTCCAGAATTCCCTGTTGACACACATACCCTGACTTTCCTGCGTAGGGGATCTGGATACAAAGACGCAGGGCAGGAGAGCAGGTGGAGGTGAGAACTGGAAGCTACCAGGGTCAGGAAGGACACAGCTGAAGTCTAAGCCATGATCAGATTTTGACGTACCAGTGGTAAGGAAGGAGGATTTGCTGATGGGCCTGACGTGAGATATAGGAGGGAGAACGGTTAAGGTTTCTCCATGATTTTTTAAAAAAATATTTTATTTATTTTATTTTTGAGAGAGATGCAGATAGAGAGAGACAGAGAGAAACACAAGAGCACTGCTCAGCTCTGGCTTATGGTGGTGTGGGGGATTGAATCTGGGACTTTGGAGCCTCAGCATGAGAGTCTGTTTGCATAACCATTATGCTATCTCTCCCACCCCACTCCATGGTTTTTAACCTAAGGAACCACAACTGGGACGTCATTGTTCACTGCAGTGACTCTGAAGGCCAGGTAGCCACCAGGTAGGTGGTGTGCCTATTCTTTCCTGACTGTGCTAAATTTGGAATGCGTGTTGGCTGATGTTTCAAAATCCAGGACAGTGCTCTGGGCTAGAGATGATCATCACTGCACATGAAACTGCATTTGAAACTACAAGACTAGATGAGATAATGAATGGTAGGGATGGGCAGGGAAAATGTTTTTTTAAGTTGTGACAGCTTTGGGAACAGCTGGGTTTTGATGACTGCCTCTTAGTCACTTTCTGATTGACTTCTCTACCTGCTTCCCATTCAGAGGACAGCTGACTGGAGAAAGTGTTAGTTTCAAAAGAAAAAGATAAAAGGAAAGAGGAACATTTCTTTTTCTTTCATTTTCACATCATCATGCTTTTAGTGTTTTTTTTTTTTTTTGAACTGTGCTTGATCTCTGGACTGGTAAGCTCCATTGTATTGTCATTTTAATGTATTTTATGATGTCAGCAATCTTTGCAAAGTATATTATATAGGCAGTCTCTAATGATATTGTATTCTGACAACTGACTTTTAAATTAATTATATATATAATATATATATATATATATATATATATATTATTGCCACCAGGGTTATCGCTGGGGCTCAGTGAGTACACTACTTCTGAAGGGCATCCTTTCTTCCTTTCTCTTTTTTTCTTTCTATTATACTTGATAAAACAGAGAGAAATTGAGAGGGGAAAAGGGGGGGATTGATACTTACAGACAGACTTTCCCACTTGTGAAACACCCTCTGCAGGTGCACCACTGCCCAGCCCTATGAAAACTGACTTAAAAAAAAAGTAATGGGTCAGGCAGTGGTGCACCTGGTTAAGTGCACACTTTACAGTGTGCAAGGATACAGGTTCAAGTCCCTGGTCCCCACCTGGAGGGGAAAAACCTCATGAGTGATGAAGCAGTGCTGCAGGGGTCTCACTATTTCCCCCCCTCAATTTCTCTCTCCAATAATAAATAAAATGTTAAAAAAACAAGTAACTGTAAATTTAAGTCATACTTATTTTCCAGTAAACTGTCCAGTGTATTAGTAATGTTTTTTTTAATTTTTAAATTTTTAAAAATATTTATTTTCCCTTTAGCTGCCCTTGTTTTTTGTTGTTGTTGTAGTTATTGTTGTTGATGATGTCGTCGTCGTCGTTAGACAGGACAGAGAAATGGAGAGAGGAGGGGAAGACAGAGAGGGGAAGGGAAAGATAGACACCTGCAGACCTGCTTCACCGCCTGTGAAGTGACTCCCCTGTAGGTGGCGAGCCAGGGGCTTGAACTGGGATCCTTATGCCCGTCCTTGCGCTTTGCACCACGTGCGCTTAACCCACTGCACTATCACCTGTGACCCCCTTAGTAATGTTTTTATGAGTTTTTTTTTTTTTTTTTGGAGGGAGAGATTAATCTCAGTAGTTTTCTTTATGAAATTGTATAGTATTTTTAATTAATCATGTTTTCTTAATTTCTCTGTGTCTAATATGATATGTGTGTGTATAGCTAGCACCTTTAACATGAATGATTTCTGCTCCTAGACAGATCACTTTTTCATTCCTATTGAAAGCGCACACGTACAAGCCCCTAGTCCCAGTCTGCAAGGGGTGGGAAACTTCATGAGAGATGAAACAACAGTGTGGGTGTCTCTCTCTCTCTCTCTCTCTCTCTCTGTCCCTCTATGTCTTCTCCTTCCCTTTCAATTTCTGTCTCCAAAATAAAGAAATTAATAATACTAAAAAATAAAAAGAAGACATAGGTAGACATTATAGCAAGGGGCTTCTGCTGGAACCATAACATCTCCCACATGGTACCAGGGCTCAAACCCAAGTTGGGCACACATATTCTACCTGCTGAGCTGTTTTCTCTGGTCCATAAGGACAGTCTCATCAATTGTCTGCTGAAGGGTAACTTTCTGAGGATAAATATCACTCAGTTGTGTGTTTATAATAATATAGACAAATTTTTTAATTAAAAATTTTTTATTTTTATAGGACAGAGAGAAATTGAGAAGGGAGGGAGAGATAGGGAGAAAGAAAGACATCTGCAGTCCTGCTTCCTGAAGCTTCCCCCTGCAAATGGGGTTTGGAGGCTTGAGTCTGACTTCTTGTTCATGGTAATATGTGCATTTAACTGGGTGCACCACCATCCAGTGCCCAGGGAAGTTATTTTCAAAGAATGTTTATGTAGTATTTTATATCACTTGTGTCAGAATTTTCATTGCTTTTCTTTGGTCTAACCTTTTCACAAATTACGATGATGTTTAATGTTTATGAGAATAGGTCCATAAGTTTGTGGCATTTTGAGTACTGTTACTAGATGTTGTGATTTTAAAGGATTCCTTGTCGTCTAATTTTGGTTTGGTGGATGTGTAAGCATATGTATAATAGGGAGAAAGTTGTACTGTAATGAAAATGGAACCGTAGGGAGCGGGGCACACTGGGTTAAGCTCATATAGTACGAAGTGCAAAGACTTCCTCAAGGATCCCAGTTCGAGTCCCCGGCTCCCCACCTGCAAGGTCTGCAGGTGTCTGCCTTTCTCTCCCCCTCTCTATCTTTCCCTCTCCTCTCCATTTCCGTCTCTTTTATCCAAAGAATTGAAAAAATTGGCCACAGGAGTAGTGGATTCATATTGCAGTCACTGAGCCCCAGCGATAACCCTGGAGGCAAAGTAAACAAATAAATTGTGTCTGTGCACAATTTACTGTAAAAAAAACTTGTCACTTTAGTTTATATATAAAAAGATCAATTGGAGGGCCAGGTGGTGGCGCACCTGGTTGAGTGCACACAGGTTCAAGCCACTGGTCCCCACCTGCAGGGGGAAAGTTTCATAGTGGTGAAGTAGGGCTGCAGGTGTTTCTCTGTTTCTCTCCTCTGTTTCTCCCCTGTCCATCTCAATTTCTTCCTGTTTTTATCCAATAATAAATAAAAGATAAAATAAAAAGATCAATTGGGTGGGGGTATAGCCTAATGGTTATGCAAAGAGACCTTCATGCCCGAGGTTATCAAGTCCCAGGTTCAATCCCCCCACACCGCCATAAAACAGAACTGAGCGGTGCTCTGGTTAAAAAAAAAAAAAAAATAGAGATAAGTGTAAAAAGGTCAATTGAGAAAATTATGTTACTGAGCTCATTTTTGGTGGAAGCCTGTGCCTTTGTAAGTCTGTTGTTCTTCCCTGTTTCCTAAGTTTTGGCCTTGAGGAAGAAAATGGTGAGAGTTTGTGAAAGTTGTTTTTCCTGAGTATATTGAGAGAAACTGTAAAGGACCCAAATGCTTTCCATTTATAATTCCACCCTTATTCTACTCTATTTACTAGGTCATCAGAAATTTGTTACGGGAGTCGGGCGGTAGCGCAGCAGGTTAAGCGCATGTGGCGCGAAGCCCAAGGACCAGCTTAAGGATCCTGGTTCGAGCCCCCGGCTCCCCACCTGCAGGGGAGTTGCTTCACAGGTGGTGAAGCAGGTCTGCAGGTGTCTGTCTTTCTCTCCCCTTTTCTGTCTTCCCCTCCTCTCTCCATTTCTCTCTGTCCTATCCAACAACGATGACATCAATAATAACTACAACAATACAACAACAAGGGCAACAAAAGGGAATAAATAAATAAATAAATATTTAAAAAAATTTGTTTTAAAAATTATTTTTTCTTTTCTTTTTGACTCCAGTTGCTGGGGCTTGGTGCTGGCACTAAGAGTCCATCATTTTTGGTGGTCTTCCCCCCCCTTCATGAGATGGGACAAAGATAAATTGAGATGGGAGGGAGGAGAGAGAGAGAAAGAGAAAGAGAAAGACACCTGTAGACCTGCATTACTACTCATGAAACAGGTGGGGAGTGGAGGCTTGAACCTGGGTCCTTGGAGCTTGGTACTATGTGCCCTTACCTGGGTGCACTACCACACAGCCCCCTAAATATATTTCCTATTAATTTTACAGTTTACCCTTAAGTCAATTTCAGATATTTTATGTAATTGATAATATTTTTATATATTCTGTTATGCTTATTTTAGTCATATTTATTTCATATAGGATTCTCTTATGGACGTCTGTATACTTTCTGACTCAGTTTCCAGTGAAATACAGGCTTTCCAGGTGCAAGGATTGTTTGTCTCACTGCACTTTATTCCCAGCACCTAGACGCTAGTATATAGTAGATATTCAACACATAGTTTTGCATGGCTAATATAGACATGGTTCCTTATACCTTTCTATTTAGTGTGATGTCTCGGTAATTTCATCACATAATTAAAAAATCTTCTAAAATACCATATCATGGATCATAGTTGCATAATAATGTGTTCTATAGATCTAGTATAGTTTGAGTCAGTGTCATATTTAATTGTCTATTATGAAAAATACCATAGGAAACATATTTATGTACAAATGTATCATCTAGGATATATTACCAAAAGAATTATTAGTTGAAATGTTTTAAATACTCCTAGACATCGTCTATTGTGCTGTAACTGCTTCCAATGTTGTTTCTTCTCCCCCCCAAATATTTTGACCCCTTGGAGCACCACACAACATGTTTTAAGTTTTTCAGACCTCATTGACTGTGTTCTGGCTCAACCCATTGTTCCTCACTTGTTTGCCTAACATTCATCTGCAAACTCAGGAGAACTTAGCCTATCCTTTTCTTTTTAAAAGTTTTTTTTTTTTTTTTTTACACCACAGCACTGCTCAGCTTTGGTGGTGCAGGGGATTGAACCTAGAACTTTGGAGCCTCAGGCATGGTAGTCTGTTTGCATAACCATTATGCTATCTACCCCTGCCCGTTTTTTTTTTTTTTTCTTTTCAATAATTTGTTTGATGAGAGAGAGAGAGAGAAAGAAACTGATTCTGATTATTGAGAGAGAGGGAGAACCAAAGCATCTCTCTGGCACATGTAATGCTGGGAGCCGCACTCAGGACTTCATGCTTTGAAGTCTAGTGCTCTAGCTACTGTGCCACCTCCTTTTCAATCAGTTTCCTTTTCTATACAATTATCAATATGTAAGTACTTTCTGTGACAGACTTTTCAGTAGCATCTGTTGGTGATGAAATTTACTTGTAGGTTTATGTGCTATGCTGATTGAGTATAATCTCGTGGTGCACCCCGTGAGTACCCATTCATTGGGGAAACTGACGATCCTTCCTAGCCGACTGAATCCACATGGATCCCAGTCACTTTCAAAGCCAGCAACTAGCAGCTCCTGACAGCTTTCAACCTGACGCTGTTGACTGGCTATGGAAGAAGGGCAAATGCTAGAAGAAGAAAAGTATAATTTATCTTTGATTCCATAGTAGTTATCATTAACAGTATTTTTGAAAAAGGTGTTTAAGATATTTAAATTGAACTATTCATTATCTCAATAGAAAGATACTTTGAATGGATGCAGCTTGGTATTCTTGTGTCCTTCCGGGTTTTGTCCCTATGCCTTTCGTTCAGTCTGAAGAACCTTAGTGTCTTTGCAGTATAGATCTGCTCAGCATTTGTTTATTGGAAAATACTTTTGTTTTTCTTTACTTAAAAAATTGAACCTTTTATTTTGAATAACTATAGTTTCATAGGAAAATACCAGAATCATATATAGAATCCCAAGTACTCTTTTGCCAATCTCTCTAATGAGGGCAGCCAATGTATCTTGCTGTACAATATCAAAACTTAGAAAGTTGATGCTAGTACATCATGATTGGGCAGGCAAAATAGCTCTCTTAGTGCATTGCTTTACCATCTGTGTAACCTAGAGTTGAGCCCTGCCCTGCTCCCCACGACATTGATGGAAGCTTCAATGCTATGTTCTCTTCTGTCTCTCTGTTCCTCTTTGCTTCTAACTGAAAAAAAAATCAGCTAGGAGCAGTGAAACTTTGGAGATGACCAAAAAAAAAAAAATCATTATATATTATAGTCCTTATTCACTGCTCAGTGTATTTTAATAGAGATGTTAGTGTGAAGTTCTGTATAGTTCAGTCTCATTAGATTTGTGTGATCATAGCCATAGTGAAGATAATAGTGCTGTTTCATCACTATTTAAGATATTTCTTGGGAGTCGAGCAGTAGTGCAGTGGGTTAAGCACACATGGTACAAAGTGCAAGGACCGGCTTAAGGATCCCAGTTAGAGCCCCCAGCTCCCCACATGCAGGGGTGTTGCTTCACAA
The DNA here is from genome assembly GCF_950295315.1 of Erinaceus europaeus. Lineage (NCBI taxonomy): Eukaryota > Metazoa > Chordata > Mammalia > Eulipotyphla > Erinaceidae > Erinaceus > Erinaceus europaeus. The sequence goes on along the minus strand of NC_080166.1, from coordinate 121,413,218 downwards.
GTGGCGAAGCAGGTCTGCAGGTGTCTCTCTTTCTCTCCCCCTCTCTGTCTTCCCCTCCTCTCTCCAATCTCTCTGTCCTATCCAACAATGACAACATCAGTAACAACAATAATAACTACGACAATAAAACAAGGGCAATAAAAGGGAATAAATAAATAAATACTAAAAAAAGAAAAAATATTTCTTGTGCATTTCCCTTGCATTCTAATAAACTCTCTTCCCTCTATAGAATTATTATTTGGGGACTATTACTTGCATGAAAACATAATATATAATAATAACAACCTTTTGAGATTAATTACTCTTAAGATCTAGTCATGCTCTGTGTGCACTAATAGGCCTTGCCCTTTTAAAAAAATATTTATTTATAAAAAGGAAACATTGACAAAACCATAGGATAAGAGGGGTACAACTCCACACAGTTCTCACCAACAGAACTCTGTATCCCATCCCTTCCTCTGATAACTTTCCTGTTCTTTATCTCTCTGGGAATATGGACCCAGGGTCATTATGGAATGCAGAAGGTGGAAGGTCTGGCTTCTGTAATTGCTTCCCCGCTGAACATGGGCCTTGACAGGTTGATCCATACTCCCAGCCTGCCTCTCTCTTTCCTTAGTGGTGCAGGGCTCTGGGGAAGGAAGGCTCCAGGACACATTGGTGGGGTTGTCTGTTCAGGGAAGTCTGATTGGCATCATGGTAGCATCTGGAACCTGGTGGCTGAAAAGAGAGTTAACATATAGAGCCAAACAACTTGTTGACTAATCATGAACCTAAAGGCTGGAATAGTGCAGATGAAGAGTTGACGGGTTTCTGTTTTGTAGATAGCTAGTAGGTCTATTTTAGTTCTATTCCAAAGGGCCTGTGACTATACTAGCTTTTTTATTTTTGTTTGTTTGGTTTTCCCCCTGAGCCTGAAATCTGATATGCACGTGGACCCAAGTTATTATCTGGGGAGATGATGTCATGGCTGGAAAAAGGATCAGAAAGCTGGATCAGGGAAGAGAGTAACTCCTAAATATGGGAAAAGTGTATAAATATTGTTGACTGTAACCCCATCGATTTGATCTGATCTGGGGCTCTATTCAGCTTCTGAGCCTGTGTGACCTCTGCATCCCTGTAGATCTGAGCTCACATTCTGTGATCATGAGTAGGAATGTTCCAAGCTGCCCCAATTGCAGGACCCATCTTCTTTGGGTGGAGCATAGAGTAAGTTGTCCATCCTCCCTTCAGAGTATGGAACATTCTCTACTGTTGTTGATTCAAGTTGAAGGCAAGGTCCTATGGCGGCCCTCAAAGGGGTCTATTCTGTTGTTCCTGATAGAGATAACTGGTAATATTGGGTAGAGGGATTTATTCGAGGTCTAGGCCCATCATGTCTGTTTGGAAATTTCAGGACTCCCCAAATACATCCCCAGCGATGGGGTAGGCCTTGCCCTGTTATTGATGGGTAGTATACCACTACTAGGCTATGGTGGATAGGTGTATCCAGCCAGATATTTGAACTGTTACCATTATTTTCATATTCTGAATCTTCTATGAATTTTTGTGTACAGGTTATTGTGTGAAGGTGTGCTCATTTCTCTGGAGTAAATACCCATGTATTTGAATACTGAGTCAAATGGCAAGTACACGTAGGCTTGTAAAACTTGACAAACTCTCAGAGTAACTGTACCATTTTATCACCACCAGTAATGTATGAGCAGTCTAGTTTCTCTAGCCTCACCAGAATTTGGTAATATCATTATTTATTTATTTTTTGCTTTATCCATTCAAGTGGGTAAATGGTAACATGTCATTGTGGCTTTAATATGTATTTTCCTAGTGGTTAATAATGTTGATTAATGCTATTAGCTATTAATGTTAATAAACATTGCTATCCATTTTTCCTCATTGGGGAAATGATTCTTTATATTTTTTAGCCATTTTATAGTTGGATTGTTTACTTTATAATGTTTACTATTCTGAGAGCTTTATAAAAGTATTCTAGGTGTTAGATCTTAGTTGCATATTTGGTTTCTGTACATTTTCTCCAGTCTATGGCTTCCTTTTCATCCTTTTAACATATAGTTTTTCATTGTTCAAAATATTTAAATTTGATGCTTTTGTTTTTGAAAGTTTTTTTGCTGGATTAAAAAAATTGTGCACTTCTTTGTTTCCTGCATTATAATCTTACAATTCCATTATATTCTATTTTTTGTTTTTTAAATAAAGTATAACCTTACTAGATGTTATCCTTATTGATGTTCCTATGTACAGTATGACGTTTTCCTCTTCCTGTGTTTTGAGTATTTTTTCCTTTGGTTTTTAGCAGTTTAGCTATGATGTATGTATGTATGTTAGGTGTTATATATATATATATATTTTTTTTTTTTCTCCTTGAAGTTGACAGAGCCTAAATCTGTGAAATAATGTGTTTCATCACGTTTGGAAATATGTCTCTGACATTGTTTCTTCATATATCTCTTCTGTCCCATTCTTTTTGTATTGGGAGGAAGAGGGACTGGTACTTGCTTCCCCAACATTTAAAAAGTTTGTCACACATTTTCTCAACAAAGAATTGAGGAGAGAGGATGATTTTCCGGAGTTGTAATCTCTATACGAGAAAATTGAAGACATTCACATGTTAGGCTGAGGGAGAAGGGGAAAGTGGGGAGAGGTAGGGAGAGAGAGAAGAGCTCATACTCACATGATGACCAGGGTAGACAGAGTGACCATGCCCACAAGTCTCCTTTTAACATCTAAGCCCCACCTCCACCTTTCTAAGACATACCTGCCACCACAGCCATTTTCTGGGTAGTACCCTCCAGGCACCTCCTGTCCCTCAACATCTTCACCTTCTGGGGATCCAATTATGTATGCATTCAAATTGTATTCTTCCATACACTTTGGGAAATTTCTGTTTTTCTTCTTTTTCAAATACATTGAACCTTCTTTGGCTGTGTCCAGTTTCCTATTAAACTCATTAAGGGAGATCTTCATGTCCAAACCCCTACTTTTCTTTTGTTGCTTTTTCTATTTATAATCTTTTTTATTCTGCTGAAATTCTCCATTGCATTTTATGTTCATTACATCTTTTCCACAAACCCTTTTAGTACATTTGTCATAGTTATGCTTGCTGTTTCATCAGGGTAATAAGTAGATCTACTCTGATCATTATGCTTTTCTTTTTTATGCATTATGTGCTTAATACTTATACTTTTGAAACTTTATGGTATTATGTACGAAAATATTGAAAACTCAGGAATAACTGTCCTCATAAAAGGAATTGTCTTTTCTTTTGTTGCATTGTTAATGTGAGGGGCAGAATTGGATCTGGACTTAGTTGTCTTGAGAGTTAGATAAAGTTTATCATTACCTTCAAGTTTTAATTTTAATTTTAATATTATTATTATTATTACTACTCCAGGGTTATTGCCAGGGCTCGGTGCCTGTACCATGAATCCACTGCTCCTGGAGGTCATTTTTCTCATTTTGTTGCCCTTGTTATTGTTATTGCTGTTGTTATTGTTGGGTAGAACAGAGAAATCGAGAGAGAAGGGGAAGACAGAAAGGAGGAGAGAAAGAGACACCTGCAGATCTGTTTTATCACCTGTGATACGACCTCCACATTTTGAGGGTGGGATCAGGGCTTTGCTTTTAGCAGAGCTTCAGAATGAATCCTAAGAAGACCTTTGAGATCTTTTTAGGCCTTTGAGTCAAGTTGGAGTCACTGCGCACACAATGGGAAGTCTGTTTGTTTTACTACTTGGCTGTTCTTTTTTTCTGAGCATTGATAAGTATCTTTGCTCACCAGTTTGTGATGTCTCTTAGCCCTACTGCTCTTGCCATCCTCCTGGTGTTAGCCTACTGTTCTGTAAATTCACACCTGCCTGTGATAAGGAATCTCTCATCTTTTGTTCTGTATCTTTGTGTACTACTCAAGGGAAAGAGTAGTTGGAAACAGGCCTGGTAGATGTCAGGGGCTCCTGGATATTATTAACCCATAATTTTAGCTCACAGGTAGATTTTAAAAAAACATTTATTTATTCCCTTTTGTTGCCCTTGTTGTTTTATTGTTGTAATTATTATTGGTGTCGTTGTTGGATAGGACAGATAGAAGTGGAGAGAGGAGGGGAAGACAGAAGAAGAGAAAGAGAGAGACCTGCAGATCTGCTTCACCACTTGTGAAGCAACTCCCCTGCAAGTGGGGAGCCAGGGGCTTGAAATGTATCCTTAGGCCAGTCCTTGCACTTTATGCCACATGTGCTTAACCTGCTGCGGTACTGCCCGACTCCCTCACAGGTAGATTTTAAACAGTAGCTAGTAGTTTATCTGGTATGTACTTTCTTTTTTTTCCTCTTTCATTCATTTTTTAATTTTATTTCCAGAACACTTCTCAACTCTGGTTGATGGTGTGTGTGAGGGGGTGGGATGTGTGTGTGTGTGTGTTGTGGGGAATTGAACCTGGGACTTTTGAGCCTCAGGAATGAGTCTCTACATAACAATTATGCTATTTATTCTCCATCCTCTCTGGTATTTTTGAAAATTTCTTTATTGGGGAATTAATGTTTTACATTCAACAGTAAACACAATAGTTTGTACATGCATAACATTTCCCAGTTTTCCATATAACAGTACAACCTCACTAGGTCCTCTGTCATGCTTTTTGGACCTGTATTCTACCCACCACCCACCCCAGAGTCTTTTACTTTGGTGCAATATGCCAATTCCAGTTCAGGTTCTACTTGTGTTTTCTCTTCTGATCTTGTTTTTCAGCTTCTGCCTGAGAGTGAGAGCATCCCATATTCATCCTTCTGTTTCTGACTTACTTCACTTAACATGAATTTTTCAAGGTCCATCCAAGATCGGCTGAAAATGGTGAACTCACCATTTTTAATAGCTGAGTAGTATTCTGTTGGTATGCTTCTAATTCTGCTTCTAAAAACCCCTTCTATTTCACTGGTTTAATCCCCCCTGCTTAACACTGTATTCTCTTTACATAACCACTGTTATGCAGGGCATTGGTTTAATCCCCACCTGTTCATGATGTCTTTTTGCTCCACTCCCTCTCGTAGTACACCCTGATTTGCACAAGTCACTTTTCGCTCCACCCTCTCTACATCACATCCTGTTTACACCCTACTTGGCAAGTATATATATAAGGACAGGATTGCGATTATAGTTTAGTTTAGTTTAGTTTAGATTGTGCTGCGTTCCACATGAATAAAGAGATACTGTGTACAGCTCAGCCATGAGTACCTGGTCGTCTGTCTCCTGCCTGTGAAGCTAGCTAGCCCGGCAGTATTCCATTGTGTATATATACCACAACTTGCTCAGCCACTCATCTGTTGTTGGACACCTGGGTTGCTTCCAGGTGTTGGATATTACAAATTGTGCTGCCAAGAACATATGTGTACACAGATCTGTTGGGATGGGTGTGTTGGCTTCCTTAGGATATATCCCCAGGAGAGGAATTGCAGGAGCATAGGGTAGGTCCATTTCTAGCCTTCTGAGAGTACTCTCCAAAGGGGTTGGACTAATTTACATTCCCACCAGCAATGCAGGAGGGTTCTTTGACCCAACAACCTCTCCTAATTTGCTGCTGTTACCTTTTCTGATGTATGACATTCTCACAGGAGTGAAGTGGTATCTCACTGTTGTCTTTATTTGCATTTCTCTGACAATCAAAGACTTGGAGCGTTTTTTATGTGTTTCTCAGCCTTTTGGATCTCTTCTGTGATGAATATTCTGTCCATGTCCTCTCCCCATTTTTGGATGGGGTTATTTGTTTTCTTGTTGAGGTTGGCAAGCTATTTATATATTTTGGTTATTAGCCTCTTGTCTGATGTATGGCATGTAAAGATCAGTAGTTTTTAAGTAGTGTACTGTTGAGCTTCCACATTTTGGGACTCTTACTAATCTTCTGTTGATTAAGTGTAAGTTTCATTCCACTGTGGTCTGAGAAGATGCTTGCAATGATTTCAATGCTCTTGAATTTGCTGATGCTGTCTTTGTGGCCTAACATATGGTCTATCCTTGAGAATGACCCATGTGGACTTGAGTAGAATGTGTTATCCGGTTTGTTGGGATGAATGACTCTGAAAATGTCCAATAGTTCTAGTTTATCTATCTCCTCATTTAGCTCCCTTATGTCTTTATTGATTTTTCTGCCTGGATGATCTGTCAAGTTGAGAGAGTGGCGTGTTGAAGTCCCCTACTATAACTGTGTTGCTGTTAATATATTGCTGTAGCTCTTTCAGTAGATATTTGATGTATTTAGATGGATTCTCACTGGGTGCATAGATGTTAATAATTGTTAAGTCCTCTTGATTAACTGATCCTCTAAGTAGTGTCCATCCCTATATTTTTTAATTTTATCTATTTTAAAGTCTATCATGTCAAATATGAGAATAGCTGTTCCTGCTCTTTTTTGTGGGCCATTGGCCTGTATGATAGTTTTCTATCCTTTCACTTTGAGTGTGTGTTTTTCTTGTTGAGTTAGGTGGGTTTCCTGTAGATGGCGTATTGTTGGGTTGTGTTTTCTGATCCATCTTCCTACTCTGTGTCTTTTAGTAGGTGAATTAAGGCCATTGACATTTATTGATATCAAAGATTGAAGATATTTTAATGCCATTCTTATAGAGTTTTAGAGTGTCCTGATAGATGCATATTAATGGTGGTCTGACTGTTAGAAGAGACCTTTAAGAACTTCTTTCAATGCAGGCTTGGTGATAGTTGATTCTTCCAACTGTTGCTTGTCTGAGAAGGTTTTTATGCCTCCATCTATTCTGAATGACAGTCTAGCAGGATGTAGTAGTCTTGGTTGAAAAGCTTTCTCATTGAGCACTCGATATATATCTTGCCATTCTCATCTGGCCTGTAGTTTTTGTGTGGAGAAGTCTGCTGCTAATCTTATGAGTTTTCCTCTGTAGGTGACTCTGTTTTTCTCTTGCAGCCTTCAGGATCCTTTCTTTATCTTTATTCCATTACATTATAAATATGATGTATCTTGGTGTCTTTAAGTCTGGGTTAATTCTGTTTGGGACCCTCTGGGCTTCTTGAACCTTTATGTCTTTGGTGTTGTCTAGACTAGAGAAGTTCTTAGATATTATGTCCTGAAGAATGCTTGCTTTTTTTAAAAAAAATATTTATTCCCTTTTGTTGCCCTTGTTTCTTTATTGTTGTAGTTATTATTATTGCTGTTTTGATGTCATTGTTGTTGGATAGGACAGAGAGAAATGGAGAGAGGGGGAAGACAGAGAAAGGGAGAGAAAGATGGACACCTGCAGATCTGCTTCACCTCCTGTGAAAGGAACTCCCTGCAGGTGGGGTGCTGAGGGCTTGAACCGGGATCCTTAAGCCAGTCCTTATGCTTTGCGCCACATGTGCTTAACCCGCTGCGTTACCTCCTGACTCCTTGAAGAATGCTTTCTTCCCCTCCCTCTCTTTCTTCCTCTGGTAAGCCAATAATGCGTATATTATTTCATTTAAAGTCATCCCATAGGTCTTTGTTGTTCTTTTCAATATCTCTTAATCTCTTTTTGAGATCTCCTACTTCTTTTTTAGTTGTCTTTAACTCAGCCTCAATCTTGCTAATTCTGTCTTCAGCCTCATTCATTCTATTCTCTCTCCCTCTCCTGTTTTCTGGAGTTCATCTATTTTGTTACCCTCTTCTGATACTGTTTTAGCTTGTTCAGCTAGTTGTGTTCTTAGCTCGGCTATTTCAGCTTTCAGTTCTCTAATAACCTTGAGATAATTAGTGTTTTCTTCCAGAGTCTCATTTGTTATTTCTGCATTTCTGATGATAATTCTTTCAAACTCTTTACTGACTCCTGTGATTATTTCCTTAATTAGTGTTTGGATGTTGACCTCATTATTTTGTGCTTCACCCTTTGGGGGGCTTTTAGTTGGATTCTTGTTCTGGTTCATTTCTCTTATATTTCTTCTTGTTGGTTTAATGATTCTATATAGTATGTTATGAGGTCCCTCTCTCGGTTCTTTTCAAATTACTGATCACTCTTGCTTGTATTGACTTGTGTCTAAGTAAGGTAGTTAAAGGGTTCACAGTTGTGGAAATTGACAGTTGTTTAAATATTATTTTAATCTCTGAGTTGTAGCTCAGTGGCATAAAAGCCTCTTTTGTTCTTTTTCTTCCCTGTAGGCTATGGGAGCCAGAGGGCTTTTAAACTATAAGTAGGCTTCTTAGCTTAATCACTGACTCCTGACCAAGAGATAAAGCAGGGTGGGGCAGAGAAAATCCAGTGGTTATGCAAAGAGATTATCACAGCCCCACTGCTAGGTCACCGAGATATAGATCTTCTCCTGAGTTTCCTGGTTAGTTCTCTGTCTCCTGGTGTCAGCTCACGGCCTCCCCCCTGCTGTTCCAGCTTCTGAGGGTAGTATCAATGGAGACTCACAGTTGCATTTGGTGAGACTTAGGGGAGTCCTCTCCTCCCTTCTGATGTCTTTTTGTCGGTGAAACAGACTTTAGGTGGTGTCTCAACTGATAAGCTGCTGGACTGTTACCAGCCACTTAATCTCTTCCTAGGCTCCTGTCTGTCCACTAGCCACACGTGTTTGCACTCACCGGTGATTTGGTGGGTTCCTGAAGTCATTCTAGTCCTGTCTTGTTTCGGTCCCAGAGAGGAAAGAAACACAGCTGCTGCTGCTCTGTCACCTGCACATTATTTAAGCCCCATCATGTATTTTTAAGAAATTTTTTTAGGTTTTATTTATTTATTAATGAGAAACATAGGAGGAAAGAGATAACCAGACATCACTCTGGTACATGTGCTGCCGGGCATTAAACTCAATACCTCATGCTTGAGAGTCTGATGTCCATCGTTCCACTTCCTGGACCACCATCATGTATTTTCTTACCCTGACCCATGGCAGATTCTTTTTCTTACTGTCACTTTGCCTGGGATGCGAACATCTGTGAATGATTTCTCTCCTTGGAAGATCTTGTTAATATCTTGAATTTAAATAAATGTCTTTTGTGTCCTGAATTTCTCTTATGTTGCTGTTGTATCCAGTTTATACTCATCATTAGGTAATTTCTTGATTTTTTTACTAATGTCTATTTAATATTGTATCAATGGAGTGTTGATGGCATCTATCTGAATTCATTTGTCATTTTAGATTGTCCACTTACAAATATAAGAATGAAAAAAGCCTTATTTCTTCCTCCCTCCCTCCTTTCCTTCCTACCAGAGTACTGCTCAGCTGAACCTGGGACCTGGGATTATTTGGCTTGAGAGTATGTTTACATAACCATTATGCTTTCTCCCCTGATCTACCAAATTTCTTTTCTCTTCCCTATTCAGTCATTTGTGTTCTTCCACCTCCCCGCTTTTGAGTGGTGCTTTGTGGATCATTGTCCTATAGAACTAAAGCCACTTACTTATTTGGGGGATTACTCTTGTCACATTCTCTAGAGATATTACCTTTGTTCAGACAACTTGTGTTAAGTGTATCAGATTAGGTTTTTTCCCAGGCCCCCAGTGCATTGTCTAAAGCCTTACAGGATCCTTCCAGAAAGACACTTCCTTGATGAGTTTGGGGCTAGAGGGCAGCAATCCTCATCTGTGTAATTTTGGATAGTGAAGTTATAGTCATCCCAGAGGCTTCAATGCTTTTAGTCAAAGTGGACAGAACATTTCCAGAGGCATTACTACTATAATGAGCTGGGGAATTCACACCTTGCTTTTGCCACTTAGAAGCCTGTGGTCATCTTTAGTTATTTATTCTTTGCTAAGTACTTATTTGTTAATTGGAGATTATAATACCCACCTCTTGTGGCTTTGTGGATTAAGTGATTAAACTGTGCACAGAGGTATATAGATTCTCCCGGCTTGAATAGTTTGTCTAGGACTACTGTAGAGAGAGACTGTGAGACTAAGTGGAATGGATACCTATTAGCTCCATTTCCAGAGTTGTCTTTAGAGGGAGATATATTTAATTTCAAATGAAGCAGGTGGGGTAGCTTTTGAAAGCATAATCTTGGAAACAGATAATCTAGGACTGGATCTCAACACTGTTACATACTATATGACCTTGGACAAATTTTAATTTTTCTTTCTTTCCATCCTCATTTGTTGATACTAGCATCTACCTCATAAAATTGTTGTGAGGGTTAAATGAGAGGCAAGCTAAGTGCTTGTTTTGGTGCAGACTTAGTAAGTGGTAACTACTCCACTGCTCTTTTTTCCCCATCTGCTCTTATGTGAGAATGAACAGGTATAATCCTGGTTAACATTGCAGCCTAGTAGAGATTTCATGGTTCAAATTCCAAGCCCTCTGTTGGAGGACTGGGGAGATTGCACAACAGTAGTGCCCTGGACTTGCACACCTGTAGCCCTAGAGACTCTAGGTTCAGTCCCTTTCATTGGGTACCACTGTTAAGTGCTCTGCTCTCTCTCACACAGTATATATATGTTTATATATTTAAATAAATATATACCATATATATTTTTTCTTTTTAAAAAGATTTTAAGAAAGCAATGTGAAAATGTTCACAGAAGTTGAGATTTCTTCAATTTTGTGATTAATATTGGAGACCACATATTTTCAACTCCTTTTTATCTTTTGTCTTCTTGTACTTGACCCATCAAAGAAGGAACAAAAAGCATCTGCTTCCAGTCTATTTTTGGCCTTTTTTAATCTGGTGTCTTTGACAAGAAATAGTGATACTACTCTGAGGAATCTTACAGTGTTGGTTTTTCCTCTTTATATCCTCTTTCCCTTCTTCCTGGTTTTCTTCCTTTCCTTCGTTGGTGCAGAAATGTGGTGGGCATACCAGTTGCTTTCTTGGTGAAAGAGTGGAGATCATCAATATATGATTATTTTAGGTTGGAAATGCTTAAGTTTAAGAGTTCTGCAGTGGAGGAAGGTGGTAGTGCACCTGGTTGAGTGCACATGTTATAATGTGCAAGGACCCGGGTTCGAGCCCCTAGTCCCCACCTGCAGGGGGAAAGCTTTGCAAGTGGTGAAGTAGGGCTGCAGGTTCCTGTCTCTATCCCTCTCTGTTATTCCCTTCCCCTCTTGATTTCTGCCTGTCTCTACCCAATAAATAAACAAACATAAAAAAGCTCTGCAGTAGGAATGTTCATGTGTCCATGATATGTTGAAATCACATGATTCCGTTAGTTTAATTAAGGTATCTTTTCAGTACTTTCAGATGTAATAATTCACTTGCTTTCAAATGGGTTTTTTAAACTGCTGATCATTTTTTGTGTTTAACAGATTTAAGGGTGGGTCATTCATTTTAAGTATTGAGATCAAGAAAAGTGTTACTTAGTCTCCGTATGTTTGTATTACATGGAAATTACAATTATAAGTCTGTGGTATCTGAATTATATAGTTTTATTTTAGAAAATCTTCATTTTTTAAAATAAAATTTTCTAGTAGTTATGAGGGAAGATGATAAAATTGGATATGAAACTTGCTAGAAGACATTTTGATTTCAAGTCTGTTGACTATCCCTGTTTGTATTTGTTGCCATTTTAATGTCCTCAGTTTACTTTTTATATGTCATCATTTGATAATGACACCATGTGTTGAAAAGTTCTGTCTTTGGGGAGAGCAGGCTGTGTTCAATTTTGAGATCAGAATGCTATCCATTTGTCTGCTATTTGGGAATATAGTAGAGGCCAGAGGCACTAGACTTTGGATCTTGATAACTTTATGCCTTCAGGACAGATTCTGCAGTAATTTAATAGACAATTACACAAGTAAGAAAGGCTTTTGTTAAGTAAAATAACCACCATGATTTAAAATACCAAAGCACAGACTGTGTCTTTGACCACTGCCTGAAGCACCAGCTTGCTTATGTGGAGACTGCTGGCTGCTGTTCACACTGCTTAAGAAGCATTTCCCCTTTGCCCTGATGGCCCACATGACTGTGGTGGGGGTGATTGCCCCTCTCTGATAGTTGCATGCTTACCTTTCTGTAGTATCCGGTTACAGAGTATTAGTGGCTATCAACTCCTAAGTTGTGACCCAGCTGTCTTTGACTTTAATAGCTGGTTCTCCCCTCTTTTTGCATTGTAAAGGGTGGTATTCTTGGCCTTATTTTCTATATAGTGAATTTGAAGCCCCAATAATAAGGGCTTCTTCAGAGTCCAAGGTTTTGGTGGTAGATTCAGGCATGAAACTTGATCTCTGAAGCTGTCACCTCTGTTTTTCCCCTTTACCATGAAGCCTCTATCCTCAGGAAATGTTTACTATAATGTCATAATTGATGTCACTAATTAAATGATTGCTCTTAATTAATCAGAGACAGAATTGAATACTAGAAATAATGTCAGCAATAATAAGTTACTTCCTGTTGATCTAAGTTTTATCTATTTTTTTCTGGGTGTTGATAATTTTCTTCCCTGTTGTCTCACTTAAGCTCTGGCATTCTTTTACTATGGTGGTAAGTTGTTCAACATCCTGGTTACTTAGATGTAGTACACTTAGGATTTGACTAGAAGCTCAGGAGAATTGTCTGTAGACAAACTGTAAAATGTTACTGCTGGCTATATTTTTCCATCCTATTAGAACATACAGACTCCCTTGTGGATAGAAGTTTATGGACCCATTTGTTATAGTGGCTGCTACTACACTGTATCCTCAGGGAGATACAATAACTGGAGTTACTTATTGAATTACACCTGTTATCTTCCAGGTTTACTACTACGTAGCTAGTTTTGAAGTATATTTTGTTTTTGGAATATGTAAAAATTGTATGGTAATTAACAAATAGTTTGTGTAATGCAGTATTTATACCTGTTATTTCATATTCAATAATGGACAGATTTCCTAAGTATTTTGTGCATCTGTGAAATAATTCTCTTTGTCCATATTTAAAATTCAGCATAATACAACTAAACAGTAATCCTGTTGGATTATGATCTATTTTTTATCCAGTAGCATGTTGATTGCTGGTTGTATGGCATTTTAGTCCAGATTGATGTTTTGCTATGAATGAATTTGAAGAAGAAGAAGGATAAAGCATTCTGGAGAGGTAAGGTCTTTGCCACTGGTACCTCTGTTACATTTGTCTTTCTTTGAAATAGCTGTTGGATGTGCAGAAACTCCAGGTATCAGCCAGCAGATAAATAAGATGGCATTGTCCCTCTCTTGGTCTCTCAAGACCTCTACAGCAGGTCTGTCTGTAAGGGTCTGGGCAGTACCATCATAAGGGTCAGACCATGATGGATGTAAGGACAAATAAGAAAGTCCAGGTCAAGAGAACCCAAGTGGTCCTGGAAGTTCAAAGTGTAGGTCCTACCATGAACAGAAACCAGGTCAATATCAGAATAAAGGCAGCTCACATCAAGGAAGCAAAAACACAGATTCCCAGTGGCCAGAACAGGAACAGTATTCAGGGAAACTGGAGAAACGTAGGGAACTCAAGCTGCTCAAAGATGCAAAACCTTATTTATTTATGATGGCTTGGGAACAGCTTCTAGGATTTTCTTTTTTTTTTTTTTTTTTTCTTTTTTTTCTTTCTTTTTTTTTTTTTTTAACCAGAGCACTGCTCAGCTCTGGCTTATGGTGGTGTAGGGGATTGAACCTGGGACTTTGGAGCCTCAGGCATGAGAGTCTGTTTGCATAACCATTATGCTGTCTACCCCTGCCCGCTTCTAGGATTTTCTAACCTAGCTGCAGCTCCAGAGGTGGGAGCAAAGCTTGAGTAAAACTGTAGATGGGAAGCTGAAGCTAGAAGAAGTGACACACTTGGCTTCTTAATGGTTCTTTGATAGCTGGCAACATCATCATAATTAGTGCATGCCTGTTATGTAGGTGATCATATTCTAAATATTAAGAAATACTTGATTCACATTTCACCCTCAAGGAGCTTCTGATTGAGAAGATTTCCTGTGTATCTGAAGATAGGCCACAATGGGAAGTAGCTGTGTTGAGTGATGCTCAGTGTGAATTCTGCTGGAGTTTAGGGGTGGGGGCGATCAGGCTGGGCTGGGGCCATCCGGAAGATATGCTGAAGACGTTAAAGGGAGTGAGTGTAGAATTCTGTACAGGTGAGCAGAGGTTAGGTGATTGCCGCTTACCTTTGCACCTCCTGCTTCATTCTTTGAAGCTGTTTCATGATATGTAAGAGTGTTACAGTAACTCCTACCTTTCTTGTTTGTGCTAGGGTTGTTGTGAAGATTAAATGAAATGATTTCTGTGAAAGCCCTTTGAGGATGGATTTACAGATAATTTGCCATTTGTAATAGAGTATCAGTTGGATAACTGCTTTGTTTTAGTTCATTCACATGTAAATGAGGTTGTATTTTTGCAGTCAGAGGTGTTTAATGAAGGTCATGATCAGAGATAGAGTCAAGAGACCTTTCTTCTTGTTTTCTTTATTTTGTTTTATTTTATTTATAAAAAGGAAACACTGACAAAAACCATACGATAAGAGGGGTACAACTCCACACAACTCCCACCACCAGAATCCCGTATCCCATCCCCTCCCCAATAGCTTTCCTATTCTTTAATATTCTTGGGAGTATGGACCCAAGGTCATTGTGGGATGCAGAAGGTGGAAGGTCTGTCTGGCTTCTGTAATTGCTTCCCTGCAGAACATGGGCCTTGACAGGTCGATCCACACTCCCAGCCTGCTTCTCTCTTTCCCTAGTAGGGTGGCTTTCGGGGGAATTGCTGGGAAATGAACTCAGAGCCCCTAGTGTAAGTATTCTTCCTCCTACTCCCCCCCATCTCCTTCCTAAATTTTTAAAAAAAAATTTTAATGAGAGAGATACAGAGACAGATACAGAGAAAGACCTGAACACTGCACAGCACTGGTTTACAGTGGTGCTGGGGATTGACTTTAGAGCCTCAGGCATGAAAGTTATTTTGCATAACCATTATGCTATCTCCACAGCTTAAGTATTTCTCCCCTCCCCAAGAGAGACACCACTGCTTCTGCTCCCCTTAGTGCTGTCTGTGGTGCTCCCATATGGTGCTGTTGCTGGAGTGTAGGGTTTAAGGCATGGTAAGGTTTGTACTTTGGCAGATGAAATATATTTCTGATCCTTAAAAATATGTTTTAAAAATACTTATTTATTCCCTTTTTGTTGCCCTTGTTGTTTTATTGTTGTAGTTATTGTTGTTATTGATTTCGTCGTTGTTAGGACAGAGAGAAATGGAGAGAGGAGGAGAAGACAGAAAGGGGGAGAGAAAGACACCTGCAGACCTGCTTCACCGCCTATGAAGTGACTCCCCTGCAGGTGGAGAGCTGGGGGCTCAAACTGGGATGGATCCGTATCCCGGTCCTTGCGCTTTGCGCCACATGTGCTTAACCAATGCTGCACTGCTGCTTGACTCCCAAAAGTATGTTTTTAATTAGGGTTAGTCTGAGATTACACTTATAAATTTAGATAATCAGTATCAACAATTAATGTTTAATGTGGATGCAAAGTGATTTACACTTTGGTTAATAAGAGGAAGTGTATTTGAAGAGTAAGTTATTGAGCTGTGAAGAAATAGGAGTCCATTTAGTTGCAAAATTACATAATGCATCTCATCCTATTTTTTAAAACAGACTAACTTTAGCATTTCTTTGACTTAGTGTTAAATTCCAGTTAGAGGGTTCAGTAATTAAGGGAGAAAAAAGTAAAACATCATTTAATCAAGAAAGTCTTTTTTACTTGAGTTGGCTCTATTTCAAGGTTTAAGTTATTATCTTCAGGGACCTCCTTGGAAACATTGGTTTGTAATCTTTGTGGGGTCATAAGCAATGGAAAAAGTGCCAGAACATCAGCCAAGGACACAGTATCCCACTTTCTAAAAAAGGAAGTTTAAAAAAATCCCGAGATTCTGTGATTCCTTAACTGGTGAGCTTGTTAACTGCAGAATTCAGGACAGTGGTGCCAAGGGTCCTTGACCTCACCTCATCTTCCTGTTCTCTAGCCCTTACTGTTTGTTAGCTATTTCACTCTCAGTCCAGGACCTCTCTCCCCTGTTGTCTGCATCTGTCTCACCTGTTCCTTTCCCCCCTTCACTCTCAGGCTACCTCTGAGCATTGGGAAAGAAAGAATCTGTGTGATTGTGCCAGTTGATAGCATTTCACATTTGTGTTTAGTGATTGTCAATAGTCCATAGTGTTGCTAAACAGCTTCCCCCCACCCTGCGTCTAGTCAGCAGTCTTGCCTCAGCTGGAAGCCTTATTTTCTCCTGAGCAAGCTATTATTTATTGTTCTTTGCCTATTGCACAAAAGCTCATTAACTGCCCTTTGACTTGAGTCAAGACACTTTCTTTGGGTGGAACCTAGCTCTTAGAGTGGTGACCTTAGGTTGCTAGCCATAAGACAAATGCAACCTTTACAATTGGAAGATGTATTCCCATGGTTACCCTAAATCTGATCTTTTTCCTGTATATATTTTATTTTTTATTTAAAAATTATTTATTTAATAAGACAGAGAGAAATTGAGAGGGGAAGCAGAGGTAAAGTGAGAGAAAGAGAGACGCCTTCAACACTGCTTCACTAGTGAAGCTTCTTCCCTGCAAGTGGGGACTGGGACTTGAACCTGTGTCCTTGCACTCACTCTTCCTCCCTTCCTTGCCAAATATTAGTTGACAATATATGCATGGAGTTATCTTCAGGTTCTTGATTCTCTTGCACTTGATCTTTGCATCTGGTTTTATGCTTTGATTGCCAGATTGTTTTTAGACAAATGAGGTGGAGAAAAAAAGGGACTGCAACACCAAAATCCTTTCAGTGTGGTGAGGGCTCAGTTTAAATGTGGGTGCACATGGCAAAGGAGCACACTATTTAGGTAACCTATTTCTCTGGCTTGATTGCTATAGTTTTATAGTAAAGCTTGAAATCAGAAGTATGGTGCTTTCACCCTTTCTCAGAGCATAGGTCATTTGGTGTCTTCTGTGGTTGCATATGAATTTTAGAATTGCTCTAGATTTGTGAAAGAAAAAGTCATGAACATCTCGATAAAGATTTCTTTGAATATGTAGACAACTTTGGGTAATATGGACATTGTAACACTATTACACTATTCTTTAGACCCAAGAACACAGGCTATTTTTCTGTTTACTTTCAACTTTGTCAGTTTCTTTCTTAAGCATCCTATAACTGTGAGTAGAAAACACTTATTGATTTGGATAAGTAGTATACTGTTTTTGGTATAATGCAAATGAAATAATTTTCTTTCTCAGAAAATTCCCTGTGTACAGGAATGATACTGAGTTTTGCATTTTAATTTTGTATTCTAAAACTTAACATTTGATGAAATATCACAATATTTGGTGGTAAAAAAAATCATGCTGTTTGCAAATAAGAGGCAATTTTGGTTCTTTCTAAATCTGATGCCTGATGGCTTTGTCTAGGAATTCAGCTACTGTGTTGAGTGGGCATTTTTGGGGTGAAAGTGGTCTTTCATGCTTGAGTATGAGGTTAGCTGTAGGCTTGTCACACATGAAATTTACTATATTACATTACATTCCTTCTATACCTAAATTGCTGTTGAACTTACATCATGAACATATGATGAACTTTGTCTAATTTTTTTTGTTTAAAACTTGGAGAATTTTTATCTACAGCCTCATGGAATACTTAATAATTAGTATGACTTTATTGACTACTAAATGTAAATATATCTTATTGAGAGTATGATATAGTTAGATGTTCAGTGAATGTGAACCAATGTTCTTTTTTATTAATGACCCTTCTTATGCTTGTTGTGTTTATATTTCTATATCTGCTTGTTCTCCCCCACCAGATAAAGCTTTTTGGAGGCTGGGATCTTGTCATATTAATTTTTTTTTTGCCTTTATGCTCTACATTAAGAAATCATTTATGTGGGAGTCGGGTGGTAGCGCAGTGGGTTAAGCGCACGTGGCACAAAGCACAAGGACCGCCTTAAGGATCCTGGTTCGAGCACCTGACTCCCCACCTGCAAGGAGTTGCTTCACAGATGGTGAAGCAGGTCTGTAGGTGTCTGTCTTTCTCTCCCCCTCTCTGTCTTCCCTTCCTCTCTCCATTTCTCTCTGTCCTATCCAACAACGACGATATCAATAATAACTATAGCAATAAAACAACGAGGGCAACAAAAAGGGAATAAATAAATAAATACTTAAAAAAGAAAAAAAGAAATCATTTATGTGTGGGACCAGTTAAGTGCACTCATACTGGCTCTAATTTAAAAGGGTAGGGCTGTTCTGGCAATGGGAATTGAGGCTTAGCTAACCATCCCATGTGACCAAGGAGAGAAACACATTGTGGTTTTAGGAGTATGTTATCTTGCTAAAATTGTCTATATTTGACATCCTAATGAAGTGTGTTTTTCTGAAGCTTGTGGAGGTTAAATGTTCTGAAGTGTCTAGCAGATTAGTAAGTAGAACTTTATATGTGAGTAGTTGAGAATGGCATATCACGGTTAGTGAGGTTTAGAATTTGAGTGTAGTTAGGAAAGTGGCACTGGAAAATGAAATGGAAGAATGGATATCTGGAACATGTATGAGTGTTGTCCATATATTAGCTTCCCATTTCTGGAAAACCTGAATTCAGAGGTTTAAGAATGATGCAGTGACCAAAATAGTAAACAAATCCTCTTACAATGAGATTAGGATAATATTAGCTGATTAACAGTGATTCACTTAGATATAACCTGTTCTCAAGTTAAATGCTTTCATACTACAGAATTGCTTGATATTGATGCTTGGATGTCATGGGTAACTAAGATTATGGACATGTTACTAAGGAAATTTGCCATTAGCCTTTTAAAATGCCTTATGGGATAGGATTAGACATTTCATGAGAAGTTCAGTATTTTCTCTCATCAGAGTATGAAGAATATAAACTGAACTGCTTACAAGATGAATGGTCTGTAATTTATTTGATAGGTACTAAATTTGTGTCTCTGAAAGATTTCTGGTCTTTCATCTCCATTCTCTTGTTCAAGAAAAAAGACATGCCTTGCCAGACGTTTGTTTATCCTGTCTTGATTTTTTTGTTCTTGTATTACTATTTAAATTATGAATTGCGATGTTTCATGAAGTTTTCTTTTTATTTATTTACTTATTATTGGATAGAGAGAGAGAAATTGAGAGAGGAGTGGGGGATAGAGAGAGAGAAAGAAAGACGGACACCTGCAGTCCTGCTTCACTACTTGTGAAGCTTGAACGTGGGTCCTTGTGTACTGTAATGTGAGTGCTTAACCAGGTGTGCCACATGAAGGTTTTTTTTTTTTAACCTCTTTAAAGGACATGAAAAAAAAATAATTTTGAGGCAGTATTTTAAGAATTAGATGGGGAGTCGGGCTGTAGCGCAGTGGGTTAAGCGCAGGTGGCGCAAAGCACAAGGACCAGCATAAGGATCCCGGTTCGAACTCGGCTCCCCACCTGCAGGGGAGTCGCTTCACAGGCGGTGAAGCAGGTCTGCAGGTGTCTATCTTTCTCTCCTCCTCTCTGTCTTCCCCTCCTCTCTCCATTTCTCTCTGTCCTATCCAATAACTACAACAATAAAACAACAAGGGCAACAAAAGGGAATAAATAAATAAAAAAAAATTAAAAAAAAAGAATTAGATGAAGACTAGATATAGATAGCATAAGTACATTTTGGTCCTTGTGCTTAGTACTGTGTATGCTTAGCGGGATGTACCATTGCCCAACCCCTTAAAGGAGGAATTCTTTTTAAAAAAATTTTATTTATTTATTTATTTTATTTAAGAAAGGATTAATTAACAAAACCATAGGGCAGGAGGGATACAACTCCACACAATTCCCACCACCCAATCTCCATATCCCACCCTCTCCCCTAATAGTTTTCCCATTCTCTATCCCTCTGGGAACGTGGACCCAAGGTCATTGTGGGTTGCAGAAGGTAGAAGGTCTGGCTTCTGTAGTTGCTTCCCCGGTGAACATGGACATTGACTGGTCGGTCCATACTCCCAGTCTGCCTCTCTCTTTCCCTAGTAGGGTGTGTCTCTGGGGAAGTTGAGCTCCAGGACACATTGGTGGGGTCTTCAATCCAGGGAAGCCTGGCCAGCATCCTGATGGCATCTGGAACCTGGTGACTGAAAAGAGAGTTAACATATGAAGCCAAACAAATTGTTGAGCACTCATGGACCCAAAGCTTGGAATAGTGGAAAGGAAGTGTTAGGGAAGTACTCACTGCAAACTCTAGTGTACTTCTGCTTTCAGGTATATATTTTGCAGTAGTTTATGGATACGTGTGAACATATGCTCTCTCTCACAGAAACTGGTGTATGTCTAGGTTTTGGGACTTTGTTAGAAAGTGAACCACCTGAGATAGAATTAGAGTATACTCTGAAAGGAAAGGTCTCACCCGAGTAATGAAGCTGAAGGGTTGTCATTCCACACGTGAAGTCTCTGGACACAGTCTGAAGTGAAGCATGTTGAGGTGGCAATCGTTGCGTTGGTTAGGTTGTGATCGGCGGATGCAATATTATTTGATATGGATTGGGAGAGGCATACGGGAAAGTGGGCCCTATCCAAGGGTTCCAGGACTGGGGGAAGTAGGGGCTCTATAGTGGAGATGTGAGGTTCCTGCTGTCTTAGGGTTCAAAAAGACAATCGATAGTTAATGTTATCATCACATTATTTGGTAATTGGGTTAACTTTGAAAAGTCCTTTTGTTGTGGTTTGCTGTACAGTACCCAGTATCTTTTATATAGCTGTGCTATTGGATGCTTCTGATCTACTTGGTCTAGGCTTTTGAGAGAGTCCGCATATCAAATACACAGCCTATATATTAAAAAGATTCAGTTTGTGTTTTGAAAAACTTTGAGACATACAATTGATTTTTCCCCCTCTCATATTAATTAACTAGTGATTTATATGTCTACATTTTGCTAGGAGTGTACATAAACACCATTCCCACCACCAAAAGACTGTGACCTGTTGTAGAGCCAGATGTTGTAGTGCGCTGGCCGCAGAGAAGAGAGAGAGAGGGTCTGGAGCGAAGAGGAAACACAAATCTTTATTCGCGCTGGCACCTCAGACTTGGGTGTTAGAGAAGCAGGTTGGGCCACGTGGAGGTAGAGAAAATGGCCACCTCACGTAGTAACCTTTCCTGCGTCTGAACACCAGAGTGGAGTGCCGGCAAGAGAGCGAGGTGTGGAAAACGAAGGGTTTTTATAGGAGTAGCTTTCGCGAGAATGGGAAGGGGGAGGAGTAACTAGAGCACTCCAGATATCGCGGGGATATAGATAATGTCCTGAGGGCACAACATGGCTAAACAGGCACTCCGAAAATGTCCCAACTCTCGCGGGAACTAGCAGTAGCCTGAGGGGACAACATGGCAGATGTGACTGCATTGGCACAATTTCCCAGCAGTGACCCATCCCTCCCACCCACTCCCACCCCCCACTGGCCCAGGAAGCTGCATGTCTACTCCTCACCACAGGGTTTTTACTCTGGTGCCCTACTTACAATTTGGTCAGATCCTGCTTTTAGTTAGTTTCCGTTTCAGATCTTCTTCCTCAACTTCTGTTAATGAGTGGGATCATCCCATACTCATCTTTATCTTTCTGACTTAGCTCACTTAACATAATTCCTTCTAGCTCTGTCCAAGATGGGTCAGCGAAGGTGGTTTCATTGTTCTTGATAGCTGCATAGTATTCCATTGTGTATATATACCACGGCTTTCTCAGCCACTCATCTGTTGTTGGGCACCTGGGTTGCTTCCAGGTTTTAGCTATTATGAATTGTGCTGCTATGAACATAGGAGTACACACCTCTTTTTGGTTGGGTGTTATGGAGTCCTTGGGGTATAACCCCAGGAGAGGAATTACTGGATCATATGCAAGGTCCATGTCTAGCCTTCTGAGAGTTTTCCAGACTGCTCTCCACAGAGGCTGTACCAATTTACATTCCCACCAGCAATGTAAAAAGGTTCCTCTGTCCCCACAACCTCTCCAGCATTTGTTGCTGCTGTCCTTTTTGATGTATGCCATTCTTACAGGAGTGAGGTGGTATCTTAGTGTTGTCTTAATTTGCATTTCTCTGACCATCAGTGACCTAGAGCAGTTTTTCATATGTTAGCCTTTTGGATCTCCTCTGTAGTGAATGTTTTGTTCATATCCTCTGCCCATTTTCGGATGGGGTCATTTGCTTTTTTGGTGATAAGTTTGCTGAGGTCTTTATATATTTTGGTGATTAGTTTCTTGTCTGATGTGTGGCATGTGAAGATCTTCTCCCATTGTGTGAGGTGTCTCTTTGTTTGTTTAATAGTTTCTTTGGATGTGCAGAAGCTTTTCAATTTGATGTAGTCCCATTGGTTTGTTTCTGCTTTAGTCTTCCTTGCAATTGGGTTTGATTCATCAAAGATGTCCTTGAGGTGTAGGTGGGAAAGTGTTTTACCAATGTTTTCCTCTAAGTATTTGATTGTTTCTGGTCTGACATCTAGGTATTTGATCCATTTGGACTTGATTTTTGTTTCTGGTGAGATAAAGTGGTTCAATTTCATTCTTCTGCATGTTACAACCCAGTTTTCCCAGCACCATTTATTGAAGAGAGCCTCCTTTTTCCATTTAATGCTTTGGGCCCCCTTATCAAAGATTAGATGTCCATAGGTGTGGGGATTTATTTCTGGGCTTTCAATTCTGATCCCCTGGTCTGTGTGCCTATTTTTGTTCCAGTACCATGCTGTTTTGATGATGATGGCTTTATAATATAGTTTAAGGTCTGGGAGTGTGATGCCTCCATTTCTGTTTATTTTCCTTAAGATGGTTTTGGCAATTCTAGGTGTTTTCAGGTTCCAGATAAATGATTGTATTGTTTGTTCTATTCTCTTAAAGAAGCTTGGTGGAACTTTTGTTGTTTTTGACAGACTATGTTGTTTTCGCCGGGCTGGCTTCACGGGCGGGTAACAGATGACCAGGGACTCATGGTTGAGCTGTAGGCAGTATCTCTTTATTCATGCAGGACGCAGCACAATCTAAGCCGAGCTAAGCTAAACTAAAGGTACCGTCCGTAAAACTCACAATGCTGTCTTTATATATACTTGCCAAGTAGGGTGGAAACAGGATGTGACATAGAGAAGGTGGAGAGAAAAGTGACTGGTGAAAATTAGAGTGTGACAAGGAGAGGGGGTGGAGCAGGCGAGAATTCTATCACTGAACCACTAATGCCCTTGAGGGAGGGTGGTGCTTATTAACAGTGGTTATGTAAGTAGAATGAAGTGGCTATGTAAATAGAATAGTGTTAAGCAGGGGGGATTTAAACCAAATGAAACAGAAGGGGTCTCATGCATACCAACAAACTTTGATGGGTATTGCATTAAATTTATATATGGCTCTGGGGAGAATATTCATTTTGATGATATTTATTCTTCCAATCCATGAGCATGGGATATCTTTCCATTTCTTGGTATCAGTTTCTATTTAAAGGAGGAATTCTTAAAGATCATCTACTAACAAAGTAGTAGAGGAACACCTCTGTTAATGAACTCATTTGTTTATTAATTCAACAGATATTTGACAGTATGCTTTTCATCTTGAGACGCCTTTTCTCAGATTCTGGTAATGACTTCTTCAACTCAATAGCTCAAACTGAAACCTTAGGAGCTGCACCATCTAATTCAGTAGCTATTCACCACACGTTTCTATTTTACATTGATTATAATGAAATGAAAGATTTTTAAAAATTACTAATTTAGATGAAATTAAATTTTTTTCAGTTACATTAAGTCCATTCTGAGTGCTTAGTCAGGTACTCTGTTCCTGGAGTTTGCCATATTGGATAAAGTTCATATATACGGATGTATAAGGGAACACATTCAAGGAGTCACTACAGAGAGTTCTGACAGACTTCTGCCTTAGTCCTTGATTTGACTTAACCATCCATGAAACATATCAGCATCATCACCCACCCTATCTCTGGACACCTGGAGCCTATATTTCTCGTTTGTCTCCTTTAAAAAGTCTCCACTGTCTGCTGGGAATGCAAACTGGTGCAGACCCTTTGGAAAACTGTATGGAGAGTCTCTAAATAAAAATAGAAATATGGGGAGTTGAGCCGTAGTGCAGCAGGTTAAGTGCACGTGACATGAAGCACAAGGACTAGCGTAAGGATCCTGGTTTTAGTCCCTGGCTCCCCACCTACAGGGGAGTCGCTTCACGGGCAGTGAAGCAGGTCTGCAGGTGTCTCTCTTTCTCTCCCTCTTTCTGTCTTCCTCTCCTCTCTCCACTTCTCTCTGTCCTATCCAACAATGACGGCATCAACAATAATAATAAATACAACAACAATAAACAACAAGGGCACCAAAAGGGGAAAAAATATATATAAATATAAATTTTAAAAATATAGAAATATGTTAGGATCCAGCAGTACTGCTCTTAGGCATGTATCCAAAGGACATGAACACACTGATTTGAAGGAACATATGCACCCCTGTGGTCATAGCTGCTTTATTCACAATAGCCAGAGTGGAAGCAGCCTACATGCTCATTGACAAATGACTCGATGAAGAAGTTACAGGATATATACTCCATGTAATACTACTCTGCAATAACAGAAAGATGATATTGTATCCTCTGGGACAAAATGGATAGAACTGGAGTTGATTGTGGAATATAGAAAATTACATGAACTTGGCAAAAAAAAAAAAAAGACTGAAAAAGAAGTAAACAAACTGTCTATATTACTTTGTGAGAAATCTGGTGATTATTGTTGGGAGACTGCTGGAGGCATAGAACTTTGGTGGTGAGTTGGTATGAAATTATATGCTGTAATCTTATAATCTTGTAAACCATTATTAATCACAAATAAAAATGGCTTGAAAAAATAAGTAAATTGCATTATTAAAAGGTGAGAGGGGAGTCGGGCTGTAGCGCAGCGGGTTAAGCGCAGGTGGCGCAAAGCACAAGGACCGGCATAAGGATCCCGGTTCGAACCCCGGCTCCCCACCTACAGGGGAGTCTCTTCACAGGCGGTGAAGCAGGTCTGCAGGTGTCTGTCTTTCTCTCCTCCTCTCTGTCTTCCCCATCTCTCTCCATTTTCTCTCTGTCCTATCCAACAACGACAACAACAATAATAACTACAACAATAAAACAACAAGGGCAACAAAAAGGGAATAAATAAATAAAATAAATATTTAAAAAAAAAAGGTGAGAGAAAGGGAGTTGGGCGGTAGCGCAGTGGGTTAAGTGCAGGTGGTGTAAAAGGTGAAAAAATTCTCTCCTGTCTTATGTTAGGACTTCTCCATCTGTCTTCTGAATTAGGGCCCTGATGATACCAGTGTCATGAAGTCTACCCTACCACTCTCTTCCTCATGTTTTCTTAATGACAGGCATATACTGTTATTGAACACGGGTTCCTTTTTTATAAGGATTGTTCTAGTGGTATCAAAGTTTCTTGGGGTACAGGATTGTGCTTTGATCCTTGAGGGTAGGGACATACATATTAGTTGACACATAAACACAATAAATGTTTATTGATTAGATAGGGCTGAATGAGTGGGTGGTGAAGGTGGTGCCTAGGTTTTAAAATGAAGGTTAAAGACAACTTGAATGCATGGAAGCTAAAAGAGTAGAGGGTGTCATGGGTTAGATGCATCTAGAGTCTAAGCATAGCAGTGGGTAATTACACAAGCTGTAACTACAAAAGAGACTTTTGAGCATGACCCAGATCTTAAGCTTGGAATATAAGCAGGCTTTGAGTTCTGGTGTTGTGTATAGTTTTCCTTCTGTGCTTGCTAGTAAGACACCTCTAGTAGAGATTCTGGTTTATCTTAACCTGAAACTTCAAAGGAGTTAAAGGTTTACTTTCTTGTGTAAAATTAGGTACAGTCACAAAGACTGGTGAATTCCTCAAGAAACTCGGGTTCCTGTCATGAGTTAGAAGTATAGTAGCTCACTAGGAAAGGAAAGAGCAGGTGTATATAGCAGCATGACAAAAAGCCGTCTAGTGCAGTGCTTAAGTCTAGTGAATGTAGTCCAGACCTGTCCTGACTAGCTTCCTTTGAGCAGTATATCCTGGGCAAATCACCTTTCTATCCACAATACCCTCATGTTTTAAGTGAAGAAATTACGTGTCCTGTGCAGACTAAGTTAAATGTATGTGACATCTTAGAGTTACACCTAGAGATAATACAAGGTGAAACCTCAGTGGATTGTGGTCTTTCTCAACAGATTCAGGGAGTCAGGAGGCTCAAGGGTCTGGATTACAGTTCGGTGGAGGGTGATGGGACACTTACCTTAGATGTGGATCGTTACCTCTTATGAAAACAACAATCTTGTAAATCAACATTTCCTCAATAAAGTGGCAGGAAAAAAAAAAAGGAACTATACTTAACTCTGAGGAAAGCTAATACAGGTGAAAGCTTAACAGGTGAAAGCTAATATAGAATAATAGTTCCAACTCCTTTCACAAAAATGGGAACATTACTAATTGCTTCCCCAGGGAAGAGTTAACATGTAACTGCTAAACATAATGGTCATTCAGAAAGTACATAGATGGGAGATTTTTGTTGTCCTTACAATTATCTAGATGTAATTATCTTTAAAAGTGGAGTATGTAATGCTGGATACTTAAAAAAAAAATCATTCAAGTGAGGTGATTTGGTAGATAATCCAAAACCCTGGGATAATTTACTGTATTTGGAAATACAGTGATCACTTATGCAAATAAGAATAAAAACTCATTTCCCCCCCTTTGCTCTGCCTAATCAAGAGCATGTGGTACAGCTGCTCCTAAGGAAGGGGAAGAAACTTATGTGCTACTTTTAATTTTAAATATGCAAACTAGGAATATATAAATTAGTGTACCATTGATCTATTTTTTTCGTATTTTAAAAATGGTGGTGACTGTGTAGGCTCTCATTTTCTGCTGGCTTCTGTATATTCATGCATACCCAGATAGTTCTTTTAAGTATTCTTAAGGTTCCTTTCTTCCCAGTTAGAAACTGCACACTTCTCCTTTCCTTTGCTCGTAGTCTTTCATGCATCCTCCTTTATTGTATTACTTGCATATATTAGACATCCTCAAGAGAATCTGATTTATTTTCACAAGCAGGCATTTTCTTAATCAGTTTCTGTTTGGGATGCTGAGAGAGGTACTAGTCTAATAAATTGGTAAGGTTTTTGCTGAATGAATGAATGAATGAATAAATGAATGAATGAATGCTTATTTATTTACTAGATTTCCCATGTATGAGTTTCTGCCCAGGAAACCCAAAACACTGGATAGGAAACAATATTATATTTGTTGGTACCTCATAATATGGGATAGTAATAATCAGATTGCCTTGTTGGATTCTTGTGTATATCAGTTATCCCGGAAAAAGTCATAGGGTCAATTCAGCAAGTATAAAATTTTTTTGTTACTATTTTGAGCACAAACAGAAGTACTTATGGGGGTTGGGCCGTGGCACACCAGGTTAAGCACATAGTACAGAAATACTTATAAAATGACTGGCATGATTTTTATTGGATCTAAATACCTGTATAAAAATTTATATGAACGTTCTTATCAGATAAAGTTATTGTGGGAATGAACAGTATTTAATTCATTCTATGAACCATAACAAAACCTAAGTAAATTAATTGAATTAGTTGTTCAGCTAACTGTATCTATAACACAGAATTTTCTTTTTTGGTTTTTCTGTTGTTTAGCTATTATTTATACTGTGATTCTTTGAAATTAATTTCAGCATTTATTCCAGAATAGGGATGTGATAATATGTATGAATTTGCAGACATTATTTGATCCTATGCTAATTAAAAAGAAAATAAATAGTTCTGGAATTAGAGTTATGCTGATAAATTTTCAAAATGTAAGATTTGAATTTAAAAATTTGGGAGGGGGTGCTGGGGAGATAGCATAATGGTTATACAAAAAGCCTTTCATGCCTGAGACACCAAAGGTCCCAGGCTCAACCCCCAGCACCACCATAAACCAGAGTTGAGCAGTGCTTTGGTAAAAATATACAAAAAATAATTAAAAACTGAAGACTTGGATGCATTTTGCTTAGCAGTATTTCATTCTGTTTATTTTTAGTGTTAATGCAGGTGATTATTGCAGCTGATAACCCGAGCCAACATGGTGATGCTACCTGAGGGAAATTTCTTTAACTCATAAGTCAACAGTTAACAAGGTAAGACTGAATTAGCCTTTGACCCTTATGACCATTTAATTTCTTTTTTTCTTAGATTATTATTATTATTTATTTTTCCTTTTGTTGCCCTTGTTTTTTATTGTTGTTGTTCTTTGATGTGGTCATTGTTGGATAGAACAAAGAGAAATGGAGAGAGGAGGGGAAAACAGAGAGAGGGAGAGGAAGAGAGACACCTGCAGACCTGCTTCACCGCCTGTGAAGCGACTCCCCTGCAGGTGGGGAGCCGGGGCCTTGAACTGAATGCTTACCCTGGTCCTGGCACTTTGCGAGATGTGCACTTAACCTGCAGCGCTACCACCCGACCCCCGCCATTTAATTTTTTTTAAAAAATATTTATTTAGTCCCTCTTAGTTGCCCTATTTTATTGTTGTAGTTATTATTGTTGTTGTTATTTATGTTGTTGTTGGATAGGACAGAGAAGTGGAGAAAGGAGGGGAAGACAGAGATGAAGGGATAAAAACACCTGCAGACCTGTTTCACCGCTTGTGAAGTGACTCCCCTGAGGGTGGGGAGCCAGGGGCTCACACTAGGATCCTTAAGCAGGTTCTTAGCTTTGTGCCACATGCACTTAACCCACTGCTACCAGCCCGGCTCCCGCCATTTAATTTACGTAATATTATAACCTAGAATTCTAATTTGACATTGAAATATGAAAATATTTTATACTTTTCTCATGATAAAGTAGTTTATACTGTTCTGAACATTAAATATTATTTCATTTAATGTATAAATACTAATAATGGGTGTTTTAGAGCTTTTGTTCCTAATCAATAGTTTAAAAAATTGAAAGAGAAAAATTATAACTTGATATATACATTGTTAATTTGTATTTGAAAGGCAAGTACGACTGTATTTAGTTTATACTTCATACAGTAGGGGTCTTATATTCTTATATATTTTACCTGTTTGTATTTACTTTTCTATTCCTGAGGTTTTTAATCTGTTCTTCACTACCTGAATTTTATTAGTAAATGGGTATGAGAAGGCAAGATTCTAAAACTTAAATGTAGTTGGGATTTACTGTAACTCGTCCGTCCTGAGCTGAAATGTGATTTTAACAATGGCTAAAATGAAGTTTTGAATTATTTATGGACATAATGATCTGTATTTCTTGAAGGGATAATTCAGGAGTAATGAGCATTGCATACTAATATGACAAGTTATTTCTTTGAGCCTTACTATCCTAATCTACAAAATGTTATCATTTGTCTTGCTTGTTTTATAGAAGTATAAAAATGAAATGAGGTGATATATGTAGAATTGACTTTTTCTTTTTCCCTTTTGGTGGAAGGGTAGAGGGGGAATAATAAGTTTATGAATATAAGTGCTTATACTAGAAAATAAAAGTTTTGAAACCATAGTCTTAATTTTTTTCCCCTTCAGAAGTTAGGAGTACATTTCTAGCCTTCTGAGAGTTCTCCAGACTGCTCTCCACAGGAGTTGGACCAATTTACATTCCTACCTGAAGTGCAGGTTCAGCAATTCCTCTCCTGGGGATATAGCCTATCCCCGGGAAACAAACACACCCATCCCAAAAGATCTGTGTATTCCTATGTTTATCGCAGCACAATTTGTAATAGCCAAAACCTGGAAGCAACCCAGGTGTCTAACAACAGATGACTGGCTGAATAAGTTGTGGTCTGTATAAACAATATACACTACTCAGCTATTAAAAATGGTGGGTTCATGTTCGTCACTCCATCTTGGATAGAGTTTGAAGGAATCATGTTAAGCGAGATAAGCCAGAAAAAGAAGGATGATTATGGGATAATCTCACTCATAGACAGAAATTGAGAAATAAGAACAGAAAGA
Source organism: Erinaceus europaeus (assembly GCF_950295315.1). NCBI lineage: Eukaryota > Metazoa > Chordata > Mammalia > Eulipotyphla > Erinaceidae > Erinaceus > Erinaceus europaeus. The sequence goes on along the minus strand of NC_080166.1, from coordinate 121,383,342 downwards.
GAAACAAAGCAAAACTTGGACTGAGTTTGGTGTATTGCACCAAAGTAAAAAAACTTTGGGGTTGGGGGGTGCTTTCATGTCCTGGTGCCTGATGGTGGAGGAGGACCTAGGCTGGGAGTGAGAATGTTTTATAGAAAACTGAGAAATTTTAGACATGTACCAACAACTGTATTTACTGTAAATCATTATCTCCTGCCTCCCCCAGTAAATATATATATATTAGGAGCTAGAGAACAAATTAAACCCAGAGTAATATGAGGAAAGAAATAATAAAATTAAAAACATCTAACTGAAATAGGAAACAATAGAAAAAACATATCAGTGAAAACAAATGCTGGTTCTATGATATCTGTAAAATTGATAAAAATCTGTAGACATAATATTCATAAAAGGGAGACATTTCTAATATTAGAAAAGGAGACCTTAGTGAAGGTTCTAGCAGTATTAAGAGAAGAATAAAGGAGTTTTATGGGCCCCTTACTATATTTGGCAATTTTGATAATGAGCACATTTTATCAAATACATGACCCTACCAAACTCTGTTTAGAGGAAATGGATATCCTGAACAATTATTATAGAAACTGAATTTGTAATTTAAAGCAAGTATCTTAGCCCAGGAGGGTTCACTAGTGAATTCTACATAATTATTAAAAATAGAAATAAAAGTAATTATATACAAATACTTAAGAAAAATGAGTGCAGTGCTCTTTTATGAAGTCAGTACTAACCTGATAAAGCAAAGATATTATTCAGCAATGTACTAGCAGATTGAATACAGTTTCTATAAAAAAAGATAGTATGGGGAGTTGGGCAGTAGTGCAGTGGGTTAAGCACCCCACCTGCAGGGAAGTTGCTTCACAGGCGGTGAAGCAGGTCTGCAGGTGTCTTTCTTTCCCCCTCTGTCTTCCCCTCCTCTCTCCATTTCTTTCTGTCCTAGCTAAAAAAAAAAAAAAGTCATACCTAAGTGGTTTTTTTTTTTCCAGTGATGCAAGATTGGCTCAGCATTAGAAAATTAATCAGTGTGATTCATAATATGAGCAATTTGAATAAAAAGATTTAAAGACAATCATAGAAATAGATGTAAAAAACACATTTGACAATATTCTTCATACATTTACGATAAAAATTCAGAAAATAGTAACAAAATGGGACTTCTTAAGTTGTTTAAAGAGATCAAATAATACAAGCTTCCAGATACACAATATGGAGTAATGGGGGTGTAATATACATTACATGGTGGCTAAACGTACTAGTGTGGCGAAGATAATGCTGCTGTATATAAAGCATTCCTATCCATCATCTTTAGCTGATTTATTACCATGACTTTTATGGTTTGATTTCTTTGATTTTGTTGTTGTTTTTGTTAACTAAAATCTCCAGCAGATTGTTTTTCATACTGATCTTAATTTGTCTGTTGAAATATATTTACAAGTATGGAGAAAATAGGATGCTAGACTTAATTATTTTGAGACCAAATAGATAGATTGCAAAGTTGAGATACTTTACTACCTGTTTTTTTTTTTTTTTTTTTCCATAGTACCAACAATTGATAATGGCCCCAAATAACCTTTTATTTGACCTTAACACTCTTTCACGAGCTAGTTTATAGTTGTCAGAAGTGCTACCATCAAGATGCATTTTGGCTCTAAAAACATAAATTTAGTAATGTGTGTGGAAGGAAACCTTTGGCAGATTCTATTTACTGCTGGTTGGGTTTTATTTTGCCATGCTCTTTCATAACAAATTGCTAACATTCCTCCCTTTTTTGACCAGTAAAAATGTTAGATTCAGATGTTTCACTGACATTTTAGGATGTGGTGTCAGTGTTTTCTTTACACATTTGGAAAATTCCTCAACACTTTAGGGTATGGTGATACTTTGAAAATCATAAATATGTTTTCATTGGGAATTTAAAGTTAACTTTAGTGTATTTATGAATTTTCCTTTGCAGCTTGGTGAATGTCATTTTCAAATAATGCACATGAGTAAAATAAGTTACTATCTTAACAGATAGTGGAGCTGTTAGCTAATTTTTGGTAACTCTCAATTTGTGACTAAGTCAATAATTAGAAACATAGAAAATTGGAGAGTTTTGAGATTTAAACCTGCATAGAGGTAGACTCTGAATACCTAGTGTGTGTGTGTGTGTGTGTGTGTGTGTGTGTGTGTGTGTTATTCTTTTACACTGAGGACAGAATTTTATTTTTAAAAAAGTCATGGCTTAGTGAAGTAAGTATAAGGAAGTGAAAGACAGCTATCAGATGACTTCACTCATGTAGAATATAGGAACACATGAATTAAAAAGGGGGGGAATACATGAACTTGAAAAAAAAAAAAGGTAACCAGCCTGTCTGTGGGACCTTGTGTTCGGTGGAGACACAGAACTTTGGTGGTGGGCATGATGTGGAACTATACTCCTACTGCTCTATTATAATCTTGTGTATCACTAGTGAAAAATAAAAATCTAAAAAGCCATTACCAAGAACAAATAAATAAAAGTCATCTCCCTCAAAATACTCTTGGTGATTTTTAGGCTTTGAGTGTTTATTGATGTATATTATATTATAAAAATAATTCATCCTTAATTTAATTTATAAGTAATACTTGTAAAATATTTGTAGGTCATATGTTTGTTGTAGTTATTATTATTGTTGTCATCATTGTTGGATAGGACAGAGAGAAATGGAGAAAGGAGGGGAAGACAGAGGGGGAGCGAAAGATAGACACCTGCAGACCTGCTTCACCGCCTGTGAAGCGACTCCCCTGCAGGTGGGGAGCCAGTGCTCAAACCGGGATCCTTACTCTGGTCCTAGCGCTTTGCGCCACCTGTATTTAACCTGCTACGCTAGCCTGACTCCCAGGTAAGAGGTTTTTTTTAAGGGAATAATATCCAGTGCTTGTGCTCCATTTTACAATACTTATTGTTAAACATACATCACAATTTCAAGTTTTCAAGTTTATCACCTTACCACAAAATAAGTATGGCTTCTGTATCTTAAACTAGGACTTGAGGTTAATTTAGAGGCATCACACAACTGTGTCTCAGCACTTGAGGGACTTGGGCCTTCTGCTGCCCAGTTGTGCACCTCTCCATGCAGTTTATTTGGCTGCTGTGAGAGCTGTACCCCTCCTTGGAGAAGAGCTACCTGTGTCCTCAGTGTTTGCATGGTGCAGGTTTAGACTAGGTCGGTGGGGACAGAGTCCCTTCAGAGGAGGGGATTCTAATAGGAGAGTTGAGGAACTGAGCCAGCATTTCTACTTCCTTTATTTATCACGCTAGTTAACTTTGCCACTGGGGTTATCGTTGGGACTTGGTGCCAGCACTACAAATCAACCACTCCTGGTGGCCATTTCCTCCTCGCCTTTTTTCTATTTTATTTGATAGAACAGAGAGAAATTGACAAGGGTATGGGGGATATAGAAAAGCAGACCTGCTTCATTACTTGTGAAGCTTCTCCCTGCAGGTAGGGAGCAGGGGCTTGGACCTGGGTCCTTGCACATGGTAATGTGTGTGTTCCATCAGGTGCACCATGGCCCAGACCCCACCTATATTCTTTTCTATAAATATTGTGCCTGTGTAGTTAATAAATTTATCCATTATAACTCCCTCCTGTGATACTTAGTCTCTTGTCAGTGGCTAAAAAGAGTGATTTTTGTTTGATCATCGTGTTAGAATCTAAATATTAAGTGATCTCCCAATTTATTTTCTGCTTTTATCTCTTTATCTGCTTTTAGTGATACATTTTTAGGCAGCTTTATTGAGGTGTAATTATCATAAAACAAACTGCATATTTTAAATGTGCAATCTGGTAAATGCCCATGAAACTCTCATCACAGATAATATATTGACTTACCTTTACCCACAGATTTCTTCTTGACCTTTGTGAGCCTCTCCCTCTGTGTGTCTCTTTTCTCCAGGCATCCATTAATCTGCTTTCTGTCAGAGACTAGCTTGCATTTCCTAGAGTGTTGTTGTAAAGGAAATATGCCCCTTTGTGTTCCCTGTATTCTCAGCTGTTCCACAGCAGCACTCCTTTCCTTCTATCACACGCGTGCATTTTCCATATATCAAACGATTTTTGTGACAACATCTGAGAGTCTTACAATTTAATTTGGTTCAGACATTTATCCTCTTGGAGATAGCAGCAGATTCCATAGGCTAACGACTCTGTCCCACAAGATTGTCCCTTTATCCCCCCTCCCCAAAATAACCACCATAATCTCTCTCTCTTTTTTTCTGTAAACATGCATTTTTTATATTTTACTTATTTATCTATTGGCTAGAGATAGAGAGAAATTGAGAGGGATGGGGAAGAAAGCAAGGAAGAGAGACGGAGACACCTGCCTCCCTGCTTCACTACTTGCAAAGCTTTCTCCCTGCAGGTGAGTTCCAGGAGCTTAAACTTGAGTCCTTATACACTGTAACATGTGTACTCAACCAGGTGTACCACCACCCAGCTCCCCCAAACAATTTCTTTGAGACACCAGTTGAAAACCCAGCTTGTTACTCATGCTTGGTGAGGAGGTACTGAGAGTCCTGGTATTCTGACTACTTGGTCGGCTCTGCTAGGAACCAGCTCCATCTTTTCTAGAGATACTTTATCAATATACTTAGGTGTGGATGAAAGGAACTTGTAACAGATATAAAAATACCTTTATAATTATTATTGCTTAGGAAATTTCAGTCGTGTTTGGAGCTCTGTGTACATACTTTTGTATACATACCAAGTCAAATGACAAGTGTGTTTAACTATTTTTGTTGACATATAATTGATGTGTAACATTCTATTAGTTTCAGGTGAATAATGAATTGATGTTTGTGTGTGTTGTGAATTGATCATTTCAATTATTCCAGTTAGCATCACCACACATAGTTAGAAAACTTTTTTGTGATGACACCTTTTAAGATAAAAATAGGAATGGCAAGAGAGCTCATTGGGAAGACTTCTGCTTTGCCATGTGCACAACCCAGGTTTGGAGCCTTCGTTTCCATGGCACTGGGGTAAACTTTAGTGGTTTGCTCCCACTCTCTGTTTTATGTCTCTCCCTTTTGCTCTGAAAAAGTTGGCCCAGAATGGTGAAGCCCTGACAGTGACAGAAGAAAGGAAGGAAGGAAGGAAGGAAGGAAGGAAGGAAGGAAGGAAGGAAGGAAGAAGGAAATTGTAAGATTATCTAGGAAGGAGTTCCATGCAGAAATTTGGATCCATGTAGAGAAATAAAGAGCTGAAATAATAAAAATAAAGAAAAATGTAAAAATAACAAAATCTCATTTAATAACTTCTAACAATAAATGTTCACAGTAAAAACATTAGCAAATATTGTGTTTATGAAATAGGTGAAACAAAAATAAGGCCCAACTATATTTTCTCTAAAACCAGACCTTAAATATAATGAAAATACTTATACTATAAAAACATGAGTCAGAACAAGAAGGATGAGTGCATTAATATTAGAGTAGACTGTGGGGCCAGGCAGGGATGCACCAGGTTGAGCACACACATTACCATGCACAAGGACCTGGGTTTAAGCCCCTGGTCTCCATCTGCAGGGAGAAAGCTTCACAAGTGGTCAAACAAGTCTGCAGGTGTCTATCTTTATCTCTTCCTCTCTAACTCACCTTCCCCTCTCAGATTTCTCTCTGTCCTATCAATTAAAATAGAAAAAAACAAACAAACAGCCATCTGGAGCAGTGGATTCATAGTGTCGGCACGGAGCCCCAGTGATAACCCTGGTGGCAATAAAAAACAAAGCAAAACAGTGGAGTTTGGGTCACCACTATTAGCAGGATAAATGGACAATCATATAACGGACCCAGTCATCTCATTAAAATGACATAATCGTTTTTAAAAATTAAATTTTGCCTCCAGGGTTATCACTGGGGCTTGGTGCCTGCACTATAAATCCACTGCTCCTGGAGGCTATTTTTTTCCTTTTGTTGCCCTTGTTGCTTATCATTGTTGTTGTTATTATTGCTGTTGTTGTTGTTAGGACAGAGAGAAATCAAGAGAGGAGGAGAAAGACAGAAGGTGAGAGAAAGATAGACACCTGCAGACTTGCTTCACTGCTTGTGAAGCAAACCCGCCCCCACACACAGGTGGGGAGCCAGGGGCTTGAACCAGGATTCTTGCATCAGTCCTTGCGCTTTGTGCCATGAGTCCTTAACCCGCTGCGCTATCGTCTGGCCCCCCAAGATTACATAATCCTAAGTCTGTATATATTCAACAATAGACCTGATAATAATAAACAAAAATGAATAGAACTGAAGGGAGAAATCAACAGATTCATAATTGTTATCAGCAACTCTAGCACTCCTCATTAATTCCTAAAGCAAGTTAAGGACATCACAACAGTACTGTCAGCATTTTGAGCTGATAGATGTTCTTTTGATGTGCACCTGCAGCATCACCAGCAAGAACCATTTTCTGGGCCATGAAACAATCTCAAGAAATGTACAAGAATTAAAATCCGACAAAGCATGCTCTTCAAGCACAATGAAATGAAACCGGAAATCAATACTAGTTAAGAGATCTGGACACATCCACCAGGTTTTTGGATTTCTAAAATGCCTGCTCATCCCAGAGAGACCTTTTTGCTGGGTCAGCAAGGACAGGAACAGATAAAGAAAGGGGCAGTCAGAGAGCTTCCTAGATTCCAACAATGGTTGAATTGCTCTGTAAGTCTCCTAGATAAAAAGCTTCCTAGGTAATCATGATATAGAAAAACATAAGGGCTTTAATATGTGGAATTTTACAAAGAGGTGAGCAAGCAGTTATTGGAAGGTAGGAAAGTTGACAAAGTAGAAAGCACATTAATGTGATTTCAAAATTCTTTAATCATTTGGCTTTAATTAGAAGAGTATTGCTTAGAGAAGTTAAATGCCAATGTTCAACCATTCAGTTGCATAGTAAATAAACCTAGATGAAAAATTCAGGTTTAGACTAATTGCACAATAAATGAAATTAGAGGGAAAATGTTAAGTATGTTATTTTAGTAATGAATGTAATGCTAAAATTAGAGTGATAGCATCATTAGTATCTTAAGGTGTACTTTTATGTTGTTTCATTTTTTATTAGTGATTTACCTGATTATAAGACTAGTATCTTAATATATATATACATACATACATATATATTAAAAGCTTTGTTAGCAACACACACACACACACACACACAGAAAGAGAGAGAGGGAGGACACATACCAGAGTGTCCCTCTGACACATACAGTGCCATGGGTTGTATTGAGCACCCCATGCTTCCAAGTCCAATGCTAGACACTGCATCTCCATATATAGATATAAATATAGATATAGATATAGATATATGGATATATGGTATGGTAGTTTCTCTCAGGGATGGCTAATGTCATGTTACTTATTGACTGACTTTGTCAGTTTCCATTTATGTGGTAGAGGGGTGATCTCTTTCTACTGTTTACTAATGTTGCAACTCAGCTAGGCCTCAGGATCATATCTTTCTGTTCCTAGGAAAAGACTATGGCCTAGTTTCAACTGGGCCTGGAGTCTAGTTCATTGTAATTTGACCCTAATTGTCCCTTCTAAATTGACATGTTGCTCAGAAAAGTGGAACATATTGCAATTTATTTTTAAAAAATGTATTCATTCCTTTTTGTTGCCCTTGTTGTTTTATTGTTATAGTTATTATTGTCCTCGTTGTTGGATAGACAACAGAGAGAAATGGAGAGAGGAGGGGAAGACAAGAAAGGAGGAGAGAAAGATAGACACCTGCAGACCTGCCTCACTGCTTGTGAAGCGACTCCCCTGCAGGTGGGGAGCTGGAGCCTCAAACCAGGATCCTTATGCCAGTCCTTGTGCTTTGCACTACTGCCCAACTCCCCATATTGCAATTTTAACTGAAATATTTTGTGACTTCTAATATTCCTCTAACAAACATTTGATTAATAATCTTATCTTTTGCATATGGATGAGTTTGAAGAATGATTGGGTGAGTCAGAGTTCTGCCAGTGAAGGAGTTTAGAAGCGTATTTAGGTGTTTTATAGGTGACTAATTGGGTTAATTCATGTTTGTTTTCATATTTGCCAGACATCTTCAAGAGTAATGACTGACCCATAATCTTTCCCTTGCTTTTCAATTTATTTAAAACTTGATGAGTGGCAGAGAAAATAAAAGCCGTCTGGGAAAAATACATCTATTAGAGTAGTTCATAATGAATTTGGGAAGCTGTAAAAGTCATTGCTAAGTGATTAGAACTTCAGGAGAAGACAGTGAAATATCCTCTATGTTGTCTTTTGTATTTAGACAAGTGTGGACATATCAAATAAAGTAATAATGATAGTATGAGGAGAAGTGATGGCTAGGATTAATTAGTCAGAGCTGACATTCTGGAAAAGTAAGTGAAGTGCCTAAAGAGAAGGCCAGGTAGAAATACGTATGTGTATGAATAGATGATCAGCAGGAATTTTCTCAGTGCTCAAATTATATCATGGACTGTGCAGAACATTGTGGGAAATACAGACTCTATAGACTCAGTCCCTGAATTCAGGCCCCTCCTCCTTGAGAGAGAAGGCAGTGACATCCTGTGGATGGCACAGAGTCCTGTGGCTCATTTGACAAGGTAAGTGGGGTAATTGAACAGTTGGCAATTATTGTCTTTTCTGAATCCACCCGGTAGCCTAAAAGCATTATGTTAGAGTAGAGACTATGAGGAATAGGAAGGCCAGCAGATCAGGAGACAACAGCCAGTGAATAAAGGAGTTACAGGCCCCAGTGGAAAGCTAGTGGGGAAGCACCAGTGTAGGACCCAGGGTGAGAGCCATAAGTGTGGCTTTGTGAGGAGAAATGGGTGAGGGCCCAGAGGTAGCTTACACAACATAGCACACACTTCACCTAGGACCCAAGTTTAAGCCCTCAGTTACCGTGTGGAAGCATGATGCATGGTACTGGAGGAAGCTCTATGAGTAGTGAAACAGCTCTATGACCTCCTGTTTGCTCTCTCTTTCTTAAATTAAAAGTGAAAAAAAAAAAAGCATTGATGAGATAGGTTACACAGGCATAGGACTGACAAGTGGGACTCATTTCAGTTAATATAATGCTAGTTAACTGATACCTGGTCCTGGTTGATGAGGACAAAGAATAGTGGTGCCAAAGGAAAGTCTTTGATAAAGGAGGTGGTGAGAGAGCTGGGGAGGCATCTCAACACTAGAGCACAGGACTTGCATGCCTGAGGTCCCAGATTCAAACCTCACTACTGCCTGATGCCAGAGCTGAGAAGTACCCTTGTGTCTCTTTCATATTCTCTCTCTCTCTTTAAATATGCAAATTAAAAGGTTTGTTCATGAGAAAATAAAGGAATCAGCAAGGGTATCTGATTCTGGCCCTGGAGAGCAAGCTCTGGGGAGGCATTTGGTTTAGGTTTACCCTGACCCTGAGGGGAATGAAGGTATCTGGCCCTCAGAATGCAGACCACAGTGCACCCATTTAGAATAAAGCATGTCTCTTTCCTGGCTTGGTGATGTTGTCAGCAAGTGGTCAGCCCTTCAGCTAACCTGCCAGGTACATGTGGAGCCGGTGGGACCCCTGTAGCTGGCTTACCTGGTCACTAGGAAAGGAATTAGATGTCTGAAATGCACAGAAGACCTTTGGCACTATGGGTTGGGATGTGGGCAGGTGGAGAGACCTTCTGAGTGAGGATGACAGGAGCTTCCTGCACACATTTTCTGCGTATCCCCATGTGGAGAACAGCTTGCTCTAATGACAGGTGCATCTGACACTGGGGACCTGCCTCCTCCCTCCGGGGGAAGAGCCCAGAGTGGTGGTTAACTAGCTTTGAGTTAGTTGTCTAGACATTCTGTTCTCTAGACATTCTGTTCTCTAGACATTCTGGGGAACCTCTGTGTGATGTGTGCAGAATTAGTATTCATTGTCTTTGGACAGTAACAGAGCCAGGGAATGAGTGTTGGGCTGGGGACACACTGTTCTGACAAGTTCCTGGGCATGCCAGAAGCTTAACTATGTGGAGGAAGAGTGGCATTTCATCCCAAATAAACACAGAGTGAATGTAGAGGAGAAAATATTAGCATTCAGTAGTCAGCTTCTCAATTTTTGGTTTTCCCCCAAAGCCTTATGAAGCCCTCTTTTGAGAAATTATTTTCAGAGTGAATTCATGCTTGGGCCAGTTTCACAAACCATTGGCACAGGCAGACTGCTGATGGAGTCAAAACCCCGTCGCAAGTCCAGCTCCTTAGCTTTTCTGTGCCATCTTCACAAGCATTTATTCCCACTCTGGCTTGTTTTAGCCGCATTGTTGTTTGTTGTTTTAGGCATATATTTGTTACACAAAATCAGATACTAAAAACTAAAAGCATGAGTTCTGGTCAGACTCTTTGCAAAGTTATTAAAGGCTGAATTAAGCAGATGCTTTAAATAAAATAAAGGACTTTTTTTTTGGTCCAATTAACCGTGTAGGCATAATGTAGTTTTAAAATTATATGTGACAGGCTAGCTGTCTTGAAAGTTAACCTTACCTAGTTCTTCAATTTTCTGTTACTGATCAATATGAAGCCACCAGGGTTATGTCATTGAAACACAGTGGGGTTCCTATGATGCCTCAGGGTTCCCTCTGAAGGGTTCCAGAGCCCCACATCCTTTGCTAGGAAATAGTACCACTGGGAACCCTGGTATGTTTTCACTCATCACTGGGTGCTTGTCACCCCACACACCACTGGGCATGTGGTGGGTACTCAGTCAGTAAAAAGTGGATGCAGAGAAAGGATGGAAAAAGGAAAAACAAAGACTTACATACTTACCATGAAATAGGTCTTCAGGTACAGTCCACTCTGTTATCATTCCTGCTGGGAATGGGTTTTACTTTAAGTAACAGAAAGCCCAACTATGAGAGCTAGTAGGAGTCACCAAGGGCCTCGACCTTTATGCTTCTCTGCTTCTGCAACTTGATCCTGATAATCTTGTCAGAGGGACAGTTTTTGGGATTGTCCTCTGCTGCGTGAGCTGTTAATTCATTGTATGAGTAGTATGTTCGAAATGCCTTGTGTCTCCTTAAACAAAAAGTTGATATTTTTATCTAATATATGTAAACCTAGTAATTCACTTAAACCTAACCTTTTTCCTGCCTCCTCCCAGTTTAATACCTGAGTTGTAAATTGCCTGCTGGATATATTTATTTAGGTGTGGACATACACACTTTTTTTGGTCTCTTCTAAATAAGTTTTCTTTTTTTTCTTTAATATTTTATTTATTAATGAGAAAGATAGGAAGAAGGAGAACCAGACATCTGGTACATGTGCTGCCAGGATTTAAAACTCAGGACCTCATGCTTGAGAGTCCAACACTTAATCCACCTCCTGTGGCATACATTTTTGAGAGATGTGACAGGAATTCTCTGGATATTGGGGAATGCTTGTTAACAGTGTTTTGGTCCTTCACTGAGATAATGCAAGCTGCCTGGGAAACTACTAGGGAGAGAATATTCACAGAGATCATTATTAATGTAGGACAGCCTGGCTGGCTGTTTCAATAGGAGAAGCCCCAGTGCCAGTGTTTTTAGTTAATTTCTCACTAAATGTTCCCCAGGAAGCTTGCTGTTAGTGTTCCAGGAGCCGTGGAGAAGGGAGCTAAGAGCCAGGGTAAGAGGAAGTCTGGTTTACCATCAGTGTAGATGCTCCATTTTCACCTCTGCTCTTCAGTGTGTGTTGTATTCCAACCTTTAGCTGGGCCTCATATCTTGGGTTCAGTGTCTCTGACCTTTTCCAGAGAGTAGATTGTGCAAGTTGGATAGAGTAGGGACAGCCTAGGAAGAAAGAAGAAATTAAAAAAAAAATTTTTTAAGAGAAAGAGAATTGCTGACATGAAAGTCTGTTGTGTTACCAATGTACTGTCTTCTCAATTCAAGACTATTTTTAAAAGGAGTTTTAAACAGAACAAGGGAAAATACAGGGTGAAACATTAATAAACTGGGATATATTTCAGTAGCTCTAAGGACTCAAAAAGGGGGGAAGCAAGTAGGGAGTACAAGGGGCTTTGGAGACCCACTGCAGGATGGTGGAGAGAGGTGACAATTTGGTGGGGAGTGAAGTATGCTAACACCTATCTTGGGGAGATGTTAAACTTTATTCCAGTGCCATCAATAGTCTTATAAGTCAGCATTTTCTTAATAAAATGTTTTGGAAAACAAAGAAAATCAGCCTTCCTGTTTTCCTGCTCTTTCACCCCTAGCTTACCCCCCCATTCCATAGAAACCTAGTACTTTCTGTTGCTGAACCTTTTTAGGAGCAGGTGGTCTTACCACCTGCCTTCTGCCTTTTGCAACCCAGCAGAGGCCTTTTCTGTGTCTTCCCCTGGTGGGACTCTGGCACTGGTTTGGGCTTCTGCTCTCAGTACTTGGGAGTTTATGCCTTTTCTCTTCTGCATTTAGCAGGAGTAGAGGTAAACATACATGTGTCTAGTTACTTCTGCTTAACTGGGAATCTAGCATATATTGTTCTTCCAGAAAAGTGGGGTTGATGAACTCAGTTCACATTTCAGTGGGTGATGCTTCAGTGCTATTGTCTTTCTGTCTTCCTCGGTCTGATAAAGTGGTGAAACCTCAAGCAATAGCAAAATGACAAAAAAAATAAAATAAAAGTTGGTCTACTGCCATACCACCATGAACATACCTGATCTTAAATGTATAACTGTACTGTACAAAGAGTTTTTGAAGTCTATATAGTTTATTTAAGTACATTACCATCTATTAACATATTTGGCTGATTGTCTGACATAGAAATGATGGCTAATGGCAACTTCCTGGGTCATGGGTTTTCATTTTTCAAGAGAATTAAAACAAGAGACTTGTGGAAATATGAATACAAAACTGAAAAAAAATGTCTCTTTCACTTTTAGATTGGAAGCCATGCCTTTAGTGAAGAGGAACATAGAGCCCCGGCACCTGTGCCGGGGAGCCTTGCCTGAAGGGATTACCAGTGAACTTGAATGTGTGACCAATAGCACGCTTGCTGCTATCATCCGCCAGCTAAGCAGTCTGAGTAAGTTGCCTTATTCCTAGAACTCTTCTTTTTTTCTCTCATTGCCAGTGACATTTATTAATCTTAATATTAAAAAGTTGATTTCTACTTAATAATTGTGTTTTATAGTTCAAAGAAGAGGTTGAATCTTTGAAAGAAAGCAGTTCCCTCCCTCCTGAGTTTCTCAGTTGTGCAACTGTGGCACCTCACTGGTCTTGTGATGCAGCTTTACATAATGAATATATAAAGTTAGAATTTATCAGTTCATCAGTTATAGGACCAAATGTGTGGATAGAATATACTGTTAATTTTTTAAGTTGTTGTTTTTTAATTTTTTAAATATATTTACTTTCCCTTTTGTTACCCTTGTTTTGTTGTTGTAGTTATTATTATTGTTCTTGATGTCATAGTTGTTGGATAGGACAGAGAGAAATGGAGAAAGGAGGGGAAGACAGGGAGAGAAAGATAGACACCTGCAGATCTGCTTCACTGCCTGTGAAGTGTCTCCTGCAGGTGGGGAGCCAGGGTCTCGAACTGGGATCCTTGTGTCGGTCCATGCACTTATACTGTTAATTTTTAAAACAAAGATATGATAATTGGTGGCTTAAGAAAAACTTTAGCTTCTTGGTCAGGCCTAATTATTTTTATTTTTTTGAAGTTATTTCTTTTTAATTTTTTTAAATTTATTTATAAAAAGGAGACATTGACAAAACCATAGGATAAGAGGGATACAACTCCACACAATTCCCACTACCAGCTCTCCGTATCCCATCCCCTCCCCTGATAGCTTTCCTATTCTTTATTCCTCTGAGAGTATGGACCCAAGGTCATTGTGGGATGCAGAAGGTGGAAGGTCTGGCTTCTGTAATTGCTTCCCTGCTGAACATGGGCATTGGCAGGTGAATCCATACTCTCAGCCTGTCTCTCTCTTTCCCTAGTAGGGTGGGGCTCTGGGGAAGCCCAGGACACATTGGTGGGGTTGTTTGTCCAGGGAAGTCTGGTCTGCATCCTGCTAGCATCTGGAACCTGGTGGCTGAAAAGATAGTTAACATACAAAGCCAAACAAATTGTTGAACAATCATGGACCTAAAGGCTGGAATAGTGCAGATGAAGAGTTGGGGGGTCCTCCATTTTGTAGATAGCTAGTAGGCATATTTTAGTTATATTCCAAAGGGCCTGTGGCTATACTAGTTTTTTTGTTTTTTCCCTGACTGAAATCTGATATGCAGGTGTAACCAAGTTATTGTCTGGGGAGATGATGTCATGGCTAGAAAAGGGACAGAAAGATGCATCAGGGGAGAGAGTAGTTCCCTAATATGGGAAAGGTGTATAAATATTGTTGACTATAAACCCCATCGATTTGATTTGGTCTGGGGCCCGTATTCAGCTTAGGAGCCTATGTGACCTCTGCATCCCTGTAGATCTGAGCTCACATTCTGTGGTCATGAGTAGGAACATTCCATGCTGCCCCAATATCAACCCATCTTCCTCAGGTGTAGCATAGAGTATGTTGTCCATCCTCCCTTCAGAGGATGGAACATTTTTTACCACTGTTGATTCAAGCTTAGGGCAAGGTCTTAAGGGGGGCCCACAAAAGGGTCTGTTTTGTTGTTCCTGATAGAGATGACCAGTAACAATGGAGAGAGGGATTTATTCGAGGTCTAGGCCTATCATGTCTGTTTGGGAATCTCAGGACTCCCTGAATAGGGCCCCAGCTGATGGGGTGGCCTGATAGTGACTAAAGAGTCATCTAATTACTTTTTAATATAAGAAAGTGAGTGCCTAGGTGGTAGCTCTCTTGGCAGAGTGCATGCTCTGCTGTGCATGAGCTCAAGTCCTGTCACCACATGGGAGTACCATGGATAGTGAACAGGTACTGTAGTGTCTGTTTCTCACTGCCCCTTCTCCCTCTAAAAATAAATGTAGAGAATAGAAAATTGATTGTGGAAAGGCTGCTTGGTGGTGTCATTTATGTGCAAGATTGGGTTCAATCCTTGGTCCCACATTAAAAAAGAGAAACATCATGAATTGAAGCTTAAGTATTACCTATAATATGCCTGGTACAGAGTAGATAGATACTCAATAAGTATTTGTTGATTTTATAGCATTTTACATGAAGCAAAGAATAAAGCCTATACATGGTCAGGTTTTTAACCTGTTAAAAGTTAAAATACAGGTACTGACTTCCACGTAGAGATCAAATATGATTGTAATATATCTAGTAAAAGGTATGTATTGCATACATATGTTGTATAAATAAAGTGTAGGAAATAAAAGACTATTTCAATTTTGAACATTAAAGTGAAATACTCAAGTAAACTTAGACATTTCAGGCTCAAATATGCATGGAAGTGCTTTTTCCTTCAGAGCTTTTCAGAGTTGCAGTGTTTTTCCTCCTAACTTTCACATTTATATTGTGATCTTTTTTTCTCACTCCATCCCACTCCTTTTCAATTTAGAATGCATTTTGGGTGACAGGTTTTCACAGTTAAGTTTTTTAGAAACTGTTAATAACTAGACAGTCCTCCATGAAATACCACATACTGGTAACCTCAAGCAGTAAATGTTAAAAAAAAAAAATTAAAAAAAAAAAAGCCTTGAGTATACTTTTTCTGGTTTTTGTTTTTTTTTTAAAACCAGAGCACTGTTCAGCTCTGGCTTATGGTGGTGTGGGGGATTGAACCTGGGACTCTGGAAACTCAGGCCTGAGAGTCTGTTTGCATAACGATTATGCTATCTTCTCACCGCCCACTTTCTCTGTTTTGAATTTAAAAAAATCAATATATGTCTTTTCTTTAAGAATGATTTTGCTGTATTATTACTGAAATATTTTAATATATCATACCACTCATTGACTGGAGCAAAAGTACTAGAAAATTACTTAGAATTTGTGTTTGAAAATACATTTCTTTTGGAATATAATTAGGGTTGATTTCGGGTTCTGATTTTGATGTGCGGGAGGTCATAATTAATGAAAGATATCTTGTAAATTATTGAAGTGAAAACTAATTTCTACCTGTACTTATGTATTTTTTTGTAGGAATGTATTCTCAGTCTGTTGTTTTTATGGATGAAATGTCTATTGACAGAGTACAGGTGATGAAAACTATCACGGACTGTTAAAGCTGTAATAGTCAGACTAATCTGCTTTCATTTTCAGCACAGTGCTATATTAGTCATGCTTTTGGTGCTATTTTACACTGCAGACTATCCATATGCTATGTTTTGTTCCACATAACCCACTTGTGGTAGGCCTAATATTAATAGCTCCTTTGAAGATGTCCACATCTTAATCATTGGAACCTGTGGTTATGTACTGTGACATACTAACTGGGAAATTATGATTGCTAATCAACCATTCTTACAAAAAGTGGTTTTGCTGAAATACCCAACATAATTGCAGGGGTCCTTTAAATGTGGAAGGAGGTAGCTGCAAAATCAGTGTTAGAGTGGTAGAAATGAGGAAGACTCAGTTGATTGTTCTTGTATCTGAAGATGGTAAGAAGAGGCCACAGGGCAGTGGTAGATAAGCATAATGGTTATGCAAAGAGACTTTCATGCCTGAGGTTCCCAGGTCCCAGGTTCAGTCCCCATACCACCGTAAACCAGAGCTGACCAGTGCTCTGGTTAAAAAAAAAAAAAAAAAAAAAGAGGCCAAGGATTATAGGCAGCCTCCAGAAACTAGAGAAGGCAAGGAAATCGATTCTGTCCTGGAGTCCTCAAAGGGAGTACAGTTATGCCAACACCTTGAGTCTAGTCAAGTGAGATCAATTTCAAACCCCTGGTATGCAGAACTGTAAGATAGTAAATTTTTGTTGGGTGAAAACACTGAATTTAAGGACATTTGATATGGCAACAATAGGAATCCTGTGCACCACCCTAGCCCTGGTTATGTTTTGTACACACAACTCACTAGTGTTGTAAGTGTGTATGGCCTCAAGGATGGTCGACCTGAGTCAGGCTACCCTGGGTTTTCAACCCTTCCTCTCACAACGTTTGGGAGCCTTTAACACAGAAGGCTTGGAATTAGTCCACAGATCATGATTAGAGTACACAACAGAGGTCTGACCTACAAAATCAGACACCATGTGTCTGGAGTAAAAGATGAGCTGATTAGTTGTACTATTTCTATTTGGAACTAGAAAGACAGTGAATGAGTTAGGTTATGTGAGACCTACTGCTAAGATGTCATACAGGAATGAAGAAGTCATGATACCTGCAAAGCTGCAGTTGTGGAGAAGGTGGAGTGTGGGAAAGGCAGAACTAGCCAGTTGAAGAAATAACTGTTTACAGAGAGAAATAGGGGCTGAACATGAGAGAGACTGTGGGGATCTGGCAGATGGAGAGATCACCTGTATGCTAGCCCCACACAGGAACGCTTCCTCAGATACACTGTATCTGTGAGGACAGTCCTTGTTGTCCTCACAGAAAATCTTCTTTAAAAATTTTTTATTAGTTATTTAATAATGATTAACAAGATTGTATCATAAGAGGGGCACAATTCTATATAATTCTCACCACCAGAGTTCTGTATCCCATCCCCTCCATTGGAAGGTTCCCTATTCTTTATCCCTTTGGGAATATGGACCCAGGGTCATTATGGGGTACAGAAAGTGGGAGGTCTGGCTTCTGTAATTACTTCTCCCCTGAGTATGGTCATTGGCCATACCCCCAGCCTGTTTCTACCTTTCCCTAGTGGGATAGGGCTCTGGGGAGGTGAGATTCCAGGACACATTGGTGAGGTCATTTGCCCAGGGAAGTCAGGATGGCATCATGATAGTACCTACAACTTGGTGGCTAAAAAACAGTAAGATATAAAGCAGAACAAATCATTTAATAAACAGGAACCTAAAGGTAAGAATAGAGCAGATGGAACTAAGGGTCTTTGTATGAGAAGAAACTTGGAAGGGCAAGAGACTGGCACACTTTAATGATAGTCCTTTTGGTCACTACAAGGCCACCCCATCATCTGGGGCCCTAGTCAGGGAATCCTTGGATTACCACATAGATATGATGGCATTAGATCTCTAACAGATTTCTCTCTACACCATCACTGGTCACTTCCATTAGGAAACATCATCATAAGCCCTCTTTTTTTTTTTAATGTATTTATTTACTTTCCTCCAGTCACTGGGGATTGGTGCTGACACTAGGAATCCACCACTTTTAGTGGCCTTTTGGTTTTTTTCTTTCTTTTTAAAATTTTTTTAATTTCTTTATTGGAGAATTAATGTTTTACATTTGATAGTAAATACAATAGTTTGTACATGCATAACATTTCCCAGTTTTCCATTTAACAATACAACCCCACTAGGTCCTCTGTCATCCTTCTTGAATCTGTATTCTCCCCACCCACCCACCCCAGAGTCTTTTACTTTGGTGCAATACGCCAGTTATCATAAGCCCTCTTATGGGCCTCTACATGACCTTGCCCTCAGTGTAGAGCAGCAGTGGTAGAGACTGCCCCACTCTCCAAAGGGAGGCTGGGTCAACCTACTCTGCCATTCTAAGAAAACTGGTCCTGAAATGAGTGTAGCCTAAAATGTTCCTAACTGTGACCATGGACTGCAATCTCAGACTGATAGGGATGCAGAAGTTATAGACTCCTGTGGTAAATATGAATAGACATGGGCCCCAAGTCATATCGATGGGGTTTACAGTTAGTAGTGTTTGTATACTTACCCCATATTTGGGAGGTATTCTGCCCTGATCTAGCTTTCTAGTTCTATTCTCAACTCTGACACCGTCTTCCTAGACAATACTTTTAACCCACCTGCATGTTAGCTATCGGGCTGAGGCAAAAACTGCTAAAGTTATAGTCCCCTTGGAATATACCTAAAATAGACAGCAAACCATCTTTACTCAGCTTCTAGTGCATCTGTGTTTGTAGTCCAAAGAACCCTACATAAAGAGGAGTATGCTGGTAGATACACCAAGGATATAGTCTCAAAAACTTAACATATAATGGTAGTCACTGGTGGTAAGATAGCACATTACTACTGATTGCCGATGATTTACATATTGGTTTTTATTCAGTGCCATTCTGGACACAGCATACATCAAATAAAGTCAAGTTGGTGCCTACTTAGAAGTTAAAAAAGCGTGCATAATTTACAATCATAACATCCATAAAGGGAGTCAGGCGGGTTAAGTGCATGTGGTGCAAAGCACAAGGACTTGAGTAAGGATCCCAGTTTGAGCCCCTGGCTCCCCACCTACAGGGGAGTCGCTTCACAGGTGGTGAAGCAGGTCTGCAGTTGTCTGTCTTTCTCTCCCCCTCTGTCTTTCCCTCCTCTCTCCATTTCTCTCTGTCCTGTCTAACAATGACAACATCAATAACAACAATAGAAACCACGAAAAAAAAAGGTCAGCAGAAAGGGAAAAATAAATTAATGTAAAAAAATGTCCCCCAAAATACATCTATACAATAGGAAACGTAGGTAGGTGGTTATATGACATACTTCAACATCAGCACAGAATAAATAACTTCTACATTTTCTATGGAACTAATTGTTGGCTCTTCTGGTGAGTAGAATCATAGGTGGGCTGGCAAAATAGCTCAGCTGGAAGTGCACTACTTTGCTGTGTGTGCAGCCCAGGTTTGAGCCTGGCCCCAGCTGCATTGAAGGAAGCTTCAGTGCTGTGTTCACTTTCTCTCTTTGTCTCTCTACCTCTCTGTCTCTTTCTAAATCAAAGAAATATAAGAGGTGATAGTTATGTACAAACTCCTTTATGATCTAACATTGTTAAGAATAAGAATTTAAACACACATATGGATATCATTTTCTAACTTGGTAATCATGCATTAAATATTTTTAAAATAATTTATTCATGAGAAAGATAGGAGGAGAGAAAGAACCAGACACCACTCTGGTACATGTGCTGCTGGGGATCAAACTCAGGACCTCATGGTTGAGAATCCAATGCTTTATCCACTGTGCCACTTCCTGGACAATGTATTCGATATTTTTAAAGTGAACCCTGAGGAATTCATGACTCTGGCACATGAAACATCTTTTACTCAGTATTTTCAAAACAGTGTCATTCCTTTGACTCTCTGACTGTTGTTCAGCAGGCCCTCATAAGTAGGGACTACCATACTCTTCCCCACTTCCTACAGTCTTCCTACAATCCCACTACCTGCAACAATCCCACTTCTTAAAATTCCTGATCTTCATACAATCCCACTACCCACCTACCCACAAGACCTCCATCCCACAGATAAGGGAGAGGTGGTATAAAATTTTCTGAATTTACAAGTAGTACAGAGAAGCTAGCCTTTGTAGTAGAAATCTGTAAGTTTGGGATTTCTTGAGGAAAATCATTTCTGAATTTGGTTCTAAATATCAAATAGACCTTTGGATCCTTCACAATTCTGTGTAACTTTGGGACAGACTGTAGTTTTTCACCAGTCATCATTTTGACTTAGGGCTAGGACTTTGCCAGCGTCAGATTTATTTTTTTAACCAGACTATTTATAAAATTGAAATACATTTTTTCTTTTTTTTTAAATTAGTGATTTAATATTTATTTACAAGATTGTAAGCTAACAGGAGTATAGTTCCACACCTTTCCCACCACCAGAGTTGTGTTTCCCCATTCTCTCCATTGGAAACTGCATTAGTTCTCTCAAGATCACAGATATGGGTTGACAATTATTTCTATAACTATATTTTTATAAATTTGCACATTTAGTAAAGTTGTTACCTTTTCAGTGATAAAATATTGATTTTTGGTACTGAGTTTCAAAATAGTCATAAAAATGGAAGGAGGAACTTATTATTCAGCATCTTTATAGTTAAAACAAAATTTTATCCAATAAAGTAAAATTAGACTATAGTAACATATATGTTTACCTGTTACTAACATCCAGTATTAGTGATCTGAGGGGAGTGGAAGCAGAGTAAAAAGCATTTAAAAAAGAAAGTTTTAGTGTTGTACCTGGTTAAGCGCACACATTACAGTGCACAAGGTCCTGGATTCAAGCTCCTGGTCCCCACCTGCATGAGGAAAGCTTCATGAGTGGTGAAGCAGGGCTGCAGGTGTCTCTCTGTCTCTTTTCCCCTCTATCTCCTCTCCCTTCTCAGTTTCTCTCTGAGAAATGTCTTAATGTAACAAATAATAATAGTTTTTTAAAAATTGAGAAAATAAAAGTCTCGGTTATTAGTTTGGTCTTTTGGTATATTCATGATGGAATTTTAATATTTTTCTTCTTCGAATAATGGTAGTTTAGTGTGGCAATTAACATTAAATTAAGAGTGCTTTTTCACCATTTTCCTTGATTAATAATCTAAGCACTCAGGTTCCTATCAGCTAGTTGCTCAATTAAAATCACAGTATCCTGTAATCAAATGCCTACTGATATTAAAATGTAATTTTAAGATGATTTGCTTATATAAAAAAAGAGGAAATGGAAACACTGGTGCCAAGGATGACAGAAGTTCTTTTTAATAACTCAATATTGCTTCTTACTACTTTTCTCTTGTAATAATATCCCTCTTTGCCTCTTAACCTTACAAGAAATCATAATGAAGGGAGTTACACTTTTAGTACATGCCTTGCTCCAAGTTTTTTGGTTAAATGTAGTGATGCTAACAGGATAATATAGATACTTTAGAAAGTCCTGGAAAACACATAAGAAAGAAGACAAAATTTTATTAATTAGAGAAGATCTTTAATAGCAATGTGTCTTAATAAAAGTATAGATGTTTTATAGCTCATATTCAATACATAGTGAACATATTTTTTTACTCTTCTAAGATACATATATATTTGAATTTTTTATTATCTTTATTTACTGGATAGAGACAGCCAGAAATTGAAAGGAGGAGAGATAGAGAGTAGAGAGACAGAGAGACACCTGCAAACCTGCTTCACCACCCCCAAAGCTTTCCCCCTGCAGGTGGGGACTGGGGAATTGAACCCCCGGTCCTTGTGCGCTCAACCAGGAGTACCACCACCCAGCGCCCTAACATATATTTTACTGTTTTCTATTGTTATACCATACCTAGCCATTTTCCAGCTTTTGGACATAAACATTATTTTCTTTTTTTATGATTTTTTCTTAAACCAAAGGACTCTCAGCCCAGGTTTATGGTGGTGTGGGGATTGACCTGGGACTTCGGAGCCTCAGGCATGAGAGTCTCCTTGCATAACCATTATGCTATGTACCTCTGCCCATAATAAACATGATTTTCTTGTTGGACAGGACACTGTTCCAACTTCTTATAAAAAATCATTATATAAATGTTTTGGGCATCTTTCTGACATTTCTTATATCTTGTAAGTCATCAAACTTCCTTATAAAAATCAGAAATAATTCATATTTTAATTTTAAGTATGTCCTCTTGTTCTGTGTGGACATACTGTAACACTACCCAGTTCTCATCCCACTTACATCTTCTCATTTTTTGTTTGTTTTTACCTCCAGGGTTATCGCTGGGGTTTGGTGCCTGCACTACGAATCCACTTTTTCCCTTTTTTTTGCCCTTGATGCTTGCTCTTGTGGTTGTTATCATTATCGTTGTTATAGCTGTTGTTGTTTTTGGATAGGACAGAGAAATCGAGAGAGATGGGGAGACAGGAGGAGAGAAAGCTAGACACCTGCAGGCCTGCTTCACTGCTTACAGAGTAACCCCCCCCCCCCAGGTGGGGAGCTGGGGGCTCACAAACCAGGATCCTTATACCGGTTCTTAACACTTTGCACCATGTGCGCTTTACCCGCTGCACTACCGCCCAGCCACCATAGCTTCTAGTTTTAGCAAGTATTGATGAATCTTGTCCCAAACATTTATCCTGGTGGTTGTAGCATGGTGACTTTTGCATTTTTCATAGTCTCTTGTATTTTCATTTGTTAGAATTGGGCTATAAATTTCTACACACACACACACACACACACACTCCCTCCCTCCCTCCCTCCCTCCTCACCCCATGTTTTATGTAGTATCAGGAGTGAACCCAGAGTCTCAGATGTATGTGGTATTCCTGAGTGTTTTCCTTAGTTCAGTTTTCTATTCCCTTCCTTTCTCCCTCTCTTCCTCCCTCCCTTCTTTACTTCCTTCATTTCTTTTTCGAGGAGGCATGGGAGATAATACCACAATATCATGCCACCACTCATGGAATTTCCCCTGAACCGTTCTATGGTGCTCATATGAGATTGCAGGACTTGAACCTAGGACTACTCTCATGGCAAGGCCTGTCCTTTACTGGGTGAACTATATATCTACTCCTGATTCTTACATATTTATTTCTTTATCTCCATATGAATCTGTGGATTCTTACTTCATTCTCTGTGTTACCATGTGTTGTCCATATTCCCCTGGTCTGGTCAATGGAGCCTCCCATAGCCTGGCTATATTCCTGTGTCCCTGTGGCACAGCCCCACAGCTCTCTGAGTACGTATGTGCTTTATTACTATTATTTAAATATATATGCATGGTTTGATATTCTAAACTCATCTTGTACTTTTTACCCTTAATCCTTGAATTAGCACACTTCCTTTCCAGGATCTTATTTCCTTCAAGTAGAGCATGAAAAACTAAAGTCTTGACAAAGACCTAGGTGCTGGACACATGTAGTAGCTTTTATTTTGAAAGACCTTGCTTGGTATGACTTATTTTTGCTTTAGGGGAATGAATCACATTAGGTTCATTGATTATGTTCAATAAGTTCTCACTTTTAAACACCATTGAGGAGGTAAAAGAGGTAGCTCAGAGGGTAGAGTGCAAAAAAATTAAAATAAAATAAAAATAAAAAATAAGGTAGCATGCATGCCGTCTCTTTGTGAAGCCTTGGGTTCAGTCCCTGGCACTGCCACATGAAAGCATCAAGGACGAAGACAAGGCAAGCTCCATGGGTAGTGAAATGATGGTTTAGTTTCTTTCTCTCCTCTCTCCCACTAAAATATTAAAATTAAAAAACTGGGTTAGGGAGATGGCTCAAGTATAGAAAACACATATGAGGCTCTGAACTCTATCCTTAGCATTGCACTTAAAAATAAAATAATATAGTTCAAAGTAAGTAGATATAACTGGAGATCCACAGTTCTTATCACAATTTTTATCTTTGTTAGTTTGGACACATACTTCTCAATCTAGCATACTTAGACAGGAACTTTTAATGGTGCTACTAAATCCAGAATTTCATTTTTTGTCATTATTCAGTGAAGAATGTTCAACAAATGAGTAAGAAAGTTGTGGTATGTACACAACGAAATACTACTCAGCTATTGAGAATAATGAAGTCACATTCTTCACCTCATTTGGATAGAGCAAGAAGAATTCATGTTAAGTAAGATAAGCCAGAAAGAGAAGGATGAATTTGGGATGATCTCATTCATTGGCAGAACTTAAGAAACAAGAACAGAATGGGAAAACATCAAGTAAAACTTGAACTGGTGGGGCCGGTTGGTGGTGCACCTGGTTAAGTGCACATGTTACAGTGTGTAAATGCCTGGGTTTGAACCCCCAGTCCCCACCTGCAGGGGGAAAGCTTTGCAAGAGGTAAAGCAGTGTTGCATCTGTCTTTCTCCCTCTCTGTCACCCCTTCCCTCTTGATTTCTGATGGTCTCTATTCAGTAAATAAATAAAGATAACAACAACAACAAAAAACTTGGACTGGTTTGGTGTATTGCACCAAAGCAAAGGACTCTGAGGAACAAAGACAGGGATAAAGGTGGGAAGAAGAGGGGCTTTCAGGTCCTGGTATACAGTGATGGACCTAATTTGGGGTTGAGAGTATTTTGCAGACACCTATCTTGGTGAGATGAGAAATTGTACTTGTGTGTCAGTGACAGTACTGTAACCATTACTCCCCCCCCCGACACACACACACACACACACACACACACACCAAATAAAGGGGCGGGGAAGAATGAATAAGCTGCATTTACCTCAAGATGTTTTTTTAATTCAATTCAGGTTTTTTTTTTATTATTGTCATCAGGGTTATTGCTAGGGCTCAGTGTTGGCGCTATGAATCCACAACTGGTGGCCATTTTTCCTTTTTTTTTTTTTTTCTATTTTATTAGATAGGACAGAGAAAATTTGAGAGGGAAGGGGGAGATAGAGAAGGAAAGAGAAAGACAGTGCAGACCTGCTTTACTGATTGTGAAGCATCCCTCCTGCGAGTAGGGAACAGGGACGCAACCCTAGGTCTTTGCACGTGGAAGCATGAGAGCATAACTGGTGCACCAGCACCTGGCCCTCAATTCAGAATTATTTTAGTTGGGCTATTAATGGTCTTGTCATTGAAAGAGTGAGTAAAATTAGGCTTTTCAAATAAGTTGCTATTGGCAAGACTGTATACTGTAATTGCATCACTTTATTCATGTTCCTCAGAAAATATAGTTCCTTCTATTTTCTTCTTGTCAGCAGTCAGCAGCTGGCAAAAATATTAAGTGCAAGTCTTTAATTCTGCTTCTTTTTGTTCATAAAGAACTTCTAGGAGCTAGGGAGATAACTCAACCTGTTAGAGCACCAACTTGCATGCCTGAGGCCATGGAGAGCACAGATTCAATCCCTGGAACCACCTTAGCCAGAGCTGAGCAGTTCTCTAGTCTCAGTCTGTCTGTCTGTCTGTCTCTCTCTTTCTTTCTCTTCTCTGTCTCCCTCCCTCCCTCACACTCTCACCCCTCGTAGTAAATAAATATTTTTTAAATAAAACCTTCCAATGGAAGGATAGCATCAATTTTATGTTTGATTTCTTAGATAGGGTTAGGCATGCAAGATAGAGGCCCATGTTATTCTTTCTGACTTACATGGCATCTAGCAGAGTGTTTCTCAATAGTAGTCGCTATGCTTTGAGAATGCTGGTGGAACTTTTTCAAAAGACCATGGTCTATGCTCCTTATCCTTGGTGATAATTAGTTATTTCTGATCAGTTAGATTTCTGAAAAATCAATGAAGGGATGGGATACTTTTGGAATTGCACTGGAATTTTTTTAAACTATGAGTAATCAAGTAGAAAAACTTTTTATTATACCTGATATTTATTACATACACCTATATACATGCTTTTATAACCACATAACTGATTTGGGTTTAGCGTGCGTGAAACATAGTGCTTTAGGTATTGATCATCCACTGAATAGGCAGGCATTTTCCCAAATGAACTTCATAAAGCAGTTTTGTGAAGATGTTCTTAGGTATGTCCAGGTTCAGTTATTTTAAAAGCTTGGTTTTCTAGAGACTTCTTTTTCAGGTTCCTATTGCCCATTAGCATGTTAAAGATTCTGGGATGTCCCAGGTAGAGAAACGTGTTTAATCTTTCTTAACCCAACATTTTCTAAACTTACTTTGAACAGGGAGCACTTGGTGTTTGTGTACTTGTTAACAAGAAGCCACAGATGTAAACCTTGTGTTTTTTATCCAAGAACTGCTCCATGAACATTGTTTGAGCACAGACAATGCAGAAATAAAAGGCACAGTTCATTTCCTTGCAGAACTTCCTTTAAAGACTAGAGTTATGGGGGTTGGGCGGTAGCACAGCAGGTTAAGCACACGTGACGGGAAGCTCAAGGGCCGCCATAAGGATCCCAGTTGGAGCCCCCAGCTCCCCACCTGCAGGGAGGTCGCTTCACAAGTGGTGAAGCAGGTCTGCAGGTGGCTCTCGTTCTCTCCTCCTCTCTGTCTTCCCCATCTCTCTGGATTTCTCTCTGTCCTGTCCAATAATGACAGCAATGACAATAACAACAACAATAAAAATAAAAACGATAAACACCAAGGGCAACAAATGGGAAAAAACTAGCCTCCAAGAGCAGTGGATTCATAGTGCAGGCACCGAGCCCCAGTGATAACCCTGGAGGCAAATATAAATAAATAAAAAAAAGACTAGAGTTATATGATGAGTCCTGTAATTGAACTATGGTTCGCTTATTGTGGGGAGGGGGCAGGGAAGATAGTATGCTGGTTATGCAAAAAGACTCTTATGCCTGAAAAATGTGGGAACATGGTAGAGCCTTAGTCTGCCTTCTCAGTCTGGAGGGCTAACTTTGAGCTAGTATGTTTTATTCAATCATTTCAAAATCTTTTTGAGCCCTTCCTAATGCAAGCATGTCCTTGACCTTGGGTACTGTTAGAGCAATGCATAATAACCAAGGAGTGGGAGTCCGGTGGTAGTGCAGGTTAAGTGCAGGTTAATTGCAGGTGGTGCAAAGCACAAGGACGTGTGTAAGGATCCCAATTCGAGCCCCCAGCTCCCCACTTGCAGGGGAGTCGCTTCACAGGTGGTGAAGCAGGTCTGCAGGTGTCTATCTTTCTCTCCCTCTCTCTGTCTTCCCCTCCTCTCTCCATTTCTCTCTGCCCTATCCAACAACAACAATAACCACAACAATAAAACAAGGACAACAAAAGAGAATAAATAAATAAATATATAAAAAAAAAAGAACCAAGGAGTGTGGAGTGTTCTTGTCCTCTTGGATCTTCAAGCTCTAGTGGAAGGAAACTAGCAAGAAACAAGATGAATTTTTTTTTTTTTACAAGGATGTTCGGTGTTAAAGAGAAAAATACAGCCAGGGGTATGAGGGTGCATGTGTACATGGTGAGGTGATTGAGATTTAGCTAAATTTGATAAACCTTAAGGGAAATAGTTTCTTGTTCAGATGCCATCAGTAATTTGGAGTTCTCTCCCCATATTGGGAAGAGGGGTGATTTTTAAAATTTGTTCCTTTCAGTGAGAAAATTCCTCGTATTTAGCAGTTATACCCTGAGAATTTTTTAACTTATGCTAATTTTAAGTTCATACTTATTTTAATCATAACAGTTTTTAAATTAGTAAATATACTAATTTGTGAGATTAACCAATTTTAAATTCATGAGAAATGATTATCTAGTGTTTGGGTATAACCATGTGAGTAACAAAATATTTTAGTTCATTTCATTAAGTAAACAGGAAATTGTTAGGCTTCTTATGACCCAAAGCTAGTTTTTGCTACAGAAGTTCAGGGAGAAGTAAACTATACAAGCAGGAATTCAAAGTTAGAAGACCATGTTTATGTTTCACTGACTTCTGGCATGTCATGAGATTTAGACAGCCACCTTATTGATACTTCAAATAGTCATCTAGAAAATGAAGGTAGTACTCCTGCTTACTATGTGAGCTCATTCACACATTGAGTAGAAATGAATCAGGAGGCCTGGGCCACAGCACATAAAAATATGGTCCTCTTATTCTTGGAGATTGTAGACTTGTGGACTACAGAAGAGATGGATATCAGTACATTTCATAACTAAAAATGCTGTGAAATATTGTGGTGAATTTTCCTTCTGGAAAGTTTAGATTCTCTTCTCACTTGAGACATATTGATTGAATAGTCAAATAAAAAGTTATATGTCTAGGACTGGGGAGACAGCATAATGGTTATGCAAGAAGACTGAGGCACTGAGGTCTCAGGTTCAATCCCCAGCACCACCATAAGCCAGAGCTGAGCAGTATCTCTCTTTCTCTCTTATTAAAATAAGTAAATCAAATATTTTTTAAAAGTTGTAGGTCTACACACTAATCTTGCAGCCTTCACAAATTGATTCAAAATGGATCAAATGTAAAACTGTGGGATTCCTAGAAGATAACAGAGGAAAAGCCAGGCAGAGTATTGGCAAAATAGCTCACTTGGATAGTGCACTTCTTTGAGCCTAGTCTGAGCCTAGCCCCCACCACATTGAAGGAAGTTTCAGTGCTCTCGTCTCCTTCATTCTCTTACCTGTCTCTGAAATAAAGACAGTCAGAATACTTGAAAAGACTCCAAAAAAGATGTATAGATAGCAGACCTGTACGTGAAAAAATGGTCAGCATCATACATTGTGTGCCACCAGGGAAAGTGCAACTTAGAGCAGTGAGATATTGCTTGCACATATATTTGAGCAGGAAAAATCAAATTCACTGAGAATCCCAAATGTTGGTATGAATAAGGAGCAACAAGAACTCTCACAAACTGCTTATGGGAATGCAAAATGATATAGTCAGCTTAGATTTAGTTTGGCAGTTCATTACAAAATGAAGTATTCTCTTACTATATAACAATAATTGTGCTTCATGGTATTTAGCCAAGGGATTGAGAACATGGGCCTACACAGAAACCTACATAACTATCAAACACTACAAGCAACCCAGATGTCTTTCAGTAGGTGAATGGATAAGTAAACTGTATTACAGTACAATCAGACAATGGGACATTGTTCAGTGATTTAAAAAAAAAAATGAATTCCTGAGCCATGAAAAAAAAATAGAACCACCTCAAATACATAATTCTGAGTGAATTCTGGTGTGGAAAAGAAGGCTACATACTGTCTGATTCCAACTATATGACATACGTGAAAAACAAAAAGATGCCAGGAATCATAGTATGGGGCAGAGGGGTGAATAGGTGTGTCATAAAGGATTTTTAGATCAATGAAACTAATATTTATATCAATGCTACTTTAATGGTTGTCGTATATGATTACACATCTATCAACATACATAGAGCTGTACAGCACCAAGAGTAGACTCTAATGTATTGAGGACTTTGGGTAATAATGGTATGTCATGTTGAGTTCATTGCTTCCAACAAATGTACCAGTCTAGTAGGGGACATTCTGGGTAAAAAAGACTGAGTGTGGTGGGGGTGGGGTGGGAGGGTGGAGGAAACAGTGGGGTGGGAGGGTGTGGTGGGGGTGGGGTGGGAGGGTGGAGGAAACAGTGGGGTGGGAGGGTGTGGTGGGGGTGGGGTGGGAGGGTGGAGGAAACAGTGGGGTGGGAGGGTGGAGGAAACAGGAGAAAGATAAGGATTCATGGAATCCTTATCTTTCTGTTCATTTTTTCTGTGAACCTGATGCTGCTTAAAAAAAAAAAAAGTGTATGTTTTGTTTTGTTTTGTTAATAACATCCATTGGAGAAGATAGGATGCAAATTACCTTACATCCTTACAGTGGGCAGTGACTGAATGTTTAATGAGTAAAGGAATTGTGTTAGGATTTGGAACTTCAATAGAAGCAACAGCTAGGGAGTCATGCCTTATTAAATTTTCAGGAACCTTAATTACATTTTAGGAAAAGTAGGAGATGTATCTAGGACTCAAAAGAAACAAGAGAGGTCTCTATAGGGAATACATACAGACAAACTTAGCTAAAAATCCAAAACATTGACTTTTAGAGAAGAGTAAAGTTAGCACTGTGTTTCCAGAATTTCAAAATATGAACAGAATTTGTATCCCTGGAAGTTGGCATACTTACTGACTTATCTGGGGAAATAACTGAAAAGTTAGGTTCTGTGATTCTGTTTATAGATAGGGCATGCAAAACAATCATTTCCAGAATGGGCCAGTGGTGTACCTGATTAAGTGAACATATTATTACCATGTGCAAGGACCTGGGTTCAATTCCCCAGCCCCCACTTTTAGGGAGAAAGCTTCTCAAGTGGTGAAGCAATGCTGCAGATCTCTTTCTCCCTCTCCCTCGCTATCCTTCTTCCCTCTCAATTTTTCTCAAGTAAAGTTAAAAAAATTTTTTTTTGTTCTAGAAGTTTAAGGAGAAATAGCATGTAGCAGTTGTATAAAACCTTATATTCTCTGGTGTATCTTAAAATTCTCCAACTTTGAGTCAACATTATATATACATTAATATCACTAATAAATTTTCAAAACTTCTGAAGATCCCTGCCTGTGACACTTTACTTTTATAGTCCTTTACATAAAACTCTTGTGTGCTGACAGTAAACGACATTGGTGAGGATGTGTGAAGGCTGCTTCAGCAGTTCTTAACAGATGGCTTGCTCTGCTCATTTTCTTCTATAGGCAAACATGCTGAAGACATATTTGGTGAGTTGTTTAATGAGGCTAACAACTTCTACATCAGAGCAAATTCTCTTCAAGACAGAATTGATCGCCTTGCTGTCAAAGTTACCCAGCTGGATTCAACGGTGGAAGAGGGTAGGTAATTGCATGAAAGCAGTGAACTAGAAGTAATGTTGACAAGATGGTAGTGATTAATTGCAGTTAATTACTGATTTTCCTTGGAGTATTATATTGATATTTCATCTTTTTCTAGAAGAATGAGGGAGGGGGAACCCCACAACTGTGAGTTAATTAGTGATTAGAAGACTTGTATCTTGTATACTGCCGGGATAGCCTGAGGGTACTTCTTCCCGAGCTAGTGCTCTCTGGCTTGGAGAGAACTCAACTGGAGCCGATCTAAGCTGCTGCGTGGGAGAGGGATCAGGAACTCGTGCCGCACTAACTTCCGCAGGAGATACACTCTGGAACTCTGGGAGCGGAAAGCAATTTCCAAGTGTCTTTAATCAAAAGAGCAGCTGTTTTTATACTCTCCAAGTAGGGTGGAAACAGGATGTGATATAGAGAGGGTGGAGAGAAAAGTGACTGGTGAAAATCAGAGTGTGACAAGGAGGGGGCAGAACAGGCGAGAATCCTATCACTGAACCACCAATGCCCTGGAGGGAGTGCTTTATGTAAATGTAAAAGTGATTTATGTAAATAGACCAAAGCTTTGGATCAGTAAATCCCTATATAGGCATATGGTTAAGCAGAAGCCAGGGGGAGGTGGCATACTACCCAACAGTATACTTCATATGCCTTACTTATCTTTAAAAAATCATGCATATATCATTTGCTTTAACTCTAGTTAACTTCTTTAACTAGAAACTCTAGCTTAAGATTATTGGCAGACATTTTAAAAATGTTTTCTTACCTAAAAATCAGAGTCACTACAAAGATACGATTCCACTAAGAGGAATTATATCAATGTTCTGTTGGGTTGTTGGGAAAGTTCATGACATATTTTTTATTTTCCATAGAAAAACATAGACAAATATGTCATGACTTTTCCAACAGCCCAATAGTTGTAAATTAATAGAAAGTAGTGACTAAATTATGTATTAATAGGTTGTTATGCTCCAGCTAAACATATTCCCTTATTTGTACTTGTAATTCAAGGCTTCCATCCACTGATATTACTTCAGTAGCATATTACTAATGTATGTAAACTATCCTGGGAGTCCTGCTGATTTAGCTTCTTAGAAATAATGTTTGCTGAAGGTCTTTAGATTTCAGTGTTTTAAAATAATGTTAATGTCAGTAAGCACTGTATATTTAACATCAATCATTTTGATGATATGTCCTTAGTGTGGCAATTTCAACAAAATTAAAACTCAACAATTCCCTTTTTAATTATTTGTTAAATTTATTATTACTTATTAATCTACTTTGGATAGAGAGGCAGAAATTGACAAGAAAGGGGAACCTAGAGAGGGAGAGAGACAAAGGGAGACACCTGCAGCACTGATTCAGTGCTTGTGCAGCTTCCCTCAACAGGTGGGGACTGGGAGCTTGAACCTAGGTCAAATACATGCTCGACTAGATATCACTCTACCCAGTCCAAACAGTGCCTTTTTCAACACTTTACTTTCTGTTCAAAAAATGTACAACACAGACCATTTAGCTTTACTTTGAAAAAATGTCCAGATGAACATCTGGACATTTTTACCTTTACATAATGTAATTATTACCTATCCTTTGTATTAAATTATCCTAGTATCTATTTTTCCTGTTAGGACTACAAGTTGTATTAATAAAGAAAAGTTTGGTTTTTAATATAGCAATGAATGAAAAATAGTCCTCATTTAAAAATAAATTTGCTCATTTTTAAGGTCTTTTGTAGTGTTCAAAATTAGTGATATCAGAAATTTAGCAATAGTATTAAAAACTGAAATTTTAATTTTAAAAACTATTGAGGACTGTCATTCACTTTTCCAATGGTAAGTAGAAAGTTATACACAGCATTCTTTTTTTTTTTTTTTAGCTCATTAAAGAGTCTTCACTTGTCCTAACAAATTTAAAACTTCAATAATTTCTTGTTCTGTTCAAAAGGAATTTTTAATCTTCTTTCAGTTTTGTTGGTGTTCATAGCTAGAATATGTGTTAATACAAATTTGTTCTAGAAAAGAGATGATTAGCAGCTTAAATTTCTTTAAGATCTTTTATTATTTTTTACTAAAGTACTTTATTTTTAATTTATCTTTCTC
Source organism: Erinaceus europaeus (assembly GCF_950295315.1). NCBI lineage: Eukaryota > Metazoa > Chordata > Mammalia > Eulipotyphla > Erinaceidae > Erinaceus > Erinaceus europaeus. The sequence goes on along the minus strand of NC_080166.1, from coordinate 121,350,335 downwards.
CCCTTTTTCTCTAAATTAGTGATTCAGTAGTGATTTACAAGATTAACCACTGAAATTCTGTGCCCCCATACAGATTTTCATGAACTTTTACAGTACATATGATTAAAATCCTTTTCCAGTCAAGACTTACTTTACTACTTTTGTTGTTGTGGGAAAACACTTGACCAAGTTAGGAGACTGGTATCCTGTTTTCGGCTTGTAACTGTTTGACTGGTTGATGTTAGAGAAATCTCCTGATAGCTTTGTTGGCCAAATGGGCTACTAGACCATTTTGTCTACCTTGGGATGCTTGCAAATTGGAAGAGTTAATACTTGAGCTAAAAGTTTTGTATAAACACAAGTAATAGTATAATCCACTCTCATTTTCTCACTTCTCAGTTCTGTATCATGTTACTTAATTTGTAGAGCTGGATATATCTCAGAACCTTTTTTTTTTTTTTACCTTTACTTTCTTAATGTTTGTATCAGAGAAATTTGTTGCATCTTTTTATGTTTATATTAAAATTATATCTGTGAAAAAAAATTACATCTATGAAAAAAATATAAACATTCTTCTTCTGGCAAACGCTAGAAGAAGAATGTTTATATTTTTTCACAGATATAATTTTCATATTCTACATGTATTGTAATCAAACTAGTGTTACTTGTTTGAATAGTTTTTATCCCTAGGGCACAACTCTTTGTACTTACATGTCTATTATTACTTTTCTTGTGTGATTTCTGAGAAATGGTATTTAAATAATGATGCACTAATGTTAGGTTCAGTGAAATAATTAGATAGTTAGAAAAGAATAAAAAGGTATCAATTGACTTCATTTACTAGGGATAGCTATTTATAGCAGAGAAGGTGTGCAGGTAATACTTAAGTGTGGTTTTAAATGAGCTGGAAAAGACATTGATTATTTTAGGAGATATTTATGATTGTGAGTCAAATTATACTTATTTCTAAAACATTTAAGATATTTCCATATAACTCCACTTGGGGACCTTTTCTCTAAATAGTGTCACTACAGGATATCAACATGAAAAAAGCTTTCAAAAGTTCCACAGTTCAAGACCAGCAGGTAGTTTCAAAGAACAGCATTCCCAATCCTGTCGCTGACATCTACAACCAGAGTGATAAACCACCTCCTCTAAATATTCTTACACCCTACAGGTATGGCTTCATCTGTTTCCAGGGCTTTTTCTGTACAGATGTGATACTTTGACAGTGCATGTAAAAGTGCATGTAAAAATTTTTTTTTAAATAACCAGTATTTCACATAATAAAGTTTTTGTTGTTGGAGGTACGGGGCATGAAGGACCCTAGCACAAGGGACCGGGTGGGCAGGCCGGGTATATTGTAGTTTCTTAAAGATTTATTACATTGTACACCTCTAAGAGTATTTGGAAGTCTTTGGTTTACCTTTAGTGTATGCAAATCCATTGGCATACCTTGTGCTTCAAGCATGTCTTTTCCAAATGTGTGATTCTGGAACATAAAGCACTGGTCATGTGGAAAATCCTAGTCTATACAGATCACACAACTTGTATGTTTCAGTGTTCAGTGTTTTTAAAATCATTTGTTAATGTCACAAAGATGATAGAAAAGTCTCTTAATTACTGGAAAGTCAGCCTCTAATGCTTCTGGGCAATAGGACTTAGAATGTGTTCTGATCTCAGCTCTGCCTAGATTCAAGCCTGGCTCCCTGGCTTTCCAGCTGATGGCAATAGTTGGGCCAAATTACCTGACCTGTAGGGCTGAGTTTCCTTATCTGTGAAATGTTGAGTTTCCTTATCTGTGAAATGCTGAGTTGGGGCCAGGTGGTGGTGCACCTGGTTAAGCATTCACATAACAGTGCACAAGGACCAGGGTTCAAGACCCCAGTCTCCATGTAAAGGGGGAAAGCTTCACAAGTGGTGAAATAGGGCTGTAGGTGTCTCTCTGTCTCTTTCCCTCTCTCTCTCTCTCTTTTTTTTTTTTTTAATTTCTTTATTGGGGAACTAATGTCTTACATTCAACAGTAAATACAATAGTTTGTACATGCATAACACTTCTCAGTTTTCCATATAACAATACAACCCACACTAGGCCCTCTGTCATCCTTTTTGGACCTATATTCTCCACCCCTCCACCCCTGAACCCCTCCACCCCAGAGTCTTTTACTTTGGGGCAACATGCCAATTCCAGTTCAGGTTCTACTTGTGTTTTCTCTTCTGATCTTGTTCTTCAACTTCTGTCTGAGAGTTAGAGCTTGCCATATTCATCTTTCTGTTTCTGACTTATTTCACTTAACATGAATTTTTCAAGGTCCATCCAAGATGGGCTGAAAATGGTGAAGTCATCATTTTTTATAGCTGAGTAGTATTCCATGGTGTATATAGACCACAACTTGCTCAGCCACTCATCTGTTGTTGGACACCTAGGTTGCTTCCAGGTTTTGGCTATTATAAATTGTGCTGCTAAGAACATATGTGTACACAGACCTTTTTGGATGGGTGTGTTGTGTTCCTTAGGACATATCCCCAGGAGAGGAATTGAAAGATCATAGGATAGGTCCATTTCTAGCCTTTTGAGAGTTCTCCAGACTGTTCTCCACAGAGGTTGGACCACTTTACATTCCCACCAGCAGTGCAGGAGGGTTCCTTTGACCCCACAACCTCTCCAGCATTTGTTGCTATTACCTTTTCTGATGTATGACATTCTCACAGGAGTGAAGTGGTATCTCATTGTTGCCTTGATTTGCATTTCTCTGACAATCAGAGACTTGGAGCATTTTTTCATATGTTTCTCAGCCTTTTGGATCTCTTCTGTGATGAATATTCTGTCCATATCCTGCCTCCATTTTTGGATGGGGTTATTTGTTTTCTCGTTGTTATGTTTTCCAAGCTCTTTATATATTTTGATTATTAGCCTCTTGTCTGATGTATGGCATGTAAAGATCTTCTCCCATTCTGTGAGGGGTCTCTTGTTTTGGGCAGTGGTTTCTTTTGCTGTGCAGAAGCTTTTTAATTTGATGTAGTCCCATAGGTTTATGCTTGCCTTAGTCTTCTTTGTAATTGGATTCATTTCATTGAAGATGTCTTTAAAATTATGCGGAAAAGAGTTCTGCCAATATTTTCCTCTTAAGGAACTGATAGTTTCTGGTCTAACATCCAAGTCCCTGATCCACCTGGAATTTACTTTTGTATTTGGTGAGATATAGTGGTTCAGTTTCGTTCTTCTGCATGTTTCAACCCATTTTTTCCAACACCATTTATTGAAGAGATTCTGCTTTTCCCATTTAATAGTCTGGTCACCTTTGTCAAAGATTAGATGTCCATAGGTATGGGGGCTTACTTCCAGGCTCTCAATTCTATTCCACTGGTCAGTGTGTCTATTTGTGTTCCAGTACCAAGCAGTTTTGATGACAACGACCCTGTAATACAACTTGAGATCTAGGAGTGTGATGCCTCCAGTTCTGTTCTTTCTTCTCAAAATTCTTTTGGCAATTCTAGGTCTTTTTTGGTTCTAGATAAACATTTGTAGCATTTGTTCTATTCTCCTAAAAAATGTGTTTGGGATCTTTATGGGGACAGCATTAAATTTGTAGATGGCTCTGGAGTATATTCAGTTTGCTGATGTTAATTCTTCTAACCCATGAGCATGGAATATCTTTCCACTTCTTTTTGTAATTTCCAATTTCCTTGAGTAGTAACTCATAATTTTCAGCATACAAGTCTTTCACTTCTTTGGTTAGGTTTATTCCTAGACATTATATATATATATATATATATTTAAATATTTATTTTATTTATTTATTCCCTTTTGTTGCCCTTGTTTTATTGTTGTAGTTATTATTGCTGTTGTCGTTGTTGGATAGGACAGAGAGAAATGGAGAGAGGAGGGGAAGACAGAGAGGATGAGAGAAAGATAGACACCTGCAGACCTGCTTCACCGCTTGTGAAGCGACTCCCCTGCAGGTGGGGAGCCGGGGTTCGAACTGGGATCCTTATGCCGGTCCTTGTGCTTTGCGCCACCTGCGCTTAACCCGCTGCGCTACAGCCCGACTCCCTATTGTTTTTGTTGCTATAGTAAAATGAATTGACTTCTGGATTTCATCTTCTTCTAACTTAGTGTTTGCAAAGAGGAATGCCACTGACTTTCGCATGTTAATTTTGTAGCCTGACACCTTACTGTACTGCTTGATGATTTCCAAAAGCTTCTTGCTGGATTCCTCGGGTTTTTCTATGTATACTATCATGTCATCTGCAAATAGGGAGAGTTTGACTTCTTCTCTTCCAATCTGTATGCCTTTAATACCTTGCTCCTGCCTGAATGCTACGGCAAGAACTTTTAACACTCTGTTGAATAGTAATGGTGATAGTGGGCAGCCCTGTCTAGTACCGTGATATGTTTAATTTCTGTGATGTCTGTTGTGATATCTCCTCTTTGATTTACTATCCAATTTATTTGGATCTTCTCCCTTTTTTGTTTTGTGAGTCTGGCTAAAGGTTTGTTGATTTTGTTCACTCTTTTGAAGAACCAACATTTACTTTTGTTGATCTTTTGTATGGTTTTCTTATTTTCAATGTTATTGATTTCTGCCCTAACTTTAGTGATTTCTGTCCATCCTTCTTGTTGCTTTAGGGTTCCTTTGTTCTTCTTCTAGGTCTTTAAGATGTGCAATCAGGCTGTTTTTTCTTGTGCTTTTTCTTGTTTCCGAATGTGTGCTTGTATGGCTATGAACTTCCCTATCAGTACTGCCTTAGCTGTGTCCAAATATTTTGATAGCATGTGTCTTCATTTTCATTGAACTCCCAAAATATTTTGATATCTTCCTTTATTTCCTGTTTGACCCAGTAGTTGTGAAGTAGTGTACTGTTAAGCTTCCACATTTTGGGACTCTTACTAATCTTTTGTTGATTGTTAAGTGTTAGTTGAATTCCACTGTGGTCTGAGAAGATGCTTGGGATGATTTCAAATGCTGTTAAGTTTGCTGATGCTGTCTTTTTGGCCTAACATATGATCTATCCTTGAGAAAGACCCATGTGGACTTGAGTAGAATGTGTATTCCAGTTTCTTGGGATGAATGACTCTGAAAATGTCCAATAGTTCTAGTTTATCTATCTCCTCATTTAGCTCCCTCATGTCTTGATTTTCTGTCTAGATGATCTGTCAAGTTGAGATAGTGGGGTGTTTAAGTCCCCTACTATGACTGTGTTGCTGTTAATATATTGCTGTAGCTCTTTCAGTAGATGTTTGATGTATTTAAATGACTTCTCATTGGGTGCATAGATGTTAATAATTGTTAAGTCCTCTTGGTTGACTGATCCACTGAGCATTAATTTGTGTCCATTCCTATTTTTAAATTTTATTTATTTTAAAATCTATTGTGTCAGATATGAGAATAGCTGTTCCTGCCCTTTTTTTTGTGGGCCATTGGCCTGTATGATAGTTTTCCATCCTTTCACTTTGAGTCTGTATTTGTCTTGTTGAGTTAGGTGGGTTTCCTGTAGACAACATATTGTTTTCTGATCCATCTTCCTACTCTGTGTCTTTTAATAGGTGAATTCAGTCTATTTACATTTGTTGATATCATAGATTGGAGGTATTTTAATGCCACTTGTAGAGTTTTAGAGTGTTCTGTCTGATATATGCTATACTTATGGTGGTCTGACTGTTTATAGGAGACCTTTCAGAACTTCTTTCAGGGCAGACTTGGTGATAGTTGATTCTTTCAATTGTTGCTTGTCTGAGAAGGTTTTGATGCCTCCATCTAGTCTGAATGACAGTCTAGCAGGATATAGTAGTCTTGATTGAAAGCCTTTCTCATTGAGCACTCGATAGAAATCTTGCCATTCTCTTCAAAAAGGTAACACTAAATAACTGAAACTATTTTTAAAAAAAAACCCTCATTTACCTCCTCCCACATCACTACTTTTCTTCCTATATTTTGTCACCTCCCCTTCTCCCTTGTTTTTACAATTTCTCACTGTTTCTCATAGTAATTCTTGTTCCTCTCCCACCTTTTTTAAAAAAAGTTTTTTACTGGGGAGATTTTAAGGAAATAGAAGTGAAAGTATAGAGTGAATTACACTGGTTTGTTAGTGGTTTTTCAGATATAGCCACCAAAGGAACCCTGTAAACTGTCATATCTGCAAATGGTGACAGTTTGCCTGCTTTTCCACTCTCTATCCCTTTATTTTCTTTCTCTTGCCTGATTGCTATGGCAAGAATTTCAAACATTATGCTGAATAGTAATGGTGATAGTGGACAGCCCTGTCTAGTACCTGCTCTAAGTGACAATGCTTCCAGTTTCTCACCATTGAGTATGATGTTATTGAGTATGATGTTAACTGTAGGTTTTCTGTATATGGACTCCACTAGATTAAGGAATTTTCCATCTATCCCTATTTTTTTCTAGTGTTTTGATTATGAAAGTATGTTGGTTTTAATTACTAAAATTTTAATTGCATAAAAGTGTATTGATATACATAATTGTATGTATTTGCTCTTGAAAATTGAAAATATTTTAGTCATATGTATAAGAACACCAGTGTTAACTCATCCACTTTTTGTTAATATATTAATATTTCAGGCATATGAAATACATAAGATTTGCATTTGGATCTAGGTTTCACCCAGTCACTCCACTCCATAACTCTGTATGTATATAGCTTCATGCACCCACCATCAAAGTTTTCATCACCCTGTCAAAATAACCCCTCAATCCATTCTTCTGATCTGCCTTACCACTTAGATAACTGCCATTTTTCAAAGTCTGAGAATTATTTTTATTGTGTTTTACTAATTTGCTTTGGTTATTTCCACATATGAATGAAAACATGAGGTAATTTTCACTTACTTCTCTTAGCATTTTCACCTCATGTTCCATTTATGTTGTTGCAGAAGGCAGGCTTTCATAGTTTTATTAGTTGTTTAATAATACTCCACTGAATACATATATCACATATCACATTAAAATTTTTTACGTAGTCATCCATCTGTGGGCATTTAGGCCAATTCCATGTTTTAGTGATTGTAAATACTGCTACATAGGGGTAAAAAATTCTTTTGAATTAGTGTGTTTTTGTTCTTTAGGTTAATACCTAGAAGTGATATTTCTGGATCATGTGGTATTTCTATTTTTAATTTCTTAGGGAGCGTTATTTTTTTACTCACATATAAACTTTCAAGAGTAGTTTTTACTTAATTATTCTAGAACAAGTACTTTTCTGCACATTTACATGTTTTATCAAGTAAGAGAATCTGAGAAATGTAGAAACATAGGGAATAGTTTAAAATGCTCCAGGCAGATTTTATGATCTCATAAGTCCCATTAGAATATATCTAACAACTCTTCTTTTTTCCTCTAACTTGCAATGCCTTGATTTAAGAGATGATAAAAAGGATGGGCTGAAGTTCTATACTGATCCTTCCTATTTCTTTGACCTCTGGAAAGAAAAAATGCTACAGGATACGGAAGACAAAAGGAAAGAGAAAAGGCGACAGAAGGTAAAAAAATATTCTGGTATGAGAAATGTGCATACATTACAAATGTGTAAATAAGATTCTTACTCAGAAACAAAATAATAAATTATTTAAGTGGCTGAGATAGTAGATTTAGTGCTGCAGTGATTTTAGAGGTTACTTTTTTCCCATGAAGATAGCGACAATTCAGTCTAACACAGTAACATTATCTTATCTTATTTTCTAGCATTTGTCTTGCTTTTTAACAAAGTAGAATTTCATTTTTGTTCATATCTGCATTTTATAATCTTTGTTTGATCTTTTAGTCTTCAAGAGGCAGATAGTATTCCATGATGTGCTTTTGTCTCATTAACATCTTGAATTATGTCATTGCCACATAACTGTAATTAAGACCTTGGCGAGATGTTTGTGTTGGATTAAAAAGCTTGTGTGATCTGCACATTTAGAGATAATATTTACTAAAACTGAGACTCCCTTTTATGGGAGTAGTACTAGGTAAGAGAATTGTATTCTCAGGTGAGAGGCGTTAGCATAGCTAGTGTCCCCTCACAAACACCCCACCAAAGGTATCAACCTTTCTACTTAGATTAAAGGAATGTCTGTTTTTGAAAACTGTTCCTTTTTAGCCCAGAAATTAGACTTAAGCTATTGATAACATATATAGTTTATATATATCTTCAAAGGCATATATATATGAGCTATTACATATGCACTTTTTCAATGACTACTTAGTTTTCTTGACAGATATTTAAAATCTATAGTTAAGAGAACTATTTGTGATCTTGTGCTTTGGTAGCTTTAATATTTAGATCTGTTTGGAGATTATTGGCCCTATAAAAGTGGCAGTTACTGTGGAAGAGATTTTGAGATTTGACAATGAGGAAACAGTTTTCAGACTGCAAGTATAAGATATTACTATGGAATTCTAGGAAAACCTTTTGAAATTTTGGTTCTTCCTTCTCCTTCTCTCATGCTTTTTGGTTGGGGAATTTTAATTAGAGATGGAGTATTCAAGAGGCGAAATATTCAGACAAAGAAGCTACAAAAGATTCAAGTGAAGAAGAGAATAGTACTAATCTTTTGAAATGAAAAAGAACAGATATTAAAGGCATGCTTCTCTTAGTTCCCAGACTTTTCTAAAGTAACAGCAAAACTGCTTTGCAGAGTTAGTCCTTTAAAATGTGCCTGTCTTTTTTGTTGTTGCAGGGTTTTCACTGCTCCAAATTGACTTTTTCAGATAGAAAAAGACAAAGCAGGTACCTAAATGCTAAGCTATCTTGGCTGGTCAGTGCCTGTTGTCTTAAGTGGTCTTCTAGATGCTACCTAGAACACTTAATGTCTTGTAGGTGCTTTCCTTTTCAATGATCTTCATAGCAAAAGCACTTCACTTTTTTTTTTTTTTTTTTTTTTTTGGCCACTGTTCTTCAAGGGGAAACAGTCTTAATCTATAAGTGATTATTGTGTCTTCAAAATTCTTTGTCATCTCCTCTGCTGTTCTGTCTCATTCAACATCCTTCAAGTTCATAAAATTCTGATAAGAAATTTTAACTTTTTCATGGTTCTTATAGTTCTGTTTTTATTGCTTTCTGCTGGATAAGCAGTGATGGAAAGCTGTGATTACCACACTCCAGGAGATGACAATTAATGGAGGAAACAAACACTGAATAATAATGCAGCACTCTGGGACTCATAAGGAAGGAAAGAATTGTTTTTTTTTAATTTTGTACAATCTGCTCTAGAGAGGAATAGAAAATGAGGCAAAATGCAGTCATTGCCCAGGGTTTCTGAAACCCAAGTTACTTTCAAGTTGGAAATGACAGATTTCATTGAAGGAAAATTCTTTTTGAAAAACTTGAAGATGAGAAGTCTATTGCTTTTAGACTTGTTTGTTTGTTTGATGGCCAAAAATATTTAGCAAGTATACTTATGCAAATAAGTATGCTATAAGTATTTGGTTACAATGCTGGAAGTGTGTGTGGGACAGTGGTAAGGTGAAGAGATGTCAGTATGTAGAGTGCTGAGGAGAAGTTGGCATAATAAGTATGGCCTATGTGGATGTGGCAGAAGGTGTAGTATAGGTGAGATGGGGAGCTTAAGAATCAAGGAACACTCTGAGGTAAAATAACAGCACATCCAGGGGTAGTAAACAGTATGATGTATTTTAGGCCATTTCTTGTAGGCCAGTGTATTAGCGAATGGTTATAGCTTGGTCACCATTTCTCATTGTCACATCACCTGTGTCTGTTTATCTTCTGTATGCTGGTGGTAGATTTGAAGGCTAAACCATTGGGGAAAATGGCCAAGATAATCCTTTGACCTTAAATATGTCAGCCTACATCTCTTAAAAGTAAGGATGACAGACAGCTAGACTATGTGATGTTATAAGATCTTGCCTCCACCACTGAAATATAAATTCCATAAAGGTGGGCACCCATCTTTGTTTAGTTTTTGAAAGCAAATTATGTCTAGCGCAGTGCCCAGGAAATAGCAAAAGAGCTTTTGCATTCCTGGATTTGACCATAGTCAACATAATTGAGTGTGTTTTCTATGTAAAATCATGTGGAAAAAGTCTCACAGGGGGAGCATAGTAGGCACAGGCACAAGGCACACAACTCTCATCTTTAAAGACTATAAAATCTTATGAGGGAAGCAGAAAAAGCATATACATAGTAATAATATTTCCCCCTATAGTTGTATAGAAACACTCATTTTAGACCCAAGTGTTTATTGAATACATTTTTGTAGCAAAGTAGGGCTGGAGCTGGAATGATTCTTTGGGGAGGTAAGTTTTTTTTTATCTTTTTTTAAAATTTTTATTAAGGTAGTTGCAGTACTAGTTTGAAATATCTGCATTAACCCTTTAGAAGCTAGAAATGGAACATTTTGAATTATGTCTTGAAAGATGATTGCATGTTAACAGTTGAAATTGTGAAGTGGCAGGAAATGATTTATCTGTTGGTGTTACCAGATTATTCACCTGTGTAATAGATCTAAATGTTATCATGCATTGAAAATAAGCTAAAATCCTAGTAAAGTGAGAAGTCTTTACCAAAGATGATGGTAGCTATAGCACAATTCTTTGATTTATTTGAGTAAACAGTTAAGCACCAGTTACTTTTTGTTGGGTATGTATTGGGTAAGAGAGAACTGTTTACCTTTGAGCAATAGAGAAGGGGGGGTTAGGGTGCCGACCTCCAAGTTATTGAAAATCCACTCATAATTTATAGTCATCTTGCACCAGGAGTTAACCAACACATATCAGTAGTTGGATGGCTCTGTGACTGTAGAGCCAGAACACAGGAAGGGGAAAAAAGTCAGGTTTAAGTGGACCTGAGTTGTCATTCAGGGATTGCCTCTGTGTGCTGTGTTAGAATATTCTTAACTCTCATGTGGTAGGAGTAGGAATGTCTTTTGTCTGCACATCAGGCTTTTTTGCTTGCATAATAACAGCATTTAACCTGCTCTTTTCCTCTCCCTCCTGTCTCGCATGCTTGCTTTCTTTTCCTGGACCTCAGGAGCAAAAGCGTGTAGATGGCACAACTCGAGAGGTGAAAAAGGTTAGAAAAGCCAGGAACAGGCGCCAAGAATGGAATATGATGGCGTATGACAAAGAGCTTAGACCCGACAACAGGTTGTCTCAGAGTGTGTACCATGGAGCATCTTCCGAGGGATCTCTGTCCCCAGATACTAGGTGTGTGGGTGTGTGCATTGTAGCAAAGCTTCGTAGTTATACTTGGTTTGATTATACATTGAAAATTAACTAGTAACTCTGGTGTTTATATGGCCCATTACACATTTCAAGTTTTTCCTTAAAAATTAAATATATATGTTTTAAATCATATTGTTAAAGCAGTTTATTTTGCGTTGAATTACTTAGTGTAATTTTCCATCTTTTTTCTGACCTAACTTAATTGAGTTAATCTAGATGCAGTTTTTTAACATCGGTTCCAACTTTTGGGCTTAGTAACTGTCAGTGATTTAAATGTTTTTATTTTACTTATTTTGTGAAATCTGGAGAACATTCTTATTTTAATCTTTCTATTCTTTAACTTACAATGTTAAATTTCCTTTGCTATTTTGCTCCCTATAAGTATTTGGTAGGTAGTAATTGATGTGATGCAGGAATACTAATTTTGTATAACTTTTTGAAAAGTACTGAACAAAAAGTTTTTTTCCAGTTAACTATTAACATTACATATTCTAATTTTAGGAAACGAAGAATTCTGTTGGCCTTAAAAATAGGTCAGCCATTAAATGAAAGTATTTCTTGCAGATATAAGTGATATGAAACATTTGTCATAAAAGAAATTCATTGCAAGATAGTATTGACTTAAAAAAAAAAGATAGTATTAACTTTTAACTTATGGTTTGATTCTAATTTTTTTTTTGTAGCCTTTCATTTTGCATAAATTCCAGAGTCATCTTATAGCATTTATAAAATAGAACATATAATTCTTATATGGTTCAAGATTTAGAAATAGCAACATCCTGCACATTATATTTGTCTGTATTATTCAAAAATGTCTTTTTACTTTTAATTACTTCAGAGTTTAGCACAAACTCTGACATAGAGAAGAAGCTTAATACTTGGTAGTTACAGTGCCTTTAAATATTTCAACCTCAGAAGACCTATAATTCATTGGATACAGGCAAGTTCTAACTCATCTTTCTGAACAAGCTTTTATCTGTTAAATGTTAGAAAATGATTGATGCTTTAACTTCCTCAAATTTGATTTCTGTCAGATTGTTTCTTTAGAAAGTAGGAGTGATAATAACAATTTTGTTCCAAGTTCTTTGAATGGGTCAGACTACTTGTACCTGAAAATGCTCAGGATGTCAACCTATTTTTTTTTCAACTAATTTAGTTGTAATTACTCATGAAAAGCATGTACCTTATTTCATAACACTCAGTATTTTATTTCAATAAAGGCAGATGGGAAAATAGTTATTTTTTAATTATCTAGTCAAATGGTTTATATTCTAGAATATGAGACTGTTCCCATATGGGAAGAAAATTAATGGACATTTAGGTTATTTAATATTCTGCCTTTATGTTTGTGTTGTTTAAATAATTTCTTTTATCATAAACTATTTCCCATGACCTCTTATTGTTTGCTTGAACCATATAAGTAGCTTATAATACATCACTGTACTTAGATTACAGCCTCTAAATTCACCTAGGAATTTTATTTTTTCTTATACTGCATAGTGTCATTGTTTTCTTATAAATTAATATTTTTATACTTGGGAATTCAGGCTAACTGAAGGAAATTTGAATGACTCATCTAAGTTATCTTTTATAGCCCAGTCCACATAAAGTGATCATAATAGGGGCCAGACAGTGGCACACTTGGTAAAGTGCACACATTACAGTGCACAAGGATACAGGTTCAAGTCCTTGGTCCCCACCTACAGGGGGAAAGCTTCATGAATGGTGAAGCAGGGCTGCAGGTGTCTCTCTGTCTCCCTCCCTTTCATTCTCCCCCTCCCCTCTCAGTTTCTCTCTGTGTCTATCCAATAATAAATAAATAAAAATATTTTTTAAAAATGATCATAATGTTTTGTCTTCTCTGTAGATTTTTAGGAATGGTTTGATATGAAGCATGAATTTGGAAGGAGGACTACTCTTTCTTCCTCCCTCTCTTTGCCCATTTTTAAGAAAGCATGGCTTCTTCATGCTAACTATCTTTAGTTTTCCTCGTCCTATCCAAGGTCTATGTCCTAGTCTCCCATCTCTGCCCATCTATCTACTTACAAAACCTTGGGGTGGGGGGCCAGGTGTAGCGCACTGGGTTAAGCACACATGGTGCAAAGTGCAAGGACTGTCATAAGGATCCTGGTTTGAGCCCCCAGCTCCCCACCTACAGCGGTGTCGCTTCACAAGTGGTGAAGCAGGTCTGCAGGTATCTGTCTTTCTCTCCCCCTCTCTGTCTTCCCCTCCTCTCTCCATTTCTCTGTCCTATCCAACAATAACAGTAACAACAATGGAAGAAAGATGGCCACCAGGAGCAGTGGATTTGTAGTGCAGAGCCCCAATGATAACCCTGGAGACAAAAAAAAAAAAAACAACCTTAGGGGTTCATGTGATTTCCCCACTGCATCTCCACTTCTGTACTTACTGCCTCCTGTTTCCACAGTATCCTCATCCCAACTGTTCTCTTTCGTGTATCATGACCATGAAGCTACTGGACATCACCCCCGATTCCTGTCTCCTCGTGGAGGGTGTCTTTGCCTCTCAGCAGTTACCCTCCATTTCCTTTTCCTATAGTCCACCAGTTTCCCATTTTACCTTGAGGTTTATCCAAAACTGACTAGTACCCCCCACCCCATTGCTCTACTCCCTTCAACGAAGTCCTACCCTCCTAAACCCCACTACTCTGATTTATTCTTTGGATGTTCTGAGCCTGTTTCCCTCCTCCATTTTTCCTCTAGTTATTCCTTTTAATTGTCTCTTTTGTTCCTGTATCACAAGGCCACTTTACAACTCTAAATCATACCAGATAGTTAGAATTTGTTTGCTTTCATCTTCTTGGAAGCACTCCATATTTTGCTAAGTAATGTTGTTTCCTTCAGAAAGTTGGATATATAGTCTGTGACATAGTAACACACAAAGTCAGGCATCTGTCACCAACATTTCCAGAGTTTTGTGTATTTATGATATGTAAATATGCTGTATCAAAATACTGACCAGGTTCTTCCCCTATTAAAATATTCTGAACTTGCTTGTTAGTAGTTTATATTTAGAAGACACACTAAAACCTAAAATTTGCATTGCAATTGAGGAAGAAAAAATGAACTATTAGTTATTATACTGCAATCATGAGTAGAGGGAAAAGCAATCTCTTCTCATCTTGGAAGCCTCTTTATGTTGCATGATGCTCCACTCACTTAAGGGAAGCTGCTGCCTGGATCCCCAAACTGGAGATTCAGCTGGTGACTGTGCTCCCTCCCTCTGCACTCCCAATGTGTGTTTGCCTGTTTCCTCCAGAGAGAGAAACACAAGCTGAATCCTCACAGACACCAGCAGATACATGTGAGAAAAGTGAGAACAAGAAAAGAAGAGTGGGAGAGAAGGAAGATGGGCATTGAGTTTATGAGTGACGCAAAGAGACTGGCGCAGGCAGGGAGCACGAAAGAGGACAGGCTGCCTAGAGGGTTCGTCACTTTGCTTTCTCAGGTCACCCTGCTGCTTTGGCCCTCACGAGAGGATGTGTGTTGCCCTAACATAAGGGTTGTACCGTAACCCAGACCAGGGATGCAAATCCCTTACTAATGCCTGTGACCGTGCCGCTGTGCCACTCACCAGTCCTGTGTCCCTCACTAGGGCCTTGCTGTCTTCCTGGCTCCTTGCATCTCTCTGATCTGCGCAACTAACCCAGGAGGTCCTTGCCATCAGTGTCCCACACTCAGTGTGCATTCAAAGAAAGTAGGGGCATCAATTTGCACCCCTTCATTTCCCTTCAATGCTCAGTGCGTCTTTTGTGTTTAAGCAAATTGCAATTTACTGAACTACACTCCTGATTTATTTGTCTTTCTTTCTTTCTTTCTTTTCTGGTTCTTCCTGTTAATGGTTATCAGGTTCACCCGCCATTTTCTAATTTCTAATTATATACTGTCAGTTTCTTTGCCACAGAGAGCCTCTCTCTGTCTTAGATGCTGTTTTTCAGTTGAATAGAGTTTGGCTTGGAATTTTCCCAGAGAGAAAGTGCACTGAAATATTGTGAAAAATGGGGCTGTGCTCTTTGCTTCTTGCTGATGTGTCCCAACTTATTCCCTTCAAAGCTGTGACTCGAAATCCATGTAACACTGTCGCTTGCTGCTGAAATAGGCCTTAATGTTGCTCGGAAGCTCTCATGGGGCTAGACCTAGTTCATAGTAAAAGAAATAATGGTGTAATTAACGTGCATTGATGTTATTGTTCAGATATATGCCTAGGTGGGCTCAGGGAGTCTTCTTTTCAAATTAATGTAATGTCTCCCATCCCCCTCCTCCTGAATGGCAGGTCCCATGCATCAGATGTCACAGATTACTCGTATCCGGCCACTCCCAACCACTCTCTGCACCCACAGCCTGTGACCCCTTCATACGCAGCCAGTGATGCACAGGCACATGGGCCAGCAAGCCAGGCCCCCGAGCATGAGTACCGACCCCCTTCTGCCTCGGCCAGGCACATGGCCCTAAATAGACCACAACAGCCGCCACCACCGCCACCCCCTCAGGCCACAGAGGGGTCCCAGGCTCCTGCACCCATGGCTTCAGCTGACTACGGGTAATACTGGGTTCTCCCCTGCTTCAGTCATTATTTGCTATTGCTCTGGAAACTTGCTGTGTGGGTTACAAAGATTTTAATGGAATAATAATACTTTAGCGACTTAGAAATTAGCCAGGGATGAGTTTTATAGGACAGATTCTTCATTTAGAAACACGTGATGTCAGAGTCAGAGAAGTGGCTTCGAGGTAGAGCACATGCTTTGTGTATGAGGCTCTAGGTTCGATCCCCAGCACCCTGTAACGGCAACACAGGCAGAACCTAAATGAGCATCATAGCAGAGGATTTTTGCACCCCACCCCCACAGATGCCACGCAGTTCTTTTTATTGCAGAGAGCTTGAGTGTGTGTGTGTATATTTATGCATGTGTACACATTCCCTTTGTGCACACATCTATGTATATTTTAAGGACTAATTGAGGTAATATATTGGTAAAGGTGGAAACACTAATTTCAGAACCTGAGCCAAATCCTCAAGCTTCTTTACATCTCCTGGGTGGAACACAAGAAATTCACATCAAGAATGAGAGTCCATGCTGTGCCTTAGCCTTGGGTGCATATAATTTGGCTTGCCCTGTGGTGAACAGCCTCACTATGGCACCAGGGCCTCTTATTTCCTGTTAGGTAAATTCAAACATCTTCTCAAAATGACCCTCATGTTCAAGTGTTCATCAGTTGAAGCCCCTGTTGGAGTGTCCTCTGTGCCTGGGAGAACTTTCTATAAGTATGCATGTTCCTCAGCCCAGAGTAGGTGGACTGTGTTCAGCTTCCAGAGGGTTTCTCCTGATCACCCCACCCCCAGGGTTGCCCATCTGTTGGCTTTCTTTCAGCCAGGAGCCTTAGAGCTGCTTGGAGGCTCTTTCCAAATGTCCACAGAGGGTGGACCTGTGGCCCAGTTTGGCTAAATCAGATTAAGCAAATTTGTTTATGCTAGTCCTTGTCAAAGCTTGTGATACTCTAACAAGCATGTGGGATTGGGGGGATTTTCATAGAGGATGGGCTATCAAGAGAATTTTCCAAATCTGATGGACTGCACACCCCTCATAAAGTAAGTCTGTGAGCCACCCACTTTGAGATATCAAGGACAAAGCCACCCACTTTGAGATATCAAGGACAAAGGGTACATTAGTGTCTTTTTTCTTTGTTCTGCAATCAGCTGTTTTATTCTAAAATGACACCAAAAATTCCTTTTTGAGTGTAGCTTTTTAATGTACATTTCAGTAGATGATCTTAAGTTTCATCATAATGTAGTCCTATGAAAATAGTAGGTCCAGTGTGGATATTTTGACATTATACTCTTCCGTGTCTAAAAGTCTACCAACAGTATGTCTTACATTTCCAGAGGCCTTTCTTTGTTTCTTTTTTAATATACTTTTTAAATATTTATTAGATAAAGACATAAATTGAGAAGGGAGGGGGAAGTAGAGAGAGAGATACTGAGAGACATCTACAGCCCTACTTCACCACTTGTGAAGCTTTACCCCTGCAGGTAGGAACCAGGGACTTGCACCCGGGTCTTTTTGCACTGTAATGTCTGCACTTAAGCAGGTTCACCACTGCCTGCCCCCCCCTCAGGCCTTTCTTTTGGGCATGTTGGGAACCTCAGAGAGGATGTGAGTTTATGTTGCTGCTTTAATGACTTTCTGCATTTCCCCTCTTTACTAGGATGCTCCCAGCACAGATCATTGACTACTACAACCCCTCAGGACCACCGCCGCCTCCACCACCTCCCACCATCCCTTCAGCACAAACTGCTTTCGTCACTCCTCTCCAGATCCCTATGCAGCCGTCATTCCCAGCCACTGCGGGTGCCTCCTACACGGCTCCTCCTCATCCTCCCTCCACTGGGCTGGTGGTCACAGCCCCACCACCTCCAGGCCCACCTCCTCCCCCACCTGGCCCCCCTGGTGCAGGCTCTTCTGTCTCCTCCTCCCCAGTGCATGGCCCCCCAGTAGCAGAGGCAAAGCGACAAGAAGCCACACAACCACCAGTAAGCGATGCTCGTAGCGACCTTCTTGCTGCTATCCGGATGGGTGAGTGCAACAGTCTTCCTTTTAGAAAGAGATTTCTCTCTTTGCTTTCTTTTCTTTCCTCTTGATATTAAGGTTACCAATGGGACTCAGTGCTGGCACTATGAATCCACTGCTCCTGGTGACCATTTGTTTTTTTATTCTTTTTAAAATTTTTATTTGCTAGGACAGAGAAAAATAGAGAGGGGAGGGGAGACAGATACCTGCAGACCTGCTTCACCACTTGTGAAGCATTCCTCCCTGCAGGTGAGGACTAGGGGCTCAAACCTAGGTCCTTGCACATGGTGATATGTGTGCTTAATAGGGTGTGCCACGGCCTGAACCCCCAGAAGGAGACTTCTTTATGTCTCCAGCCAGTGGCAGCCTAGCCTTCCCCAAATCCCCATTGTCCAAACTAAATGGATTTTTAGAATAGAATTAAAGGAGCATTGTTTTGATTTTTTTAAAAATAGTAGGTGCATTTTTGTCAGTACAAGGAAGACAATGATAAAGAGTTGAGCATTCAAGATAAATTTACATGAGTAGAAATAATCTAAATATCCACTTGTATCATTACTCAGTATTCTACTCTAAATGAGTAAAGAGAAAAAGTAAACTCAGTTATCAACTGTTTACTTCATCTTTTTAAAAACTAGGATATGCCCTGTGCTTTTTACAATTTTTAACTTGATGTGCCAAGCCAATCGTTTTTCAGCATTTATCTGGCAGCAGAACTCTTTCGTCAGATACATGTCATACACTGAGCCCAAGAGCATGCAGCACACAGAGCGTATTGGGTCACACAGGACTAGCCGCCCCGCAGAATTCCACAGTAGACATTATACGTCACTTACTTCCAGCCTCAGGTCACAGTCTGGCTTGGTAGAGTGTTCCTAACAGACTGTGGAAATATTTGAAGAGCTTCTCACACCACAGAAAGTCACACAGTCTCCTGGCCAAGGTCTGGCTGCTTCATCTTGAAAGTGGCAAAGTTGGAAGCTGCTGCGACAATGAAGCTCGGAAGCTCCTGTCCCCTCGTGCTTGAGCACCATGATGCAATCGTGTACAGGACATGCCCTCTGCAGATTCCAGGGTGCTGTGCTGTGTATGTCCTGAGCATCACCGACAAGGTGCTTTTGTCAGGAAACAAGTCCCACAGGTCTGATGTCTTTATTGGTAGTGGATATGCCACCATGTTTCCATTACACCTGTAAACCTTATCCCATAAGAGTTGATATGTAATCTGGATCTAATCAGAAGAAAACACCTGATATACCCAAAATGGGGAATATTCTGCATTCTTCAAAACTGTGAGGTCAGCACCTGGTCTTCTCTTGTCTGACTGTGTGAATGGAGTAGTCATCCCAAGAGCCATGAAATTGAGCATGCATGAGACCTGGACTCCACTAAAACCAGCCTGAAAATGTAAAGGCCATAAAGCACAAAGATGGATGAGCTGCCTTGATTAAGGGACACTAATGAAGCATGACAGGGAATGTAATTGGATCCCACACCTGATGGAAAGCATGTTCATTTGCTGCATTAGATCTATTAGCATAATTTATAATCTAGATGGGTAGTACATCTGTATTACTCTATGCCAATAGTCTGATTTAAATCACATCTTAAAGAAATACACATAAGATATTTTAAGGAAAAAAGACATCACACAGTGTCAGTGGGTATACACATGAAAGTGGCAGAGAAAAATTGCTAAAGCAAATGTGTTCAAATATTCTCAGCTGAAGAATCTAGGTGTAGAATATATTGGAAAGTTTTCCTATTAGTCCTTCAACTGTTTTTTAGTCTGAAGTTATTTTTTTAGTTAAAAAATTAAATGTATTAGGGTCACAAAACAGCTCACTCAGTAGAGCACATACCCTGCTGTGTGTGAGGCCCTGTGCTTGATCCCTGGCACCACATCAGAGCACTATCCATAGCACTGGGGGATCTCTCCAGATGGTGGAATGTGCTATGGTGTTTCTTCTCAAAAGAAAGGAAGAAAGAAAGAAAGAAAGAAAGAAAGAAAGAAAGAAAGAAAGAAAGAAAGAAAGAAAGGAAGGAAGGGAGAGAGAGAAAGATCCTGGGTTCCCCAGTGCTCCATTAAAAAAATAATTAATTAATAAGACTATTAAATACCCCATCTTATATTTAAAAGAGGTTAGTAGGTAATTGTATTTCATTTCCAACACAGATTGTTTAAACAGGTTTCTCAGCTACTTCCCAAGTTAAGCCAAGAGCTAGGTATGTGTACAATATTGTTTTCCAAGTGTTTGGATTATAAGAAAATTTTCTGTAATGGTAGAAATGTTCCACGTTGCACTGAACTATAGTTTAGCAGTCATGAGCCACAATAACTATACCTTTAAATTGATAGATGTAGCTGTAGTCACCATATTAACCAGTGCAGTTATAGAATTTTCCTTAATGGAATTTATGTACACTAAAATAGCAAATTTTTAGTATTTCAACACATCACTATGAAAAAAAAAAAATTGTGTGTGTGTGTGGTAGGAGGGCTTGTGAAATTTTTATTTCCCAGGCTTTTCCCTCCACACATTTGCAGTTATTTTTATGTTTGGTGTTGGTAGACTAAAAAAATAAAGCAAATGTATTGGTTGGTTCTTCTTTCTCCTGGAGCAAGCAGATGGATTACATTCTGAACTATGGATTGTGTCTCTAGGAATCCAGCTGAAAAAGGTGCAGGAGCAGCGTGAGCAAGAGGCCAAGCGTGAGCCAGTGGGGAATGACGTGGCTACCATCCTGTCCCGGCGCATTGCAGTGGAATACAGCGATTCAGATGATGATTCTGAATTTGATGAAAATGACTGGTCTGACTGAGCCAGCAGGTGGTCAGCTCAGCAGGGAGACTGGCTGCCAGCCAGGAGACCATGTGTCCTGAAAATCTCTGCTGGTCTCAACACCCAAATAGTAGTATTATAATCCTGTAGTTTAGAAACTTTTTTTTGTATTGATAACGTGATAATTGCTTTTGCACATCCAAATATTCTGGGGTTTTTTTTCTTCAGTATTTACTGTGTAATACTTAAGTGCCACTAAACATAGCAAACCAAGCTACACACAAGGAAATATGCCGTTAACTATTGCGTTGTCCTGAAAACAACATTTTGCTTCCTTTTTCTTGGCCATGAAAGTATTTAGTGCAGTTTAGGTTTACTCTTATGGACCATTATAACTGCAAACTTGTTGTGTGTTTGTGAAATTGTTAGGTCTCTGCAAGATTAAAGGCTGTGCGTCAGAGTGATGTCTCCCAGTCAGTGATACTGCTCTACCTTTTTTCCTTTTTTAAATGTGTTTCAAAAGAAGTTAGTTCTAAAAAGATTTAATAAGCAAAGGCGAATCAAATGTTTCTGCTTTCAGTTTCTTGGCTTGGTAGCCTGTGTATGGATTTTAATGTTCTGCTGAATAATTTTATTTCCTCTGCACTCTTATCAAACATGAACTTGGAAGGGCCCCTTTTCAAGCAGGATTCCCTGTGTTTATTCATGAAGTAAATGCTGGGGGCGGGGGGGGGGGTTGGTGGAGTTTTGTTCTTGTTGTTATTGGTTTTGTTTGTGTGTGTGTGTGTGTGTGTGTGTGTGTGTGTGTGTGTGTGTGTGTGTGTGTGTGTGAGAAGGCTCTGGCAGCTCAGTAATCATGGGAAAGAATAATAGGGTTCTTTTCCCTCTGGGAACCTTTGGGGTGATGGTCAGGACTCTTCATGGCCTTCACAGCTCAGGCAGCAGCCAGCAGAGCAGACAGGAGGAGGCAGGGCTGCAAGGCAGAACTGGGCAGAGCCGCCAAGCATCAGCCTGGGGTGCCATGGTCTGCTCCTTTTGATTTTGTCAGGGGCCATTTCCTAACAAAGCCACTTGGCATTCATCCCATATCAGCATGTTACTGAGCTTGCTGCAGATCATAGTTCATACCACTTGGTCTGGATTTTAAAAGCTTAGACAGATACCTCCTATCCAAGGATCTTGGGCCAGATTGGGAAGCCATCATTTTTAGGGCCTCATTCCATACTGGAAGCACACACTTCCTTTTTTCTTATGATGTCGTTGGCACATGTGATTGGAAAAGCACTGCACAAACTGACCTGCCAAGACCCACAGCTATTGTAGCAGCTCACCTTCACTCACCTCGATCTCCCCTGCTCTCCTCTGGAACCTCAGGACTTGATTCCCGGGGGGAGAAGGCACACCTTTGGAATATTCATGTTGACAAGTTCTGAGGACATCAGCTGACTCCCATCTCCCATGTGTGTCCCCTGAGTGGGACCTTGTGTGGCTTGTGGGTGGCCATGCAAAGAGTCTTAAGCTGGACCTTTGAGTTTTCGTCACATCAAAGGTCAGAGAAGTGTGCACTCTGCATCCCTGTTCTAGACCTTACTCTAATTTGTCTGAGTCTTGGCAGCTATAACGGCTGTTTTGGACATGTGCCTCTTGCATTTCTGCTTCTTGGAACTAGTCACCATAATTTTATTTAATATAAAGAATGGTTATTATTGAACCTTTAAATCCATATCTTTAGTTTCTCTGTTTTTCCTTCAAGGTAGAGAATGCCTGTGTTAGGATTTTCACCACTTTTAGGCTTATTTTGTCTCTGTTACAGTATTTTTTAAGGAGCTACCTATAAATTTCTAGAGCTTAAAACTGGTTGTAGTTCTTTCTTCTTTACATACTCTTTGTTTCTACTATCTTTGTCAGGCTTTCTTTTATTTATATCTTATTACAATAAAGTTAGTGATACTTTATTAATAAATATTCATGAGCCTAGTAATTTCTATTTGTCTTCATGTAGTTGAATTCACAAGTTATTTTCAACTTGATTTTCTGACTAGTGCAAAAATTTTTGTCCTGATGTGTTATTTTAGCCTTTAAAAGAATGAAAAATTACTAAAATTCAATTTAGATTACTTTTGCGGCAGTCTTTCTCAGTTAATTTGGTTTACTTTAAAACTGAATCCAAACTTTTTCTAACATGGAAAAAAGAGTATCTCATTTTCAAAAAATACCAAAACAAATGAAAAAATATATTTGGAACCTATTTCATGTGAGTTCATCATTTTAAATGGTTATGTAATATCAGGTTATTTTTGAATTATCCACATTTTGTTTCTCCACACATATTTTAGATTATTTCTTAATAATCATTTTGGGGGGCTTAATGCTTTATAGTACAGTCACTGACATATGCATATAGTTTCACTATATACTAGGCTCCCAAAGTTTTTTTTCCGCTCCTCCCTCCTCCTCCCCCAGTATCCTTTGCTTTGGTGCAATACACCATGTTTCATGTTTCACTAACAAGCATTTTTTAAAAATCATATATTTAGACAGAGGATAGGACAATGTACTATCCATTAGTTACACAAATGATTTTCTGTTTTAAACCCCAAACCATCATATTTGGTGTACTTAGGTTTTTTTTTCTTTAGTGTATATTCTGTTAGAGAATTAACATTTTATCTCAGAATGTTATTTTTAGAATATCCAAATCTTTGCTGAGAACAAAATGACTAGGTTGTTAAAGTTTTGTAATGATTTGCAACTGAAATACATGATGCATTTTAATCCATTAAAGACTAGTGGGAATGTATCAGCCAGAGTAGTGAGTAATTTTTGTTTTATAAATCAGAAAGAGTATCTGTTATCTTGCAATATTGTCAATACTATTGTAAATTGAATTTAAAGTGGTATTAAAAAACACCTATTAAACAATTTTTATCTGTTTGTATATCTTAATATAGATTATGTACAAGTTAACATCTAAATAAAATTAGACTTTTAACCCTAAAATGCTTTGCTTATTTATGGCAATGGTGTATGTTTAAATATTGATGATGAGAGCATTTGGGATTAGTGTGAATTATAAATGAGAGTTTTTATTATTTGATGATGAGAAGATACCAGTCTCATTTCTACTTAAATTTCAGCATTATCTTTGTAACCAGGATTTGTAGAGGATTCTAGTTGCTCAGGGGAGAGTTGATATAGTTAGAAACATAAAGGCATCCTGTTGCTGCAGCTCCATGTTCAGAAGACAGAAGTGTCTCAAAAATACCCAGTCTCCATGACAATAGTGACTAATGCCCTGTGGCAGCTACTTCTCAGACAATGTTTTCATTGTCTTAAAGTTTAATGAGTTGACATTGGCTTACAATAGTAGAAAAGTTTGGATTAAAGTTTCATACCTGTATATATGTTTATACAACTCATCTCACCAATCACCCAAATTCTTACAACAGAGACCCTTCATCTGCTCCTACTCCTCCCACTCCTCAGGTAATGAGAGTTGCCACAGACTGAGTCAGTTTGGTTGTTATTATTTGGCAAGTTCATTTATTTTAGTTACATTACACATGTAAGTGAAAGTATTCTGTAGTTGTCTTTCACTCTTTATTTCACTTAATACTTTAAATTATTTGTGATCGCCAGGACTTTACTGCTCTAGGTTGGTTTTTCAGATAGAGACACCACTGCACTGAGGGCAGGGAGGGCAGGTTTTAACTTGGACCTTTAGCATGGCAAAGAAACACCATCCCAGAGAAGCAATCTTGCCAGCCCTTATACATGTGTTTTTGTGAGAAAGAGAGACACCACAGCACCTTTCAACTCTGCAAATGTGCTGGGGACTCACCCAGAAAGAAAGAATATTTATTGATGACCTTTTCTCCTAGTAGTTTTGGGTTGTGTTTTAAACATGACTAAAATGTTTTAGGGACTCTGGGTTTTATTAGATCCCTCTGAAAGGATATAGCTTTTATTTGAAGGGAAATAGCATGACTCAACTTTATGTCCTAGCTCTTCTCCTTACCTGAGAGCAGAAATTTCATAAGATGTTCCAGCTCAGCCAGGCTGCTTTGGGTCTGCCTTGCTTATGTTACCTATATTAACCAGAGATTCAGACAGTTTGACATCAACCCTGGCTTTCCTTTCTAGCATTATTCCTTATTTTCTCTCTACTCTGGTCACTGTGAGTTGATCCTCCTAGTTTCTACATTAGTGAGACTATAGTGGAATCAGTAAAGCTATGGGTTTTTGTTCAAGTTTAGCTGATCTGCTTGGCAGGAGAGAGAGAGCCTGTCCTAGGCAAACAGCCACTAAGGAACAGGAAATGCTCCCAAAGCCTTTTGCACCCAAGCATCAGCTTTCCTCTGGTGTCTTTGTTTTTAACTTCCCTCCACTACCCTCAGTGGTTCTGAAGCACATTTTTTCCAGTTTCTCAGGGTTGTCTGTGAAGAATAGGTCTGGAATAGCTTCTCCATCCCCAGAAGCCCTGTGCTGTAAATATTTGATTCAGTGTTTATTTTTGAAAATATTTTATATGTAATTCTTTTTAAAAGGCAGAGTGCTTTTTAGTACCAAACTATAACAAATGTCCAATGTCTAGGTTTTTTTTTTCTGCCAAGCAAACTCATTTTTGCAGGGACCTGGAATTAAAATGTGTGGCATCTGTACTTAAAAAAGTTGTCTCCAAGGACCTTCTGACCCTTACTCAGAATATTCCTGGTACAGGCAAAACCAGCACATAAACAAGATGGGGGTTGAAGCTACTCTAACTGCCAACCTTAACCCCAGTCTTTTAATTTTTATGTCTACCAAATAGCTGTAATGCTTTCACTGTTAGAAATTTAAATTTAGACCCATCTTGGATGGCGCGAGAAGAAATTATGTTAAGTGAGCTAAGTAAGAAAGATAAAGATGAGTATGGGATGATCCTACTCATCAACAGAAGTTAAGAAAGAAGAACAGAAAGGGATAAGAAAAGCAGGATCTGACTAAACTGAGAGTAGGGCACCAAAGTAAAAACCCTGTGGTGAGGGGGAGGGTGGACATTCGGCTTCCCGGGGTGGCAGGTGGGGTGGGGGTGGGTGGGTGTGATGGGACAGTCTTTTGGTGGTGGGAATGGTGTTTATGTACACTCCTATTAAATTGCAGTCATATAAATCACTAATTAATATGAGAGGGAAAATTGTATGTCTTGAACTTTTTAAAACACAGACTGAGTCGTCTTTTTAATACATAGGCTGAATCTTTGATATGTTGACTCTCTCAAAAGCCTAGACCAGGGAGAACAGAAGCAACCAGTGGCACAGCTATATACAAGATGCTGCGTATTATACAGCAAACCCTAACAAAGGGACCTTTCAAAGTTAACCCAGTTACCAAATAATGTGATTACAATAACTATCCATTGTCTTCTTGAACCCTAAGACAGCAGGAACCTCACATTTCCACTATGGAGCCTATATTGCCCCCAGTCCTGGAACCTTAGGGTGGGGCACACATTTCCTGCATGCTTCTCTCAATTCATATCAAATAATATTACATCCACTGATTGCAACCTAATCAATGCAATGAGTGCTACCCCAGCATGCTTCACTTCAGACTGTCGAGAGACTTCAGGTATGGAATGACAACCCTTCAGCTTCATTACTCAGGTGAGACCTTTCCTTTCATAGTATTCTCTAATTCCATTTCAGGTGGTTCAATTCCTAACAAAGTCCCAAAACCTAGATATAGATCAGGTCCCCTGAGATAGAGCATATGTTCACACGTATCCATAAACTAGGGCAAAATATATACTTGAAAGCAGAAGTACACTAAAGTTTGCAGTGAGTACCCCCCAAAACTTCATCTGCACTATTCCAACCTTCAGGTCAATGATTGTTCTTCTTTGGCTTTGTATGTTAACTCTCTTTTCAGACACCAGGTTTCAGATGCCAGCATGATACTGACCAGACTTCCCTGGACAGACAACCTAACCCCACCAATGTGTCCTGGAGCTCTGCTTCCCCAGAGCCCCTCCCTAGTAGGGAAAGAGAGAGGCAGACTGGAAGTATGGATGGACCAGTCAACGCCCATGTTCAACGGGGAAGCAATTACAGAAGCCAGACCTTCTACCTTCTGCAACCCACAATGACCCTGGGTCCATACTCCCAGAGGGATAGAGAATGGGAAAGCTATCGGGAGAGGATGGGATATAGAGATCTGGTGGTGGGAATTGTGTGGAATTGTACCCCTCCTATCCTACGGTTTTGTTAATGTGGCCTTTTTTAAATAAATAAAATTTTAAAATAATAATAATTAAAAAAAATAAATTTAAATTTAGGGAGAGTCGGGCGGCAGCACAGCGGGTTAAGTGCAGGTGGCGCAAAGCGCAATGACTGGCATAAGGATCCCAGTTCGAGCCCCCAGTTCCCTACCTGCAGGGGAGTGGCTTCACAAGTAGTGAAGCAGGTCTGCAGGTGTCTATCTTTCTCGCCCCTTCTCTGTCTTCCCTTCCTCTCTACATTTCTCTCTGTCTTATCTAACAATAATGGCATTAATGATGACAATAACAATAATAATAACAACAAGGGCAACAAAAATGGGGGAAAAATAGCCTCCAGGAGCAGTGGATTCGCAGTGCCGGCACCAAGTCCTAGCAATAACCCTAGAGGCAAAAGAAAGAAAGACAAAGAAAAAGAAAAAAATTTAAATTCAGGAATAAACCTAAACAAATTTTCTTTTCTTTTTTTCTGCCACTGGGGCCTTGGGACTGTACAACAAATCACCCATGCCTAGTGGCCTTATTTTTTTCTTTCTTTCTTTCTTTGGTATTGGTCTGCTTCTAAGACCCCTTCTGTTGCTTTGCTTGCTGCTGTGGTCTATTTACATAATCAGTTTTCATTGGTTTAATCCCCACTGGTTCTTGTGCTTTTTCCTTCTCCCCACCCCCTATCCTAAGTACTTCCTCTTCCTGACACTTCCGCCTCAGGAGATATATAAGGACAGGATTGTGATTAGAGATAGCTAGATCACACTGCATTCCCAGTAAAGATTGAACTGCGGTTCCCAGCTCAGCCATGAGTCCCTGGTCATCTCTCTCCCGCCCGCTAAGCTAGCCCGAAATTAGACACCTGCAGGACTTTCTTTACCACTTCTGAGGCTTTCCCACTGAAGGTGGGGAGCTGGGGCTAGAGCCCAAATCTTTGTGCATGGTAATATGTGCACTTAACCAGGTGTGCCATTACCTGGCCCTCTATTTACTTTTATTGTCAAGACTCATACAAAGAAATAAAAGGGTCCCATGATGTGGATGTTTACGAACCACTTCTTGATATCACTACTTCTTGAGGTTGAGAAGTGTTTCCACTGTAAGCAGCTCACTTTATGCACTAATTACATATTCTGTGAAGGCAGTACTAATGTAAGCTATGTCAGAATGTTGAGAAGACTTATAGCCTTAATCTGGAGGTGTGAGGAACTCATAATGGTATCTTGACAGGGACCAAGAGGATAAAGAGATTTGCCTTCAAAGTAGAATTTCTCCACAAAGCTGACACCTGGACCTCGGCTTGCCAAAACATAATAGCTCTGTTGTGAATATCTGCATATGTCACCTTTCAAAACCCTGCACTGCCTTCTCCCTGTATGCTTCTAGTTTTAGTAATTAGCTGTAAATACATCACTGAGCTAGTTAGAGGTGCCGAATTGATAGATGATTTGCCATACAGAAAAAAATTAAGTAAATGTGCTCTTTGAAAGTAATTTAAAATATCCCAAGTGGTACTTACCACTGGAAGTGTCAGTTAAGAGCTTTTACCATTCAGTAGAATGTACTTTGCTGCCACCACACTTGGAAATGTGTGATTTTGCACTTCCCTGGACAAGACACCATCTGGTGTGTGTGTGTATGCTGTTGGCTCCACATCTCCTTC
This sequence comes from Erinaceus europaeus, assembly GCF_950295315.1. NCBI lineage: Eukaryota > Metazoa > Chordata > Mammalia > Eulipotyphla > Erinaceidae > Erinaceus > Erinaceus europaeus. Next base: position 121,321,897 of record NC_080166.1, on the reverse strand, counting down.
TACCTTTTGCAACCAAGACTTAGAGATCTTGACAATCAAGTAGTTCCTTTGAGATGCCTTTTAGTAGCTCAAGGATCTGGACATTTGTTTGGTTTGCAAGTGGGAAAGTTTCCACGCCAGATGTGTTGAGGTCTCAGAAAAGTAGCAGAAGGAGGTGTTTTGGGTAGATCTCTCATCACAGCCCCCATTTTCCTATTGCCACATGTGTCCACATGTCACTCTTGCTCTTAGCCCTCCTCCACCTTAGCCCGGGCCTCTTCCTCATAGTGACCTGTGGTGCCTGGAATGCTTCATGTCCTGTCACTGCTTCCAGTGTATCCCAGCTGCCATTCCCTTCCTCCTCTTGCAGAGCTGTCACCAACTCCCTGCTGCTGTTATCCCCTGCCCTACTAGGTTCCAAGCGCACACTGGTGCTTTAGAAACATCACAGTGAACCAACTGTACTGGGACAGGGTATACATTTCATTGGGCTGAGATGTTGCTAAATACTGTCTGCTTGTTGACACTTCACTGAGTCTGAGTTTTCTCAGGGTGGCTCCCATCCCACCCACATCAGAATTATGTGGGATGCATGGCAAAATGCAAATTGCAGGCTCCAGCTCAGACTTTCTGAATCAAACCTTGATTTGGGGGTCATATAGGCCTTGGTTTTATCCAGTAACCTGCAGTAATTCTTAGGCACACTAGAGTTTGAGAAGCATCTGGGTGGCCTTGCTAGGTAGAGACCTCAGATGCCACCTGCAGTGACCCAGCTAGTGAGTGACCCAAGTTAGTGGACCCAGCTACTGAGAGGACCAGATAGACTTGGCACCAACCAGACCCCACCATGGTCCAAGGTGCACACCATTCTTTTTATTTTTTTTTTGCCTCCAGGGTTATTGCTGGGGCCTGGTGCCTGCATTACAAAACCACTGCTCCAGGTCAGTCAGTGGCACAGTATGTTAAGCGCACGTAGAGTGAAACGCAAGGACCAGTGTAAGGAATCCGTTTCAAGCCCTTGCTCCCTACCTGCAGGGGAGTCGCTTCACAGGCAGTGAAGCAGGTCTGCAGGTGTCTATCTTTCTCCCCTCCTCTCTGCCTTCCCCTCCTCTCTCCATTTCTCTGTCCTATCCAACAATGATGACATCATCATCAACAACAACAATAATAACTACAACAATAAAACAACAAGGGCAACAAAAGGGAAAATAAATAATTTTTTAAAATTTAAAAAAAGATAAAGCATCTGTGCTTATATATAGCATTAATCACTTCAAAACCACTGCTCCTGGAGGCCATTTTTTCCCCAATTCTGTTGCCCTTGTTATTGTTGTTATTATTATTGTCACTGCTGCCATTGCTGTTGGACAGGACAGAGAGAAATGGAGAGAGGAGGGGAAGACAGAGAGGGGGAGAGAAAGAGAGACACCTGCAGACCTGCTTCACTGCTTGTGAAGCAACCCCCCTGCAGGTGGGGAGCCGGGGGCTCGAACCGGGACCCTTACGTCAGTCCTTGCGCTTTGCACCAATGTGTGCTTAACCCATTGTGCCACTGCCCAGTCCCCAGTGCCCACCACTCTTATGCTTGATGAGGTGCAAGGTGGGTACCCCTAGGGCCCACAGGAGTGATCAGTATTGTACTTAGCAGGTTGGCTTTATGCTAGATCTTAGTGGGGGAGCAGGATTTCTATCAGAATTTTGAGCAGCTACTCCTTCACTTCCAAACCCATCGAGCTGAAGCACTGAATCACCTCAGCACTGATGAGCTGGACGGTGCCACTGACATAAATATTGACCACAAGTTGTCCGCTGGCAGTAGCTCTGTGGTGAAAGCACAGAACTTGAGTGTGTGAGGTCCTGGACTTGATCTCAGACATCATATGTTTCTCTAGTATTATTATTTTTTTTGTGCATGGGTAATCTCATGATCCAGGAGCAGATTAAATAGAATCTCTTAGGGTTCCATCCTCTAGCCCCAGAGGAAGAGGGTTGCTAGGGTCTGATCTCTGCCTGTGGGCTTACCCCCACTGATATCACTCCCTGACTGGAGTGACTGCTGCTCTGTACCTACTGCTGTGGGGTCTTTGAGGCTGGATGATGGAGCCAACACACATATCCCACCACCATGCTGGAAGTCTAGTGCTCTTCTAAGTCTGCCTTCTCAGCCCGATCCTCTGCCTGGCTCCTCTTTGCTTGCCAATACCCCTCTTGATCCATCCATCCGGCCAGCTCCTGGCTGTGGGGCTCTTTCCCCACCAGAGGAGATGAATGAGGCAATAAATAACAGTGACAGGAACTCTCACCCCTGGCCCCTGTGGGTATGGGCAGCATCAAAGGAGCCATGAAAGAAGCAAAAGACTTCATTGATTGCCTCTGGGTCAGGCCTAGACAAAGGCGCTTTTGTGGGGGCTGGCAATGGCTAGTCTTGGGACAGTGGCTACAGAAAGCTGTCCCTCTTCCTCGCAGTGGTCAGTCTGATCACCTGATAGTGGCAGACAGAGCTCCAGCCCTTGCCCCCGTAAATGTCCTTTCTCACTTATGAACTGATTTGAAATGGCAAACAATAAATGCTCTCAGATTGGCTCATACCCTATCATCATGGCTATTGCTCCCTGCTCTCTGCTGAGGCAATAACCCAAGGGAAGGGTTTGTAGCCTGGAGAGTTTTGCCTTTACTGAAGAGAAGATGGTGTCTGTGGTATTTGGTGGGCTCAGGGCACAGGGTCAGGATAGGGAGTCTGTCTCCCTTCCTGTCTGCCTACTGGACTCTTTCCAGCCAAACCAGGAAGCAGCCTGTCTATTCTGCTGCAAGAAAGAGTCTGAAAGTAGGTTAACAGATGTCTCTGCTGGTCATACAGGAGGGGGCCTCCTGCACTAGACTCCTGGGTGGGGACTCTCTGGGGGAGATAGGAGGGTATGGGTGCTTGAGGGCTCAGCCAGAGGGAAGCAGGAAGCCTGACCCACGCTTAGACCTGGGGCCTTAAGCACAGGGTCTGAGGAGGCCTGGTCACCTTTTCTCAGAGACTCTCAGGGATAGATCCCAGTGCAGAAGGCATTAAGGGTTAGGCTCATCTGACACCCTTATCCCTGCAGGGCTCCCCCAGCTTCCTCAGGGGCCTCACTATCACTTCATATCTTCAAATGCTGTGTGACAGCTTTGTAGTGGCTTTTCCTCCACCCTCCCTAAAAAGAACACGCCCTTCTGAGTTCTGGGTTCTTGGTGGACTTTATACAAGGATTGGAAGTCTTCTGTGCTGCAAAGAGAAAGAAATGGTGAACCCTGATTCCTGTCTTCCTTCTTCCAGGACCTTATAGAGGGAGGTGGTCTTCTAAAGCTTCTAAATGTCCTCAGGACTAACCAACCCTTTTTAGGGGCCGCCTCCCAGTGTGTCTATGGCCAAACACTGCCCTCTAGTGGGAAGATGGTTGTTTTCCCCAATTTTTTATTTGTGAATAGGGGGTTAGAATACTTTAAATTACAAAGTAATTTTAAATTATCCACAACAAAAGTTCTGTGTCCCCACCCTCCCACCTCCCAGAGATAACCACCATATTTCTCACAAGTCTTAGAAATAGTTTGCTTGCTTGTGTGTGTGTGTGTTTTGTTGTTGTTATTGTTGGTTTTGTTGCAAGTTTATCAGTTCTTCAAATTTCACATATGAGTGAAATCATCTGGTAGTGGTCTTTCATTTCTTTTTTTTCTTTTTATTTAAGAAAGGATTAATTAACAAAACCATAGGTTAGGAGGGGTACAGTTCCACACAATTCCCACCACCCAATCTCCATATCCCACCCCCTCTCCTGATAGCTTTCCTATTCTCTATCCCTCTGGGAGCATGGACCCAGGGTCGTTGTGGGTTGCAGAAGGTAGAAGGTCTGGCTTCTGTAATTGCTTCCCCGCTGAACATGGGCGTTGACTGGTCGGTCCATACTCCCAGGCTGTCTCTCTCTTCCCCTAGTAGGGTGTGTCTCTGGGGAAGCTGAGCTCCAGGACATATTGGTGGGGTCTTCAATCCAGGGAAGCCTGGCTAGCATCCTGATGGCATCTGGAACCTGGTGATTGAAAAGAGAGTTAACATACAAAGCCAAACAAATTGTTGAGCAATCACGGACCCAAAGCTTGGAATAGTGGAGAGGAAGTGTTAGGGGGGTACTCACTGCAAACACTAGTGTACTTCTGCTTTCAGGTATATATTTTGCAGTAGTTTACGGATATATGTGAACATATGCTCTCTCTCACAGAAACTGGTGTATATCTAGGTTTTGGGACTTTGTTAGAAAGTGAACCACCTGAGATAGAATTAGAGTATACTATGAAAGGAAAGGTCTCACCCGAGTAATGAAGCTAAAGGGTTGTCATTCCACACGTGAAGTCTCTGGACACAGTCTGAAGTGAAGCATGTTGAGGTGGCAATCGTTGTGTTGGTTAGGTTGTGATCGGCAGATGCAATATTATTTTATATGGATTGGGAGAGGCATATGGGAAAGTGGGCCCTATACAATGGTTCTAGGACTGGGGGAAGTAGAGGCTCTATAGTGGAGATGTGAAGTACCTGCTGTCTTAGGGTTCAAAAAGACAATTGATAGTTAATGTTATCATCCCATTATTTGGTAATTGGGTTAACTTTGAAAAGTCCTTTTGTTAGGGTTTTCTGTGCTGTACCCAGTATCTTGTATATAGCTGTGCTATTGGATGCTTCTAATCTACTTGGTCTAGGCTTTTGAGAGAGTCTGCATATCAATTATACAGCCTATATATTGAAAAGATTCAGTTTGTGTTTTGAAAAACTTCGAGACATACAATTAATTTTCCCCCTCTCATATTAATTAGTGATTTATATGACTACATTTAACTAGGAGTGTACGTAAACACCATTCCCACCACCAAAAGACTGTGACCCATCCCTCCCACCCACTCCCACCCCCCACTGGCCCAGGAAGATGCATGTCTACCCCTCACCACTGGGTTTTTACTTTGGTGCCCTACTTACAATTTGGTCAGGTCCTGCTTTTAGTTTCCCTTTCAGATCTTCTTCCTCAACTTCTGTTAATGAGTGGGATCATCCCATACTCATCTTTATCTTTCTGACTTAGCTCACTTAACATAATTCCTTCTAGCTCTGTCCAAGATGGGTTGGGTCAGAGAGGGTGGGTTCATTGTTCTTGATAGCTGCATAGTATTCCATTGTGTATATATACCACAGCTTTCTCAGCCACTCATCTGTTGTTGGGCACCTGGGTTGCTTCCAGGTTTTAGCTATTATGAATTGTGCTGCTATGAACATAGGAGTACACACCTCTTTTTGGTTGGGTGTTATGGAGTCCTTGGGGTATAACCCCAGGAGAGGAATTATTGGATCATATGGAAGGTCCATGTCTAGCCTTCTGAGAGTTTTCCAGACTGCTCTCCACAGAGGCTGTACCAATTTACATTCCCACCAGCAATGTAAAAGGGTTCCTCTGTCGCCACAACCTCTCCAGCATTTGTTGCTGCTGTCCTTTTTGATGTATGCCATTCTTATAGGAGTGAGGTGGTATCTTAGTGTTGTCTTAATTTGCATTTCTCTGACCATCAGTGACCTAGAGCAGTTTTTCATATGTTTGTTAGCCTGTTGGATCTCCTCTGAGGTGAATGTTTTGTTCATATCCTCTGCCCATTTTTGGATGGGGTCATTTGCTTTTTGGGTGCTAAGTTTGCTGAGCTCTTTATATATTTTGGTGATTAGTTTCTTGTCAGATGTGTGGCATGTGAAGATCTTCTCCCATTCTGTGAGGGGTCTCTTTGTTTTTTTAATAGTTTCTTTGGATGTGCAGAAGCTTTTCAATTTGATGTAGTCCCATTGGTTTGTTTCTGCTTTAGTCTTCCTTGCAATTGGGTTTGATTCATCAAAGATGTCCTTGAGGTGTAGGTGGGAAAGTGTTTTACCAATGTTTTCCTCTAAGTATTTGATTGTTTCTGGTCTGACATCTAGGTCTTTGATCCATTTGGAGTTGATTTTTGTTTCTGGTGAGATTAAGTGGTTCAATTTCATTCTTCTGCATGTTACAACCCAGTTTTCCCAGAACCATTTATTGAAGAGAGCCTCCTTTTTCCATTTAATGCTTTGGGCCCCCTTATCAAAGATTAGATGTCCATAGGTGTGGGGATTTATTTCTGGGCTTTCAATTCTGTTCCACTGGTCTGTGTGCCTATTTTTGTTCCAGTACCATGCTGTTTTTATGATGATGGCTTTATAATATAGTTTAATGTCTGGGAGTGTGATGCCTCCATTTCTGTTTATTTTCCTTAAGATGGTTTTGGCAATTCTAGGTGTTTTCAGGTTCCAGATAAATGATTGTAGTGTTTGTTCTATTCTCTTAAAGAAGCTTGGTGGAACTTTGATGGGTATTGCATTAAATTTGTATATGGCTCTGGGGAGAATATTCATTTTGATGATATTTATTCTTCCAATCCATGAGCATGGGATATCTTTCCATTTCTTGGTATCAGTTTCTATTTCCTTGAGTAGCGACTCATAGTTTTCAGCATACAAGTCTTTCACTTCTTTGGTCAACTTTATTCCTAGGTATTTGATTGATTCTGCTGAACCAGTAAATGGGAGTGATTTCTGGATGTCTTCTTCTTCAGATTTAGTGTTTGCATAAAGAAATGCCACTGATTTTTGTACATTGATTTTGTAGCCTGATACCTTGCTATATTGCCTAATAACTTCCAGTAGTTTTCTGCTGAATTCTTTAGGTTTTTCTATATATACTATCATATCATCTGCAAATAGTGAGAGCTTGACTTCTTCCCTTCAAATCTGTATTCCTTTGATTTCTTTCTCTTGCCTGATTGCTATGGCAAGAACTTCCAATACTATGTTGAAGAGTAACGGTGACAGTGGACAGCCCTGTCTAGTCCCCAATCTGAGGGGAAATGCTTTCAGCTTCTGTCTATTGAGTATGATGTTGGCTGTAGGTTTGCTATATATAGACTCCACTATCTTGAGGAATTTCCCATCTATTCCCATTTTTTGTAGAGTTTTGAGCATGAATGGGTGTTGGATTTTGTCAAAGGCTTTCTCTGCATCTATTGAGATAATCATGTGGTTTTTGGCTTTGCTTTTATTGATGTGGTGAATGACATTGATATGGATGTTGAACCAGCCTTGCATTCCTGGGATGAATCCCACTTGGTTGTGAGGAACAATCTTTTTGATATGTTGCTGTATCCGGTTGGCCAAGATCTTGTTTAATATTTTGGTATCTATTTTCATCAGAGATATTGGTCTATAGTTTTCCTTTTTTGTTCTGTCCCTATCAGCTTTTGGTATCAGGGTGATGTTGGCTTCATAGAAGGTGGAAGGGAGTATTCCTGTTTCTTCAATCTTGTAGAAAAGCTTAAGAAGTATGGGTACTAACTGTTTCCTGAAAGTTTTATAGAATTCATTTGTGAAGCCGTCTGGTCCAGGACTTTTGTTGTTGGGGAGGTTCTTAATAACGGTTTCAATTTCTTTGTCTGTGATTGGTGCATTTAGATTTTGTAGTTCTTCTTGGTTCAGTTTTGGAAGGGCATATGCTTCTAGGAATTGTTTCATTTCTTCCAGATTCTCTAGCTTGGTGGCGTATAATTCTTTATAGAAGTTTCGCAGGATTCTCTGGATTTCTGTGGTGTCAGTTGTGATATCTCCTGCATCGTTTACAATTCTATTAATTTGAGTCTTCTCTCTTTTTTGTTTGGTGAGTCTGGCTAGGGGTTTGTCAATTTTGTTTAATCTTTCAAAGAACCAACATTTGGCTTCATTGATCTTTTGTATGGTTCTTTTATTTTCGATGTTGTTTATTTCTGCTCTAACTTTAGTGATTTCTGTCCTTCTGGTTGCTTTAGGGCTCCTCTGTTCCTCTTCCTCTAAGTCCTTGAGGTGTGCCGTAAGGTCGTTCATTTGAGCTTCTTCTTGGTGTTTATTTAAGTTTGGAGAGTCCAAACTTATTTTTTTTTAAATATTTATTTTATTTATTTATTCCCTTTTGTTGCCCTTTTTTTATTGTTGTAGTTATTATTGTTGTTGTCGTTGTTGGATAGGACAGAGAGAAATGGAGAGAGGAGGGCAAGACAGAGAGGAGGAGAGAAAGATAGATACCTGCAGACCTGCTTCACTGCCTGTGAAGCGACTCCCCTGCAGGTGGGGAGCCGGGGTTCAAACCGGGATCCTTATGCCAGTCCTTGTGCTTTGCGCCACCTGTGCTTAACCCACTGTGCTACAGCCCGACTCCCTCTTCTTGGTGTTTAATATGTGATTGTATGGCTATAAGTTTCCCTCTCAGTACTGCTTTAGCTGTGTCCCAAATATTTTGATAGGATCCTTTCTTTATCCTTACTTCTTCTCATTGTGACTATGATGTGTCTTGGTGTCTTCAGGTCTGGGTTAATTCTGTTTGGTAGTCTCTGGGCCTCTTGAATCTTGATGTCCTTTCTGTTATTCAGGTCTGGAAAGTTTTCTTCTATTATTTCCTCTATAATGTTTGCTTCCCCTTCCTCTCTTTCTTCCTCTGGCAGGCCAATTATGCAAATGTTACTTCTTTTGAGATCATCCCATATGTCTCTGTTGTTGTTTTCAGTGTCTCTCAATCTCTTTTTCAGCTCTTTCACCTCTTTCTTAGTTTTCTCTAACTCATCCTCTGTCTGACTAATTCTGTTTTCTGCTTCTGTTAGTCTGCTTTCCCTTGCCTCAGCTTCTTTCTTCATTACAGCTATTTCAGCTTTCAGTTCTCTAATTGCCTCAAGATAATCAGTATTTTCCTTGGGAGTCTCAACTGTTGTTTCCCTAATACTGCCATTCCTTTCCTCCAATGTTGTTTTCATTTCTGTGATTAATAAGTTTATTATTGCTTGCATACTTTTCTTATCTATGGTTACTTCTGGCTGATTTGTAGTTTCTTCTGGGCTACTGTCTTCATTCATTGGAGTAGCAGTTTTATTTGTTTTTGATCTACCCATTTTTTTTTGATTTATGTGTTTCTTTTTTTATTCTCTGTTGTTCCTCAGTTGTTGTGTCTTGAGTACAAGCAACACTGTACTAAAAACCTTTATGACAATTGCACTCACCAACCTCAGGAATTACAGTAACAACTGAAGCAAGTATTGAAGCAGTTTAATCACTACCAGTTAGCCAAACAATTTCTCCAGTCCATGAAAAAATAGTAACCAAAGCCCAGTGAAGAAGAAAGAGAAAAGAAAGAAGGGATAGCAAGAATAGACAGTTATGTGAATCTACTATCCACTGTATATTCTAGGGGTAACAAGAGGGGTAAAGGAAGTAGAGCAGAGATACACACATAGAGAGTCCACTCTGAGTCAGATTTCTTCCCCAAAATAATTCACAAATTCAGAAAGGCAAGGAAGAAGGAAGGAAGAAGTGTATGACAAGATAAAAAAAAAAAAGAAAAAAGACACAAGAGAGAGAAGAGAGAAAAGAGATAAGAAAAAGAGCTATAATTAAAATGCAGTGAAAGGAAAGGTTTTTTTTGATTACTTTGTTTTTAATTTAATTTTTTTAATTAGCTAGGAGGAGGAGGGAGGGGACAGTCTGTAGAGGAGGTAGGAGTAACGAGACAAGTTCCTCCCACAATAGATAAGATGCCCACTACCCTAGCAATGAAAGATACCCTACGAGTTAATTCTGATCAACCTAAAGGGGGGGGAGATATATGCCTTTATATAATATTAATAATAAAATAAAGCAGGGTAAAAAAAAAAAAACCCGTCCCAGATTACCTCAAATCTCGTGATCAGAGGCAGCTGATTGTTAAGAAAGAGAAAAAAAACAAACAAAAAAAAAACAACCCTCCGGACTAGACAAGGATAGCTGAAATAGACAGTTATGTAGATCTACTATCCACTGTATATTCTAGGGGTAGCTAAAGGAGGAGGGGATGTTGAGCAGAGATACTCGCAGTGAGAGTCCAACTCTGAGTCAGAATTCTTCCCCAAAATAATTCCCAAATGTGTATCAGTGAATTCAAAAAAGCACACTGTTTGGTGGTGTGGGGGATGGGGCCTGTGGCTTTGGAAGCTGAATGATTAAGGAAGAAAGGATGACAAGAATGAGAAAAGGAAAAAAAAAAAAGAAAGAGAGAGAGAAAAAAGAAAAAGATAAGAAAAAGAACAGTCATAAAAGAGCAGTGAAAGGAAAGAGTTTTTTTTAATTTATTTATTTTTAATTATTTAATTAGCTATGCGGGGTGAGGTGGGGGGTTGGCTACTTAGAAAGAAAAAAGGCCATGGGTTTCAGAAGGATATAGACTTAGAATGAATGATACTCCCTGGTGGGACAGGAATTTTGGTAAAGAAAGGGGCTCAGCAGGGGAGCCTGCTAGGAGCTGGTCCCCAGGGACTTGTTATAGGGGGGGGAGGGGGAGGAGGTGTGTTTAATAATTTAAAAGAAAGAAAAAATTTTTTTCCCTTTTTTCCTACTCTATATTTTAACCCAAATTAAGTTATAGTCACCTCCTTGGTGTCACCGCTAGGACCCCTTATTGTCTGGCCTACTAAAGGCAGAATATCCTACTGTTTCCAGAAGATGTGGTCAGAGCTCAAGCCACTAGCAGCTTCTCAGTCCGCCATCTTCCGGGAACCCCTCAGTCTTTCATCTCTTTACTTATTTATCTAAGCATAACCACCTCCAGTTCCATCCATTTTGTCCCAAATGAAACAATGTCATCTTTTTTTGATTGCAGAGTAGTAGTCTATGGAATATATGTCACATAACTTCTTCTTTTTAAAAATGTTTATTTATTTATTCCCCTTTTTGTTTAATTGTTGTAGTTATTATTGGTGTCGTCATTGTTGGATAGGACAGAGAAATGGAGAGAGGTGGGGAAGACAGAGGGGGGGAGAGAAAAATATATACCTGCAGACCTACTTTACCGTTTGTGAAGCGATTCCCCTGCAGGTGGGGAGCCGGGGGCTTGAACTGGGATCCTTATGCCGGTCCTTGAGCTTTGTGCCACCTGTGCTTAACTCACTTTGCTACCGCCAGACTCCCATCACATAACTTCTTTAGCCAATCATCCATTGATGGACATTGAGGCTGCTTCTATTCTGTGGCTATTGTGAATAATGCAGCTATGAATATGGGGCTGCATGTGTTCCTTCAAATTAGTGTTTTGTGTCCTTTGGATAAATGCCTAAGAGTGGTATTGCTGGATTGTAGGGTAATTCCAATTTAATTTGTTTAAGGACTCTTTTTCTTCTTCTAGCGTTTGCCCTTCTTCCGTAGCCAGTCAACAGTGTCAGGTTGTGCCTGATGTAAAGTTTCGAGACCTCCTTTTCAGTCTCTCAAAGGGGCTGCACCAGTTTGTATTCCCACCAGCAGTGTAGCAGAGTCCCTTTTTCTCCAACACCTCTCCAACACTTGTCATTTCCTGTTTCGTTGAAGTAAGCCACTCTCACAAATGTGAGATGGAATCTCAGTGTGGTTTTTAATTTTCATCTCTCTAATAATAAGTGAATGGAGCATTTCTTCATGTGTCTGTGGGCCATGTGTATTTCTTCTTTAGAAAACTATCTGTTTAGTTTTTTGACCCACTTTTTTGGGAGATTAGTGTTACTTCTTTTGTAGATCTGTACCAATTCTGTATAGCTGTTTGATATCAGTTGCTTATTGGATATGTGGTGTGCAAATATCTTCTCCCATTACTGGGTTACCTTGTTATACTTGTGTAGTTTGATTTTGACCTGCTAATGTCCTTGTCCAGAGGAGATGCAATTAATGAAGCCAGAGCTCCCACTTTCTAAACCCCATAAAGAATTTTGGTCCATACTCTCAGAGGGGTGAATCTCAGGAGATGACTGGAGGACTCTGAAGGACCTAAAGAGAAAAGGGGGGGGGGGAGTAAGGACACTCAGAAGCTCAGAAGTAGAGGTGTGACTTTAAAAGGAAGAAAGCAGGACCACAGAAAAATGGGCAAAAGTATATAAATGTAGATAATCATATGAATAATAGTCAACCCATATCTGTGATATATGCAGTTTCCGATAGAGGGAATGGGAACTCAGAACTCTGGTGGCAGGAAAGGTATGCAATTATACCCCTGTTATCTTATACTTTTGTAAATTAATAAAGATATTAAAAATTTTAACATTTATTTATTCATTCCCTTTTGTTGTCCTTGTTTTATTGTTGTAGTTATTATTGTTGTTGTCATTGATGTCATCGTTGTTAGATAGGACAGAGAGAAATGGAGAGAGGAGGGGAAGACAGAGAGGGGGAGAAAAAGATAGACACCTGCAGGCCTGCTTCACAGTTTGTGAAGCGACTCCCCTGCAGGTGGGGAACTGGGATCCTTATGCTGGTCCTTGCGCTTTGCGCCACCTGTGCTTAACCCACTGTGCTACTGCCCGACTCCCAATAAAGAAATTTTTAAAAAGAAGCCATCTATGTCTGCCCTTTTCTTTGTAGAAGTTGTTGAATTGTGATTCAATTCCTTTATAGGGAAATTTTCATGGGTGACATGGTTCCTTGGCCTGTGTGTCAGGAACAAGCAGCTACACATGGCTCCATTTCTGTACATGTTTCTGTTTGTGCACATGGTTCGCCCTAGTGGTGAACAAGACTCTTCTTGCAGGCCCAGTCATTTGTGGATGGATATTTAGGCTACTTCTGTATTTTTTCTACTGTGAATAGTGCAGCCATGAATATGGAGGTGCATGCACCTTTTAAAGGAATTTGTGTTTTTTAAGAGTTATTTTACTTATTACATATGAAAGAGGGAGAGTGAGTTTCACATCACACACACACACACACACACACACACACACACACACACACACACACACACACACACATCAGAATATTACTCTGTTCCCTGTGGTGCCAGGAACTGAACTGGAACCCTCTGCCATGCAAGTCCTGTGCTGGACCAGATGAGCAAGTTCCCAGGCTGCTGTATTGTGTTTTTCTGTTTTTCAAATAAGTACACAGGGGTGGTATTAAAGAATTCAAGGTGCTTCTATGGGAAAATTGGAGGTTGTGTCTATATAGAGCATCCTGAGCCCTCTTAGATCCCTGCAGAGACAGTTAAAATAGTAGAATGACTATTGACCACTTTCATGTGTCTCCAGTTTGGGTCTAAGAGACAACTCTTCACACAGTGTAATATTCCTGTCAACAGTTCCATACGCTTCTCCAGTTTTGTGCTCTATTTTCAAAGATGTTGGAGTATTTGTTTTTATTGCCAGAAATAGAATTCAGCACAAAGAGACTAATAGGCTGTTGGAAGTCCTCTACATTCATTTAAATCAATGAAGCAAGTAGGGCGACTCTACTTAGGGCTTGGGGAGATTTTTTCTGAATCAGTGACTTGGATTCTAAATATGTCACAGTGTAAAAATCTCAGTGAAGAGTGGATGATCTGAGATGATCTTAATCATTTCCAAGTTCTAGTCAGTTCTGAAGTCAAAGGCCCTTGTGTGACCAGGCCTCATCAAATGTAGGCCTGCATTCATTTGTTCCTGGATTTCTCAGGGCTTTTGCCTAGGAAGCCAGCCTTGCAGTTTTGTTCTTGGACGTGACCTCCTCTCCTCCACACACATGCCCTTCATGCTGTCTGTCTTCTCCTGGATGAGCCAACCCATGGCCCGGGCATGCTCTCTCTAGCCCCAGAGCCTGGGCCCATTCTTTCTACCAAAAGCTTGCTCCTCAGGGCTGAAGCTTCAGGGAACAACCTGCGCTTTGGGAAAGGTCCACTCTCAGTCCGTGCTCAGTGAGGAAATTCAGGTAGGGAGGCAAGAAAGTGGGGTGAGTAGAACAGCCTGGATCCTGCAGCCTTGTGGGATTTGACCTTGCAGGGATGGGCAAAGCAGCTCAAGAAAAGGTGAGCTCAGGAGCTCTGCTGCTGCCAGATCTGTGCTGTCCTTCTGCCATGCAGCTCCCTGAAGACAGGGCAGAAGTGGAATGTCTGCCATTTGCAGCCAGGCAAGGGATACTTGCAGTGAGCAATGACCTTTCTGACAGAAGTTCCTCAGGTCAGGTCACCTGTGTCCTGTGTCTCCTCCACTTAGGTAGTTGTGCTGTAACACAAGCAGTTTTGTTTTCTGTACCCAAGGAGGTAGGGAGACTGCCTAGATGCAGAGCAAAGCTGGTCACTTATTGTTCCTGTGATCACTGGGTTCCCCAGAGATCAGAACAAATATGCCCTCAGAGCAGCAGCTTTTCCTCAGAGCAGGAGTTTATCCTCAGAACAAGAACTTGTCCTCAGAGTAGTGGTTTATCCTTGGAGCAGGGCTTTCTCCTCAGAGCAGTAGTTTGACACTTTCATTTTGGTAGTCTTTTTTCTTGCAGCCAAATGTATTTTTGGAAGCTAGGGTGGTGACTGTGTTTTCCACATTGGAAATGACTTATACAGGTTATTCTTAAACTACAGACTACACCACAGATTTCTGGTGTCTTATACCCTAAACTGACCCAACAAGTTAGAGCGGGGCCGTTACTGACTGACTCTAGGTGCTGCAGGTACAACTGGCTGGGTTGTCCCCACACTGAGGTCATTTTTGTCCTTGGTCACTACATTTATCCCTCTGAGGAGTGAGTCCCTCTCTCTGGAGTACGGTACGGGGAAAAGGCAAGGTACAGAATTTCCACCTCACTGTGTCTTGTGGCAGTGAATATAATTAGCTTCCTGATGTGTTTGGAGAAGTAGCTGAAATCATTGACTTGTAACATCAAAAGCTCTGGGTTTGTTTTTGCTCACTTTTCCAAATCTGGTGTGTGTGTGTGTGTGTGTCTTTTCATTGTTAAAAATAAACATAGCATGACAATTGCGACCTTGTCCACTTATAAGTACACAGCTTGGAGTCCTTAAATACATGCACTGTGCATGTATTTAAATACATGTACTTAAATACATGTACTGTAAATACATGTACTTAAATACATGTACTGTGCATCCATTGTGCACAGGTTACTCCAGAATCTTTTCATCTTCTGAAACAGGAACTCTATAGGCATTTTAAAAATATTTCTACACACCCACCCAACTCCTGGCAATGACCATCATGTGTTCTCTCTCCCTCTCTCTTTCTGTAATTGGTTGCTCTATCAACCTCTTATCAGTGGACCACATAATATTTGTCCTTTGGTCTCTGACTGATTCCACTTGGCATGTCTTCAAGTATGAACTGGTTTGTTTATTTTTCCTAGAGGGAAGGAGAGTTATCATGACCTTACTCTACCACTCATGAAGCTCCTCCATACAGGCGCTCCTATGTGGTGGCAGGGTCCTCACTCATGGTAAAGTGTGCGCTGTACCAGGTAACCTATCTCCCAACCCTTCTGAACTGGTTTTTGATTGTAAGCAGAATCTCTATCCAGTTGCTATGGGCCAAAGGAACGTGGGCTTTGGCCTTAGAGGGACCCAGCTGTTTATCTATCTCTGTTTTTCCTGGTTGTGTGACTTCAAATGATTTCCATAATGTGTCTGAGCTTCACTTTCCCCATAACTAGAGCTACTCAATACATAGCTCATAAAGATGCTGAAAGGGAGCTGGGGCCCTAATCGGGGAGTCCTGAGATTCCCAAACAGACTTGATGGGCCTAGACCTCGAGTAAATCCCTCTCTCCATTGTTACTGGTCATTCCTATCAGGAACAACACAATAGACCCCTTTATGGGCTCCCCTTAGGACGTTGCCCTCAACTTGGATCAACAATAGTAGAGAATGTTCCATCCTCCGAAGGGAGGATGGACAACATACTCTATGCTCCTCCTGAGGGAGATGGGTTGATACTATGGCAGCATGGAATGTTCCTACTGATGACCATAGAATGTGAACTCAGATCTAGAGGGATGCCAAGGTCACACAGGCTCCTAAGTTAATAATGGGCCCCAGATCACATCAAATTGATGGAGTTTACAGTCAATAATATTTATACTCCTTTCCCATATTAGGGAGCTACTCTTTTCTGATCCAGCTTTCTGGTCCTTGTCCCAGCCATGACATCATCTCCCCAGACAATAACTTGGATCTACCTGCATATCAGATTTCAGGTTCAGGCAACAACAGCAACAACAACAAACAACACTAGTATAGCTTTGAAATATAACTAAAATATGCCTAATAGCTACCTAGTCTGCGAAATGGAGGTTCCCCCCCCCCCCCCACAACACTTCATCTGCACTATTCCAGCCTTTAGGTCCATGACTGTTCAACAATTTGTTTGGCTTTGTATGTTAACTATCTTTTCAGCCACCAGGTTCCAGATGCTAGCAGGATGCAACTAGACTTCCCTGGACAGACAAACCCACCAATGTGTCTCGGAGCTCCAATTCCCCAGAGCCCTCCTCACTAGGACTGGGAGTATGCGACCTGTCAACGCCCATGTTCAGCAGGGAAGCAATTACAGAAGCCAGACCTTCCACCTTCTGCAGCCCATAATGATCTTAGGTCCATACTCCCAGAGGGTTAAAAAATAGGAAAGCTATCAGGGGAGGGGATGGGATACAGAGGTCTGGTAGTGGGAATTGTGTGGAGTTGTACCCTTCTTATTCCATGGTTTTGTCAATGTTTCCTTTTTATAAATAAAAAATTAAAAATTAAAAAAAAAGATGCTGAAAGGGACAGCAAACATAAGGTACCGGTGTTGGACAATATACATGCAGGATGTGACAGAGGCATGGTCTGTGCTCAGTACATGAGGGAAAGTAGAATGGGTGGACAGAACATCCACCTCCCCCAGTTATCCTGAATTCTGTCTGGAGGGACCCTTCATTAATCAGTCATTGGCTTGGAGTCTGGGAAGGACTCAGTTGTGCACAAGCTGGGTGAGCTATGGGCCTGGGTCCTCAAGAGGCACACCTACTACCATCAGACAGAGTTCAGTCTACCCCTATCTTCATGGAAGTCTTCATGGAGAGACACACATGTCACTAGTTAGGGACAACCAAGTGTGATCTGAGCAGTGGTGGGAGGAGGCAGGGCAGGAAGGGAGAGATGGGAGGCATGCTCTGTGCTGAGGCAGTGTAGACTTGATCCTCTGGCAATGAGGGCAGGACTCTGGATGCCTTGGTCTCTGTTCTGTTCCTGTCACCCTGTCTACATGTTCAGGTTTGCTACATCTCTTGATATATATATTTGACCGTTAGTCAACAGTCAGCAAATCCTCTTTTTTAAGCACAGTGCTAGGTGAGCAGGTGCTTGGACTGTCAGTGGTAGAGACTACTAAGCTTTAAGAATTGGTTAGATCTCTTCTCTTTCCCAGCTCCAGGAATCCAGTGCCCAGAGAGGAAAGGTGACAAGGGCATAGGTAAGCTAGGGGACTGTCCTGAGTTGCTGCTTCTTGGGCTGGTGTTTTCTGTCTCCTGCAATGGAAGTGCTCTTCCTACAGAGCCAGTATAGACTGGCAGTGCTAGCACTTCAAAACTGCTTTGACCTTTTAGAGTATTTCAAAATGAGCTATCTTCTCTGTTATTTTTTCTCCCTCTCATGTTTAAAATGCAGTGATAACAAAATATTTTTGGCACAGTAAGCATAATATAGCTAGAGATTCTTATAAAGGAATAATGCGACTCAGAATCCAATTAGTACTAAGAAAGCACTTCTTATTAAGATTCCAGATTATGCCATTCAGTACAATTTTATGACAATTGGGACAGGTGAAAGAGTGAGGAGCTGAATTTTCTTAGCATAATACCAACTTGATATTATAATCATGCAAAGCTGTCAGTGATTGTCTTTGTTCTCAAGGCCTTGGCTAATGGTCAGTGGAGTCCCAGATGCTCACAGGGTCATGCTTCCTGAATTTGGCTGCATATAGGAATCTCCTGGAGAGATTTAAAAAATCTCTGTGCCTTGTTGTGCAATTATATCAGAATTTTAAGGGTAAGAGTTTTATCTAGGCATTAGCATTTTAAAAAATTTGCTGATGAGTTTGGTCAACATTGAGAACTCTATTTAGATACCAATATTTGCTCAACAGCCTT
The DNA here is from genome assembly GCF_950295315.1 of Erinaceus europaeus. Taxonomy (NCBI): domain Eukaryota; kingdom Metazoa; phylum Chordata; class Mammalia; order Eulipotyphla; family Erinaceidae; genus Erinaceus; species Erinaceus europaeus. The sequence continues at coordinate 121,303,959 of NC_080166.1, read as the reverse complement.
TTCTCTTGATGTCCTTTGGTAGTTTTCCTCTCACAGATCTTGTATATGTTTTGTTAATTATATAACTTTGTTTTTTTGCCACCGGGATTGTTGCTGGTGTTTGCTACTTGAAAGACTTCACTTCTCCTGGCAGCCATTTTGTGTTTTCTTTCCTCTAGATAAAATGTGAGATACACTTAATATAATTCCTTCTATCCAAGATGGGTCAGAGAAGGTGCGATCATTATTATTTTTTCTTTTTTAAAATCTCTTTATTGGGAGATTAATGCTTTACAGTTGATAGTAAATATAATAGTTTGTACATGCATATCATTTCTCAGTTTTCCACACAATACAACCCCACTAGGTCCTCTGTGATCATGTTCCAGGACTTGAACTCCTTCCACCCACCCCTACCCCAGAGTCTTTTACTGTGGTGCAATAAACTAACTCCAGCCCAAGTTCTGCTTAGTGTTTTCTATTCTGATCTTATTTTTCAATTTCTGTTAGTAAAGAGGGTATCTAGGCAACACTAGGAACATCTAGCTAGCATCATCAGATTGGGAGTTCAGTCTACCTCCTGTCTTATGGAAAGACACACATGTCACCAGTTAGGGACAACCAAGTGTGATCTGAGCAGTGGTGGGAGGAGGCAGGACAGGAAGGGAAAGATGGCAGGCATACTTTGTGCTGAAGCAGAGTAGGCTTGTTCCTCCAGCACCCGAGGGCAGGACTCTGGCTATCTTGGTCTCTGTTCTATTCCTGTCACCCTGCCTACATGTTCAGGTTTGCTACTTCTACCATGTTTAATCAACAGCAGTCTCCTTTTTAGCCTCTTTTCTAGGCATAGTGCTGGGTGTTTTGATATCTGCTGGTACTCAAACTATCAGTGGGGACTTTAGCAAATTAAGTAATTTCCTTAAGTGCTGCATTTGGTCACAGGTGGTACCTACATCAAAGTATTGTCATCAGAATTAAGTGCATTAAAACCATTTTAATAGTCTCTAGTTAGAAAAGTTCTGTTTAAATAAGGTCTATTTTTCATATTCAATACTTCATGAACACAGAGGGGAAAATACTCTTTCAAGTTCCCTATAATATTAAGATAGTAATTAGGACACAAATTGGTCTCCTTTCCTTTAGGAAAAATAACCTCAACTCCTTTCATCTCTCTTCATTTACTTTATATCCTGATCTTTTAATCAAATATTGAAATGAATATATGAAACAAAGCAGGAGATGTTTCACCCCATAGAGCACACACATTATGCTTAAGGATCCATCTTCGAGACCCTGATCACCACATGGGAGTACCTGCATGATAGAAGCTTCATGAGTAGTGAAGTAGTGCTGTGGTGCCTTTCCTACCCCCCTTTCTATATCTCTCTATCTCTGTTTTTAAACCTTTATCTTTAAAAAGAGTCTGCTGAAAACAGAGGGATCATGCAGGTGCAAAGCCCCAGAAATAAACCTGATTATAATAAATAAATAATTAAGGTGAATTTATGACAATTTGTCTGTAAATGTTTCCAAATATGGTGTCCCCAAATGGATGGGATGGGTTAATAAAAATGTAAATGGTGCAGAGAAGAAAGGAAAGGCAGTTCTTTTTTCTTTTTTCCCCTTCCAAATGATTATTATTTATTATTATTATTTATTTATAAAAAGGAAACACTGACAAAACCATAGGATAAGAGGGGTACAACTCCACACAATTCCTACCACCAGAACTCCATATCCCATCCCCTCCCTTGATAGCTTTCTTATTCTTTATCCCTCGGGGAGTATGGACCCAAGGTCATTGTGGGATGCAGAAGGTGGAAGGTCTGGCTTCTGTAATTGCTTCCCATCTGAACATGGGTGTTGACTAGTCAATCCATACTCCCAACCTGTCTCTCTCTTTCCCTAGTGGGGCGGGGTCCTGGGGAATCGGAGCTCCAGGACACACTGGTGGGGTTGTCTGTCCAGGGAAGTCTAGTTGGCATCATGCTAGCATCTGGAACCTGGTGGCTGAAAAGAGAGTTAGCATATAAAGCCAAACAAGATGTTGATTAATCATGAAGCTAAAGGCTGCAGTAGTGCAGATGAAGAGTTAGGGGAGGGGGAGAGTCTCCGTTCTGTACATAGCTAGTAGGCATATTTTAGTTATATTCCAAAGGGCCTGTGGCTATACTAGTTTTTTCTTTTTTTCCCCCCTGAGCCTGAAATCTGATATACAGGTGGATCTTAGTTATTGTCTGGGGAGATGATGTCATGGCTGGAAACGGAGCCATGATGTCATGGCTGGGAAGAGAGTAGCTTCCAAATATGGGAAAGGTGTATAAATATTGTTGACTGTAAACCCCATTGATTTGATCTGATCTGGGGCCCATATTCAGCTTAGGAGCCTATGTGACCTCTGCCTCCCTGTAGATCTGAGCTCACATTCTGTGGCCATCAGTAGGAACATTCCAAGCTGCTCCAATATTGACTCATCTTCCTCAGGTAGAAGATAGAGTATTGTTGGTATGCTTCACATTGGTTTGGTCTCAACTCCCCCCACCTCCAGGAGATTGTGGTTTAGCCCTTGCTAGTTTCGTGCTTCTCCCTTCTCCCAGCCCCCTACCCTACATACTTCCTGAGTTCCTCTCTGCTGCTGGAGGAGAAGGATGGAGGAGCACATGGTGTAATAATTAGGTGTTGGACTGTTTGCCTGCTGGTGAATAAAGATTAAACTGCGTTCTCAGCTCAGCCATGTGTTTCTGGTAGTCTGTTACCCGCCCTTGAAGCCAGCCCAGAGAAAACGACAGAGTATGTTGTCCATCCTCCCTTCAGAGAATGGAACATTCTCTACTGTTGTTGATCCAAGTTGAGGGTAAGGTCCTATAGGGGTCCACAAAGGGGTCTATTTTGTTGTTCCTGATATAGGTGACCAGTAACAATGGAGAGAGGGATTTATTTGAGGTCTAGACTCATCAAGTCTGTTTGGGAATCTCAGGACTCCCTGAATAGGACCCCAGATGATGGGGTGGCCTTATAGTGACTAAAGAGTCATCGTTAAAGTATGCCAGTCTCTTGCAGGAAAGGCAGTTCTTTGCCATTCTTTCATATGTTCCAGGAGCCTTTTATCTCTGGTTTCTTTCCCCTTCCTGTGCTCTAGCCTGAAACAGAGCAACCAATAAATAGTTAGGCTGGGCTGTGGCCTGCCAACCAAGCTACCCACTCAATAGAATCATCAGACTCTGCCTTCCTTATATGTCCAAATATATCTAGAAGAGTCCAGAACTATTGAGAGAATTTGTGTGTATTGTTAGTGAGACAGTTCATTGGTAATGGGGGAGGTGTGTGTGTGTGTGTGTACTTTTTTAAGTTAGTGATTTACAAAATTACAAAATAACAGGGGTACAATTCCACACTGTCTCCACCACCACAGAGTTCTGTGTCCCCATTCCCTCCATTGGAAACTGCAGTAATTCTCCCAAGGTCACAGATATGAGTTGACTATTATTTTTATATCTATATATCTGTCTATCTATCTTCCCCATTTTTTCCCCATGGTATTGCCTTCTTTTCCTTTCTAAGTCACAGATATACCCATTAATACTTCTGAATGTTTTCCCTTTTTTTCCCCTCTTCTCTGTCCGGGTCCTGATGGAACTGAGTTTTAGAGCCCTCTACTCATCTTTCACTCACATTTCTCCCCCTCTGGAAGTATGCACCAAGATTCTTTTTGGAATACAAAAGGTAGGAGCTCTAACTACTGTAATACCTTCTTAGTTTGTAATTTTACTCTAATATTTTCTTTCCTAGAATTTTTTTAAAATTACCACCAGCATTATTGCTGGGGGCCAGGGATTTAAAACTAGGTTCTTGTGCATAGTAGAGGGCAGTTCTTGAAGCGTATTTCCAATAATAAAATCAGAAATGATCAGGATAGCCAATGAAAAGAGAATTATGTAAGTAAACAACAGAATTTTCATTTGATATTATCTAAAATATCATTATTTGGAGCATATGGTTAAAGATTATGTCATGTCTATAGAAATGTGTTCATTGAGAAGGATCAATATGATATTATCCCACTCGTAGACAGAAGTTGAAAAATAAAAACAGAAGGGAAAACTCAAAGGAGATCTTGGACTGGCGTTGGTGTATTGCAGCAAAGTAAAAGACTCTGGGGTGTTCAGGTCCTAGAACATGATGACAGAGGAGGACTTAGAGGGGGGTAGATTGTTATGTGGAAAACTGAGAAATGTTACAAATGTACAAACTACTGTATTTTACTGTCAATGATAAGCCATTAATACCCCCATTAAAGAAAAAAATAAATACATAAAGTAAAAAAATAAATGTGTTCACTGCACATCATTCAAAACAGCATTTAAAAATTATGAAACAGTGTAGTTAAAGCATTTAGCACAGGCTGGATTCTCTGAATGTTAGCTATCATCATCTTTAACAGTATGAGAAGCATGCATTAACGATGAAAAAAAAATATTACAACCTCAAGCATGGTTATCAGCAGGGAGATGCATTATACATATAGGTCTTGCTTTGTAGTTTTCTGACTTTTTGAAGCTTCTATAATGAATTAGCACTTGCACTTTCATGTTACATAAGTCTTGCTGAAATCTGCTAAATTCCCCATCTCCCTCATTTTAGGCAGCCTTGCTTGGGAAATGGGAGACTCACCCACCCCACCTCACACCTTCCAGCTGTGATCTATCAAAGGCTATTTCTCATCCCCTCACTTTTAGGTTTTGTTTAGCCTTTTGGGAAATAATATCTGGCTTTTCTGACTTATGGAAGACTTGCTTATGCTGAGCCCCAGGATATTTTCACTTGTAGTAATGAAAACAGCCTCACTTCTTGTGCCAGTACTACATGCCGCTGTAGGTCCCTCCCTGAACCATCCCAGCAGCGTTGCAAAGGTAAGTATGGCTTCAAGCTACATAAGGATAATCAGGCAACCCAGTAAATGGGAGAAGATAGTTGCAGTTGCCATCACACATCTGACAAGCATCAAACATCTATACAGAATTGGTGCAGATCTACAAAAGATCTAAAACTAACCCCCCAAAAAAGTGGGTCAAAAAACTAAACAGTTTTCTAAAAAAGAAATACACGTGGCCCACAGACACATGAAGAGATGATCCACTTCACTTATTAATAGAAAGATGCAAATTAAAAATACACTGAGATTCCATCTCACAGCTGAAAGAATGGCTTACATCAGCAAATCAGGAAATGGTAGGTGTTGGTGAGGTTGTGAGAAAAAGGGGACTCTGCTACACTGCTGGTGGGAATGCAAACTGGTGCAGCCCCTTTGAAAGACTGTATGAAGATTCTTTAAACATATTAAAGTGAAATTATCTTATGATTCAGCAATATCACTCTTAGGCATTTATGCAAAGAACACTCAAACACTAACTCAAAGGGACGTGTGCAGCCCCATGTTCATAGGTGCATTACTCACAATAGTCAAAGAATGGAAGCAGCCTAAGTGTCCAGCAATGGATGACTGGCTAAAGACGTTACGTGATATATATAGTCCATGGAATACTACTCTGCAATCAAAAAAGATACTGTAATGTCCTTTGGAGTCACACACTCAGGGATTCCGGCAGCTGTAGACATTGCCTAGCTACTTTCCTGGAGAGCTGCAGGCCTGGGTGAGGTTATTGGCCACCAGCTTCAGGACATGAGTCTGTACAGGATGCTCTGAAAAGAAAAATGTGGAAACATGAGAGGAGCAGAGTCAGGATGCTGAGGCCTAGCTCTTAGCCATCCCCAGATCTACTCAGGGTTATACTATCTCAGATTTTTTTTTTTCACTACAATTGAACAATAAAGCTAAGAGAGACACAAGGGAAGTGATTTCTGACCCACAAAAGAAATTCTTTCTGAATAGCGCTCTATTCCCACCAACATCAACCATGCTCCTGTGAAGATCAAGTGTTCCTACTACAAGATCAGAGTGAGTCAGAATTAGGCTTCACAGGCAGTACCCAGACTAGAAGAAAAGAGCAATATTCAACTCTATACAACTCTCCAATGAATGAATGATCATAAAATAAGCTAAGTCCTTGGAGGCAAAGTCAGAATTTCTGTATTTCTTTTTTGAGGATAGATTTTTTTTTTCTTTTTGCTACTTAATCTATGACTCTTCTCACGTAATCTTGGTCTGCTTCATGTCCTAAACATTCTGAAATGGTTTTGTTTATACAAGAGCCAACCTGAGTAGAATTCCACAGAATGTATGAAAGGAAATTTGCTACCTTGTCAAGATTTTGTTTCCCTGAAACCTACTGGGTTGTCAAAAAAGTCATGACATTTTTTTCTATGCAAAACTGCATCATGATGGGCCAGGTGGTGGCGCACCTGGTTAAGCGCACACAAAAATGCATCATGACTTTTCTAACAACCCAATTAATATGCGGTGCCAACCTCTGGATTCTGGAGACAGAATTCTGTTTCAAAGTGACTTTTAGATAAACTGGAAACAATGAAAGTGTTCAACAGTAAGACATGCATGAGTTTTTTTTATGAAAAATGATTTATTAATCATAATGCCACCTATAAAATGACTGAGCTGTATAGAAAACTATACTGCTCCTGTCTAAGCTATTACAAGCAAGCTAGAAAACTGTATATTTTCCATTTATCAATAGAGTTGCAGCATATTTGTCCATAAATAAACAAATAAGTAAATAAATGTCACTCATGCCATTAAAAACAAAGTATTGGGTTGTTGGAAAAGTCATAACACATTTTTGCATAAAAAGATAAGTCATCCCCACACCAATGGACATCTAATCTTTGACAAAGGTGCCCAGAAAGATATGTCATAACTTTTCTGACAACCCAATAAAGTGCATTGGCTATAAGGCAAATCAATAGAATACTGATTTTAATCCACATTTGAAATTTCGAGGACCTTGAGAAATAATTTAACACTTTTCAGTCCTTGACATTTCAAAGATTAGGTTTCCAAGTGTTACAATGTTTTTTTAAGAGGCCAGGCCAGTATAATGTTAATGACTGAATCAACATACACTCAGACAGTGGCTAACATCACAATGACTAAGGGCCCCCTGGCCTCTGGTACAGTTACACCCAAATGACATCCAAAGGAAGCTGTAGGGTTCCTGTTGTGATACTCTCCTGCTGAACCACCTGCTGGGACTAAAGCCAAGTAAAATCCCTAAGGAGAGTCATGTCTGAAAAGGTAGACAGAAAGAAGCCAACTGCAAATTAGTCTGCATTTCTCTTCCTTCCCTGAAAAAAATCAATGAGTGGGAAGAGAGAATTGCAGGAGATGCACAATTTCGAAGAGAAAACCATCTTACTAAAATCAGTGTGTCCCTCTCATCCATGATCTGACAATACTCCTGATGGAGAATGATATCATGCTACAAGATGATAATAAATGATGTCATTCTCTTACCTGCTTTGGGACCCTAGGCAAAGAGAACTTGGGAACCCGTGTAACTACCCCATTTGTGGTTAAGCCCTTGTTTTCCAGTCCCAACTATCCTGGAACACATCTCTTGCAGATCAAGACACTGCTTCTGACCTCACCTAGGAAAAAAACTACCTGTGTGTGATTTTTGCTGGCAGCTTAGCAATTCTAAAATCCATCTTTACCTTCTTCCATCCTTCCTTTGGGTGAGTGGAGCAGCAAGGGCAACTCACATATAAGGGGAATATATGCATATATATATATATATTTTTTTTTTATGATATTGCATTTTACTAGATTTGGTATGATGCATTTACTTATTTATCACATCACTTACTGAGAGATAACTGAGATACAAAAAGCTGTGCATGCTTAATGTATAAAACTTGGTGAGCTTGGAGATAAACATGCACTAAGAAACACAGCATGTGCTACTGACCCATCGTCACCTCCAGAAGGCTATTATGTGGTGGTGGTGGTGGTGGTGATGACTGCTATTACTAGTATAACACCAAAAGTAACTTTTTAGTTAGTATGTTAACTCTATACTCAAGTGTAGAGTAGGGCTTTAAGACTCACTTATTTTACATAATTGGATCTGTGTATTCTTCACCGAAGGGTAACAGGGTTAAAATTTAAAGGCAATAGGAAAAAATGTGTTATTTATTTATGATTTTTTTCACTAGGCCTCTGTGCCTGTGTGATTATACTGCTCTCGGTAGACTCATATTTTTATTTTATTTTTTAGATACAAAGTGAGAAACAGAGAAGGAGAGATAAAGAGAAGAGAGACACCATAGTCCACTTCCAGGAAGCCGGGCAATGGCGCACTGGGTTAAGCACACAGAGTACAAAGTGCAAGGACAGGCTCAAGGATCCCAGTTCCAGCCCCCGGCTTCCCACATATATGGGTGTCATTTCGCAAGTGGTGAAGCAGGTTTGCAGGTGTCTTTCTCTCCCCCTCTCTTTCTTCTCCTCCTCTCTCAATTTCTTTCTGTTCTATCTAACAACAACAACAACAACAACAACAACTATGGAAAAGATAGCAACCAGGAGCAATGAATTCGTCGTGCTGACACTAAGCCCCAGCAATAGCCCTGGAGAACAAATAAAAGAACTGGTCCACTTCTTATGAAGCTTCCCCCTGTGTGAAGTGTCTGGATCTGGGTCCCTGCACATGTTTATGTGTGCACTCCACTGAGCAAGCCATCTCTTGGCCTCCAAAAGTACTTAATTTTAAAGGAGCCATGATGAATCCTGTGAAGGAAGTCTTTGCAAAAGGAATAAATACTTTTAAAAGTTTTTGTTTTTATCAATTTAAAAATCTCTACACATTAGCTTTTCTTACAATTGCTGTTGTGTATAATTTAAATTTACTGGAATAATGAGGAGAACTGAGAGGCAGAAACCCGATTTCTCAAAGTAATAGCTCCCATTACTTTAAAAATAAATATCCCTTTGTTTCCATGAGAAATCTGATGTATATTGAGATATGGTGCCCAGTACAGTAACTACTAACCATATGTGACCTTTCAAATTTAGTATACATTGACTGAAGTTAAAATTTCATTTTTCTAGTTTCATTAGCTGCATATCACATACCCAAGGCTTATGGCTCCTGGACTGAGGAGACAGCATCACATAGAACATTTTTATCATCATAGGAAGTGCCATTGAACTATGCTGTTCCAAAGTTTTTCTACGTGGTCAAGTAGAAAATATAGATGATTCAGTTTTAGAAATAAATAACTACTGTTGCCACTTTAAAGAATAAGTACCCATTGTGGTTTGGGACGTGGTGCAGTAGATGGAGCATCGGAATCTCAAGCATGAGGTTCTGAGTTCAGTCCCCAGCTGCACATGTACCAGAGTGATGTCTGGCTCCTCCTATATTTCTCATTAATAAATTCTCTCCCCTCCTATGTTTCTCATTAATAAATGAATAAAATATTAAAAAAAATAAAAATAAGTACCCATTTAGATAAGACAGCTCAATACTAAGCATCTACCAACTAAAATTATACAATACAAAGTAAACCGATAGTAATCACTGAAATTAAAATAGCTTACTAGTGAACTATATGTCTTTATAAGTATATAAAATATGTTTAGAAAAAACTGAGCATATGTTCTTGAATACTTGTTTTCCTCTAGTCCCACTATTTTATTTTTCATATCTCCTAAAGGAAAGAAACAAATTTAAGTCATTATGCCCTTAGTGGTCTCCAGTGCTGAAAGTTAAACAAGTACTCATGGATTATATATATGTACTAATGAATATATACACTTACACACACACTTCACTAAAGTTTGTAAATTTTTATGGAGTGCTATTTGTAGTAAGGATTACTGTTATCTAAGATTTATTTATTATATGTATTTTTATTTTAATGTGTGTGTGAGAGAGAGGTAGAGAGAAAAGTGTACGCCTTCCTGTCCATCCAGTCTACCCTTTAAAATCCCCTGCTCACCCAGCACCTCCAAGAAGCCTGTCTCTGGAAGTCGGGCGGTAGCACAGCAGGTTAAGCGCACATGGCGCAAAGCACAAGGACCGGCATAAGAATCCCGGTTCAAGCCCCCAGCTCCCCACCTGCAAGGGGGTTGCTTCACAAGCAGTGAAGCAGGTCTGCCTGTGTCTTTCTCTCCCCCTCTCTGTCTTCCCCTCCTCTCTACATTTCTCTCTGTCCTATACAACAACAACAACATCAACAACAACAATAATAATAACTTCAACAACAATGAAAAACAACAAGGGCAACAAAAGGGAAAATAAATAAATAAAAATATGAAAAAATTTAAAAAGAAGCCTGTCTCTACTCTAGAGACACCTCTCAGGCTTTGACAACCTGTGGTGCATGTGTGCTGCTCCTCTGACACAGCACAGGCTACCTCCATGGTCACTGGTTCTATGCAGAACACCCCTTGCTAATTCTGGCATTTCTTAACAGGCTGTTTGTCTCTAAGTACTCATAGTACTTGCATAGGGGCCTGAACAAAGGCTGTGTGGTTTCAGACAGGCCACTCAATCTCTCTGTGCTTCTGTTTCCTTATTTGTCCTCAGGCATGGATATCAGTGCATGCGTATATCATTGCTGTAAGGATCTTGTGAGATCATGTATGTAAAGCCCTTATCTTGGTCCCCAATTACTAAAAAGTAGAGGCTGTGTTGACCGTAGCAGTAATTAAGAATACTAATGAATAGAGAAAGTTCAGAAACATAGTAAATTGTGAACTTCAGCTAGTAATATATTAGATTTATCAATCAACTGTAATCAATGTAGCATAGTAATGTAATGATTCTAAATATACAAAAAACTGGGTAGTGGGTATACAAAAATGCTTGTGTCATCAAATCAATAGTTCTGTAAATTTAAACTTGCTAAAAAAATTAAAAGGATTTTCTTAAAGTTTCCTGAGGTCTCTACCTATGGACAATCTGATTCAGTACACAGTGAGGCTAAATATTTATTCTTTGAAAAGACCTCATAGGATAAAATTTGATGCTCACTTAGGATTGATAGTCACAGTCTTCCCTCAGTGGAAATTCATATTCAGTAACAACAAACAGTTATAGCACTTCCTAAGTTGCCAGTAATCATCACTTCAAGCTAGTAATCTTGAAACTGGGAAATCTTTCAGAAGTGAAGGAGCCTGTTTTTCCAGATACCCCTTTTGTAAGTGTGTAAACAAAAACTCAGTATAGCTGTGTCTTGACACTGAGGTAGTAGCAGAATTGATTTGAAAATCCAAAGAAATTTTACATCTACAGGCAACATAGAAGGAAAAAGTTCCAACAGAATCACACAGCTCAGAATCTAGAAAGTCACAGTGATTATGTATACCAGGGGGAGATCACAGCAGGGCCATAGGTGAAAAGTCAGATGTCTGAGGAACAAAGTCTAAAAATGCCACACATAGGCTAGGGAGACAGCATAATGATTATTCAAAAAAGACTTTCATGCCTGAGGCACTAGAGGTCCCAGTTTCAATCCCCAGCACCACTAGAAACCAGAGCTGAGAGTGTACTAGTAAAAATAAATAAGTAAACAAAACAAACAAACAAATAAATATAATAACATCATGCAGGACTGAAGAGGTATCTCACTGGATAGGGTGAGTGCTTTCCCATTTATATGGTCCAAGCTTAGCCCCAGTACCACAGGAGAGGTGCCATGACCTTGGAGAAAACTGTTACTGTGGTGTATGTCTCTCTCTGAATAAAAAATCTGTCTAGGAGTGGTGAAATCATCCATGTGTGAAGGCTTGGCTTCACAAAAACAAAGAGAGAGAGTGAGAGAGAGAGAGAGAGAATACACAGAGAAATGTGTGGCAAAATTCCTGAGATGCTCAGAGCTGAGTTTGCAAAATAGGTGAAACCACAGTCAAAATCAACTGGGACTGAGCAGACTGGTCTGGCAGTCAGTACACTCCAAGTGAAAGAGGAACATTGCTAGTAAATTGAAGCCAGAGACAATTCTAGTAAAAGGACAATGAGTAGAAAAAAACCATTCGTGAAAATACCAAGCACTCTATAAAACCTTCCCCCAGTCATCTTGCCCCAAAGCAGATTGGTGCCATGCTCATCACACAGAGGCTAGGCACAGAGGTGCAGAGGGGCTAACTCATTTGTCTGAAGCCAGGCTAGTCAGGGACTTGAAATTCAGAGACCTGTTCCTAATTGCCTTATTAATAAAGACTGTGCAACTATTACTTTAGGTATTTTCCTCTCACAAAGACTGCTTTAATAGCAATACTGTAAGTATTACTATATGTAGTAATACTTAAGAAAATTACTTTAAGACAAAAATAATTAGGGCTTTAGAAAGTGAAAACATTAATGTGGAAAAATAAATTCCTAGGTCTTTACTAGACACTGAAAAATTCTAGGAAAAGATCAAAGTTCACAATTATTAAACATATACAAGTTATCTATTAACTTGTGACAAAAACAAACATTTAAAGTATATTTAAAACATGGGACCAGCAAAACAACTCACTTAGATAATGTGCATAACCCATGTTCAAGCCTGGACTCCACCACATTGGAGGAAGCTTCAGAGCTGTGGTATCTTTCCCTCTCTGTCTCACTCTCTTAAAAAGTCAGCTGGGGATGGGTGGTAGTGCAGGGGGGTAAGCGCATGTGGCTGCAAAGCACAAGGACAGGCATAAGGATCCTAGTTCCAGCCCCCAGATACCCACCTGCAGGGAGGTCGCTTCATGAGTGGTGAAGCAGGTCTACAGGTATCTACCTTTCTCTCCCCACTTTGTTTTCTCCTCCTCTCTCGATTTCTCTCTGTCCTATCCAAGAACAATGACAGTAGTAACAACAATAATAGTAACAACAACAATAATAAGCAATAAGAGCAACAAAAGGAAAAAAATGGCCTTCAGGAGCAGTGGATTCGTAGTGCAGGCACCAAGCCCTAGCAATAAGCCTGGAGGCAAAAAAAAAAAAAAGAAAGAAAAGTCAGCCTATAGCAGTGAAACTCCAGTATGACAAAAATCAAAAAGTAATATTCATGTTAAAAGTATTTTTCATGTCACAGATAATAAATCATATATAACAAGTATTTTTATATGTTAGATATAGTATATATTAATATATAATATACATTTTGTATCATATATAATGTCCTAAGTGTTGTTTACAGCATTTGTCTCCCCTGTGAGATTATTAGAGATTCAACAATGCCACAGACCAATTAAAGCAGCATTTGCATTTTAATAAGATTCTCAAGTAATTTGTACACCCTTTAATATTTAAAGTCTGAGATCCCATGTCAAAATTTTCTATTTTTTTCTTCAATGATTGCTAGAGGACAATAGGTTCCCCCTGCTAATTTTAACCATGTTTTTCAGTTCCTTGATGTATGTAAGATATATTTTTTTATCCTGAAAGTTATAACTAGATTTTAAGGTTCCAAAAATCATTAGTTATACAATAATCATTAACATTTTTAAAGGAGACCAGAAAGTAATCCGTTTCTTTATTATTCTAAGAAACCTCCTAGCTGTATTTACTGGCACTAATTTTCTCTCTAATATGTCTTTTTTAAACCCTGCTTTGAGTTATGGAAGACTCTAGAACTATATGGTAAGTCAACTCTTCTAAGGCATTCTCCCCTCTTGAACTTGGCTCTTCAGTTCAGGGCTTCTGAGAAGGAAAGATTCTGTCTTTCACACCACCTCACTCCATCTCCAGGAAGAGAGAAAGAGGAAACAAACTTGACTGATACAAAGAAATAAGGATTTTTAAGCGACGAAATAATAAAACTCTGGATAGCTATAATGTGGATAATGAGTCTCAACTGGACTGTTAATGTCCTAGTTACAAGGTAACTGTTTCTACTGGAAAATATACAAATTCCTTGGTAGCTAGAAGTACTAATAACATGAAGTAAAGCAGACTTGCTACCTCAAGACTGTTGGAAATATGTCTATTTTCCATGACACATTTAATCCTATTACAAAGTTAATATGATTGAATGCGTGTAAATATATATATATTTAAAAATTTAAAATTTAAAAAAATATTTATTTATTTTCCCTTTTGTTGCCCTTGTTGTTTTTTATTGTTGTAGTTATTATTGTTGTTATTAATGTCATTGTTGTTAGATAGGACAGAGAGAAATGGAGAGAGGAGGGGAAGACAGAGAGGGGGAGAGAAAGTTAGATACCTGCAGACTTGCTTCACTGCCTGTGAAGGGACTCCCCTGCAAGTGGAGACCGGGGGCTGGAACCGGGATCCTTATGCTGGTCCTTATGCTTGGTGCCACGTGTGCTTAACCCACTGAGCTACAGCCTGAGTCCCTAAATGTATTTTTATACACACATACATATTGAGCTATGTTCACATTTCTTAATAATTAACTCCACAGGAGCAAGTAGCTTTTGGAAATACACATAAACATCAAAAGACTTTTCATGACTTAAAATAAACAGTAAGAACATATTTTAATTGAATTGAAACACCTCTTACCTGAAATAATATTTTAAAAAAAAACAGGAGTTAAGTATAAGACACAGAACTTTAATCAGACAAGCAATCTGGTAATCTGGGTCAAAATCTTGGCACCTCACTTTTATTACAATTTTGTGGCTACAACTTCACAATAGTGGAAAACTGCAAGTGAAAACTATATTCTACACGGGAGTTGCAGCCATATTGAAATCAGTTTCCATAGTGATAAACCCTAGGGGTGAAGCAGGGAGAGGCACTTTATTTATGGAACACTATCTATCAGAATCTGTTCTCCCACCAGCTTGTGATATACTGGCAACCTCAAACTTGTAGTCATTATCCAAGTTGGCACAACCTTGGTGCTATAGCTTCAGCCATACACTTGTGATTGTAAATCAGTGGTCACTGCACACGTCTGACTCAAACACAGATGTCTGACCCCGGTTCTCACAAAGCAGTAAACACAATGGGAACACATGTACTAATGAACAAAAACTGCAACCTGAAGAATATCCCAAATTTAAAAGAGCTGTGTAAACTTGTTAATGAAGATTTTAAAGCTATAATCCTAAGGATGTTCAAAGAAATGGAAAGTTCAATGAAAGGAAATGTCAACAAAGTCATACAAAGAACAAAACTATGGGGGGCCAGGTGGTAGCACACAGGGTTAAGCGCACATAGTGTGAAGTGCAAGAACCTGTGTAAGGATCCCAGTTTGAACTCCCAGCTCTCCACCTGTAGGGGGGGTCATTTCACAAGAAGGTCTGCAGGTGACTTTCTCTTCCCCTCTGTCCTCTCCTCTCTCGATTTCTCTCTCTCCTATCCAACAGCAAAACAATAACTATGGAAAAAAGAAAGAAAGACAGGAAGGAAGGAAGGAAGGGAGGAAGGAAGGAAGGAAGGAAGGAAGGAAGAAAGAAAGAAAGAATGGGAGAAAGAAAGAAAAAAAGAAAGAAAAAAAGAAAGAAAAGATGGCCTCGAGGAGTAGTGGATTCATAGTGCAGGAACCAAGCCCCAGCAGAAACCCTTGAAGAAAAAAAAAAAGGGGGGGATGCGGGGGAGGATAGTGCCGCAGGTTAAACGCACATGGTGCAAAGCACAAGGGTTAGGTAAGGATCCGGTTGGAGCCCCCGGACCCCCACCTGCAGGGGGTTCGCTTTACAAGCGGTGAAGCAGGTCTGCAGGTGTTTATCTTTCTCTCCACCTCTCTGTCTTCCCCTCCTCTCTCTATTTCTCTCTGTCTTATCCAACAACTACAGCAGTAGCAATAATAAGGACAAGGACAACAAAATGGGAAAAATGGCCTCCAGGAGCAGTGGATTCGTAGTGCAGGCACCGAGCCCCAGCAATAATCTTGGAGGTAAATAATAAATCAGTCAATAAATAAACAAATAAAATGAACAAAAATATTAACAAAAGAGACACATAACAGAAGAGACACATAAAAAATATAGTAATTGGTTGCCAGGTGATGGTGTTCCTATTAGAGTGCACACATTTCCACGTACAAGAACCAGCCAAAGATTCCTACTCACACCTTCAGAAGAGAAACTTTGGGGAGTCCCGCATAGCGCAGTGGGTTAAGTGCAAGTGGCGCAAAGCTCAAGGACCCTAATAAGGATCACAGTTCGAGCCCCCAGATCCCCACCTGTAGCAAAGTCGCTTCACAAGCGGTGAAGCAGGTCTGCAGGTGTCTATCTTTCTCTCTTCCTCTTTCTTCCCCTCCTCTCTCCATTTCTCTCTGTCCTATTCAACAATAACTACAACAATAAAAAAGGGGGGGGGGCAACAAAAGGAAATAAATAAATAAAGAAGAGAAACTTTACAAGCAGTGGAGCAGTGCTACAGATATCTCTCTGTCCTCCCGCCACCATTTTCTTACTCTCTCTCTCTCTCTAAAAAAAAAAAAAAAAAGATACTGGAAGTGGTGGAACCCGTCTGCAGACACTGAACCCTAGTAATAATACCATTGGTTAAGAAAACAATAACAACAATAACTAAGGGCTGGGTAGCAGTACACCCAATTGAGCACTCTTATTACCATGCACAAGATATGTTTCCAGCCCCTGGCAATGCCCCACCTGCAAGGGGGAAGCTTCATGAATGGTAGAGCAGTGTTGCAGATGTCTCTCTCCCTCTCTGTCTCCGCATCACTTCACAATTTCTCCCTGGCCTATCAAATAAAATAAATAAATAAAACTGTCTTTTTAAAAGAATATAAATATCTTTATAAGAAAAAAAGCAGTAACTGGGGGCCCAGGCAGTGGGCTGCCTGGTCAAATGTACACATTCCATGCATGAGAATCCAGTCAAGCATATCTGCAGATATTTCTATTTTTCTCTCCCTCTCTATCTGTTCCACCCCTTCTCAATTTCTATCTATCCTATAAAAAAGCAATAATTTAACTAAAAACACAGTAGCAGGGAATACCTGCCTAAACATAGAAGCCAAAGGTCTAAGTGATAACCTGGAAGATACAGATAGAGGAACCCACTCAAAAATCAAGGAAAACTGGGAAATGTTATGCATGTACAAACTATTGTTTTTACTGTTGAATGTAAAACATTAATTCCCCAGTAAAGAAAAAATTTTTAATACAACAAGAAAAATATGGGGTAGATAGCATATTGGTTATGAAAAGAGACGTATGCCTGAGGTTCCAAAGTCCCAGGTTTAATCCCCTGCTCTACCATAAAGCAGAGATGAGCAGTGCTCTGGTAAAAAACAAAGAAAAAACTAATAATAGAGAAAGAAAGAAAGACTAAAACAAATTAATATAATGTAAGAGAGTTATTGAATAGCATCAAAAGAAACAGCTTCGCATCACAGAGTTTCTATGAGGAGAGAATGGAACAAAATTCTTATGGAGAAATAATAGTTAAGAATCCCTTCATTTTGAAGGAAACAGATCCTCAGATCCAGTAATCTCTAAGTGCTTGCAAGAAAAATAAATCTGGGAGTTGGGCCGTAGGTAGCGGGTTAAGCACACGTGGCACGAAGCAAAAGGACCCGCAGAAGGATCCGGGTTCAACCCCCGGCTCCCCACCTACAGGGGAGTCGCTTCACAAGCAGTGAAGCAGGTCTGCAGGTGTCTCTCTTTCTCTCCTTCTCTGTCTGTCTTCCCCTCCTCTCTCCATTTCTCTCTGTCCTATCCAACAATGACGACATCAATAACAACAATAACAATAACTACAACAACAATAAAATAACAAGGGCAACAAAAGGGAAAATAAATAAATTTTTAAAAATTATAGAAAAGAAAAGTAAATCTAAACTCATCAAGATTCATGATTAAAATGGCAAAGATTAAAGGAAAAAGTGATTCAAAGCAATTAGAGAAAAACAGAGTGGCCTGTAAGGTTATTCACTGACTTCCCAATATAAACTCTAAAAGCTAGAAAGATTTGGCAGAACATATACAAAGTTTCGAATATAAAACACATTCATCAAAGAATACTCTATCTAGGTAGGACACCAAACAGGGTTGGAGTACTGAAGACATTTTCAGATAAATAACCGTTAAAAGAATTCACTAATGTTAAACCAGCTATATAAGAAATATTAGAGGGATATGTACATAGAGGAGGAAAATACTGCATGTTTTCTCCCACATGGAGTAAGTAAAGAATCAAAGCAAGGGCAAAAGTGAAGTCAAAGAAAGAAAAGTTTTTGTCTCAGAGTGCAGAACTGAGCTTTTCAAGGGGCATGAAGGGAAGTGGGTTGCAAAGGTGGAAGGAGTTCAATGGGCTTTGGTGGACGGATATTGGTGCTTTGGAGGCTGCTGAGGAGGTAGTAACAAATTTTGAATATAAGGGGTTGCTCTTCTAAGACATTTATAGTTTTGCAAACCAAGATTGCCTTGAAAATAAATAAAACTATTACAAAACAAAATTCTTTCTTAAAAAAAAAAAAAGAAGAAGAAGAGCAGGTATCAGAGAGCAGAAAGGGAGTTGGGGCTCAATGCTTTTTGGTGGAGGGAGAGGACAAACTGTCAGAGGATGAGTTGTGCTGACACACATCCCGGTGTGATGTGAGACTGTGCCCTTGTGACAAAAGGCTTAAACACCAGCATCTCCTCAATAAAGTGATTTGTTTAGGAAGAATAAAGCAAACATCAAAAGCAAATCTTTTTACTAATGTATGACAAAAGGGGCACTTTTTAATAGCTCATTTCATATTGATGTCAGTGTATAATGTGATATTTAATATGACAAAGGACAGTCTCTATATTTATAATAAGAATGCCTTCATCTCTTTGCACCACAATATTACGGTGTACCTTTGGGGGCTTGGTCTTGGATCAGAAATGCTCAGTGAAGAACATGATGAAAAACAGAACTCTTTTACATAGAACCTTGTCCAGAGTCACATCACTTGTAATTTAAAACAATGACTAAATATTATGACATTAACATGCTGTAAATTATCCTCCCCTCCCAGCCAATAAGGGTCAAAAGTGCAGGGAAAGAACAAGATGTAGACGTAGGAAAACCTGGGCTCACAGTATGTGTATATTATCATCATTAAAATTCTTACTATTTGAGATGTGCAAATGGACCCACCATTTCAAAAAAAAATTTATTGCTTTAAGACTTCATTGTGCACATTTCCCAGCCCCTGTCAAAAGCAACTTATGTTAGTTATTTCTCATATGGAGAGGCTGTTAATTTTTTAGTAGTTAAAGATAGACTCATATCAGCAAATCTATGAATTCATCACAGAAAAAAAATTTTAAAGCATTAATGTGATCATTGATTGATCATCCAGTGAGAATTCTTCCCCAGTCTCTCTCCTGCTTCCCTAAATAACCTAAGAAAGGAGATAGAAATTCAAGTATAGGACTTATTCACATTGTGTTACATCAGAAGGGGATTTGGAGAGATACTATCACACTTATGACAAACCAATGACACTAATTTATCACAAATAATCCCCCCAAACTCTGAAATATTGGTGGTACCCCCATCTTAATAAGCTAAGCTGATGTGTTGTCCAGAAACTTCCACTGGTTGTACAAACACAGATACAAATCTGCTGCAAACAGAAGGAGGGAGTCTGTTTCCCAAACATCTGTCTGCATTAACAAAGAGGACGCTCAGATACAAGGACTCTACCACACTTGACACAGATTCTTCTGTGTCATTTGCTTACTACATTTTTGCTCTCTGGAAATCTGCATTACTGTCTTTGTTTTAGTGTGTGTGTGTGTGTGTGTGTGTGTGTGTGTGTGTAGAAGGAAAAAGTTTAGACTTAACTTTATTTTATAGACAGCCACATGATCATTCCATCTGTGGACTTTCACGATGCAGCTGATATTTATCACTGCCAGACTTGTATGCTATGCACTCAGACAGTTAATAATTAAAAGTGGAGACCACCTGTTTCAAATGTATTTTTCACCACAGGCACTATAAAGCAGAAATAGCTAGTCTATAATATTTGATTCTATTTGTATTAATAAAAATAACTAATAAACATTTTAAAGCATAGAGACAGTGAAAGTGATGTTTTTATTTTCTTATGATGTTACACTGATTTACTTTTCAAAGTATACTAAAAGAAGTTTAATCTAATTTTAATGGAGATTACCAGTGTTTTTCTTGTGTTTTCTCAAAAACAACTAGACTGTAGGCTAAGTGACTACAATGTTGGATCTAATCAGCCCTACTTCATATGTAAATGTAAACACAATTTTCATTATTTGTTTTAGAAGGACATATTGAAAACCTAAATGGAAGAGTAGCTCATTTAATTCTGGATTTACATGGCAACATTTGAAACTTATGGTCTAGCTAACATAGGCAACTATGTAGAAAGAGTTGCAATACTCAGTGTAATTCTTGTGAACAGTAATTACTGAAAGAGAAAGAATGAAAAAGAATGGGTTTGTGGTTTCAGTGTTGATAGCTTCTTATTGATTTTACATGAATAACTCTGTCTCTTTGAAACATCATCAGGTAAACAATTTTCATTGGTTTGAAAGAGGGTATATTCAGTTAGATAAATGAAGCATTGAAAATCAACTTTGACATAAAAATTTCTAGAAAAAGTACATTTGCCTCCAATTTCCTACATAAATCAGTTTTATTTTAAAGTCCAGGTGAAAACTCTGGGATGGGCTTACTTTATGACCATTTCCCTTCCCTACCCACCCACCTCCAATCTTCCAAATTAATATAAAACAAAACCACGTTTCCAAATAAATATCAAACAAGCCCCAGTTCCCCCCCCCCCCAAGTAAAACAAAATCATGACGTGCAGAGAACTCAACATATTTTTGGTTTTTATAGAGTGGAAACATTGGTCATATTATTTTCCCTTCAATCACTTAACTGATCTGAAAGAAGCTAAGTGCTCATGTGGCTTAAGAGAGAATCCAGGAGAAAGAATTTCAGGAAAGTATCTCAACCATGTGGCCAGGCAGTGGAAAAGCTTGGTAAGTGTAGAAATCCCTGTGTAGAATTGCCCTGAGTGGGGACACCACTACACATCACTGGGGGACCGTGCCCTCTGGGAGACCCCAGCTGGGGTGCAGCCACAGCAGATGAGGCAGAGAGCCTTCTGGATCTCTTGGTTTCTGAAAGCATATATGACAGGGTTGATGATTGAATTGTAGGTGGCAGGCAGGAGGGTGGCGTAGGTGTAAATGGAAGGGTAGGTATAATCAGCTATCAAGGAGTAGAGGGTGAAAGGCATCCAGCAGGCAGCAAAGGTCCCCAGGATGAGGGCCAGGGTTGAGACCCCTTTCCGCGTGGTCACGTAGTGTGAGGTGGCTAGAAAGTGGTGCTGCAGGGCAATCTGGTGGGCGTGTCGCATCACAATCTTGCAGATCTGGATGTAGAGCTGCAACATAAGGGCGAACATGAAGAGGAAGGAGATGGAGAGGATAGCTGTGTTGTTCTTGGTAAGGGGTCTCACCACGCTGCATGTGGACTCATCTCGTAGGCAATTCCAGCCCAACACGGGCAGCAAACCCAAGCAGATGGAGGTGCCCCAGAGCATGGTGAGCATGACATAGGTGAATGTGACTGTCCTCTCTGAATGGTAGGTCAGTGCATAATACAGTGATAGGTATCGGTCAACTGTGATGGCCAGCAAGCTGCAGACAGAGGCAGAGAAAGAGGCCACGATGAGTCCAGTGGTGACCAGTTTGGTGGCTTCTGACTGAAGCAAGTAGGCGAAGATAAAGTTGACGATGAGTCCGAGGCCAGCCAGGAGGTCTGCTAGGGCCAGGCTGCCAATCAGCAGGAACATGGGTGCCCGTAGGCTGGGGTTGTGGAAGATAATAAGGACCACAATGGCATTTTCACAGGAAATGAGTGTCCCCGAGGTACACAAGACAATGTCCCAGGGGTTGACAACAAGCTCTGGTTCTGCCTCCACAACAGGGACCCGGTAGGAGACAGCATCCGAGATGTTCTCCACAGCACTAGCATCTAAGTAATCCTGAGGCAGCCCGCTGACATTGACCTTCGGGTCTTCATTCATTTTAACCTCTGTCCTCTTCAACGAAAAGATAATTAATGCTTAGGTACCGCAGGGAGACCATCCACAGCATGCAACACACACACACACACACACACACACACACACACACACACACACAGGAATTCTGCTACCAAATTCCACAAGCTTCAAGACACAAACTGCTTTGAAAGAAAACAAAAGCCCTAGTCTGGGTGATTTAATACACACACACACACACACACACACACACACCCCATTTGGCATGGGGGTGGGGTGGGGGTTGCACAGACTTCCAAGCACGAGCGAGGCAGGCACACGAGTAACCGTTGCAGGTAATTGGCTCAGCGCTGAAGACACTGAATCAAAAAATCACTAAGTGCAAGCTGCAAACCAACAGCTGTTTGACATCTGGGCGGCTGCCCAGATGCCCCACTGCAGAACCAGTTGGGAAGGGAATGATGTTGGGGGGACGGCTCTCCTCCAAGGGATATTTCAATCCTCAGATTCCATTCAACTCCAGCCCCCCATCCACCCACCCCAAATCCCTCGCACGCCTACACACACACACACACACACACACACACACACACACACACACACACACACACAGAACAAAGAGGGGATCCAGCCTTGCTCCGTTTATGGGGACCATCCAGGCAGGGTCACAAAAGGCAGCTGGTTTGCAATGGAGGTGTGGAATCAGACAGACTTGACCAGCGCAGCTGAACGACAGCCGCTCCCTAGGCGGCGATTCCTGGGTGGGAAACCCGAAGGGCAGCACGCTGTGGGGAGTAGGGGTCCGCAGCCCTCTGGGCCGGGGGTCACCTTGGCGCGCCCAGGTCGGAGGGCTCCTCGGGTGCATCCAAAGCGCGCGGGCTGCTGGTGTCTCGGGTAGGCGCCGGGGCTGGCGGAGAGGGGCTGCGGCCGCGATCCGAGTCGGGTGGGCGGGTTCGGGACGCGCGCTCCTTCCAGGTGAGCAGCGGCGGCGGCAGGTGAGCGGCGGGCTGGGCTCAGCGCCCGGCTCTCCCCGCCGCGCGCCAGCCAGCCGGGAGCACAGGCTCTCCTCCTGCACGCGCCCCCGCGCGTGCCCGCCCGCGAGAGCCACTGGGGGCCGGTGCACGCCCCACGGGCGAGGGCTGCGTGGAGGCACGCGGGCAGGCGGAGGGCTGAGCTCCGAGTACCCCGAAAAGAGAGAGAAGGAAGCAGAAGGCCGAGAACCACGAGGTCACCCTCCCTCCTGCTGCCCCGCGACCCACATCAGCCAGCGGGCCCAGTCCTAGGTGCTCCCTGACCTATTTCGTTCCTGAAGGTTCCCTGGAGGGGAGTTTTAGTCCCCAAGGACCGCTTCTCTAGGGCCTTTCCCTAGATTGTCCTGTTCATCCTCTAAGGAATTTCTCAGGGAGGCAAGGGATTGGGGGTTGGGGGAAGGTGCTGCAGATTCAGCAGCACAATATTCTGCCAGGTATTTTAGAACTGCCCTTGACTGATTGCATACCGATCCCTATGGGACCCCTTCTCTGGGTGTGTCCTGGTTCTTCAGTTCTGTTTCTCAGAACCTGCGAGGATATGTGTTGCTGCTTCATGAATCAGCAGCAGCACCAAACTATTCTTACTAAGTGCTCCTTGAGCAGTGTTCTCAAATGGAAATCATTTACTGAGTTACTGCAGAAGCTTCTTGTAGATGCTGGCCAGAATCCAATCCACTGAATCACTGAAGTGACAGTGTTAACTTATTATTATTATTATTTACTTTAACACATCGATAGACTCTAAGATTAAGAACCTCATAGTCAGCTGCTTTTAGTAGCTGTACCTCTTTTGGATTAAAAACAAAACATCAGAGCACCTAGTCAACAGTAAGTTTAGGATTTTTTTTAAGGTTTATTTATTCTGAAATAGATAACAGGAGTTAGAGCACATGTGCCTGGGAATAGGCCCCAAAGCTCCCTTCAGGCAAATCCTTTGCTCTACTGGCTGAACCACCTCCTACTAGCTTAAAGACCAGAAGGACAGGCATGGAGTTCCAGCAGTGGTATTTCCAACTGCCTTTCTCTGAAATCACAGAGGAGCTTCTTTTTGTATGAATATAGAGACTGCAGGGATTCTTTCCCACAAAGGTATCCTTCTCTGGCCCTCATACCTCCCCTGGGGTGCCTGCTGTCAATTCTTTGCCCCTGCCCTGAAGACTCACCCAACTTCTACCTTCTTCCCCTTTCCCTTCCCCATACCTCTGTAAGGTCATGACTGCTATCACTGCACACCTAGTTTCAAAAACAAATGAGTAGTTGTAGGGTGAGAACCAGGTTCTGCATTTGCAACCTCTCTCATGATGATCCCAGTGCTGCTCTCTGACCTATTTTGTTCCTGAAGGTTCCCTGGAGGGGAGTTTTAGTCCCCAGCGACTGCTTCTCCAGGGCCTTTCCCTAAATGGTCCTGTTGATTCTCTAAGGAATTTCTCAGGAAGGTAAGGGATGGGGGCGGGGGTTGCTGCAGTGGTCACACTTGGAGAAGCAAGGTTCTATGGAGCTTCATTATGAATTGCTTGTACCTGGTGAGGAGGCATCAGACACATGTCCTGCCAAGAACTGTGCTAATGTCTGGGCAAACAAATTCAGTAAGATGTGATATCTCTGTTCAGTGCTGGTGACAGACACGTGAAATCAACTAGAATAGCAGGCAGCAGAAGCTGTAGTGGAGGATGCACATCTTCGGCTCAGTTTCTGTGTGATGAATCAAAGCAGTTCTAAAACAAAGCGATGGGGGGAAGTGGTTATTTAAAGTGCACAAAGCAGTTTCAGCATGATCTGGTTCAAGTCATTTGTGGAAGTTTGGGGAACTTCATGTCATTGGTAGAGGTTAGGGGGAAATGTACACACCACCACTTGCAAGCTATTCTAGTCACTTACACTAACATGTGCCCTGGCCTCTGGAGTCCACAATAGACCAATTCATTCTTTCTTTACTGTGTTTGGGAAAGGAAGAGGTATTGAGTTGAATGGTAGGAATATATGTGCATTTGCAGTGAAGCCTGGGAAGACTTACAGGTGGAAACTGAGGGCACCAATACCTGGGGCTTGGATGTCCTAAATCGGAACACCAGGAGCTAAGAGCAGCAGCAGAGCAGGTGTTCAGCTGCTCTGTTGCCAAGGGTCCACTGTGTGGTTCTACCTCTACCCCTTGAAGGACTATTTATAACCAGAAGAACTCAACCTCCAAATTTTATGCATATTGACATATTTATGAGGACTTTGGTTTTCAAGGGGACAGAAATCCAATCCAAACTACCTTAAGGAAATTGGATGTTGTCCTGGCACAATTCATGGAGCAGAAAAGCTGTAGGAACAGGATTCTGTCAGTGTCTTTGCTCCTCTATTCTTATTGCTGTGTCTGAGTTATTTCATTCCAAATTATTTCTGTTTGTTATATAAAGCACTAGCTTATTCTTTTTCATTGTTATGTAGTGTTCTAATGTATAAAATGCCACTTTTTTTTTTCAACTCAGCCTCTTGTTGATCAACACTGTTTATTTTCTGGTTTTGGTTATTGTGAATTAAACCTCAATTAATAACGTTGTGTGTGTTTTGTGTACATGTATCTATAAGTGTTTGTATTTTATTGGGTATGCCCTTAAGCATGGAAGAATTTTTGGATCAAAGTATGCTTTACTATTTAACCTTCTATTTAGACAAAACCTGCCTGCAATTTAAGGACAGTGGTGGAACTGGGGAAAATTGCAATGTATTCTTCTTTTACTGCTTTACAAGATCCTCTCCACTTCCCAATTTAATGGAAAACATATTACCTAAGGCTATCAAAATGACAAAGGAAAGACAGAAACATCACTTAAAGATAATACTTCATGGCTGGGAAGGCCCCATAATTGTTATGCAAAGGACTTTCATGTCTGGGGCTCTGAGATCCCAGGTTCAATCCCCAGCACTACCACAAACCAGAAATGAGCAGTGTTCTGGTCTCTCTATCATAAAAAAAGACAATATTTTAGATGACATTTAGCATGAGCAAGGAGAGCCCTGTTGTCAGTGCCTCATTTTTATATACATTTTATGGTTTTAAAGTTGTTTTCACTAAACATGCTTTTCTAATTATAAAGTAATACATTTTCATTACAGAAATATTGGAGCTTACAACTAAAACTGCAAAGTAAAATCACCTTTCTCTTATTTCCAGAGAGAGATTTTGTAATTTTTTTTTCTTTCTTATTGATTGATTGTTTACCAGGGTTATTGCTGGAGTTTGGTGCCTGCACCATCAATCTTCTGCTCCTAGTTTCCTTTTCTGATAGTGACAGAGGGGAATTGAGAGGAAAGGGGAGATAGAGAGGGAAAGAGAAAGCATGACCTGTACAACTGCTCCACTGCTCAGAGAGCTTCCTTCTCCCCTGCAGGTAGGGCCTGGAGACATGAACCCATGTCCTTGTGCATAGTAATGTGTGTACTCTACTGAGTGTACCACCACCTAGTCCCTCAGACTTCTTATTAATATACATCTTTAATGATTTTTTTTCCAGAATGAATTCCTATTGCATTCAGAAATAAGTTGTTTTCATTATTACATGGAACAATTGCTTATCTTTTTCTTTGGCTTCTGGACTGCTGGTTAGACCGTTCCCTGCACCTTATGATGTCAGTAGTCAGAAAGAACATTAGCAGCACCCAAAAGCCTTCTTCTCTCCCTATTATTAAGCCCACTAAGAAAAGAAAACCATTATTCCACATTCTGGTACCATAGATTGGAGTTGCCTGATTCTGGAACTCTGTGT
Organism: Erinaceus europaeus; assembly: GCF_950295315.1. NCBI lineage: Eukaryota > Metazoa > Chordata > Mammalia > Eulipotyphla > Erinaceidae > Erinaceus > Erinaceus europaeus. The sequence goes on along the minus strand of NC_080166.1, from coordinate 121,277,330 downwards.
AAGTAGATTCATACAGTCTAGTTACTGCTGTGTCTGGCTTCTTCCACTTAAAATTATTTTTGTGAGATGTGTTTGTTTATTATATAAAGCAGTAGCTTATTCTTTTCCATTGCACCAGCCAGATGCCCTCACGTGTCATCTGTCCCTCCTTCTTGCTCTCTTCTTGCACTTGACTTCCCTTCATCCCCTCTTGCTACCTCCTGGCCCTCATGGTGATCTCACCAAAGGCTACCTAAGTAAGTCATATCTTAATTCCTGGAGCATATGAGTGTTATCTTACATGCCAAAATGGACTTAGCAGAAGTGATCAAGAATCTCTAGATGGGGAGATGGCTCATAGAGGAGGGGTACATTCCTTACCATGCTTGAGACCCAGGTTCAAGTGCTGGTACCACATGGGCAGTGCTTTGGCACTGGAAGAAGCTCTGATGCTGTGGTGTCTTTCCTTTTCTCTTTGGTTTTCTATCTAAATTAAGAAGTATCCCAGAATGGTGAAATTGTGTATATACAAGACCCCTAGAGAGAGAGAAAGAATAACTCCACTCTGACATATGTGACAAGGACTCTCAACCCTGATTTTGACCTCTTAGCTGCAAATGGCAGGTCCTGCCAGCTCAGTGCTGCTGTGCTTAGGAGAATGATGCTGAGTAGTAATCTTCGTGACCCTTGATATTCTTGTTATGTTTGCACAGGAACTCAGAGATAGAAGCAGAGGATTCAGGCTGGCTATTGATTCTGTAGAGCAAATGTATTCACACAACCCAGAAACTTTGTGTATGAGATGAAGAACCAGGCATCTTTGCAGGCTAACTTGACAACACAAGCTTCCTTTGCCCAGAGGATTCTTAGGGAACCTGAACTTGGATGTGTTGTGAAGCACTTGCATGTGAGCATACTTTTCTTGTATCCCACCTTGGACTGAACCTGCTGGTCTTCCCTGGGAAGCAAGCACTGTGAACAAATATGCAGCACTGTGAACTGTGAACAAATATGTAGTTTGTCATCTGATGAGTTAAAACTCTGGCTCACAGTCTCACTGGATGTATCATCTTTAGAAACAGAATGAGTGCTATCAAGTTAACTCAACTGGATAGTGCACCTGCTTTGTTGTGAATAGGGTCCAGGTTCCAGCCCTGCCATCACCACGTTGGAGTACATTTTGTTGGTGTGGTTCTCTCTCTCCCTCTCTCTCTCTCTCTCTCTCTCTAACTGAGAAACTCAGCTCAGAGTGGTAAAGCTCCACAAAAATAAATGCAAAACCTGAAATAAATTAAGCATGAAGCTAGAGGGGGATCAGGGAGGTGGCTCAGTGGTAGAGTGCAGGACTTACACTTGAGCGGTCCCAAATTCCACCCCCAGCACTACATATGCTGGAGTGATACTCTGGTTTTTTCTTTCTTGTTAAATAACTACATAAATCTTGGGGGAGGGGAAAACTGGATTTATGCTGATTTGAGAAGATTTACATCAACTAGGCTGATACATTTGCAATAAAACAGCAACTATCACTAATAAATATTTACCATCTTACGTGCAGCAATGAGCAGCACTGTGTGACTCTGGGTAAATAAGTAATTTTTCTTCATTATTTGTAAAACAAGAATGATAACAACATTTTCCCCTTCATGACATACGTGTGTGTGTGTGTGTGTGTGTGTGTGTGTGTTACATGGGGGTAAAATATGGCATATTCACCCTAGCTTGGCACAGAAGAACTCTCTCCACGTGAATCTCATGCTTCTGCTTCTAGCTGTACTGGTTACACACATCCTACTTGGAATCACCACTCACAAAATCTAGTTGGCTTGCAGCTAGGGAAATAACTTCACTAGTAGAACATCAAACTTCGGAACATCTGAGTTTTATACATGAGGTTCCTGGCTCAATTCCCAGAATTACATGTACCAGAGCGATGCTCCAACATACCTCTTTCTTCTCTGTCTCATGTGATGCCCCCTCATGTGTAATAAATAAAATAAATCTTTGAAAAATCCTGTTGAATTTAACTTCAAAAATATATCCAGAATCCATAATTGCCAAAACTATAAAAGCAAACAAGATGTCCTTTGGTAGATGAATGGAAATAGAAATTGTGGCCTACCCAGACAGTAATATTACTCGGCTGAAAAGAAATAAATTGTTTAACCATAAAAAGACCAGAGGAGGAAGAACTTTGAATGCATCTTTTTAGGTAAAAGAAGCCAGTGTTGAGAAGCTGCCTCCAACCACCTGATACTCAGGAAAAGGCAAAACTGTGAAGCCAGTAAAAAGGTCAGTGGTTGCCAGGGGGGCAGACAGGGGGTGAGTAGGTGGAGCACTAGAGATTTTTTTTTTTTTTACAGCTGAGGAATTTATTTATTTTCTGATTTTTTTTTTAAATTTGTATTTATAAAAAGGAAACACTGACAAAAACCATAGGATAAAAGGGGTGCAACTCCACGTAGTTCCTACCACCAGAACTCCATATCCCATCCCCTCCCCTGATAGCTTTTCTATTCTTTATTCCTCTGGAAGTATGGACCCAGGTGTCAGTCAAAGTTCAGGGTGCCAGTATGCTGGGCTAGCTTCACGGCAGGAGACAGATGACCAGGGACAAATGGCTGAGCGGAGAAGCAGTAATTCTTTATTCACGAGCAAACGGTTCAAAAAACTAATCTAATCTAATCACAACCCAATTCTATCTTGCCTCTCTCTTCTCTGGCAGAAGAGTAAGGAACCAAGGAAGTATGTAGGATAGGGGGCGGGAAGAAGGACCAAGCGCAAGGACTAAACCAAAATCTCCCGGAGGCAGGGGGAGTGAGACCAAACCAATGTAACAGAATGACCATGTAAATAGACCACAACATCAAGCAATGTAACAGAAGAGATCCCAGAAGCAGAACTAGAAGCATACCAACACCCAGGGACATTATGGGGTGCAGAAGGTGGAAGGTCTGGCTTCTGTAATTGCTTCCCCACTGAACATGGGTGTTGACAGGTCAGTCCTTACTCCAGCCTGTCTCTTTCCTTAGTGAGGCAGGGCTCTCAGGAAGAAGGGCTCCAGGACTGGAGATTTTAAGTACAGTAAAACTACTTTGGATGATACCACAATGGAGGATACACATCATTATACAGTTTCCAAGCCTGTAGAATGTGTAACATTATTTAGGCTGATTGCATATTTTGGCTAATGTGAATAGTGCTTTTATGAATATAGAGGTGCTTATACACGAATTTAAAAGATCAAGTTGGCTTTTTCTTCCTTCTTTCCTTCCTTCTTTCATTCCTTCCTTCCTTCCTTCCAGATTCATTTTTATTGGGTAGAGCATTGAGAAGGGAGAGGTAGAGAGGGAGAGAGAAAGAGACGCCCACAGCACTACTTCACTGCTTATGAAGCTTTCCCCTTGAAGGTGGGGAAAGGGGGCTTGAACCTAGGTCCTGCTCTGTAGTGTGTGCACTTAATCAGATGAGCTACCTGCTGGTCCCCAAATTGGTGTTTTCATGTCATTTGGATAAATGCCTTGGAATAATATTGCAGAATAGTGAGGTGTTTCCACTTTTATTTTTTAAGGAATCACCATAAATTTTTCCATAGAGGAATGCCCAGACAGATGACTGGGTAAAAAAGCTGTGGAAATAATGCTTGACCATTTAAAAGATGGCACTGTACCTTTTAAGTCCAAGTGGATTAAACTGGAGGTGAATTTGCTATATGAAACAAGTAAGGGATGGTTTAATTCATATAAGGTCCATAAAGGACAAAAACAAATTAACTTAAAAAAAACTGTTTTAGATTCTGTAAAAAACAGTGACTATGGAGAGGTGGGGTGGGAAGAGGAATCTTTGGAGTAGCATTGGAACAGTGGTGGCAGGTGTGGTGACTAATACACACATGCAACAAAATTGTCCAACACCACAAGTGAACTCTAATGTAAACTGTGGACTCTGAGTGATGATGGTGTGCAGACAGAGCCTCACTGATTGCAACATATGCACCACTGTGTGTGGGGGTGGGGTTATACTGGGAGAACGCACATGTGTGGGGCTGGAGGGGCATGGAGAACCTCTATGCTTCCTCTTCAATCTTGCTGAGTATTAAAATCACTCTAAAGAGTAGTCTACTGAAAAAATCAATTAGAGGAATCCTGGAGGTAAATTCAGAGGCTGAAACAATATAAAACAATCCAGTTGAAATCTCACAGAAGGAACTAAGTCCATTCCCCACTACATTATCCTAATTATCAAGCTCTCTCCCTGGGCTATACCAGGTACTTCCCTGTTTATTTTCTACTTCAGATTCTACTCCTTTTAGCCTTTAAAAAATTTTTTTTATTGTTGTTATTATTTTTGAGGTAGAGAGATAACAGAGATAACAGATAACATCTCTGGCATATGTGTTACTCAGGATTGAATCCAGGACTACATGCATGCAACACCTATGCTGTACCTCTGAGTATCTCCTGCATCCTAGCCTGTTCTCAAGCCATACTCGTGAGATCAGGTTTCTACTTGATAAAGGCTGCCAGCTCCCTACATAAAAAGCCAGTATCCTCAGCCGTCCCCAGTGATCCAAGCCTGTCACTCTACCAGCCCTGGGCTCTTCCCCAGATGCCTCATGACTAAGCCTTCCTCCCAGAGCCTTTACTCTAATGCCACATGCCACTGAAAGAGCCATCCTGCCTACATGTAGTAACCCAACACTCACTAGTCCTTGCCCCAGTTTATTTCATGCTTGAGCACTTGCCACTGTTGTTTTCGACGGGCTGGCTTCACGGGCAGGTAATAGACGACCAGGGACTCATGGTTGAGCTGTAGGCAGTATCTCTTTATTCATGCAGGACGCAGCGCAATCTATACCAAGCTAAGCTAAAAACTAACTACTACAAACAGTCTTGTCCTTATAAATATACTAGCCCAGTAGGGTGGGAACAGAGAGGGTGGAGAGAAAAGTGACTGGTGAAAATCAGGGTATGACAAGGAGAGGGGGCGGAGCAGGTAAGAATTCTACCACTAAACCACCAATGCCCTGGAGGGAAGGTGGTGCTTTTTAACAGAGGTTATGTAAATAGAATACAGTGTTATGTAAATAGAATGCAGGGGGGATTAAACCAAATGAAACAGAAGGGGTTTTTAAAGTATACCAACATGCCACCATTGATATGTAAGGTATTTCACTTCTTTCTCATCCTCTTTCTCTGCCCCATCCCCACTCTGCCCCAAGTACTAGCTAGAATTCTGTCTGGTGCACAGAAAAGCCTTATCCCTGAAGAATGAATAATGGGATTGGAGTAGAGGAGTGGGAGACAATTTATTTCCAGTTTGGCAGAGACCATGTGCAGCAAGACAAGCCATCCCTGTGAGCCTGGACACTGTCTAATGCCTAAGGACCTCTCCCTGGGCCATGCTGGGTGGGCTTCAGCTCCTGTTTTCTGCCATGACTGAGGAGCTCCCCAGCAGCGACATATGGCTCTGTGGGGTCAGGTTTGAGGCAGTTCCTGCTCACTTTGTCTTTCTTTAAAATTTCATTTTCATGAGAGAGAAATGGGAGAAGATGGAGAGGTATTATTTTTTTAAAAAAAAATCAGTTTCCCCCCTCTCATATTAATTAAATAGTGATTTATGACTACAAATTAATAGGAGTGTACATAAACACCATTCCCACCACCAAAAGTCTGTGTCCCATCCCATCCTCCCCACCCCCACCCCAACCCTGTGAAGCCGAACATCCACCCTCACCCTCAACCCAGGGTTTTTACTTTGGTGCCCTACCCCAAATGCAGTCAAATCCTGCTTTGGGGGAGAGATATTAGAGCACTGGTTAACTCTGGCATATGGTGCTACTGGGGATTGAATTTGAGGCTATTGGGGCCTCAGGCCTGTAGGTCTGGTGCACTTCTACTGTGACATCTCCCTGGCCCCTTTTTGTCTCTTTTAAATGACTTTCCTTGTTACTAGTGGGGAGAAATAGTGTTGTCAGTTGAATTGTGTCTCTCCAAAGCTCATATATTGCATCCACAATTTCCCATTTCTTAGAACATGACAGCATTTACAGATAGGACCTTTAAAAAGATTATTAAATTTAAAAGAGGCAATTAGAAGTAGGAGATGGAAATTAAACATATGAACTCAAAAAGGAAGAAAGAAAAAAATAATAAGTAGCCAACTATCTCTAAGATTTTGTGAGAACCGTTGTGGCTGTCCTTTGGGGGGGATATGGTGTGTGAGGGTGTGGGATAGGACTGTGGTGGGTGTGGTGTAGAACTATATCCTGTACTGTTATAACCTTATAAACCACTATTAAAAATACTAATAAAAATTAAATAAATAATGATTTGGGAGGGTGGCACACCCTCCTATCTTCCTCATGAATAAATAAATAAAATCTTAAAAAATTAAATGAATAAAAATAAAATAAAAACTGTAATAAAATAAAAGAAATCATAAGAAGGGCTCTAGTCCAACCCACCTGGTGCCTTTTTAAGAAAGAAGATGATAGAACAGCAGGAACTGGATGACCAAATCTTCCTGTGCTTTTAGCTCAGAACTGTAGCTTCCAGAATTATGAGACAATCAGTCAGGATCTCACCCTCACAACCTCATTTAACCCTAGCAACTTTATTAAGACAATCACATGGGGGACTAGGGGACTTATTATATGAACTGTGAAGGAAACAATATTAAGTTCATAGCAGGAAACTTGCTTTAGAAAAACTGCATGGAACTGGCTTTCTCTTTCCTCTCTGTTTTTTCACCCTTTCCTGGGATCACATCCAAAATATATTACTTATATCAGATCTTTGTCTCAGAGCCTGCTAAGACAGAGAAGCTGCAGATTGCATATCTTTCTAGGAAAATTAAAGTATTTATCAGCAGATGGAAGGCTCTGAGAAATTTTCCTTAAAGAAACATTTAAGTGGACATAAGTTTTGTAAACATTTTTTTTTTGCCTCCAGGGTTATCACTGGGTGCCTGCACTATGAATCCACTACTCCTGGAGGCCATTTTTGCCCTTTTGTTACCCTTGTTTATCGTTGTTATTGTTGTTGGATAAGACAGAGAGAAATCGAGAGAGGAAGGGAAAAGAAAGATAAGACACTTGCAGACCTGCTTCACTGCTTGTGAAGTGAGCCCCCCTGCAGGTGGGGAGCCGGAGGCTCAAACCGGGATCCTTAGGCCAGTCCTTGCGCTTTGAGCCACACACACTTAACCCGCTGCGCTACCGCCCAACTACCAAGCATTCATTTATAAGCAGGAATCCTTTCTTAGCTTCCTTGGAATCTTCTAGAACATTTTCCAGAATACATTTGGAAATGCTGCTATAGAATTGGTGAAAGTAAGTGCACATAGTAGGTTTTTTTAAATGGTTGCTGCTGGAGTCCAGGTGGACCAGATGTCGCTGAGGCCTTAGGTGGGGGCATGCATGTGAGGACAGAAGGGCAGAGTCTGCCCTTGGCAACAGTGTTCATGAGCATTTATAGCTCATCCAAAGGCATTGGTAATGAGCTTGCTGATCCACAGGGCTCATAGTGTGAAGGACAAAGAGGAGTAAGCACCAGTCACAGGGAGCCACTTGTTCTGTGATCAGCTTCATGTGTGCACTTGCCTGGCCTCTTAAGGACTCAGGTGATGGAGATGGGGAAGAAGGACTTGGGTGGGTAGTGGGAGTGGTTTTCAGATAACTACTACAGGGAGATGACAGACTGTATTTGTGTGTCAACAACTCTGTAAATTATTATTTCCCCAATTAAAAAAGATAAAGAATAAAAAAGGACTCAAGTGATGGAAGCAAAGAAGGGTTCACTCATTTGCCATAGGCTGTGCCTGTAGAGATGCTTAAGCTCAGTCCATTGTGCGACAATGATTACTCCATCAATTCTGAGATTTATAAGAATTCCAGTCGCCACCCTTTATGGCCACTAAAATGGTCTGTTTCATTTTTCCCCTGAGAAGAATCCAAGTAAATGATGTTGAAATAATGTCTTAAGTTCCACACTGAGTTGCACAGATTCATATTCTAAGTATTTAAAAGTCTTATTTATAGGCTAATATTCTTCCTATTAAAATTAAATGGCATGAAATTTGAGTCAGCTCAATTGAATTCCTCTCCTGTAATGCAGTTAGCCTTGACTCAGAGGAAGAGAGACCTGGGCTGGCTTTGCTTTGTTCTGTAGAACAAGTTTGGCTGCCTGCTTCCTATTCTGAAGTTAGGATGCTCCACTTTCTATCTTGAGTCCACTTCACTGGGGAGCAGAGAAGGACTGGAACCTGCTTCATAGGGTTAGATTTTTGAGATAAAATGAATGCTTGCAGGTGAAGCGCTTGGCGAAGGGCCAGCACGGAATAGCTGTTCAGCACATGCTCACTAGTTAATGTGGATAACACTCTCAAGTCTCCTTGCCTCTGGCAGAGGGAATACATGCTAAAGGACTGGGCCTGCAGCCATCAGATCCAGAATAAGGTCCCAGCTTTGACCTCTGACATGAGGCTTACCTAGACTTTATCCCTGTCTCCAAATCACTGTCTACTAATAGCACAATGGTTATGCAAAAAAAACCTCTCAGTCTCAGGCTCTAAAGTTCCAGGTTCAATACCTCGTACTACGATAAGCCAGAGCTAAGCAGTGCTCTGGTTAAAAATTTAAAAAAAGTACATGGATGCTATTATTGTTGTTTTTACTGCTGGGATTTCACCTCTCTATCCACCTCCTCCTCCACCTATTCCTCTTCCCCTTTCTTCTGAATCAAAGTATTGCTCAGCTCTAGCTTATGGTAGTGCAGGGGGCTGAACCTGAAACTTTGGAATCTCAGATATGAAAGTCTTGCTTAACCATTATGCTGTTCTTTCACCCAAGTCTTCCTCTTCTGATCTACTAAGACAGCCACACCTTACCTTGTGTGAAGTAAAAAGCTGATGAAATAGCTCACTTATTGGGAGTTGGGTGGTAGTGCAGTGGGTTAAATGCAGGTGGTGCAAAGCACAAGGACCGTCATAAGGATCCCAGTTAGAGCCCGGGCACACCCCCTGCAGGGGAATCGCTTCACAGGCGGTGAAGCAGGTCTGAAGGTGCCTATCTTTCTCTCCTCCTCTCTGTCTTCCCCATCTCTCTCCATTTCTCTCTATCCTAACAACGATGAAATCAATAACAACAACAATAATAACTGCAACAAGAATAAAAAACAAGGGCAACAAAGGGGAAAATAAATGAATATATAGATATATAAAGAAATAGCTCACTTGGATAGTGCACCGCTTTGGCATGTGTATGGCCTTCTCTCTCTCTCTCTCTTTCTTTCTCTATCTCTCTACCTCTCTGTTTCTATAGAAAAAATCAGTGAGAGAAAATAGAAAGGAAAGAAAGGTGAAGGAAAGAAAGAAAATTAAGACTGGAAAGAACTCTGGGGGGCCACACTGCAAGCCCTCTAAGTTGCAGATGGAATGGCACAGAATTGAGGAAAGGACTCATTTCCTCATTCTACCTGCTGAGTTCTTTTCATTACAGATGCTTTTGATCTTGATTATGTGCTTTCAGAGCCAGTCTTTCCTTTCTCTTAATGTTAGTTCTAGGGTACCAGAGGGTCAGGGAATTTTAAATTAACCTCAATTAGAATTATTACTATTCCAGATTTTTTTTTCAGTTTATATTCTTTAATTTTGAAACATGTCGTTCAACACTATTTCAATGCAGGAGTGTAGTTTAATTTAAAATAAGTTTTTTAAGTAGGCCTGGTGTTGAGAAGTGAAGTAATGGATGTATACATATCTTATTATTTTGAAATTAAGATAATTTTTTAAAATTGTATTTATTTACTAATGAGGAAGATAAAAGGAAAGAGAGAAAGAACCAGACATCACTCTGGTACATGTGCTGCCAGGGATTGAACTCAGGACCTCATGCGTGAGAGTCCAATGCTTTATCCACTGCACCACCTCCCAGATCACTGATTAACAATCATCTGTGCAATTTGGTCAAAATTAAGTAGTTTTGGGGAATATCTCAGGAATAGAACATAGGGCTTGCATACATGAGATCCCAGGTTTAATCCCTTTTGCCATATATGCCAGAGCTGAGCAGTGCTCTGATCTCACCCCCTCTTATAAAAAGGAACAATCAATCAATTCAAACTAATATGGAAATCACTGGTGTAGTCATCACCATTGTTTTTCAGATGAAGATACATAAGTCAACACAAACCCATTGTCCTGCTCCTGTTCTCCCTCTGAGTGTTAGAAGGAGGCAGGGCTTATCCTTAAGTCATTGGCCTTCTAGTTTGTGTCTGGCTTTCTCAATCTCTCCATTACAGCTTTGGATGGCCAGAGCTATCACTACGGTTCCTTGTGAACTTCTATCATTGCTGAAATAATCAAATTGAGCAAATAGTATTTATTATTATCGTAGGGAAAGTGACTAATCCTTTTTAGAAAGATTTACTCTGAGTATTGAAGTAAAAAGCATTTCTAGAGAACACTCCATCAATTAGAATAGACCTCATAAATTACAACTGACTACCCCAATCTGAAGATTCTGGTTGATTACACATTTCATAGCCTCCTGACACCCACTCTCATCCCACTTCTTGTTTGTTTTTTTTTTGAAAAAAAAAAAAAAAGATAGGACAGAGAGAAATTGACAGAGGAAAGGGAGATAAAGGGAAAGATAGACACCAGCAGACCTGCTTCACTGCTCATGAAGCGGATCCCCTGCAGGTGGGGAGTGGAGGCTCAAACTCCTTTCCTTGACCTTGCACTTGGTAATATGTGCACTTAGCCAGGTGCATCACTACTTGCCCCCTCCTTTTATTTATTTATTTATTTACTTTATTATCATGTCAAACACACAAATCAATTTGTATCTGTCTGTCAATTGCCTGGGTGGAGGGAATACTTTTACTTCCCTGCTATTACAGGAGTCCCAATAGAGACATGAATATGCATGAACTCATGTTTCCATCCAATTATGGGGGAGGGGGAGGAGAAACATTCTTGTTGAATACTGTGCATGTTGGTTTAGTACAGGTGTCATTGACCAGTGGGATGGAGCTCTGGACCTAGTTCTGCTCCCATCTGAGTTCATATCCAAACTCTACAATAAACTGACTTGTCATCTGGAGATATTTCATGAAGCCTCAATACTTTCATAATTTGCTCAATAACTATTTATGTGACTATTTACCTGTCAGTCACTGTGTTTAGGGCAAGAGAAGAGCAAGACAGAGTGCCTGTGCTCTTAGAACTTTTATGATACCAAAAAGGGGCAGTGATTGCCTCAGGGTGTGCAGCTGATAGATGATGGACCAAGATTTGAATTGAGGCAGTCTGACATGACTTCAGTCTTTAGTTTCTTTGGCAATGGTTGTCTTCTTTGGAGAAATGTCTACTCAAATTCTGTGCTTATTTTTATTATTGAGTTGTAAGGGTCCTTTGTACAGTCTATATACAAGTCATTTTTAAGATGTATGATTTGCAAACATTTCCTCCAATTCTGTGGGGGTAATTTTTTCCTTTCTCCCAGTTTTACTGAAATAACATTACAAATAGAATATTTTAGTGGTAAAAAAAGAGACTGATCATATAAATCATTACTGAAATGGAATTATAGTGAATCCTCAGAGATATTAAGTTAACCTAACGAGAGACATTAAGTATTGTAGGGTTCTGTGATAAAGAAATGACATTGAGTTAGCTAGTAAAGAGATATTTCAGAGACTATGAGAACAGGAAAATCTAACCTGATTATTCCTGGAAACAAAGTGTGGAGACATGAGGAGTCTAAGGGATTCCAGGACATGTGTCCTACAGGCACTGTGGAAATAAAGTAAGTTAAGTTGGGGCTGGGTTGTGGCACATCTGGCTGAGAGCATGTTGCAATGCAGAAGGATTCAGGTTTGGACCTCCAGTCCCCACCTGCAGGAGGAAAGCTTTGTGAGTGATGAAGCAGTGTGGCATCTGTCTCTCTCCCTCTATCTCTCCCAACCTACTTGATTCCTGGCTGTCTCTATCCAATAAATAAGTAGAGATAATATATATGATTTGATACTGTGGAGATTCATCAGGAAGAGAGCAGGTGCGTTGTCAAGTACTGCTCTTGACTTTGAGCAAGGAGTGGAGTTAGGTGCTGAACCAAGAGCCCCAAAGACAGGGATCCAGACATCTGAGATAAATTTGAGCTTCATGGAGTTTTGTAGTTTGCCAACAGCTGTGAACAAAGTACCCTGCTTCATTTGACGTAGTGTCTGGTTTTATTTATCATGAAGAAAGTTGAGAAAAATTCCAAATAAACCAGTTACACCTGTTTCTATAAATGAACTGTGTCCTATTTTTCTGAAAACTGAGATTCATCTAATTCCTCCTTTCCAAAGTCATTTCTCTTGTAAATCCAACATGTTCATACACAAAGTTGACAAAACCATAGTAAAGATTTTCTTAGTGGAGGGGCCTGGGCATAGTGGATTAGGTGCACATGGTGCAAAGTGCAAGGACTGTTGCAAGGACCAGTGCAAGGATCCCGGTTCCAACCCCCAACCCCCAGCGCCCCACTTGCGGGGGAGGAGGCCCGCATCATAAGTTGTAAAGCAGGTCTGCAGATGTCTATCTTCCTCTTCTCCTCTCTGTCTTCCTCTCCTCTCTCAATTTCTTTCTGTCCTATCCAACAACAACAACAGCTATAACAATAACAACAAGGGCAACAAAATGGGAAAAATAGCCTCCAGGAGCAGTGGATTCATAGTGCTGGCACTGAGCCCCAGTGATAACCCTGGAGGAAAAAAAAAAAGATTTTTTTCTTAGTGGAAGCAATTGATTACAATTTTATCTTGCATTCTGGTTTTAGGTCTATGTTAATGTCTTGCTCCTTCATTTTGACTTAGCACTTGAGGCAGAATGCATTTCTACAAAATGACAATTATCCTGTACCTATTAGTCGCCCCCTATCCTTGGCTGCCACCTTTCCATAATCTTTCTTTGTGGGTTCACCATTCTAGGTCCCTCCCTCACACAAGAGGATTCACATAGCATTTTCCATGTCCTGACTAGCTTATTTCATGGTGCACGATGTCTTTGAGTGTTGTTAAAATTTGGAGGCTCCAGCTGGCCGGGCTAGCTTCATGGGCGGGTAACAGAGACGACCAGAGACACACGGCTGGGCAGGGAAGCTGTATTTCTTTATTCAGGAACAACGATTCATAAACTAAGACAAACTAATCACCAAACAGAACTCTGCTGCCTCTTTCCCCCTCGGCAGCGCCAAGCACTCTCAAACTCTGGAATTCTGGAACCCTCTCGGGGTTCCTAGGGGCGGGGCCAAGCAGCCCGTGAAACTAGCAGGACTGATCCAATTTTCTTGGCAGGGGGAGAGCTAGAACAACCCAATGTAAAGCATACAACATTTGAGGTTCATCCATGTTCTAACATGTGCCAAGTTTTCATTCTTGTTCACAATAGCTGTTTTTAATTTGTTTGTTTTCATTTTTAATTGTGCCAAAATATGCACAACACAGAAGGTAATGTTTTAAACCCTAGTCAGCATATAGTTCAACAGTGGATCAGGAACAGAGTAGCTCCCAAATATGGAGAAAAGTATATAAATATTATTAACGGTAAACCCCATTGATTTGATCCGGGGCCTATAGTCAGCACAGGAGCCTATGTAATCTCTGCATCCCTGTAGGTCTGAGTTGGCATTCTGTGGTCACATCTAGGAACATTCTAGGCTGCACTAATTTTAGGACCCATCATCCTCAGGTGATAGGCAGAGTATGTTATCCAACCTCCCTTCAGAAAATGGAACATTCCCTACCCTTGTTGATCCACATTGAGGTCAAGGTCCTACAAAGGGGTCCACTATGTTGTTCCTGATGGAGATGACCAGTGACTGTGATGAGAGTGATCTGCTAGAGGTCTAAGCCCACCGCATCTGTGTGGGAATTCCAGGATTCCCTGACCAGGACCCCAGGTGATAGGGTGGCCTGGTAGTGACTAAAAAGTCATCATTAAAGTATGCCAGTCTCCTGGGAGCATGGATCGACCTGTCAATGCCCATGTTCAGCAGGGAAGCAATTACAGAAGCCAGACCTTCCACCTTCTTCATCCCACATTGACCTTGGGTCCATACTCCCAGAGGGTTAAAGAATAAGAAAGCTATCAGGGGAGGGGATGGGATACAGAGTTCTGGTTGTACCCGTCTTATCCTATGATTTTGTCAGTGTTTCCTCTTTATAAAAAAAAAAAAGTATGCCAGTCTTTTGCCCTTATTCAGCTTTTGTAGTCCTTATTTTGTCTGACAAGATTAGTTTTGGAGTGACTGAGGGACGTAGGTGAGAAGGGTATCTAGGTCTAAGTAGAAACTATTTCATTAAGTACTGTATGGTGTCTTTTTAGGTCTCTCTGCTTGCTACATTTATTGACCCACTGCAAAATATTGTGCACTTTTGCTTTAAGGTCTATGTTTTCCCCTAACTTATGGATACATGTACATATGCCCTATCTCATGGGCCCTGGTCTATACCTAGGTTTTGAGGTTTATTAAGAAGTATACCATCTGAAATGTAATTAAGGAGTCCTATGAGCTAGGAAAGGTTTCATCCGAGTAATAAAGCTGAATAGTTGACATTCCATGCCTGATGTCTCTGGATGCAGTCTGAAGTGAAACATACTGAGGTGTTACTGGTTGCACTGATTGGGTTGGCATTAGCAGATGCAGTGTCAGTTGGTATGCAATGGGAGACATGCAGGAAAGTGAGCCCCACCCAAGAGGATTCAGGAATAGGAGAAATTTGGCCTTCATAGAGAAAGGGGAAGGTTCCTGCTGTCTTAGGGTTTAAGAAGGCAATAGATAGTTATAGCTATAACCAAATTATTTGACAGTTGGGTTAATTTTGAAAATCCCATTGTTAGGATTTGCTGCGGCATACAAGACCTCACTATAATTTATGTCCTTTTATGCTATTTATGTATATTTGTATCTTATAAAGGAACACCACCACCAGTTGCTTCTGTTCTTCCTGGTCTAAGTTTTTAGGAGATTTAATATTTCAAAGAACCAGTCATTGTTAGAAATGTATTATCAATTTGAGCCCATTGTTAAAATTCAATCTGATTTCCAATTTGAAGTCTTAAGTGCTTAGATTGAAGGCACAATCTTAGATTGAAGAGCTATGGTCTATGCATCAAAAAATTTGAGACATTTGATCCATTTTTCCCTCTCATATAAATTGAATAGTGATTTGTGAGACTATAAGCTAATAGGAACATATATTTAACATACTTTCTTTTATTGGGGGATTAAGGTCTTACAGTTGCCAGTAAATACAATAGCTTGTACATGCATAACATTTCTCAGTTTTCCACAATTAGGAGTCTATATTAACACCATTCTCACCACCAAAGGTCTGTGTCCCACTCCCTCTCCCCCCACCAGTGAAGCTGAACATCTACCCTCACCCTCCACCCAGAGATTTTTACTTTGGTGCCATACTCCAAACTCAGTCAGATCCTGCTTTGAGCTTCTCTTTTTGTTCTTCTTTCTCAGCCTCTGTTTATGAGTGGAGTCATCCCATACTCGTCTTTGTCTTTCTGACTTATCTCACTTAACATAATTCCTTCTAGCTCCATCCAAGATGGGTCAGAGAAGGTGGATTCATTTTTCTTAATAGCTGAGTAGTATTTCATTGTATAAATATACTACAGCTTTCTCAGCCATTCATTTGGCACCTGTTTTGCTTCCAGGTTTTAGCTATTATGAATTGTGCTGCTATGAACATAGGTGTACACATATTTTTTTGGTTGGGTGTTATGGAGTTTTTTGGATATATCCCTAGGAGAGAAATTATTGGGTCATACGGGAAGTCTATTTCTAGCCTTGTGAATGTTCTCCAGACTGCTCTCTATAGAGGCTGGACCAATTTGCATTCCCATGAGCAATGTGGGAATTTCTTTCTACTGGAGCACTGCTCAGCTCTGGCTTATGTGGTGCAGGGGACTGAACCTGGGACTTTGGAGTCTCAAGCAGAAGAGTCTTTTTGCATAACCATTATGCTATCTACCCCCTGCCCCTTACTTTAAAAAATTTTTAAATTTATTTACTGAGTAGAGACAGAGAAATAGAAAAGTGATAGGAGATATAGAGGGAGAAAGAGAGACACCTGCAGCACTGCTTTATTACTTGTGAAGCTTACCCCCTGCAGGTGGGGACTGTGGGCTTGAGCCTACGCCCTTGAGCACTGAAGCATGCTCTCTCAGCTAGGTGTTCCATCACCTGGTCCCTAAAAGTCATTTACTTTACTATCTCTCCATCCCAGAATCTCCTTTATTTTTAAGGAAAACTAATACTCCAGTATATGTATCCACCACTATTTCACACAACAGTGACAACTTGGGTTGCTTTCACATTTTAGCTTTTGTGAATAGTATTGCTTATTTGCTTACACATATACTATTAGTAATTCTTTAAAAAAAATTTCCTGGTGATTTAGTAATGATTAACAAGATTGTAAGATGACAGGGGTACAATTCCACACAGCTCCCAACATCAGAGTACTGTGGCCTATGCCCTATTCTTTAGCCCTCTCTGGGAGTATGGACCAAAATTCCTTATGTGGTACAGAAGGTGTGGCTTCTGTAATTGCTTCTCCACAGAACATGGATGTTGGCAGGTCAATCCATACCCCCAGCCTATTTCTATCTTCCTGTAGTGGGGTAGGGCTCTAGAGAGGTGTAGTTCCAGGGCACATTGGTGAGGTCATCTGTCAAGGGAGATCAGGATGACATGGGGTAGCTGCAACTTGGTGGCTGAAAGGTGGTATGATATAAAGTAAATTGTTCAATAAATAGATGCTCAAAGGGGGGAATAGGGCAAATTAAACTAAGGGTCTTCATGTGAGAGAAAACTGGGAAGTCTTTTTTTAGGTATGTTCCAAGTGGTCCGTGACTAGTAATTTTTGCCTGAGCCTGATAGCTAACATGAAGGTAGGCTAAAAGTATTGTCTGGGAAGACGGTGTCATAGTAGAAAATAAGAATAGGATAGTAGGAAATAGATTAGATGGTATCAGAGTAGAAAATAGGATTAGGGCAGAGAGTAGCTCCCAAATATGAGAGGAGTATATAAATACCATTAACTGGTAACCCCATCGATCTGACCTAGGGCCCTTGTCTATTTGTATTTAGCACAGGAGCCTTTGTAACTGCTGAGTCCCTGTCATTCTACACCCACAGTCCATGGTCATAGATAGAATCATTCTAGGCTGTAATCATTCTTGAGTGAATTGTACGAGATTTGGTCCATAAGGTGACAGAGAGGTAGAATCAGCATTACCAGTAAGTAAAACTTCAGTCCCCTGGCTTGGAGACAACATAATAGTTATGCAAATGAGTTTTGTATCTGAGGCTCTGAGCTCTTGGTTCAGTCCCCAATACCACCATAAACTAGAGATGAGCAGTGCTGTAGAAAAACAAACAAACAAAAAACAGAACAAAATAAAACAAACCCTACATTTACCTGTTTGAAGCATATGACTACATTCCACCAGGCTGTGTTTTGAAGGTTTTGTTTCTTAATATAAAGTCATATGTAAGCTCAGGCTACTGCATAAAGTCATCTGCAACCAAAAAGCAGTTCTCCAAGAGTCTTATGAGATTAGTTGCTTAGGAACCATTTGATAATCATCACTGATTTAACCAATGAATGAAATGCATGGGAGCTGCACATTGTCTGGTCTTAGTTCTTCAAATACTGAAGGCCCTCTAGGGTGTGTGTGTGTGTGTGTGTGTGTGTGTGTGTGTGTGTGTGTGTGTGTGTGTGTTTTCCAGCTCTAGACCTCTTTGCTATGACAGAATGTTCTCTGTTATATTACAAAGGGGGTTATTGCTATAAGACTTGAAAGTAAAAACTATTTTAATAGCTCTCCTAAGAAAGATAAAATGGGGAGCCAGATGGCAGCATACTTGGTTGAGTGTACACAAGGCACAAGGGCCCAAGCTTCAAGCCCCCAGTCCTCCTCCTACAGGGAGGAAACTTTACAAGTGGTGAGGTAGTGCTACAGTTGTCTCTCTTTCTCTCTCCTTCTCTTTCTCCCCCTCCACTCTTAATTTCTCTCTGTCCTATTAATTTAATTAATTAAATAAAAAGAAAGATAAGATGGGAAAGTACAGGGAAAGTCCCAATATCAAACCAATAAAATAAACAAAAAGGAGAATATAAGCAGAAAGAAAAACCATACAAGCATTTATTTTTAAAAATTTATTTATAAAATGGAAACACTGACAAGACCATAGGATAAGAGGGGTACAATTCCCACCACCAAAGCTCCATATCCCATCCTCTCCCCTGATAGCTTTTCTATTCTTTAACTCCATGGGAGTATGGACCCAGAGTCATTATGGGGTGCAGAAGTTGGAAAGTACAAACATTGATTTTTATGGAGAGTTAAGGAAATTGGGAATACAGGTTCTTAAACCATGATTTACAGTTCCAACATCCAATACCTGCAAGTTTTAAAATTTATTTTTTCAGTGATATATATATATATATATATATATATAGAGAGAGAGAGAGAGAGAGAGAGGGAGGGAGAGAGAGAGAGAGAGAGAGGGAGGGAGAGAGAGAGAGAGAGAGAGAGGGAGGGAGAGAGAGAGAGAGAGAGAGAGGGAGGGAGAGAGAGAGAGAGAGAGAGGGAGGGAGAGGGAGAGAGAGAGAGAGAGAACCTAGAGCACTTCTCAGCTCTGGTTTATGGTGGTTGGGGATTGAAACTGGTATCTCAGTGCCTAAGGCATAAGAGCCTTTTGTATAACTATTACGCTGTCTCCTCAGGTTTATTTCCTGTATTTTTCATTTGGTGGCAAAACATGACCAGGAATGATGGCAAGTCAGGATATTAATTCATTAGATTTAGTTGGCTGTTCATACCCCCCTTGCTAGTGAAATATTAATGAGCTCAATTATGAGGTTCCATCCTAGACCCCAGAGCTGTTACATAAATAATATTATTTGCACAAAATGCCTTCCTGAGATCTGAAAACTTCTGAAATCTGAAGCATTTTGACTTTAGAGGTTTTCAATAAGACATTGTGAATGTGTTCAGCAGACTCAAAGAGGCAGAGGACAGGGGAACGTACTCTGGGAACATTGTTTGACCCGTGTGATTCTTTGAGAAATGAAATAAACTAGTGATAATTAAAGACATCTCTGCACTTGTTTTCTGTATGAAGAGGCTTTAGATGTATGTTATTTTCCTTTGGTACTGAGTTCTGAACAAACGTGTTGGATTAAGAGAACAATAAAAGAAAGGGTGTTTATATGTGTGTGTGTATACATGTAATTGTGGGTTTCTTCGACACTCAATATCTTGTGCTGAGAATTCAAGGCCAAACAAGTCTTTTCTTTTGTGAATGGAGAGAATTAGGGATGAGGATGGGAGGATGAGGGTGGGAGGGAGAAGAGAAGGTAAGGGCTTGTATCTCTTGCTTGGACACACAAATACACACACACACTCTGTCCCTGCATTTATCTTTCATACACTGACTCTCTTTCTCTCTATCTCTCTCTCTCTCTGTGTGTGTGTGTGTGTTGTAGACACAGTCACCATCCTACGTATAATTAGAGTTGTCACAATATATTCTTCACACACACTCTCATTTTTAAAGCCAGTTCTTTTCCTGTCAATATCAGTTTCAAACAAGAAAATATTTGTATCTTGCATCAGAACCCTGACTAACCTCTCAAAGTGGAGAGAATGAACAGCTAGAACTTATATTACTAAGGAAGGTTTTAGATTCCTCTGTGCGAATGTAGCTAGGTCAATCCAGTATCGTCTACTTTTGACTTGATAAAAATCTGAGAGCTTCCTAAACAAGTGATATCTGAAAGGAATTGAAGGACAGACACATCGTTCAACAGTGGCCCTACTCCATTTAGGGCAGAACAGAGAAAATGTCTCTTTGCTAAGTCCTCTCTCCAAGTTGGGCAGGGGAAGGAGAACAACAAACTGTCATGCTGAAACAGTCTACAAGCAACAAGTTACACTACATAATTGCAAAAGATCTCCCAGGCTATAAAATCCATAGCAATGAGGGAGGGATTCTAGACATGACTGATAGAAAGGAAGACATAAGGAACAGGCTACTATAAGAACAGAAACATTGCTAAATGCTGTTCTTTTCTTCCCATGCTGAATTGTTCTCTTCTCCATGAAGTCCAAGACTATGTGTTACTTAAATGTATATCCCCAAAGCTCACTATTTACTGTGAGGTAAGAAGTAGGTACACAATAAATGTAAGTCATCATTTTAAAAGACCTGAACTTAGTCTCCATTATTAAACCTGATTTTGCATTAATAATTGATTGTGACCATTGGATTCATGTGTTGCAATTTCATTAACTGTTTAGTGGTCCACGCACTAGTATTATCTCTTGTCCTCTTTCATGTAATTGAAAATAATGTCTTGAAAAGGTTTGGGATAACAAGGTTAGGCAGGTTCCATGTCCTTCATTTGATTGTCTGCAGCTCAAGCAGGCAGTGTGGGTTTCCTCAGCTCCCAGCAGCTGATTTTCTTGCATTTTCTGCTTGGTGAGTTCCTGCTTGCTCAGCCCCTGTCCTGATTTAAGTCATAGAAGCAGCAAATAATGTTTGGAGAGAAGCACATAAACACTTTGGAAGCCACCATCTCTGTTTCTAAGCAGATCTATTTAATCCAGGGTTTTCCTCAGTTTGATCCAGTTCCATCTATTTTTCTCAGCAATGCCCATTACCACTTTCTGGCTTGTTTTAAATAAAGAATGTTAGTAGAGTCTTCTTAAGTGTCACCCAGAGATCCAGACTTACGTGTCTGCAATGACAGGAGCATAGACAGGGTATTTGGTGGGACCTGAGAAGTTGTGAGGGTTCCTCTGCTAACTTCCAGTTCATTAAACAAGCTGTAGCTCCAGACCTTTGCTTACGCTGTTCCTTCTGCCTATAACACCTTCTCTCCTGCCCTTCATACACAAACAAGCTCAGCTCCTCCTTGACTTCTCACCTTAGACAGAACTTCTTCCTGGGAGCTTTCCCAGATCCTCTAGGCCTGACTGAGGATACATTTCTCTGAACTGCCAACATACAGGGAGTTCCCTTGAAACAGTTTTCAACACTAATTTTTTTGCCACCGGGGTTATTGCTGGGACTCATTGCCTGTATTACTCCACCTTCCCCATCAGCAATTTTTTATAGAGGGTGAGCTATAGAAAGGGAAAGAAAGAGAGAAATGGGGGAGTCATCTGCTTCACTGCTCATGAAGCATCCCCACTGAAGATGAGGATCAGGGATTTGAAGTCCAGTCCTCAGGCATGGTGAAGTATGCATTCTACCAGGTGAGACATAATCCTGTATTTACTCTCCCATTTCCCATTAGACTGGAAGTTGAGTGGAGACAAGGTAATGTCAAGTTCCCAAGACTTTAAATAATGAATGCCTAGCATACAATAGGAACTTATATTTGCTGCCTGTCAGATGAGCAAATTGACTATTCTGGGGAGTAAGGCTCCTTGAGATACAGAGAATGGGGACAGAGGAGGTGGGGCTAGACTGGGGTTTTCCCTACACATGGATTTAATCAGTATGGTAAGAAGTGACCTTTTTGTTTATTATTTAATTAGTTAACTTCTCTATAGTGATTTTTCTTTTTTTAATTTTTATTTATAAAAAGGAAACACTGACAAAAATAATTCCCACTACCAGAACTCCGTATCCCATCCCCTCCCCTGATAGCTTTCCTATTCTTTATCCCTCTGGGAGTATAGACCAAGGGACATTATGAGGTGCAGAAGGTTGAAGATCTGGCTTCTGTAATTGCTTCCCTGCTGAACATGGGCATTGACAGGTCGATCCATACTCCCATTATGTCTCTCTCTTTCCCTAGTGACGTGGGGCTCTGGGGTAGCAGGGCTCCAGGACACACTGGTGAGGTCATCTGCCTAGGGAAGTCTGATTAGCATCATGGTAGCATCTGGAACCTGGTGGCTGAAAGAAGAGATAACATATAAAGCTAAACAAATTGTTGACTTAATCATGAACCTAAAGGCTAGAATATTGCAGCTGAAGGCTTTTATTTTTGGGGGGTCTCCATTTTGTAAATAGCTAGTAAACCTATTTTATTTAGTTATATTCCAAAGGGCCCATGACTATACTAGTTTTTTTTTTTTCTTTTCCTGAGCCTGACATCTGATATGTAAGTGGATCCAATTTATTGTCTGAGGAGATGATGTCATGGCTGGAAAAAGGACCTGAAAGCTGGATCAGGGAAGAGAGTAGCTTCCAAATATGGGAAAGGTATATAAACATTGTTGACTGTAAACCCCATCGATTTGATCTGATCTGGGACCCATATTCAGCTTAGGAGCCTTTGTGACCTCTGCATCCCTGTAGATCTGTGCTCACATTCTGTGGTCATGAGTAGGAAAGTTCCAAGCTGCCCCAATTTCAGAACCCATCTTCCTCAGATGGAGCATAGAGTATGTTGTCTAGCCTCACTTTGGAGGATAGAACATTCTTTACTGTTGTTGATCCATGTTGAGGGCAAGGACAAATGGGGCTCTACAAAGGGGTCTATTGTGTTGTTCCTTATAGAGATGACCAGTAACAATGGAGAGAGGGATTTATTCGAGGTCTAGGCCCATCATGTCTGTTTGGGAATCTCAGGGCCCCAGCTGATGGGGTGGTCTGATAGTGACTAAAGAGTCATCATTAAAATATGCCAGTCTCTTGCCCTTGTTCAGCTTTTATAGTCCTTACTTTGGTAAGGTTACCTTTGGAGTGACTGAGGGAAGTGTAATAGAAAGTAGGTGAGGAGGGTATCTCTAAGTCCAGGTAGATACTATATCATTAGGAACCTTATAGTGTCTTTTTAGTTCTTTCTACTTGCTTGCTACATTTATTGACTCGCTGCAGACTATTGTACACTTTTGCTTTCAGATATATATTTTGCCCTAATTTATGGATACATGTAAACATATGCCCTATGGTCTATATCTAGGTTTTAGGACTTTGTTAGGAAGTGAACTACCTGAAATGGAATCAGAGAATCCTATGAAGGGAAAGGTCTCACCAGAGTAATGAGGCTGAAGGGTTGACATTCCACAACTGACGTCTCTGGACACAGTCTGAAGTGAAGCATGCTGAGGTAGTACTCGTTGCACTGATTAGGTTGGGATCGGCAGATGCAATATCATTTGGTATGAAGTGAGAGAAGCATGCAGGAAAGTGAGCCCTCCCCCCAGAGGCTCCAGGACCGGCGGAAATATAGGCTCTATGGAGGAAGCTGGAGGTTCCTGCTGTCTTAGGGCTTAAGAAGGCAATAGATAGTTATTGCTATAATCAAATTATTTGGCAGTTGGTTTAACTTTGAAAATCCCATTGCCAGAATTTGCTGTATCATACACAACATCACCATAATTTATGTCCTTTGACATTATTTATATATAGCTATGTCTTATAGAGTAATGCTGCCGGTTGCTTCTGTTCGCACTGGTCTAAGCTTTTATGAGAGTCAACATTTCAAAGACTCAGCCTATGGTCTGTACATTAAAAAGTTTGAGACATTCAATCAATTTTCCCCTCTCATATTAATTAAATAGTGATTTATATGACTTCAAGTTAATAGGAGTGTACATAAACACCATTCCTACCACCAAACGACTGTGTCCCATCCTTCCCCTCCAGTGAAGTTGAACATCCACCCTCACCCCCCACCCAGAGATTTTAACTTTGGTGCCCTACTCCAATTTATAGTGATTTTTAAGTATGTCTGTCTAAATGCTTAATCCCATTAATCATAATATAAATAACAAATAAAGTCAATGATGAAAAGACAGAAGCCATTTAGCTAAAAAATGTCATACCAGTTTGATTAATATAGCTAAACATTAAGATGGTATTTCTTACTAATTGTAACTAGATTTTTGCAGTGAGGACAAACTTTCACAGTTGCTGTTCTATTTAAATATCTTTCTGGAGATAATTTGTGGAAAAGTGTGTGTGTGTGTGTGTGTGTGTGTGTGTGTGTGTGTTAATATACTCCATCCACGTTCAGTATTAAGCAAAGCTTTTTTAGCAGTGGATTACATTATCTTTCTGGTTCATCATAGTCTGCTAATAATTTGCAATTCAAATAAATTGCCTGGAGGTAAGATAAGACAATTTTCCTAGTTTTAAAGGGGAAGAAGTTGTTCTTTCCACATTACTTTAAGAGGGTGCCCTTTCTCCGATCAATCCAGGGGCACTGGGGTATGGAACATGTGGGGTTGACAGGACACTAGTGTATTCTATTCCTGCTGCCAAACTCAACCTAATTTCTGAATTAGCAAAAATGACATCTCAGATCCCAAAAGTCCTGAATTATCTGCTGTGGCCTTGATGGGACAGTGACTTGAGATGGATGAATCGTGTGACTCCAGCTGTTACCAGGCTAAAGCTGGATCTGGAAAGAAAAGGACAGTCTCAGGGACTCGAATTCTGCTGGTCTTTCCCACTTGAGATAATGAAAAATAATTGTTTTATCTTTGGAAAAAATTTTGTGTAAGTGCTGAGTATGAGTTACCTGGGTTTCCTTTCTCATTTGAAAGTCAAACAGAAGCACTTGCTGGCTTCCCCTTCCACTACAGGCAGCTTCATCTTGCCAGCCTCTCACTTACTGCTGGGCTTGTCTGCCCATTCACTGGCACAGCCAGGGCCCAGTGTGAACTTTCACACTACAAAGTGAAAGTGGTTTGAATACTTGCATTTAGTAAAATTCCATTAATGGATGATTAGTTGATGTGAAAGTTTTTGTTATTAAGGGCCTGGGGAGTTTGCTTTGACAATGTTGGTAGGAATGTAAATTGGTACAGCCTCTGTAGGGAAACACTATTTATGAACATTCCTTAAAGGCTGAAAATAGAGGAGTCAAGAAGTGGTGCACCTGGTAGAGTGCACATATCACCATGAGCAAGGACCCAGGCTCAAGACCTCTGGTACCTACCTGCAGAGGGGAAGCTTCATGATTGGTGAAATAGTGCTGCAAGTGTCTCTCTTTCTCTCTCCCTCTATATTTTCCTCTTGCCTCTCACTTGCTGTCTCTATCTGTTGTTTTCGACGGGCTGGCTTCACGGGTGGGTAACAGACGACCAGGGACTCATGATTGAGCTGTAGGCAGTATCTCTTTATTCATGCAGGTCGCAGCACAATCTAAGCCGAGCTAAGCTAAAGTAAAAACTACAAACAATCTTGTCCTTATAAATATACTAGCCCAGTAGGGTGGGAACAGGATGCGACGCAGAGAGGGTGGAGAGAAGAGTGACTGGTGAAAATCAGAGTGTGACAAGGAGAGGGGGTGGAGCAGGCAAGAATTCTACCACTGAACCACCAATGCCCTGGTGGGAGGGTGGTGCTTGTTAACAGAGGTTATGTAAATAGAATGCAGTGGTTATGTAAATAGAATAGTGTTAAGCAGGGGGGATAAAACCAGATGAAACAGAAGAGGTTTTTAGAAGCAGAATTAGGCAACACATCAAAAAGATTGTTCATCATGACCAAGTGGGATTCATCCCAGGAATGCAAGGCTGGTTCAACATCCGTAAGTCAATCAATGTCATTCACCACATCAATAAAAGCAAAGCCAAAAACCACATGATTATCTCAATAGATGCAGAGAAAGCCTTTGACAAAATCCAACACCCATTCATGCACAAAACTCTACAAAAAATGGGAATAGATGGGAAATTCCTCAAGATAGTGGAGTCTATATATAGCAAACCTACAGCCAACATCATACTCAATGAACAGAAGCTGAAAGCATTCCCCCTCAGATCGGGGACTAGACAGGGCTGTCCACTGTCACCATTACTCTTCAACATAGTATTGGAAGTTCTTGCCATAGCAATCAGGCAAGAGAAAGAAATCAAAGGAATACAGATTGGAAGGGAAGAAGTCAAGCTCTCACTATTTGCAGATGATATGATAGTATACATAGAAATACCCAAAGAATCCAGTAGAAAATTACTGGAAGTTATTAGGCAATATAGCAAGGTATCAGGCTACAAAATCAATGTACAAAAATCAGTGGCATTTCTTTATGCAAACACTAAATCTGAAGAAGAAGACATCCAGAAATCACTCCCATTTACTGGTTCAGCAAAATCAATCAAATACCTAGGAATAAAGTTGACCAAAGAAGTGAAAGACTTGTATGCTGAAAACTATAAGTCGCTACTCAAGGAAATAGAAACTGATACCAAGAAACGGAAAGATATCCCATGCTCATGGATTGGAAGAATAAACATCATCAAAATGAATATTCTCCTCAGAGCCATATACAAATTTAATGCAATACCCATCAAAATTCCACCAAGCTTCTTTAAGAGAATAGAACAAACACTACAATCATTTATCTGGAACCTGAAAACACCTAGAATTGCCAAAACCATCTTGAGGAAAAGAAACAGAAATGGAGGCATCATACTCCCAGACATTAAACTATATTATAAAGCCATCATCATCAAAACAGCATGGTACTGGAACAAAAATAGGCACACAGACCAGTGGAAGAGAATTGAAAGCCCAGAAGTAAATCCCAACACCTATGGGCATCTAATCTTTGATAAGGGGGCCCAAAGCATTAAATGGAAGAAGGAGGCTCTCTTCAATAAATGGTGCTGGGAAAACTGGGTTGAAACATGCAGAAGAATGAAATTGAACCACTTTATCTCACCAGAAACAAAAATCAACTCCAAATGGATCAAAGACCTAGATGTCAGACCAGAAACAATCAAATACTTAGAGGAAAACATTGGTAAAACACTTTCCCACCTACACCTCAAGGACATCTTTGATGAATCAAACCCAATTGCAAGGAAGACTAAAGCAGAAACAAACCAATGGGACTACATCAAATTGAAAAGCTTCTGCACATCCAAAGAAACTATTAAAAAAACAGAGAGACCCCTCACAGAATGGGAGAAGATCTTCACATGCCATACATCAGACAAGAAACTAATCACCAAAATATATAAAGAGCTCAGCAAACTTAGCACCCAAAAAGCAAATGACCCCATCCAAAAATGGGCAGAGAATATGAACAAAACATTCACTACAGAGGAGATCCAAAAGGCTAACAAACATATGAAAAACTGCTCTAGGTCACTGATGGTCAGAGAAATGCAAATTAAGACAACACTAAGATACCACCTCACTCCTGTAAGAATGGCATACATCAAAAAGGACAGCAGCAACAAATGCTGGAGAGGATGTGGGGACAGAGGAACCCTTTTACATTGCTGGTGGGAATGTAAATTGGTACAGCCTCTGTGAAGAGCAGTCTGGAAAACTCTCAGAAGGCTAGACATGGACCTTCCATATGATCCAGTAATTCCTCTCCTGGGGTTATACCCCAAGGACTCCATAACACCCAACCAAAAAGAGGTGTGTACTCCTATGTTCATAGCAGCACAATTCATAATAGCTAAAACCTGGAAGCAACCCAGGTGCCCAACAACAGATGAGTGGCTGAGAAAGCTGTGGTATATATACAAAATGGAATACTATGCAGCTATCAAGAACAATGAACCCACTCTCTCTGACCCAACCCATCTTGGACAGAGCTAGAAGGAATTGTATTAAGTGAACTAATTCAGAAAGATAAAGATGAGTATGGGATGATCTCACTCATCAACAGAAGTTGAGTAAGAAGATCTGAACGAGAAACTAAAAGCAGGACCTGATCAAATTGTAGGTAGGGCACCAAAGTAAAAACCCAGTGGTGAGGGGTAGACATGCATCTTCCTGGGCCAGTGGGGGGTGGGAGTGGGTGGGAGGGATGGGTCACAGTCTTTTGGTGGTGGGAATGGTGTTTATGTACACTCCTAGCAAAATGTAGACATATAAATCAGTAGTTAATTAATATGAGAGGGGGAAAATCAGTTGTATGTCTCAAAGTTTCTCAAAAACACAAACTGAATCTTTTTAATATATAGGCTGTGTATTTGATATGCGGACTCTCTCAAAAGCCTAGACCAAGTAGATTAGAAGCATCCAATAGCACAGCTATATACAAGATATTGGGTACTATACAGCAAACCATAACAAAAGGACTTTTCAAAGTTAACCCAATTACCAAATAATGTGATAACATTAACTATCGATTGTCTTTTTGAACCCTAAGACAGCAGGAACCTCACATCTCCACTATAGAGCCCCTACTTCCCCCAGTCCTGGAACCCTTGGACAGGGCCCACTTTCCCGTATGTGTCTCCCAATCCAAACCAAATAATATTGCATCCGCCGATCACAACCTAATCAACCCAAAGATTGCCACCTCAACATGCTTCACCTCAGACTGCGTCCAGAGACTTCACATGTGGAATGACAACCCTTCGGCTTCATTACTCGGGTGAGACCTTTCCTTTTATAGTACACTCTAATTTCATCTCAGGTAGTTCACTTTCTAACAAAGTCCCATAACCTAGATATACACCAGTTTCTGTGAGAGAGAGCTTATGTTCACACGTATCCATAAACTACTGCAAAATATATACCGGAAAGCAGAAGTACATTAGAGTTTGCAGTGAGTACCTCCCTAACACTTCCTCTCCACTATTCCAAGCTTGGGATCCATGATTGCTCAACAAATTGTTTGGCTTCGTATGTTAACTCTCTTTTCAATCACCAGGTTCCAGATGCCACCAGGATGCTGGCCAGGCTTCCCTGGATTGAAGACCCCACCAATGTGTCCTGGAGCTCTGCTTCCCCAGAGACACACCCTACTAGGGAAAGAGAGAGGCAGACTGGGAGTATGGACCGACCAGTCAACGCCCATGTTCAGCGGGGAAGCAATTACAGAAGCCAGACCTTTTACCTTCTGCAACCCTCAATGACCCTGGGTCCATGCTCCCAGAGGGCTAGAGAATGGGAAAGCTGTCATGGGATGGGGTGGGTTATGGAGATTGGGTGGTAGGAATTGTGTGGAGTTGTACCCCTCCTACCTTATGTTTTTGTTCATTAATCCTTTCTTAAATAAAAAATTTTTAAAAAAGTAGTAGAATTAGAAGCATACCAACATCTATCAAAAATAAATAAATAAAAGAAAGGGGGGTAATGGCCAGCAGGAACAATGGATTCATTCTGTAGCCTCTCAGCCCCACCAGTAATCCTGGTGGCAAAAAAGGAGGGGATAAGTAAAAATAGAAATGCCATATGACCCAGAAACAGTACTCTCAAAGTGTTTATATGGAGAATTTGAAAAAGATATATGCATCCCTGTGTTTGTAGCAGCATTGGTCACATTAATCAAGACAATGAAACAACTTAAATGTCCATCCACAGATGACTAGACTCAGAAGCTGTGATGTAAAAATTCTATGAACTGTTCAGTTATTTTAAAAGTGAAATCATGACTTTTGTGATAAAATGGATGGAACTCAGGGTGATTATGCTAAGTGGATTCAGTCAGAAAGTGAAAGACAAATACCAGGTGGTTTCTCTAGTATGTGGAATATAAATAACCAAAGTAAATGAACAAATCACAACAAAAATAACTCTTAGACTCTAGAGGAAATATAGTGGTTACAAGAGTGAGAGCAGAGGGGGCTGAGGAGAAAGGAGGCTACTCTGATCATGGAAATGGCATAGGGAGTTTTGTAGTGGGCATGAGGAGACTTGTACATATGCACAAGTGTGAAACTCTGCTCCCCAGGTGCACATATAACTGTAAACCAATGGCAAATGAATGAAATTTATTTTATGGAAAGTTTGTAGGAATTTAAAAATATGGATAATGATAAACAAGTTAAACAAAGAAATAAAGCAACAAGGACAAAGGTAAAACAAGCCCAACTAGGAGCCAAACCAGTTGCCTGGGAACTGGCAGGCACAGTAGCTGAAGCATTGAACTGACAGCATTGCATATGCCAGAGTCATGCTCTAATTCTCTCTCTCCTCCTCCTCTTCCTTTCTCATTAATAAATAAACAAATCTAAGAAGAAGAAGGAGGAGGTGTTTTGCTGGGCATTAACTGTGTCGATACCAGTTAGTCTCTTGTGTGAGCTGATTTGATAGTTTTGAACTCTTTCCCTTTTGTCTTCTTCAAAGGATGAAGGCCCAAACCTACTTTTTTCTCAAGGGACATAGAATATCCCTGCTGATAGAGGTGAAGTGCCAGCAGCAAGCAGCAGGTGGAGAGTGAAAGGGTTTGACTGAAGACAGTTTAACAAAGGGACTGCTGATGAGAGCAAAGGAGAGTAAGTAACAAAGGCTAGTGACATCAGTCCCCAGGGATGGCAGACTGTTGCCACCTGTGGGTCTGACCCGTGTTATGAGGCCAACATGACTTATCAGGACCCAATCAGGAGCTGAAGCTGAAGAGAAATGCATCCACACTGGGCCCTTTGGGTTGGGTAGGGATTGAGGTTTGAAATAGGGTGTGATAAATCCATGCATCTCTCTGTCCTTTTTCTAGCAGTTACCTCTTATGCACCAAACCTAACTATCAACTTCCCTAATACCAAAGGATGAAGTAAACTAAGATTGAAAAGGAATCACTATTGACAGAGCCATAGTGATAAATTTACTTGCTGCTCCATCTCCAATAATGATATTTTGGACCAGGAAAAATATCAGGGCTGCTGACAACTCTAGTAAGAATAATATGATCTGAAGGTTTTAAAATGTCATTAATCTACTGCTTCCAAGAAAATAATTAAGATCAATTATTCTAAATGAAAGAAAAAGAAAAAAAAAAAAAACATTGAACCAGAGTTGAAGTGTAAGCAGTGAAAATGGTAGCCAGGCATCTTCAGCCTTGGGAAGTCCACATCCAGTCATAGCCTTCCTCACAAATCTGTTTTTACAAAGACAGCACTTCCGGGTATTCCTGCAAGCAAGCATGTGAGCACTTAATCCTGCCTAGCAATGAGGGTACAGAATGCAGAAACAGGTGTCCTGCAGAATATATCTCAACACAAGATCATCTAGAGAAACAGAACAAAGGATCTAGGATATTTCACCTATTTCTTTAGCAGTAGAGATGACTGTAGAGATATGGAACTGGAGGTTTCTAGTACTTACAATGCACTGTGAGTGCTTGTATAGAATGTAGCTCCAGGGAACGCATGATACAGCTGAGCCTCCTCCCAGGCCCAGCATTTCTCATATTTTATTTAAGAGAGATAGAGAGAGAGAGAAGAAACATCACATTACTGCTCTACCACCTATGCAGCTCCTCTGATGTTGGGACTCAAATCCAGGGTCTGGTAAGGCACACTTTACTAGATGAGCTATCTCTCAGCTCTCAGTGCTTTTTTGCATAGAAGCTACATTCCTTTATTCTTACAACATATAAGGCTCATAATGTTCTTATTCTTTTCTCTTTATTCCTTTTTTTTGCAATGCCGGAGCCTTACATATGTGCAGTTCCATCATTCCTAAGCTGACTTTTTCATTCTTTTTAGTTGAAAGGGAGAGAGAGAGAGAGAGAGAGAGAGAGAGAGAGAGAGAGAGAATGGGGGATAGATTAACACTGAAGCTTCCCCCAGAGTGGATGGGATTCAATCCTGAGTCATTCATCTGACAGAGCAGGGGCCTTCCTAGGTAAGGTGTCTTGCTGATCAACTATTGTTTGGATTCCCTTGACAGTATACACTACTTTCCACAGAAAAGTCACTGGGACTGAAAAGATAGGGCCTCTTCCTAAATCTCATTTTCTGCTTCAGAACAACTCAGAGTAATTCAGACTCCTGCTGGAAGGCTATTAAGTGCCACCTAATTCCTCTCAGGCCAGGCTTAGGGGGACCTGAGGTGGCAGGAGACTGTGTTTATCAGGAGTTCCTAGCAAGTTGGGGCTTGTGTGGACATTTATAACACAGGCTGCAGGTGCCTATTTATGTGACAGAGCAAGGGGTCTGCTGGGACAGCACTAACCCAAGGGAAAGCATTTCATGCACAAGGACAATGATAGCTTGAGGGCTCTTGGGAGCATAGCAGAGCCCCACCCCTGCTTTGCCCTTCTGCCTGGCCCCATGAACTTCACTCTCTTCTGAAGAACAACGTTTAGTGGCAAACTGGAGCTCTCAATACAGGGAGATAAAATACCCTTGAATTGACAAACATCTCCCAGTCTTATCAGAGATCAAGGACTCTGGAACATCCTATACAGCAGCACTGGAAGAACCTGATGGCTTGTGCTCACAGCATTGAGGTGGACAGTGGGTGCCAACCCTGCAGATGCTGTCAGAAGAAGCAGGGCAGGAGAGCTATGGTTGTGGCAGGAGGTGGCCTTCTGTGACTCCACAGGGGCTCTTACTGGCCTCTGAAACATGTGAGCATCAGTGTGTGGCCTCAGCGGCTGTCATGGCAGGGCCTTCCCCTGTAAGAGAAGAGAATGGCGAGGGGAGAGGTAAAGGGCAAAACCAGTATGAGTTACTGATCTAGATGGTGACCCAGACTTAGGGAAACATGAAAACTTCCATCAATTGAATACACAAGTTGAAGGACAATTCTTTTCTCCCTTGATTCCAGAGAGGATTACTGTCCCACAACAAACAAAGAACACTAACTTACCAGGGATAAGCAAATGTCTCCATTACCCTTTATGGGGTAATTAGGACAAGACTAAGGCATGTGGATACCTCAGGCAAGGTGAAGACTCAGAATACTCAGGCAGGATTGTTTGTCATGCCTTATAACTGGCTTTGGTGGAATCAATGTTCATTAGGAAGCAAGACCAAGAGGGGTGAGCAGAGCCCATTGTGGGCTGGTTCGTCACTGTGGGTACTTGGGCTGGGGTGGTTCTCTATCTCACTGGCCTGTTACAGGAGTCACAGCCTCTCTGACTGCTGCCCTCTAGACTCCCCTCCCCAAAGATACCTGGGGAGATAGTATCACATTTTCTCATAATTTTTAATCAATTAAAAATTATTTCTAGGGGCCAGCAGTGCCATATCCAGTTGAGTGTGTATATTACCATGTATAAGGACCTGGCTTGAAAGCCCTGGTGCTCACTTGTGGAAGGAAGTTTCACAAGTATAGCAGGTCTCTCCCTTCAACCTTCCCTCCTCTTCCAGTTTCTTTCAAATAAAAAATTTAAATAAATTTTTAATAAAGGAAAATATGGCCAGTGGGAGAGGTGGATTTTTCATATAGGCACCAAGCCCCAGTGATAACCCTGGTGGCAATAATAGATTATTTATACTAGACATCTTTATAACTTCTTTACCTGGTGCCTTACTATAGCAGAGCACCTGTGTAAAAATCTTCAGAGAATGATTTGTCACTTATACCATCTGGATTCTCTCCCACAAAACAAATTTGAGATAATTTATAAGTTAAAATACACCAGATCCTTTCCTGGAGGTGAACTATCTCCACTGTGCTTCTTAAGGCACCAATGTAAAGGGCCTGTAATACACTATAGAAAACACAGAACAGGCTATCTCCTACTGTTGTCCTTATGACCAGGAAGCCATTTCTGGGTGGTGTCAGAAAGGTTAGTGACATTAAAGTCAGAACTTGAGGGGTCACATGCATGTGGCAGGCTTCTGATGCAGGAGCCCTTGTCTTCACAGCCCTGTCAGCTCAAATTGTATTTCTGTCCTCAGTGGTACTTCTTGATATTGGAATATTGTCTGTCTATTTTGTTATTTGTAAGTTTGACAAGTGTCAAAATAAAAAAAAAAAAAGCTACCCACAAAGAGAAGTCTATTTTTGAATATGTAATTGTGGGAGAGACAAAACTGACTTATTAAATTTCCAATATTGGCTTTACACATGGTATTAAACTCTACAATTCTTTTTATAATAGTCATGTGTTGAGAAAGGGAGAAAACCTGTTTACCATCTGTTGTTCTTTTACACTCTGCATCTTCAGAAATGTCACTTTCCAACAAAAGAACTGTTACTGATTTCAGGTCAGGAAAAGGAATGGGGAATTAACTATTTCTTTTCCAAAGAGGCTATAGAATTTGGGCTTCTTGTAATTTTATTTACAAATGAATGGCTATATTAATAGAATTAAGAAGATACTTAGAGTTTGTGTTTTCCATTTCTTATTAAATATGTGCAGTATTTTGGCATTTCTATTCAAGTTCTGCATATATATTTTGCAATATATATTTTGTATTCTCCTCCAGAAAGAGCAGGTCTCTTCTTACTCAGGAGTGAATTCTCTTGCCTGGGTGGGCATCTCTAGGATGCCAGCCTATGCCTCCTCCCACTGCTTGTGTTCTTCCCCCACTGACTAATGAAATTCTGCAGGGAACAAGCTCCGTGTCAACTGGGTTAAACATTATTAATTATCTTTTTTGGTATCTCTGCTTGATCTGATTTAAAAATTCTTCCCACTCTAAATTTCACTTTTCATAATGACCAGGCAAGTGAGTTGATCATCCATCATTTGTCACTCATTCCTTCTGCAATAACTTTTATTTAATAATGCAGGATACAGGCCATCAGAAGTCCCTGCTGCTTTTTAGCCACCAAGTTACAGATGCTACCATGACACCAACCTGGCTTCCCTGGGCAGATGACCTTGCCAATGTGTCCTGGAGACCTACCCCAATAGGGGAAGATAGAAACAGGCTGGGGGTGAAATAAAATGTTCCCTAGTCCCATGGAGGACAGGCAGTTAGTCACTGTTCATGCATTTCAGCAAACCTAGGGGACTAGAAATGTAATCAATCAGGTTGGATCTTTTTGTTAATCAAATTGTATGCGCTTGTATCTTGGCAACTCTGATTGGATGTGGAATGTGGCCAATCCACCTCATCCTTTGTCTTAACTACCAACAGTTTGCATATTATCTTTGTACCTGACTGGTGCACCTTGTAACCACTTTGTAACCAATCAAAATGTATCTTTTCCAAAACCGCCCTGTAACCAATCAACGGCAAGCCGAGCCTGGCTTGAAGGGTATATAAGCAGCTTTCTAAATCGGACGAGTTGATCTAGTCTGGTAGGAGTTCCCTAGATTCGGTCAGTAAATACAGTATCTCCCTGCCCTCCACCCGGTTTTAGCCTCAGACTCCTTCTTTGGATCTGCTACATCTGGACCTGTAACACCTGAAGCTGTATCACCTGAAGCTGTATCACTCTTGAGCTGTAACACTCTGAGCTGTGGCTTGCAGAACTTTTTTCTGTAACAGGGGTATGTTACTTGTCAACTTGCATGTCCATAAGAGAAGCAATTACAAAAGCCAGACCTCCTACTTTCTGCACTTCATAGAAATCTTTGGTCAATACTTCCAGAGGGATAAAGAATAGGGAACTTCCAGTGGAGGGGAGGGGATATGGAACTCTGGTGGTAGGAATTGTATGGGCTTGTAGCTCTCTTATACCACAATCTTGTCAATAATTATTAAGTCACATAAAATATTATTTAAAAAAAAAAAAGAAGTCCCTGCTCTGTGAGAACTATGACCTAATCATTGTGGGGAGGCTTGCAGGTGCTTTTTGAAAGGATGGGAGGACATTTAAACTGACCTCGTATTTTCTTTGATAAGTAAGCAGAGTTTGTATTTCTCCCATTAATACCTATTCTTCATTTAGGACCACCTGGGTTGTATGCTTTCTTCCTATGTAATTTTAAATATGCTAACACTCCTCTCTCTGTGTAGCTAGGATTCTGATTTTCACTGCAGGCATTTGAGGCTTTGAGAGGTTAAGCAACCTGCCCAGGGTTGTGCCAGTCTAGTTGCTTCCAGGTATATGTCATTTATACCTCTGTGTCCTGCTGCTGGTGAGTCCTGTCCTCACAGGACCTGGTCTGGATTCCTTCTGTCCTCACTATCTCAACTCCAACCCCAACTGAAGATCTGGTTCTGAGTATTGCCTTCCCTGGATCTCTAGAGGCCATCAATATTCTCCTCAGTCAATGTAGAAGTTGCCTAAGGACAGAAATCCCTGGAACTCTGGACATGAACTGAGTGCTTGCTAGTCAGGGTTGGTGCTGACTCAGCTTTCCTCCTGGTGACTTAAGTGTTGCTGAGCTGCTCAGGTGAATGTTTCTCCTTTATATCCTGCCTCTCTCTGATCTAATATTCACTTCCCCTCCTTCCTGGGCTTATTTCTGGAGATCATCTTGAGTTGCTCCCAGCAGATCCTTGTGAAGAATCCTATGCACAATCCTTTCCTTGTCCCATTGCTAGACAGGGTAGGCAGTACCCAAACACAATCCCAAAGCCATCCAGGGAGGAAGGGTTAGAGGCCTCGGAAGAGACCAAGGGTGTCATACGGCCACTGGGATTTTGTCTTCAGTGCTTTCTTCTTTAACTGTTGCTTTAAAACTATCTATTCATTTATTCAATGAGATACCAGAACACTGCTTACATGGAGGTCAACCCTGTTGTTAAAATTCGGAGGCTCCAGCTGGCTGGGCTAGCTTCACGGGTGGGTAACAGAGACGACCAGACACACGGCTGGGCAGGGAAGCTGTATTTCTTTATTCAAGAACAACGATTCATAAACTAACCCAAACTAATCACCAAACAAAACTCTGTTGCCTCTTTCCCCCGCGACGGCGCCAAGCACTCTCTAACTCTCCAACTCTGGAACTCTCCAACTCTGGAACTCTGGAACCCTCTCGGGGTTCCTTAGGGTGGGGCCAAGCGGGCCCGCGAAATTAGCAGGACTGATCCAATTTTCTTGGGGGGGGAGAGCTAGAACAACCCAATGTAAAGCATACAACAATTTCCCTTTTCTTTTTAACTAAATGACTACAGTATCAAGGGTGTGGGGTGAACAGAAACCTATATCGTATAGGCATTTTAAAAAAAGAAACTAGCACAAACATGGAGAAACATGTAAGCAAGTAACAAGAACCAGTGTGCTGCCAAGGGAAGGCCTGAGGGGGCCATGTTTTGTCTCTGTGGGCAAAACTTTATCAGCTTAAAAAAACATTTCTTGCCTCTGGGGGACGTACTTGCCTCAACAGGCATTTGCATGGGGGTGGGGAATGGCCTAGAGTCCCAAAGGCAGCTGGCTGCAATTTACTTACTATGAAACAAAACTTATTAGCATAACCATAGCGCAATCTAATGTTTCTAATAGAGAAGGAATTTGAGACTTTTATATATCAACAACGTCTTTTTAACTTTTGTTACACCCATTTAAGATGGAGATGTAACCTAGGTGTGTGCAGGAAAGGAAACCTCAGGCATGAGAATAATTAGCATAGCCACTGTGCGATCTACCATTTCTAATAGAGAAGGTAATCGAGAGTTTTACATATCAACAAGCGTATTTAACCTTTTGTTATACCCATTCAAGATGGAGACACACCCTAGGTGTGTGCAGGTCTTTAGACCAACTTAGTTAAAATATATTGATTGTTAAGTAGTTTTTATCTCAGACTTTAAATGTAAGTTAATTTTATCTTTATGAGAATTACATTGAAAACCTTTTTCATTTAACTTTGACTAGTAAGAATTTAGCCTTAAAGTTACTGTTTACCAAATTTTAAACATACACATAAACTTGGTCATTAATGCACAAGGAGAGAAACCTTTGTTACGAAGACATGTCATTTCAAACACGAATTTAGATATGTACTGTCTTAGTTATTGTTGGGGGTTCACCATCCGGAGGTGGCTTCCCGCGCAGCTCCACTTCAAGGAATTGCAGGTTGTGATCTCTGCACAAATCTCTGCATACTCCAGCTTGTCTGCCTTCAGACCGGACCAGCAGCTGGAGATCTCGTGTGCCCAGTTTCGGCAGGGAGCCCGGGGATCCGGGAGGTCCGGGATCGTTCCAGAATTCATAGCACGAGGGTGGGCGGGCCATCTTTGTAGAAGGCGTGGGCCGAGGTGCCCAGGGGTGGCAGCCATGATAGGCCGCCGCGGCCCTGCCCCATGGCCCTGTCATGTCTGCTGCCCTGCTTGCAGTGGCCGAGCAGCATGGAGGGATCACACGTCCAGTGCCCTGCGCCACGCGGTGGAGAGCTGGCTCCTGTGGGCTGGCCTGCATGTTGGCATTGGGCTCCTGTGTGGTGGCATCGGGCTCCTGCGTGTTGGCATCAGGCTCCAGTGTGTTGGCATCGGGCTCCTGCGTGCTGGCGTCGGGCTCCTGCATGCTGGCGTCGGGCTCCTGCGTGCTGGCGTCGGCCTCCTGCAGGCTGCAGGGCTGCGGGGCTGCAGGCGCGGTGCGTGGGGTTGTCTGGGCACAGCCAGCTGGCTGGCTGTTTAACCAGGTGGCTGGCTGGCTGTTTAACTGCGCCTCGCCTCCCGCCCGCTGGCTATTCCCGCTGGCTGTTCTGAGTTCGCCCAAGCGAGTGGAAACCACAGAGTGGTCCAGAGATAAATGTTCCAGAAACAGCAAAACAGTCTCGTGAAGAAAGAGCAGAGGCCTTTGGAGATCACTTCACAAGCAGAAGAGAAGGCCATAGTACATAGGTAGCCAAATTGTCTTTACTTACCTGAGAGATGTGCAGGTCAGGTCCACGTGGGCGCCATTTGTTGTTAAAATTCGGTGGCTCCAGCTGGCCAGCCTAGCTTCACGGGCGGGTAACAGAGACGACCAGAGACATACGGCTGGGCAGGGAAGCTGTATTTCTTTATTCAGGAACAACGATTTATAAACTAAGACAAACTAATCACCAAACAGAACTCTGCTGCCTCTTTCCCCCGCGGCGCCAAGAACTCTCTTACTCTCCAACTCTGGAACTCTCCAACTCTGGAACTCTGGAACCCTCTCGGGGTTCCTAGGGGCGGGGCCAAGCGGGCCTGCGACATTAGCAGGACTGATCCAATTTTCTTGGGGGGGAGAGCTAGAACAACCCAATGCAAAGCATACAACACAACCCAAGGGCCTTGTGTATGTGAATCCTGTGCTCTTCCTGATGAGCTGCTTTCCCTGCCTCAAACATTTCTCAGCTATCAAAGAGTAAGTCACTTCCCACTCAGAGGGCCATACTTTTCCTGCTATTCCCCTTCCACAGAAAGATAACATAGCCTGTGGTGTTCCACTGAGATTTGTGAACATTCGTCAGTATCATGAGCCCCATTGAGCAAAATCTGTGAGGAAATACGTACACTGTATTTCTTGATTTAAACAACAGCAACAGCAAAAATGGTGCCCAGAACTGTCTAAGGAACTCAACTGACTAGGATTTTCCTAAACCTTTCTCCTTCAGAAGTGTTAGTATCTTTGGGTGTTTGAATTAAATCTGCTTCCCATCATTTCAGAATTTATCCTCACAGTTCTAAGAAAAACTGGCAGGACAGCAAGGTGGTCAGTATGGTATGGAAAGAGTTCTGTAGAAATTTCCACAGCTTTCCCAGTGCAGGATGGGCTGAGTTAAAGAGAAAGGCCAAGAGTGGACATAGTTAACATTTTCAATAGCAAAAGAAATCACTGTAGGCTTATGCTTTTTCCTTTCTTTCCTTTTCACCACCAGGGTTATCACTGGGGCTTGGTGCCAGCATAACAAATCCACAGTTCCTGGCAGCCACTTTTTTTTTCTTTTTGATAGAGACAGAGTGAAATTAAGAGGGAAGGGGGACATAGAGAGGGAGAAAGAGAGATACCTACAACACTGATTCACCACTTGTGAAGCTTCCCCCTGCATTTGGGAACTGGGGGCTTGAATGCAGGTCTTTGTGCATAATAACGTATATGCTCTACCAAATATATCACTAACTGGCCCCTGTAGGCTTATGTTGAGGTCTGTCTCTCAGAGTCCTTCATTCCTTTATGGCCTCATTATTCAAGTGGTTCTGAGCCCTGGGAATTCTCTAAGATGGTATCCCAGACTCTCACTCTTCCCTAGTTGTCTCTGAGGTGCAGTACATACAGACCCTGGAAGCCACTGGCTCATATTTGTCACCTGTTCATGGGTCAATGTAGTCCATGAACTGGACACTCCTCAAGTGTGGAGGCTCTCTTGGGGGAGCTGAACCCTAGTAACAGAGAGTATGAAGTTAGAGCATCATCAGTGTCAACAGTAAGGAAAGAAGCGGGGCCGAGTGGTGGCACACCTGGTTGAGTGCACACACATATCACAACGTCAAGGGCCTGGGTTTGAGCCCTCAGTCCCCACCTGCAGGGGGAAAGCTTTGCCAGTCGTGAAGCAAGGCTGCAGGTGTCTCTCTGTCTCTCTCGCTATCATCTCCTTCCCTCTTGATTTCTGGCTGTCTCTATCTAGTAAATAAAGATAATAAAAACATTAAAAAAAAAAAGTAAGGAAAGAAGCAAAGGCCAAGGGCAGGGAAGCAGATCAGATCAAGGCCACTTACAAGGCCTTGTCCATATGCTGGGCTATTATAACCAAGTATCATTGTGTGTGGGGCTTAACTACTGGCAGTACAAGCTCTTCCAGTCATGGAGGCTGAGTGGTCCCAGGTCAGGTGACCTCAGGGCTTGTTCACCCTAGGGGTTTGGGGAAGGACTCTGTGCTGGCCCCTCCCAGGTCCGGGGTATGGGGAAACCTGTCTAATAGCCTTCATGAGATGTCATCTTTGCATTTGTTTCTGAGTCCACGTGTCCCTCTTCTGTAGACATCAGTCCTATGGGAGTGAGTGTTGCTGGCTGGGCGACACCGCTGTGGCGCTGTCCTGGAGGGCGTGCGGTTGGGAAGGCGCGCGGGTGGGCAGCTTGAGGCCAGCCAGTCCTGGGGGTCTGTGCCTCCACCCAGGGAAGTGGGTCTGGGCAGGGCCGAGCCTCGCTGCGCTGAAACCAAGCTGTGGGTGAGATGCCTGGACCCGGAGGGACCCAACGCAGATCTCCGGGCTGGGTTGGGCCCGGAGGCCTTGGCGCCCGATTGGGTTCGTCCTTTGTTGATACATCGAGGCCCAGCCGGGCGAGCCTTCTAAGAAGGAAGGCTGGCTGAGGATGTGCCCTAGTCCCTCTCTTGTCCGTGTGCCCAGGAGCCTGTCTCCTATTTGCTCTGTCTGTGCTACCTTGCTTGGGAGGTTGGACCTGCTGCTTCTTCTTGTCAAAGTGTGAATAATAACAGTAACTACAATAATAACAGTAACTACAATTTATTAAGAGGGTTAGACAAGATAACACATGGCATGCCCTAGGCACAGAGCAGGGATTTGTTAAACAAACAACAAACAAAAAAAAAAACTATTCTAGGGCACAAACCTATGTACTTGTTTCATTGAGCTTCTGAAGGGGGAAGTTGTGTGTGTGTGTGGAAGAATTATCTACTTTTCTGTCTCAGTACTTTTGACTAACCTAATAAATTGACGCAAGAGAATATTAGTAAGAGAAAAAATAAATCAAAATTTGTGC
Organism: Erinaceus europaeus; assembly: GCF_950295315.1. Lineage (NCBI taxonomy): Eukaryota > Metazoa > Chordata > Mammalia > Eulipotyphla > Erinaceidae > Erinaceus > Erinaceus europaeus. The sequence goes on along the minus strand of NC_080166.1, from coordinate 121,236,136 downwards.
ACATTGAGACCCAGGGAACATGGAACTTATAGTCTGATCCCTGCCATGAGGTCCCATACTTTTTAGAATGGGGATAATAGTCAATTTGAGGGGGAAAAAGGGGGACTACAGTGTCTGATCTGTAACCGTTGGTGGAGAAACACAGACCCTACCCCATGGTGGGACCTCCCTTCTTACCTTTTTTTCTCCCCTCCCTGCCTCCACTAGCAAATCCCTATGGGCAACTGGGGGGGCCAGGGCACATGTGGGTGCAATTATAGCCCTGTGAGGTCTGAGTGGAGAAGGCTGGTGTAGTATATGCAGGAAAAAAATAGAATGTGTGCCTCCCCCTCCTTCTGTTTATAGGTAATGGCTTCCACCCGCTGGGGCTGATGCTTCTATCAGTGACACGGTACACATTAATCTGCCACCAAATTAGAGATTAAATAGAAATTATTTCAAAGATCTTTTCATCAACTTGAAAAGACTAAGACTGTTTTTTTTTTTTTTTTAAAAAAAAACAACTTGGTTTTATTGGAGCTCAGTGTTTTGTTTATATAATAAAAGTAACCTTTAGATGTTAACATAAGTTTTTGTATTCTATCCTGAGATGTGCCCTAATTTAAGACATTACTCAGACTCCAAGCTGCAAGTGAATTTACTTACATACAAACAGGCTGAAGTCTGAACATAGGGCCCTAAACTAGACCCAGAGATGTCCTTTTCCAAAATTCAAAACATCCTTGCAAGAACAGGTGTGACAATTTCCAAAATCTGTCCTTAGGTCTGGAAGATGGATCCAGAGAATGCTTGACAGCATGTCTGCCATCTGGAAGTTGTCACCAAGGACTCAGAACTCTTTCTGCTTGAGCAGACTCACATTTCTTGGGAATACAAAAATAGCCTCCTGTCTGTTGAACCTCAGTACCCTTTGATCATTCAAAAGGAAGGCAGGGCATGAGGGCTCCTAGCGTGTAGAAGGGTTTGCAGCATCATCTGCTTTTATCTGTATTTAGGGACTGATTTTGCTAGCTCAGAGTGCTAACAAGTTAAGGTTACAGAGGCCAGTTGCTACCCAGGTTTCAGCTCATCTCTCTTCCACAATTCCAACAGAATCCAAAGCATAGCTGCAGGCTTTTGCATCTCCCACTGCTTATATTCTCCACCCAAACTCAAGGTTCTCTCACGTAGGAAATCAGCTTTGGTGACCTTCCTGCATCATAGCTGTCATCATTCTGCTTTGAGAGAACATGAAATATGTTTGCTTGGAGTAGATTACAGCTCCCTTAACTAGGAAATGCATGTGTGGATGCTAAGGAGTGAAATCTTTCTACCATCCATCACCCACACCCCCAATTCACAGTGCAATTAGATAGGGAGGGGAGGCACTAGACAGGAAGTTAGGTTCTGTGAGTGGAGTCCTCACATGGAATCAGTGCCATTATGAAAGAAACTTGAGAAAGACTTCTGAGTTTACAGCAAGAAAGTGACCATTTGCAAACTGAGAGGAGAGTCCTCACCAAACACTGCTCTGTGAAAGCTTTGATATTGGACTTCCCAGCCTTCAGAACTAAATGTTTGTTGTGTAAACCACTAGTCAGTCTCTAGTATCTTTTTGGAGCCGTTTGAACTGACTAAAATAGTATGTAGAGTCTATAGGATGGACACTGTATTATTAATTTTTCTTCTAAGATTATTTAAGTGAAGCAGTTTGCCTTTAGCTTATTAACATAGGAGCTCAAGAAGCTGTGATTATTCAAGACAGTTGACCCCAATACATATAAATGTTGGATTTCCTGTTTATCTTTTATTCTTTAGGCAAAATATGGCTTATAGAGGAGTAACTTTGCTTACAAATTGTGAAGAGCAAAGCTAGAGAAGGATTATTGAGAAGGAAGAAAGAGCATTTTATCTGGATACTTTCATGGGTACCCTGGGAAGGATTCCTAGAGCTCCTGGAGGAGAGTCCTGGAAAGCAGGTTAAAGTCATGTGTACATTCCAGAGCAGCATTGGATGTAATAGCTGCAGAACAAAGTCAGTGTTTGAGGTGTTGGGGCTTCCTGAGCAACAAGCCCCAACTAAGCTAAGCAGAGGCAAATGTGAGAACTTAAGGTTGGGAAATTGGAGACCCATGGAGGTGTGTGTGCCATGGGGGGCAGTTTCACTGATGCCAGGCAAACCCAAAAAGGCAGAAGAAGTAAAATATGGTTACTGAGTCCTGACTTCTGGAGGTGGAGCTACGGAGCAGCAGCAGCTGTGTTTCTCTCCTTTCTTGGGTCAACTAGGAATACCAAAGGAGACCACCTGGGACCAAAATAAGACAGGACTAGAACAACTTCAGGAACCCACCAAATCACTGGTGAGTGCAAACACGTATGGTTCATGGACAGAGAGGAGCCTAGGGAGAGATTAAGTGGCTGGTGACAGTCCGGCAGTTTACCGGTTGAGACACTACCTCCAGTCTGCTTCACGAACAAAAAGACAATTGAAGGGAGGAGAGGACTCCCCTAAGACTCACTAAATCAACTGTGAGTCTCCATTGCACTGCCCTCAAAATCTGGAGTAGCGGCAGGGAGGCCCTGTGCTGACACCAGGGGACAGAGAACTAACCAGGAAACTCAGGAGAAGATCTATACCTCAGTGGCCTAGCGGTGGGGCTGTGAAAGTGTCTTTGCATAACTACTGGATTATCTCTGCCCCACCCCACTCTGTTTATCACTTGGTCAGGAGTCATTGATTAGGCTAAGAAGCCTACTTATACTTTAAAAGCCCTCAGGCTCCCATACCCTACAGGGAAGAAAAAGAACAAAAGAGGATTTTAGGCCACTGAGCTCCAACTCAGGGATTACAATACTATGGAATCAACTGTCAGTCTCCACAACTGTGAACGCTTTAACTACCGTACCTTGACACAAATCAATCCAAGCAAGAGTGATCAGTAATTTGAAAAGTACTGAGAGAGGGACCTCATTACATACTATATAGAATAGTTAAACCAACAAGAAGAAATATTGGAGAAATGAACCACGACAAGAGACCAGCTAAAAGCTCCCCAAAGGTTAATCCACAAGATAATGAGGTCAACATCCAAACACTAGTTAAGGAAATAATCACAGGAGTGAGTAAAGAGTTTGAAAGAATTGTCATCAGAAATGCAGAAACATCAAATGAGACTGTGGAAGAAAACACTAATTATCTCAAGGTTATTAGAGAGCTGAAAGCTGAAATTGCTAAGCTAAGAACACAACTAGCTTAACAAGCTAAAACAGTATGAGAAGAGGGTAACAAAATAGATGAATTCCAGAAAACAGTAGAGGGTAGAGAGAATAGAATAAATGAGGCTGAAGACAGAATTAGGAAGATCAAGGATGAATTAGAAATAACTAAAAAAGAAGTAAGAGATCTCAAAAAGAGATTAGGAGATACTGAAAACAACAACAGAATCCTATGGGATGTCTTCAAAAGAAATATTATACACATTTTTGGCTTAACAGAGGAAGAAAGAGAGGGAGGGGAAGAAAGTATTTTTCAGGACATAATAGCTGACAACTTCTCTAGTCTAGACAACATCAAAGACATAAAGGTTCAAGAAGCCCAGAGGGTCCCAAAAAGAAATAACTCAGACTTAAAGACACCAAGACACATTACATTTAGAATGGAATGGAATAAGGATAAAGAAAGGATCCTGAAGGCTGCAAGAGAAAAAACAAAGAGTCATCTACAGAGGAAAACCCATAAGATTAGCAGCAGACTTCTCCACACAAACACTACAGGCCAGAAGAGAATGGCAAGATTTCTATCGAGTGCTCATTGAGAAAGGTTTTCAACCAAGACTACTGTATCCTGCTAGACTGTCTTTCAGACTAGATGGAGGCATAAAAACCTTCTCAGACAAGCAACAGTTGAAAGAATCAACTATCACCAAGCCTGCCCTGAAAGAAGTTCTGAAAGGTCTCTTCTAAATAGTCAGATCATCATAAATATAGCATATATCAAAACACTCTAAAACTCCACAAGAATGGCATTAAAATATCTTCAATCTATGATATCAATAAATGCCAATGGCCTGAATTCACCTATTAAAAGGCACATAGTAAGAAGATGGATCAGAAAATACAACCCAACAATCTTCTGTCTACAGGAAACCCACCTAACTCAACAAGACAAACACAGGCTCAAAGTGAAAGACTGGAAAGCTACCATACAAGCCAATGGACCATAAAAACTGGCAGGAATAGCTATCCTCATATCTGACACAATAGACTTTAAAATAAATAAAATTTAAAAAGATAAGGATGGACATTACTTAATACTCAGAGGATCAGTAAAACAAGAGGACTTAACAATTGTTAACATCTATGCACCCAATGAGAAGTCATCTAAATATATGAAACATCTACTCAAAGAGCTACAGCAATACATTAACAGAAACACACTAATAGGGGAATTCAACACCCCACTCTCTCCACTTGACAGATCATCCACGCAGAAAATCAATAAAGACATAAGGGAGCTAAATGAGGAGATAGATAAACTAGAACTATTGGACATTTTCAGAGTCATTCATCCCAAAAAACCGGAATACACATTCTACTCAAGTCCACATGGGTCATTCTCAAGGATAGACCATATGTTAGGCCACAAAGACAGCATCAGAAAATTCAAGAGCATCGAAATCATCCCAAGCATCTTCTCAACCACAGTGGAATGAAACTTACACTTAACAATCAACAAAATATTAGTAAGAGTCCCAAAATGTAGAAGCTCAACAGCACACTACTTAACAACTACTGAGTCAAAGAGGAAATAAAGGAAGAAATCAAAATGTTTTGAGAGTTCAATGAAAATGAAGACACAAGCTATCAAAATATTTGGGACACAGCTAAGGCAGTACTGAGAGGTAAGTTCATAGCCATACAAGCACATATTAGGAAACAAGAAAAAAGCACAAATAAAAAGCCTGATTGCACATCCTAAAGACCTAAAGGAAGAAGAACAAAGGAACCCTAAAGCAACCAGAAGGACAGAAATCACTAAAGTTAGAGCAGAAATAAATAACACTGAAAATAAGAAAACCGTACAGAAGATCAATGAAAGTAAATGTTGGTTCTTCAAAGAGTGAACAAAATCGACAAACCTTTAGCCAGACTCACATAACAAAAAAGGGAGAAGACCCAAACAAATCAAATCATAAATGAAAGAGAAGATATCACAACAGATATTGCAGAAATTCAACATATTATGCGAGACTTCTATGAACGACTATATGCCACCAAGCTAGAGAACCTGGAAAAATGGACGATTTCCTAGATACCTACAAACTTCTAAAATGAAATAAAGAGGAACTAGATGATATGATCACGCCCATCATAGCTAATGAAATTGAAACAGTTATCAAAACCTTCCCAAAAATAAAAGTCCTGGACCAGATGGTTTTACAAATGAGTTCTACAAAATCTTCAAAGAAGAACTAATACTTCTACTTTTAAAAGTCTTCCAGAAGATTGAAGACACCGGAATACTCCCTTCCAGCTTCTATGAAACCAACATCACTCTGCTACCAAAAGCAGAGAGGGACACAACCAAAAAAGAAAACTACAGACCAATATCTCTGCTGAACATAAATGTTAAAATATTGAACAAAATTCTAGCCAACCAGATACAGCAGTATATTAAAAAGATTGTTCATCATGACCAATTAGGGTTTATTCTAGGCATACAAGGTAGGTTTAATATACATAAATCAATCAACTTGATCCACCACATCAACAAAGCAAGACCAAAAAAATCATGGTCCTATCAATAGATGCAGAGAAAGCCTTTGAAAAAAATACAGCATCCCTTTATATTCAAAACACTACAAAAAATGGGAATAGATGGAAAATTCCTGAAGATAGTGGAGTCTATATATAGCAAACCTACAGCCAACATCATACTCAATGGTGAAAAACTGGAAGCATTTCCACTCAGATCAGGTACTAGACAGGGCTGCCCACTATCACCATTACTATTCAACATGGTGTTGGAAGTTCTTGCCATAGCAATCAGACAGGAGCAAGGAATTAAGCATAGAGATTGGAAGAGAAGAAGTCAAACTCTGCCTATTTGAAGATGACATGATAGTGTACATAGAAAAACCTAAGGACTCCAGCAAGAAGCTTTTGGAAATCATCAGGTAATACAGTAAGGTGTCAGGCTACAAAATTAACATTGAAAAGTCAGTGGCATTCCTCTATGCAAACACTAAGTTAGAAGAAGTTGAAATCCAGAAATCAATTCCTTTTACTGTAGCAACAAAAACAATAAAATATCTAGGAGTAAACCTAACCAAAGAAGTGAAAGACTTGTATACTGAAAATTATGAGTCACTACTCAAGGAAATTGAAAAAGACACAAAGAAGTGGAAAGATATTCCATGTTCATGGGTTGGAAGAATTAACATTTTCAAAAGGAATATACTACCCGGAGACATTTACAAATTTAATGCGATCCCCATCAAGATCTTAACCACATTTTTTAGGAGAATAGAACAAATGCCACAGATGTTTATCTGGAACCAGAAAAGACCTAGAATTACCAAAACAATCTTGAGAAGAAGGAACAGAATTGGAGGCATCCTACTCCCAGATCTCAAATTGTATTATAGGGCCATTGTCTTCAAAACTGCTTGGTACTGGAACATGAATAGACACACTGACCAGTGGAATAGAATTGAGAGCCCAGAAGTAAGCCCCCACACCTGTGGACATCTAATCTTTGACAAAGGTGCCCAGATTATTAAATAGGGAAAGCCGAGTCTCTTCAACAAATGGTGTTGGAAAAAATGGGTTGAAACATGCAGAAGAATGAAACTGAATCACTATATCTCACCAAATACAAAAGTAAATTCCAAGTGGATCAGGGGCTTGGATGTTAGACCAGAAACTATCAGATACTTAGAGGAAAATATCGGCAGAACTCTTTTCCGCATAATTTTAAAGACATCTTTAATGAAATGAATCCAATTACAAAGAAGACTAAGGCAAGCATAAACCTATGGGACTACATCAAATTAAAAACCTTCTGCAGAGCAAAAGAAACCACTGGCCAAACTGTCGCTGTCGGCCCGCAACAACAACATGGACACCAGAGTCTTCTTCCTCAATTCCCTTTATTTCCTTCTTATGGCCACCTTAAGTACCTTTCACTGTTACATAGTCAGCCAATGGGCATTAAGCAAGCATACAGCATTCATAGATCATGCAGCCTTCTACCAATCATAAAACAGTTCACGTGTACAGCACGCAGTCTGTTCAGTTGGATCGTCCAACTTCCGCAAAGTTGTTTACCACTTTACTGGTTTAGCCACCACGTGGCCGGCGCCATCTTAGGGGCGTGATGTGCAGTGTCATTATGGCTCCCGACACAAACCAAGAGACCCCCTCACAGAATGGAAGAAGATCTTTACATGCCATACATCAGACAAGAGGCTAATAACCAGAATATATAAAGAGCTTGCCAAATGCAAGAAAACAAATAACCCCATCCAAAAATGGGGGGAAGAAGATATGGACAGAATATTCACCACAGAGGAGATCCAAAAGGCCAAGAAACACATGATAAGATGCTCCAAGTCTTTGATTGTCAGAGAAATGCAAATTAAGGCAACAATGAGATACCACTTCACTCCTGTGAGAATGTCCTACATCAGAAAATGTAGCAGCAACAAATGTTGGAGAGGTCGTGGGGTCAAAAGTACCCTCCTGCACTTCTGGTGGGAATGTAAATTGGTCCATCCTCTATAGAGAGTAGTCTGAAGAACTCTCAGAAGGCTAGAAATGGACCTACCCTATGCTCCTGCAATTCCTCTCCTGGGGATATATCCTAAGGAACCCAACACACCCATCCAAAAAGATCTGTGTACACATGTGTTCTTAGCAGTACAATTTGTATTAACCAAAACCTGGAAGCAACCCAGGTGTCCAACAGCAGATGAGGGGCTGAGCAAGTTGTGGTATATATACACAATGGAATACTACTCAGCTATAAAAAATGGTGAGTTCACTGTTTTCAGCAATTTTGGATGGATCTTGTAAAATTCATGTTTAGTGAAATAAATCAGAAACAGAAAGATGAATATAGGATGATCTCACTCTCAGGCAAAAGTTGAAAAACAAGATCAGAAGAGAAAACACAAGTAGAACCTGAACTGAAGTTGGTGTATTGCACCAAAGTAAAAGACTCTGGGCGGGGGGGATTACAGGTCCAAGAAGGATGACAGAGGACCTAGTGGGGGTTGTATTGTTATATGGAAAATTGGGAATGTTATGCATGTTGAAACTATTATATTTACTGTCGAATGTAAAATATTAATTCCCCAATAAAGAAATTAAATTAAAAATAGAAAGAAAACTGGGAAATGTTATGCATGTACAAACTTTTGTATTTACTGAAGAATGTAAAAATTTAATTCCTCAATAAAGAAATTTTTTTTAAAAAGGAAAATATGGAGTGGGAATCACAGATATTAGATCCCCTTCCATTCTATACAGAGCATCTATGAACCCCACTACTGATTTCCCCTAAAATTTCTTCCTCTGTATTACAAGGTTTTGGTGAGAAATAAGAAAAATGTATATATGGTTCCCACACAGTAGTTTCACAGAAAATGGTTACAATCACCACTGCTAATACAGCATCAATGAACTGAATGGGGTTAATTTTCCAGACTCCACAAGTGTTTGTTAGCACAAAAGGGAACAAGTAAATGCTGTCAGTTACCCTTCCCTACAACATGTGCTATTAAGAATCAGTGAACATAACAGGCTGGGAGTATGGATTGAGCTGCCAACACCCACATCTAGTGGAGAAGCAATTATAGAAGCCAGACCTTCTCCCTTCTGTACCCCATAATGATCGTGGTTCCACACTCCCAGAGGGATAAAGAATAAGGAAGCTTCCAATGAGGGGATAGGATACAGGACTCTGGTGGTGGTAATTGTATAGAATTACACTCTCTTATCCTACAGTCTTGTTGATCATTATTAAATCAATTTAAAAAAAAGAATCACTGTGCAGAATGTCTATGAACACAATAGGGCTGAGCCAAGGACTCTTTGGAAAAGCCACCAAGCATGTAGAAGGACCTAGAATACTCAGATAATTATGCTTGCCCTCCACCATTGAGTCTAGCAGAGGCCAGACAAATGAGACAGGGAGGGCTAGAAATATCAATGCAAATAAACAAGCAATGCATACAGTTAAAGAGGACCTGAACTGTGTTAACCTGTCTGGCTACTAGATCTCCAGTCAAATAGAGTGAATATGAATTCCCTCAACCAGCCTTGTGGCCCATGGGTGACCCCCATGTGCCTCTAGGTAGCAGGTCTCAGGTTTAATGCAAGGAGCTGCCTGGTTTCCTCCCAGTTATGAATGCAACTTTGCTTCTAAAGACTTTTTGAGAGCCCTTTTGTAGAGCCTGTGATGTGACCATGTTAAAACTGTCAGCACTCAGTGCCTGCAATGCACATGCTGAGAGCCTCTGCACACAGACAATGATTTTCCAGACTTGGAAAGCCCCCTCGGTCTAGCTCAGATTTATCTTAATTATTACATATGAAAGAGTTGCACGTGAGACACACAGAGAAAAGCCACAGCACCAATCTGGTATAAGTGGTGCCAGAGATCAAACCAGCTACCTCAGCCATGCAAACTTAATTCTCTATAGACAGGGCCATGCAGGAATTCTGAGTAGGAGACCTATTATGGAATGGCCTTGGGCTGTGAGGGCTGCATATCACAAGTACACACAAAGCCATCTATTCAAAGAACAGAAGCACTGTCCCCAGTGCCCTCTGTAGCCTTGCTTCTTCCTTGACTCTGAATACCACCCAGGGCCCAGATAGCCACTTCACCTTGCAGACCTATGCAGATCTGCAGGCAGGATGTGAGCTGTGAACACTTCCAGATAAGTGAAAGACCAATTAATTAACTTGCCAAACACCTCCTCTCAGCATAAAAGCAATCAATGGCTGCTTGCATATCAAAGTCTTTTCCCAAGAGTTTTGATAGCTACTCTCCTGCTTCTTAACATCTGATTGCTGTCTCCAGTCCTCCCATACTCACAGAAACTGGGAAATATGCTCCATAACTGGCTCCTGAAACTGACACTGGGTCTCAACTTTGGCAGGAACTTGGATATTGGATGTTAGAATTGTTACCTTATACATAAATGTTATGATTATAAGAACAGTTTATGAGACTTAAGCACTTTTTTAAAAACAAAAAAATGCAACTTTTATCTTTCTTCTCTCTTTCTTTTTTCCCAGATAGGTGAGATACAGAAAGGAAGAGAGAGAGAGAGACAGAGACAGAGAGAGAGAGAGAGACCATAGCATTATTCCACTTCTCGTGAAGCTTCCCTTTGAACTTGGGCCTCTAGTCATGGTAAATTGTGTATTCTACCAGATAAATAGCTCCTAGATCTTATTTATACTGAATGTGGGCACAGTAGCAGATATGAAAAGGGAACTGTAGTAAAGACATGACCCTGGCTCCATGTGCTTGTCGTCTAGTGGAGCAAAGCAGGCAAATGTGCTTCAAAGGAGCAGGCAGAGCCACTGGGTAACTATATCACTGTTCATCACAGAGTCCTGCCCCCAATTTCACATCCTGAGTAAACACAGTTCTCTCACCACCTGCCTGCCCAAGTTGACCTTCAAGAAGGTCCCCTTGACCCAGTTCCTGGATAGTCTGTCCTCCTCTCACCACCCCCACCCCCATCCCTTGTTGCAAATAAATTCTTTTTTTTTTTTTGTGGGTATGGAAGCTTTTATTTATTTATTTATTTATTTATTTATTTAAGAAAGGAGACATTAACAAAACCACAGGATAAGAGGGGTACAGTTCCACACAATTCCCACCACCCGATCTCCATATCCCATCCCATCCCCTGATAGCATTCCCATTTCTCTATCCCTCTGGGAGTATGGACCCAAGGTCATTGTGGTTTGCAGAAGGTGGAAGGTCTGACTTCTGTAATTGCTTCCCCGCTGAACATGGGCGTTGATTGGTCAATCCATACTCCCAATATGCCTCTCTCTTTCCCTAGTAGGGTGGGTCTCTGGGGAAGTGGAGCTCCAGTATACATTGGTGGGGTAGTCTGTCCAGGGAAGTCTGGTCGGCATCCTGCTGGCATCCAGAACCTGGTGGCTGAAGAGTTAACATAAAAAGCCAAACAAATTATTGAACAACCATGGACCTAAAGACTGGAATAGTGCAGATGAAGTAATGGGGGGTATTCCCTGCAGGCACTTCTGTACTTCAGCTTTCAGGTATATATTTTTCCCTAGTTTATGGGCACATGTGAACATATGCTTTATCTCAGGGGACCTGTAGTATATCTAGGTTTGGGAACTTTATTGGAGAGTGGACCACCTGGAATGGAATTAGAGAATACTATGAAAGGAAAGGCCTCACCCGAGTGATGAAACTGAAGGGTTGTCATTCCACACCTGAAGTCTCTGGACACAGTCTGAAGTGAAGCATGTTGGGGTGGCACTCATTGCGTTGATTGGGTTGCGATCCACGGATGAAATATTATTTGATTTGGATTGAGAGAAGCATGCAGGAAAGTGGGCCCCACCCTAAGGTTCCAAGACTGGGGGAAATAAAGGCTCTATAGTGGAAATGTGAGGTTCCTGCTGTCTTAGGGTTCAAGAAGACAATGGATAGTTATTGTAATAAGTAAATTCTGTAGTCTTACGTGGAAAAAAATATGAAATTCTTGTTAGGAAGTGACAGTATGCAAATGAATGGAAATTTAGACAACATGCTTGTAGCTTGTTTGACAAAAAATATCATCATCATGATGAATGTCCCTAACATCAGAGGAAAAATCAGCTTGAGCTGCAGCCTATGAGAGATGAGTGCCCAAGGCATCAATGGCAGTATTGTGCTTTCCAGAAATTTCAGCCCATGGTTGTAAAACAAAACAGGCTGTGAGAAGAGGGCTAGAAAAATAAGAAGGAGAAGGAGAAGGAGAAGGAGAAGGAGAAGGAGAAGGAGAAGGAGAAGGAGAAGGAAGAGGAGGAGAAGGAGAGGGAGAGGGAGAGGGAGAAGGAGAAGGAGGAGAAGGAGAAGGAGGAGAAGGAGAGGGAGAGGGAGAAGGAAGAGAAGGATAAGGAGGAGAAGGAGAAGAAGGAGAAGAAGAAGGAGGAGGAGGAGGAGGAGGAGAAGAAGAAGGAGGAGAAGAAGGAGAAGAAGGGGAAGAAGAAGAAGGGAAAGAAGGGGAAGAAGAAGAAGAAGAAGAAGAAGAAGAAGAAGAAGAAGAAGAAGAAGAAGAAGAAGAAGAAGAAGAAGAAGAAGAATTTGGAGCCACAGATGGGTATCAGGCTCACTGACTTCTATAGAAAAAGAACATTTAAAATTAGTGTGGTGTATAAATAACCAGAGATGAGTAGTTGATATCTATATTTCTCAATGCTTAATTCATCTATATTTCTTAATTCATCTATATTTCTCAATGCTTAATTATATATATGATATCTATATTTCTCAATGCTTAATGCAGTTTTTGTTGAGAAATCTAGTATGTATCCAAAGACTCCATCTCAGCTCCCAAGCTACATAGCTGTAGGTGCAGCTGCCTCAACTAGGTTTTACAGGACAAAAAAAGAGTTAAATGTTCTTTTTTAAAAAATTATTTATTTATAAAATAGAAACACTGACAAGACTATAGGATAAAAGGGGTACAATTCTGTTGGTCTGCTTCTAATTCTGCTTCTAAGACCCCTTCTGTTTTGATCATCACATTAGGTTCGCTTGCATTGCTTAACACTGTGGTCTATTTACATAATCACTGTTTTGTTTGAGACCCGCACTGGTTTAATCCCCACTGGTTCACACTCTCTTTTCGCTCCGCCCCCTCTCCTAGGCACATCCTGTTTTCCACTGTTTAATCCCCCTGGTTTGTGCTTTTTTCCTTCTCTCCACCATACTTCCTCTTCCTGACACTTCTGCCTCAGGAGATATAAAGGACCGGATTTTCTAATGAATAGAGATTGATTGATTGCACTGCATCCCGATCATCAATAAAGATTGATCTGTGTCCCAGCTCAGCCATGAGTCCCTGGCTGTCTGTCTCCCACCCGCAAACCTAGCCCAGCATCTGGTGCCTGAACAGGGATCGGCACAATTCCCACCACCAGAGCTCTGTATCCCATCCCCTCTCCTGATAGCTTTCCTATTCTTTAACCCTCTGGGACCCAGGGTCATTATGGGGTACAGAAGGTGGAAGGTCTGGTTTCTATACTTGCCTGCTGAACATTTGTGTAGACAGGTCAATCCATACTCCCAGCCTGTCTCTTTCCCTAGTGGGGCAGGGCTTTGAGGAAACAGAGATCCAGGACACATTGGTGGGGTCATCTGTCCAGGGAAGTCCAGTTGGCATAATGATAGCATCTGGAACCTGGTGGCCGAGTAATGATGCTGAAGGGTTGACAGGTTAAACATTCTTTTTTTTAAATTAAAAAAAAAAATTTATTTATTCTCTTTTGTTGCCCTTGTTGTTTTATTGTTGTAGTTATTATTGTTGATGTTGTCATTGTTGGATAGGACAGAGAGAAGTGGAGAGAGGGGAAGGCAGAGAGGGGAAGAGAAAGATAGACACCTGCAGACCTGCTTCACCGCTTGTGAAGTGACTCCCAGGCAGGTGGGAAGTCCGGGGCTTGAACCAGGATCCTTAGGCTGGTCCTTGTGCTTTACACCACCTGTGCTTAACCAGCTGTGCAACTGCCCGACTCCCAAGGTTAAACATTCTTAAGCACCAAAGGAAACTTCCATGCTCTGGTGTCTCTTCATCTCTATACATTATTCTTTATCTTTTAAAAAATATTTTATTAGTTTATTTTATTTGATAGGATAGAAATTGAGAAGGAAGGCGAATATAAAGGGAGAGACAGACACCTTCAGCACTGCTTCACTTCTCATGAAACTTCCCCCTGCAAGTGGGGGCCTGGACTTTGAATCTGGGTCTTTGTGTACTGTCAGATGTGCACTTAACCAGGTATGTCACTACCTGGCCCTCATCACTCTATCTTATTGTCTGAATGAAAAGGTGACCTAGATGTATGAAGTCACTCATTATGAGGCCCTAGTTCACTTTTACCTCTCCCCCAAAATAAAGCCCACTTTTACCAGTTTATTTTATTTCTTGATAATAAAAATATCTCCTTAAATATTTTTACATTTAATTTATTATGTATTGGATAGAGACAGGGAGAAATCAAAAGGGAAGTGGGAGATAGAGAGGAAGAAAGAGAGACACTTGCAGCACTGCTTCTCCACTCATGAAGCTTTCCCCCTGCAGTAGGGCTTGGGGGCTTAAGCCTGGGTCCTTATATAAAGACATATATATTATAATATGTGCACTCAAGTAGGTGCACTAACGTCCATCCCCTAAGTCATTAATGGTGTTGAAAGTATAGGGTCTCAATCAAGAAGGGCAGTGACTTATAGGTAATCACTTGTACATTTAATGTAATATCAAAGATATACATTTGTTTCAAGATATGTAAAGTATAAGAAACTGTACCTTTTCCTTTCTTCTCTTCCACAAGGCCCGGCACCCCACTCCATGGGTGCTGATAATGTAGACCCCATGGTAATCCATGATCAGGGACACTTGAGGCTCAAGATACTTGCTATTCTTGGGAGATGTCCCCAACCATCTCCCATGCCTCTATCCTTGGCCTTGGATAGCTCTCAAGACTTGTTTGCACTGCATTTGTGCCAGGAAGGAATGGTTGCTCCACTGAGGTCAGAAGTCATTGCTGTTAGGTCCCATGATCCCCAAGGTTATCTCTGTGATGAGGGAAATTAAGCTAAGCATGTAGACCTCATATTCCTTGCACCTCTGAAAATACCAAAGCCTATTTTCTTTTTCTTTAATTTTTAATTATATTTATTTATTTATTTATTGGATAAAGACCACCAGAAATTGAAAGAGAAAGGGGTGATAGAGAGGGAGACAGACAGAGAGACACCTGCAACACTTGTAAAGTTTCCCCCTGCAGGTGGTGACCAGGGCACTGAACCTGGATCTTTGTGGATTGTAACAAGTATGCCACCACCTGGCCCCGCCTAAAGTCTATTTTCCCCTCAACCCAGGCCAATCTTACCAGATTCCTTTCCCCTACCCAAACACACCCCCATGTGGGCCATCAGGGACCACATGCTCATGGTCCAGACCAGACAGTCTGTCTTACAACAGTATTTAAGATAACAGCAAGAAATCTAGACCTTTACTAAGGAGCAACACAAACTAGACACCATACTGTCAGATGAGGTCCACCTTACAAAATCCCTTGAGTCTTCATCGGAGTCTGATGGCAACCACCTTAAAGAACTCATTTACCAGACTCCCCAGGACACCTGTGCATGTACCCTCACATACATGCAGCCCCTTCTCCCTAGAAAGGGCTTTCCCCTTGTAATCAGGGAGTGCGTTATTTCAAAGGGTTTTTTGTTGGTTTGTTTTTGTTTTATTTTTGCTACCAGGGTTATCATTGGGGCTCAGTGCCTACACAACTCCGTTATTTCCTGTGGCCATTTTGTTTACAGATGATGAGAGACAGAGAGATGGAGAGAGAGACAAGGAGAGAGGGGCTGGGGAAATAGCATAATGGCTATTCAGAAAATTTTCTTGCATGATGCTCTGAGATACCAGCTTCAATCCCTAACACCAGCATAAGCCAGAGCTAAACTGTGCTCTTTTCTCTCTCTTTCCCCCCCATAATAAATAAGTAAAATAACTAGCTTTTAAAAAAGAAAAACCAGGCAGAACCAGAGTGCATCTTTAAAAAGAGAGAAAGGGAGATACCAGCAGTCCTGCTCTACCACTTGTGGTGTGAACCACCACCTGGACCCAAGCATTTAGAGCTTTTAATTCTATTCATTCTCTAGATCAGGTGCCTCCTGAACTAGACTCATCTTCCTCACTGGAAGCTCCCCATAGTCAGTATCTGCCTTTCTTGTCATTAACACCTGCAGGTGGCTGTATGGTCACCTTTTCAATTTTGTTCTCTCCTTCCCAGGTTTGAAGGAGATTACTGCCTGGTCCCCATCACCTCTTTCATGTCTCTTGAACCTTCCTCCTTAGAGGCATGCATCAGTGTTACTACATCAGTGATAAATCATTATACATTGACAATGTTTTAAAATTGAAAACTATTCCTAGAAGGTGGCTCAGTGGTAGAGGACATGTATGAGGCCCCAGCACCACATATGCCAGACTAATGCTCTGATTCCCTCTCTCCCTTTAATAAGTTTATAAATAAACCTTAAAAATAAAATTGAAAATGAAAATGGCTTAGGGTGTGGCATCATGGAGTCAGTGGTGGAAATGGGGGTTGGAAGTAAAAATAGTAACAAAACATTATATTTTATTCCACATCCTATGGTTACTCAAAAGAGAAGAACATGTTTAAGAGTGATACCAAGATACCCCTGCACTCTAATTCCAAAGACATTTGAGCTGAGCTTCAGAACATTACATTCTCCAAACAACTGCAAGCAGAGTCTTTCTTAGAATACAGCTAAGACCTTTAAGAAATCACTAAGATTTGGACTTGACATTAAAAAAATATTGCTTGGAAAGTAAAATCAAATTTTAGTGAGTTTTTTATGCTGCCAACCACATCAGTCTGATTCCTGGTTTCCTTTCCTTCTTCTCTAAAAGGCAGGTTAAGTTCATCTAAATTACATGAAATATGACCCTGGCTATCACAAATCCATGCAAAATTTTACTATATAGTCACAAATCCAGTTTATGCTGACCTGATGTGCTATGGCTGCAATAATACATATTTTTCTGAAAAGGGCTGAGAAATAACCTCTATATATTGGAGAACACACTTTCCCTGCACACAACTGTACCCATCATGTATTGCTGTACAACAAACCTCAAAAATAGAAACACTTATTATTAGGTCTTGCAAGAGGGACACAGACATGGGAGACACCTGTTTATGGTGCTATTCCTTGGATCCACTGTGCCTATCAGCTTTAAGGACACTCACTATAGAACTCCCTCAATTTAAGGATGTAATCCTAGTTTAATGTCATAAGCCTTGAGAGTGGTCTTGTTTGGGAAATAACAGATATAATTCATTGGCATAAAGGATGAAAGAGTTGCCTGTGGGTCTATAAGGCTCCATGGACCACAACTTGGAAATTACCAGAAAAGTCCACTGTGGGAACTCCAGGATCCCTTGGTAGCCATTGCCAAAGCAAAGTCCAAAGATAATGGCCCCAGTACTTACCAAGGGCATCATGTCCAGGAATCCCTACCCATTTTATTCTGTTAACTCAGTCCCTTATTGCTTCCCATCCTAAAGAATCCTTCTGAGTTGAACCTGAAGCTCATTCACTGCAATTAGAAGCTGTCTCAACTATATGCCCTTTGACAGAGAGCAACAGGGCAGTACTGCATCCCAGTTGCCGACTCTATCATCCCTCACCTCCTCAGTCACACACACAGCCTGGAACCTTCCATACTGCCATCCCTGCTGGCACCGGGTCGGCCATGGAGCAAGCTCAAGGAGAGCTGTGAGCACATGGCAGACTGGGGCTTATTTTTAAACATCCTTGCTGGGAGGCAGCAGTGACCTTAAAGTAGGTTGCCTCTGTTTTTCTGGCATTTTGGGTTTATTGCATTTAAAAGCATTTATTTGTAGAGACAGAGGATGCTGAGCTGCAAAAGCACACACGTTATGCAAATGGCAGATGCTGGATATTTCCCAGATTGGCAAAGGGAAGCGAGGGGCCCAGCTTCGACTCATCTTGGTGGTGCAAGGAAGCAGCTGGCTGCCCATCTTGAAAAAGTGCATTCTTGTCAAAGTTGTACTTGTGACACCCAGGACCCCTGGGACCAGGAGATTGCTGAAGATGAGACAGTCACTCCCAAACCCTTCAGGAAAAGGGAGCAGGATTTGTTGGAGGGATTTTACCAACCATATCCTCCCAGAAACCCCTTGTTGCTAGGGTTGCCAGTGGCATGTCTCACCCTCCCCTGGATTGTTGTGAATGTGCTTTCCTTTCTTCCATCCAAGAGAGAAGATATTTTTTTAAAAAAATGTAATCAGCTTCTCCTTGGAGAACCAAGATATTTGGTGGGTACCTGAGATTTGTAAGAGTTCCTGGGAGTTGGATCTTTGAATGAACAGAGTAATGATAATAGCTATTAGTACCATCAGTATACTAGCATGCATAGGAATATACTATTACTAATGTGGGGATTGCAATATATAATGTGAAATACTGGCATGCTGTTTTATACCATATTCTCACATGATCATTTCAGGCTTTTGTGAAATCAGAGCCTTGTCTCAAGTCTTCAGGATCTGAAATGGAATGAAAGTTGACACAGAGAGCTCGCCATGGAGAAGAAGAGCTCGTGAAAAGAGGTGATGAAAACCCTGGGAGCCCGATGCTTCACGCTACTGCCTCTCTCCTTCTGCAAGAACCCCGCCTCCCTCCTTCCCATCATCAGATGTTTTTTTGATCCACATGCCCTGGGCTTGCTCTCTGCAGCTACAAACTTAAGGAGGTAATAAAAACCATAATGAAAACCCCGCATTGACAAATAAAAAGCAGTGACCCTCCTCTTTATCCTGCTGTGATGGGAGCTTGCACATGGACTGCCAGTCTCTAAACCATGAACCAGAGGGGCCTGGAAATTATCTTTGTCTTCCCTTACAGAGATTGGTTAAATAAATATGATCCCAGAAATTTAATTCACACAACTCATTATTTGAAGATTTTCTGAGCATTATATTAAATGTAGTAAAGCCAGATCAGGAACAGAAAGGTCTGCAATGAACTACTATACTCATCCTCTTCTGTAAGAGAAGAGTGAATTAGCTTTCTCTTGTGTGTATCTCTGTCTCTGATGGCATGTTCTATTTAAATGGATGGAATTTAAATGATTCTCTGAGTCTCTGTTCAGAGTGTAAGGGTTGTGATAAGCTTGTTTTCACTCCCTAGAGGACCTGGGCAAATTGAGAAAGGCTTTATTGCCCCTACCACTTCTTGCCATTTGATCCTTCATGATCATGGCCAAAGAAGGTTTTGAATGCCAGTTCTCATTGTATTTCACTTACTTGTCTTGGATTTGCTATCCTGTATGTAAGCTGTCTACAAAGGCATCTCCTCTGCACTTCTACTATCTCATACCTACTGTTTCTGGCTTTGTATTATGCTGCTGCTAGTTACAAGGAAACTCAGTAGGCAAAGCTGAAGATTTCAAGTCCTGAGACCTGAGTGCACTCCCTCACTCTGAGTGGTCTTTGTCGCATAGCCATTCAGAGCCTCTGAGTCCTCCATGCAACATGAGGTGAAGGACTAGGAAGATAGTTCCACGGTAGAGCATAGGACTTACATACCTGAGGCTTGGGTTTGATCCCTAGGCCCCTGGCACCCCCAATAACTAGAACTAAGTGGTGTACTGGTAAATACATTAATAAATAAATCTAAGCAAACCAGCAAGTGGAGATGAAACTGCTCTCCTCATAGATTCATCCTGGGACACACCCAATGTCTATCATGTATGAGGACTGAGTACATGGAGCAATCGTGGTGATCTTTGTAAGTGTACCTCCAGGATTTCACAGGAAAGGTGGTGGTAAGTGTTGGGGTTTTTGTGTCACCTCTCCTCCCCTCCTCCAGATTTCAAGCTAATTGAGAACTAGCCAGGGCTCCCAGAGGAAATTAACATACAATAGGCACTTAATTGCTGGCTTGCTTAGATGGGGGCATGCAGCTTGCACCTGCTGCTGCTAAAGTGGATCTGCTGCCTGTCCCCTCGCCCAGCTTTGACCTTATGACTTCCATGCTAAAGGTTTAGGGGCAGATGCACCCACCTCCCTCCTGCCTCAGCACCCTTGGAGTCAGAATAATTACAACACAAAGATCCAAGGGAGGTGGTAGTCAGAAGTGAGCAGGTATAGTCCAGATATCATACCACCAATAATTTGGGATACAGATAAAAAGTCATACCAGCAGGGAGTTGGGCAGTAGTGCAGTGGGTTAAGTGCACATGGTGCAAAGTGCAAGGACTGGAATAAGGATCTGAGTCCCGGCTCCCCACTTGCAGAGGAGTGGCTTCACAGGCGGTGAAGCAGGTCTGCAGGTGTCTGTCTTTCTCTACCCCCCATCCTCCCCTCCTCTCTCCATTTCTCTCTGTCCTATCCAACAACAACGACAACAATAATAACTACAACAATAAAACAAGGGCAACAAAAGGGAATAAATAAATAAATAAATATTAAAAATATTTTATAAAAAAAAGTCACACCAGCAGATATATTTCCTTACACAGCACTCGCCTTACCCAGAAAGAGGCCTTGAGTTCAAGCCCTGACACCACATGGGAGCACTACCATCAGCACAGAGAAGCTCCATGAGTGGTGGAGTGGTGATGTGGTGTCTCTTCTCTCTTCTCTCTGTCTCTCTTTCTCCCTTCTCATCTCTTTTTCTCTAAGCCTGTCAAAGACTGTCCCATATTCATGTAGCTTTGGTGATGCACAAAAATAAGAAGGGGGGGAGGAAGGAATGGCAGAATCTTACTCTTCTATCATAGGAATGAAAGACAGGGAAGTGAGGAGGAAACAGATAAGAACTTCTTCAAGGACATAGGGAATGCTGGAGTCATTCCTGTGCTGTGGGCCAGGACAGGATAATGAAAGGAAGAGACTGGTTCATTCTTTACTGGTTATTCCTATATGACACCTCCCCCTCCATTTATATAAGGACACATTTCCCAAGGAAATGAATTCATAAAATTGAATTCATACAGCTGCACTGAATATTTGCTATAGTGAGACATTGTAATTGGGAGTAAATGATAGCTTCTCAAGGTTACTGCCACAAGACTTTTCAGAGCCTTCAATATTCAAAAGCATTCGGTAGGGTTCCAGTTTCCATAAAACAACCTAAGCCCACCATAGCCCACCCTGCTGTCTGACCATGTTCCAGCATTCTGGAATGATTAGGCCATGGGGTAGAATATAACAAGAGTAAGGGCAGGTTATAAAGTAGAAAGGCCTCCTAGGGAGGAAGTCAGTGGACAAATGGAGGTGGCTGAGAACACACAGTGGTTCAGGGGTGTGTTTATTTGCAGCATAAGCACAGAGAACGCACAAGGCCCAACTCACTGCAACCCAGTAGCTCCTATGGCCAGCAGGTAGGGTAAGTGCATGAACACCACTTTGTATTGCAGAGATCCCTCACATCTTTGGTGGGGTCTGAGATACAAAGATCTGGTCACCTGCCAGAAGACCACCAATATAGCTTCATAAACAGAGCAAAGGACACTTTGAGTCTGAGATGGGGTAGAAGTTTCCACAGAAGGAAGCCTGATGAGTACAGGCCAGGGACTGCTTATCACCCAGGAATAACAGACTTCAGAAGAGATCCCATCCTTTGACATGGAACAGGGCCACAGATAGGACTGCCTTTCTCAAGAGGCATTGGATTCAGAAGGGGACCAAGACATCCAGTGTCCTCAGATTCTGCTCTGAAAAGCCAACTACAGTGGCTGCATCATGGAGGGGAGTTAAGCTTTTGAAGGGATCACACAAGGCTAGTTTCCATCTCTCCCCCTCGTGTAGCTTAGCTCTAAGTCTCACTTTGACTGCATAATGTGATAGCATCACCTGTGGCATCACCAAGGGTTGGGGAGACATTGCAGCATTAATGCACAGGATATGTGTGCCTCTCAGGGCCTGTGTTCAAGCCCCAGCACTGCCATAAACCAGAGCTGAGTGATGCTCATGTCTCCCTCTCAGTATTTCTTTCTCATAAAAATAAACAAATAAAAAATTTTTTTTGGCCTCCAGGGTTATTACTGGTGTTTGGTGCCTATACCATGAACCCACTGCTCCTGGAGGCTATTTTTTCCTTCCTTTTTGCTGCCCTTGTTGTTTTATCATTGTTGTGGTTATTATTATTGTTGTTGTCACTGATGATGTTGTTGCTGGACAGGACAGAGAGAAGTAGAGAGAGGAGGAAAAGACAGAGAGGGGGAGAGAAAGATAGACACCTGCAGACCTGCTTCACTGCCTGTGAAGCGACTCCTCTGCAAGTGGGGAGCTGGGGGTTCGAACCGGGATCCTTACTCCTGGTCCTTGCACTTCGCACCACGTGCGCTTAACCCACTTTGCTACCGCCTGACCCCCAAACAAATAAACGAAAACAAAAAAAAATCCCCTGGGTTATTGAGAGTAGTCTGGACTGAGTGAGGGGAGTTCATTTTATTGGGGGGTTAATGACTTACAGTATAGTCGTTGACACATGGGTAAAGTTTCATCAGAGCTCTCTAGCTGGAGCAGCAGATTGTAAAGAGTCTCCCAACACTCCAGCTCATCTCGGATTTGCTCAGGTGCATCCCCTGAGGACCTTGCATTGGTCCTCATTGCTAGGAGACTGCACTGGATATTGTCTGCTGAAAGCAGCCTGTACAACCCTGGTGTCCACTTAGGAAGGGGGATGTTCAAGCA
Organism: Erinaceus europaeus; assembly: GCF_950295315.1. Lineage (NCBI taxonomy): Eukaryota > Metazoa > Chordata > Mammalia > Eulipotyphla > Erinaceidae > Erinaceus > Erinaceus europaeus. The sequence continues at coordinate 121,213,621 of NC_080166.1, read as the reverse complement.
CAAGTCAAGAGTTCTGGCTTATTCTAATCCTGACATGCTTAATAAGGTCCCTTGGCCCAGAAAATAGCACCTAGATCTTTTAGATTATGAATTGGTTTGCTTGAATATCCCAGTTTAAGGAACCCCTCAAAGCAGAAACTAACCTCAGCTCATGAGGAACTTTGGGGTGAAGCACATGTCTCCCCTGTTTTGAATAGCTCTATGCTTTCCCATCAGAAGGATGTCATCTGGCTCTGAACTGAAGCCAATCTTCAGGCAGCCTGCATGTTCCTTGAAGCAAGTTGTTCTAAATTCCCTCCACATGGAGAATTGATTGCGATGGCTTGAAGAGCCCTGCTTTTAATTGCCAGCTTATTCCCCTTTAAATATCTTGCACTTTATGGTCCAATTCTCTGTCTGTGCTGGGTCATGGATTTCAGAGGAAGGCAGGTGTTGAGGTCTTCTCCTTTAATTATGACAACTCTGTTCACAGAGCAGTGGAATAGCCCAGTACCTATTGCCCTTCTGCTATTTATCTTTATGGCTCAAAGGAAATTCATGGAGAATAGCTTCTTTGCTCAGTTGTCGTTGGGTTTTTGCAGCTGAGTCTGTGTTTATCTGTCCATTGTGCTCAGAGACAAGATCATTTATGTTTACCTTTTAAGAAGTAGGGGTAAAGTACAGTGTTGGATCAAGAATTATACTCAAGTGAGATAATCTGTTAGAGATACATTTTCTATCTTCCTTTTTTGGCTGGTTGATTTCTGCTCTATGAATGGCCTTGTGCAGCAATTTCTCATTCAGTTCCTGTTAATACTGCCCCTGAACAGATCCTGTCCTCTTGCTTCCATGAACATCTGTATTCTCCAAGAGGAATCAGGGAAATTTCTTTGTGAGTCAGAGAATTATGCCAGGATAGCCTGAGGGTGCTTCTTCCTGAGCTAGTGCTCTCTGGGTTGGAGAGAACTCAACTGGAGCCGATCTAGGCTGCTGCGTGGGAGAGAGATCAGGAACTCGTGCCTCACTAACTTCGCAGGAGATACACTCTGGAACTCTCGGAGCCGGAAAGCAATTTCCAAGTGTCTTTAATCAGAAGAGCAGCTGTATTTATACTCTCCAAGTAGGGTGGAAACAGGATGTGACATAGAGAGGGTGGAGCGAAAAGTGACTGGTGGAAGATCAGGGTGTGACAAGGAGAGGGGGCGGAGCAGGTGAGAATTCTACCACTGAACCACCAATGCCCTGGAGGGAAGGTGGTGCTTTATGTAAATGTAAAAGTGATTTATGTAAATAGACCACAGCTTTGAGTGGGATCAAACTAATCTCATACAGACATACTGGTGTTTAAGCTGGGGGGGGGGCTGGCATACTATCCAACAGAATTATTAATGGGAAGAAAGCCCTGTTGACAGGTGCTGCCTAGAGAAGCAGCGGAAAGGAATTTCTGAAGAAGGAGGAGGAGGAGAAGATTAAAATTTCCATTTTAATTGCTAAGAGACAGCTCAGCCTATGAGTGAGTATGTGCTTTGCAAACCTGAGTCCCTAGGGTTCACATCTCTGGTATAATAGCCAGAGCAATGCTCTGCCCCCCCCCCATTAAATAAAAATACATAAAAATAAATAATGAATTGAAGTCACTGTCTTAGTCACAGGATAACAGTAGCTGTCTAGTCTACTCAAATCTATGGGGAGGAGCTGATAAAAATGATTACAAAGCCCTGATAGTCTCAGTGTAGTTGTGGAGACAAGAAATCATGAAACAAATCCACAGAATTTTTTTTCTAAGAAATACAGCAAATATATGGCTCACCATTTCTTAGAACTCAGGGAATATGAATTCATGTTTTTGTAAAAATAAATAAATAAATAAGATGCAAAGCACTCTGCTTGATAAAATGAGTAGCAGGTTTTTTTTTTTTTTTTTTTTTTCAGATTCCAGGACTGAGCTCCAGCCACAAAAAATTTAATCATCATTTTTCTTCAGGAGAGAGTTCATTGCCTTCATCCAAGCCTGGATGATTCTCAGTGAATAAGTGAGAGACTAGAGACCCTAGGCATGGGCTGTTGAGGGCATAGGGGCCTGGGTGCCTTCACCTGCATGAATTTGGACTAATCGCTTAACATCTCTGGTGATCACCTCAGCACTCCCCTCTTCAGGGGACAGAATGAATACTCCCTGCAGCAGAAGTGAGAACTGATTGAAGTGATACCAGAGAAGGGAAGCTGAGAACTGCCCTGATCATAAAGCACCTTGGCCTTCTACTCAGCAATTGCTCCTTTCATCGGGGATACTTTCCTCTGAAGAATCAGAATTTTTTCCTTGGTGTTTTGGACAAGTGACACCTTTGTATGATAACTTGATAAGCTCATGAATAGGGAATTATTTTTTAACTTTCTTAAAGAAGGGGCTAAGGGGCAGGGGGAGAAGAGCCAGCAGCACAGATGGTGGGTCACCTTTGCTTAGCTTCAGTCCAGCAAAACATTGCTTGTTATACTCTGTGGATATCTCTCTCTCTCTCTCTCTCCACCCTGTTCTTTAATACTCCTGTGTGCCCAGCCCTGAGGGCCAGGGAAGCTACATGAGGAACAGGCCCTCCTGGCACCAGGAGAGGCTTCCCAAACTGACTCAGGAGTTCTGCCTCATGGATGCCAACCACTGGTAGAATGCGTGTGTCTCTGCTTTCCTGTGTACTATGAAAGGGCTGGATTTGCTATTTGCAACTCCTCCAGCTTTATACTCTTATTACTCCTCAGACTGTGTGACCTTTGCAAATTAGAGCTTCTTCCACAATTCCTGTCATGATCTCTAACTCTCAAATATACCACAAGCAACCACAAACTTCCTGCCTGCCTCCCCCATCTCCACACAATGAGTAGCTCATCCTGCAGCTAAGTTTCCAATATTGCCTTGGGAACTGCAGCAAAGCCTCAGGTTTGCAATGCTTCTTTGGGGCCTCATAAAATGCTGTGGTCCCAAAGTCACCCAAATTCAGTATGATCATGGGAGGGAAACAAAAGAAAGCAAGCTACTCTTGAGGGGAGTCACCAAAGGCAGCAGGTGGGTGGCAGGCAGGTGAATCCTGTGTGGCCTGGAAAGGTCAGTGTTTACAAGGAGGGAGATTACAGTAGTCATCCCTTGTCCAAAAAAAAAAAAAAAAAAAAAAACTGACCCACTCCCAAACACCATCTCTTATCTCCACTCTCAATAAATAATATTTCGGAGAGCTGTCAGTCTGTCTGCAGAGAGTCTGCAGAGGCAGAGCATGTGACAATTGTTAAGCTCTTTTTCACTGCAATTCTTTGCAGGATAAAATACCATTTTATTACACTGTGATGTAGCACTGATGATTACACAGGGCTGTGAAAGGAGAAATAATGACTGACCTACAGACTGAAAGTGAATTTCACCATCTTTAGAGGTTCCCTTATTGTAGGACCAAGCTGTTCTGGAGCTTTCTACTTGACATGCTGTAGCCGTTGCTTCAGACTAATTATAATTCATCCAACCATCTAACGATCTAATTTTATCATTCTGTAATTAAGCTACTTCTGGTAGCGTGCTATTTAGCCATAAAAGGAAAATATTTCCTTCCCCATCTTTGAAATTTTTTGAGTGAGACAAGGAAAGGTAGCTGTAGCCACATACTGCTACATTCCTTCTGAGCAATGGTTTCTTATTGACTTAGACATATTAGCCCATGGAAAAACTTTTCAGTTATCAAATATTGTTAAGCAATTCCTTCTAGATGACTGAAAGTAAACCATTCAATATTGATTATACACTTTTTTTTAATTTCTTTATTGAGTTGACAGTTTTCTTTAATAGTTTATAGTCGACAGTAAAATACAATAGTTTGTACATGCATAACATTTCCATATAACAGTACAATCTCTAATAGGTTCTCCTCTGCCATCATTTTCCAGCACCTGAACCCCCACGCCCCACACCAGAGTCTTTTACTTTGGTGCAGTACATCAACTCCAGTCCAAGTTCTGCTTAGTGTTTTACCTTCTGATCTTGTTTTTGTTCTTCAATTTCTGCCTATGAGTGAGATCATTCCATATTCATCCTACTGTTTCTGACTTATCTCATTTTAACATTATTCCTTCAAGCTCCATCCAAAATGGGGTGAAGAAGGTGAAATCATTTTTTATTTTAACAGAGCACTGCTCAGCTCTGTCTTATGGTGGTGTGGGGACTGAGTCTGGGGCTTTGGAGCCTCAGGCATTAGAGTCTCTTTGCATAACCATTATGCTCTCTACCCCGCCCAAATTACCATTTTTAATAGCCACTCATCTTTTTTTGGACACCTGGGTTGCTTCAGAGTTTTGGCTATTACAAATTATACTGCTGTGAACATAGGTATACACACAAATCTTTTTGGATGAGTATGTTTGGTCCCTTAGAATATATCCCCAGGAAAGGAATTGCAGGGTCATAAGGTAGGTCCACTTCTAGCCTTCTGAGAGTTCTCCAGACTGCTCTCCACAGGGGTTAGACCAATTTAAATTTCCACCAGCAGTACAGGAGGGTTCCTTTGTCCACCCAATCTCTCCAGCATTTGTTGCTGCTACCTTTTCAGATATATGACATTCTCACAAGAGTGAAGTGGTATCTCATTGTCTTTGATTATACACTTTAATCACTGCTTTGCAGCTAAAGACGCAAAAGGAGCATGAACAGGATTTCCTCAGAAATATATCTTACAGCTGCAATTGGGGAACATATTCTGAGAGACAGAGGCTGTTCGTTGTATGTCTAATAGTGTCTCACTGTATTGGGGGGGGGTGAGTGGTTCCTAGCTCAGGAACTACATTTTCCAGTCTTCCTGGCAAAGAAATGGTCAGGTGACAAAGACTGGCCAATGAGATACAAGCAGAAGTGATCTGGTACATGAAAAAAAAAAAAGGCCCAGAAAGGCTGCCCAGTGGTGCTATTGCACATGCATGAAGCTCTGGCCTCATTTCTCAGAGTCTCATTGAAAAAAAGGAAAAAAAAAAAAAAAGCAGCTCTCTCTCCTAGGACTACCATGTGACCATAAAGCTTCCATCAAGCCTCAGATGTTGCCATGACCCCACCCTGACCTCCCTGCACAGATGACCACATGAAGTGTCCAGAAACCTCATTTCTTTAAAGCCCTACCCTACTACGGAAATATTAGGGACAGTACAGGTCTGTTAGGAGTATAGATCAACCAGGCGACTGCCCACATGCCAGCAGGAAGCAGATATAGAAGCACAAAACTCCATCCTTCAACACCCCAAAAAGAATTTCAGGTCCATACTCCTAGATGGGGGAATGTTGAGAAATGGAAGGACCACCCAGAAATGGGAGTGGTTGAAGGTGTAGGTGGGGCCTTTGATTTTAAAGGGGATGAACCTTTGGGGGCTCACTCTCTCTCCTGAGACCACCATGTGACCATAAAGCTTGTGAGTCCTCTTTCTCTCTTTACCTCTCTCTCTCTCTCTCTCTCTTTCCCTAACATGTTTTCTTTTCAGTAAAGTTTAATATTACCTGGGGGAAAAAAACAAAACCAAAAAACAGAGTAAAGATTCCAGAGGCCCAGGAAGTGAAGCCAGAGCAGGGCTCTTCAGGTTTCTTATGAAAGCTTAAGGAACAAATGACACATGACCCATCCAGATGCTTTGGGAGAGGTCCCCCTGTCATTTGTTACTGGATACTCCTCTCCTTTCCTGTTATCAAGGGAAAATTTAAATGTCCCTGCCTCAGTATAGCACTCTGTCACCTCATCTTAACTCCATGAGAATTAATTTTGCTCCCAGCTATGCTCCCTTAGCACTTGAGCCAAACCTGTATCAATCACATAGCACAGGGCCTCCATTCTTTCCTTTCTTTTGGACCTATTCTTCTGACACTTCAGATGGAAGCTTTAGATGTTCAGTACCATTCACACTTCTCTAGGTGAATTGTGCCCATGATCCTCTAGGTCTTTGCATGTGCTACTTCTCAGCTCCCAGCCCTTTCCCTTAACCAGTTAATGCCTTAAGATTTAAATGTAGAGTGGTCTGGGAGGTGGCACAGTGAATAAAGCATTAGACTTTCAAGCATGAGGTCTCGAGTTCAATCCCTGGCAGCACATATACCAGAATCACATCAGATTCTTTCTGTCTCTCCTCCTATAATTCTTATTAATAAATAAATAAAATCTTTTTTAAAAGATTTAAATATAGACATCTGGTATTCCAAAATACTTTCCAATTATACCATTCCCTATCCAAAGACCCAAGTAGGATAAATTTCAAGTACTTCCTAAGTACTCTTTTGGTGTCTTGTATTTGCGTATCATAGTTCTTTCTGTTATACTTTTGTTGGTAGCCTCTTTTCCCTTCTGTGGTTTAACTCTATTTTATGACAAGGAGTGATGATTATCTGATCATCTATCCAGTACCCAGCACACTGTAATACAGGCTGAACATGATACAGCGATGTTGTTGGGATGCAGTGGAAATAATGGGGGCTACTGTCCACGGACCTGAAATAGCCCTGTTGGGCTAGTGTGCAGATCACTCTATGGACAAATGCTGGCAAAGAAAAAATAGGTTGTAGGACGCAATATGGAAAGAGGAAAGATAATAAAGGGTTAGAGGTAATATAAAATAGAAGAATAAAGGGAAATGATAGAAAAGAAGAAAAAAGGATATTTTAAGGAATTGACTCACAGGATTGTGGAGGTCAAGATATGACAAATTTGCAGGGCAGACTGATTGACTAGAGGCGCAGGCAAGAATTGCAATTCAATAGCAAAGACAGTCTTCTGGCAGAATTTCTTCTTGTTCTAAGTAGATCAGTTTCTGTCCTACTAAGGCTTTCAAATGATTGGAAGAGGTGATGAGGTCCACCCATATTATAAGAGTCATCTACTATACTAAAAATCCTCCAACTTAAATGTTACTCTCATTTTAAAAAAAAGTATATTCACATAAATATCTACCCAAATTAAAGCTAATTCAACTTTGAAATTGCTAATTCCATCCCATACACACTCATAGACTGGCTAACCCTCAAATAATGCCAATTATGTTGCTAAGAGTCTGTCTAGGCTCTGCTATGAATTACTAATTTAATCCTCACAGCCACCCTAAGAGGGAGTGTGGCTTTTATCTTTATTTTATAACCAAAGAGGGACAGAGATGTTAGTAGCTCCTTTAAGACTACCCCCACCCCCAAATGATGGAAGCAGGATCTAATCACAGTTAGCTTTAATAGTTAGACTATTTCTAACTTCAGCAAAAACGCTGGGGAGAAGGGCTCCTTTGCTCAGCTACCAGTATGGATCTCTTACCTTTAACTGAAACCAACTAGCTGGTTTACTTAAGGATTTGAAGGAAAGGAGCTTCTGAGCTGTATTACCTTTTGTTCAATACACATCTTGATCTGAGAAAATACTGAGCTTTCCTTCCCTTTTATGATATAGTATTAAAAATCTAGGCCTTCCCAGGCATGTGAATATATACTTATGGAAAAGAAAATGAAGCACTGCTATCTGGTCCCCTTCTTTAACTCCAAGGAGATCTGGAAGGTGGGAATTCTCAGGGAGCTGTGGCCTGCTAACTTAAGCACAGATTTAATTTCTGTGGGAAATGATTTCAGCTCTTAAGTGAAATCATTCAATAAAGAGGCTGACTACAACCATTCTCTTAGCTGGACTGTCCCTTGTTCATGAACACTTTTATCTTCTCTTGGAGCTCCACATTCATTTGGATTAGACTAACTTATTAATTTCTTAAATTAGCACTAGACTTATTTTTATATTTTCAACTTTTGTTTTTTATTTTTTATTTTTTTATTACTATGTCTTTTTTCGTTTTTTAAATATTTATTTATTTTCCCTTTTGTTGCCCTTGTTGTTTTTCATTGTTGTAGTTATTATTGTTGTTATTGATGTCATCATTGTTGGATAGGACAGAGAGAAACAGAGAGAGGAGGGGAAGACATAGAGGGGGAGAGAAAGCTAGATACCTGCAGACCTGCTTCACCACTTGTGAAGTGACTCCCCTGCAGGTGGGGAGCAGGGGGCTTGAACTGGGATCCTTAAGCCAGTCCTAGCGCCTTCAGCAACGTGCACTTAACCAGCTGTGCTACCGTCCAACTCCCTCAACTTTTGTTTTTTAAAAGTATTTTTCATGTGATAATTTTGGGTAGAGACATAAGTTGAGAGGAAGAGGAATATATATATATATATATATATGAGAGAAAGTGTTGCTAAAATTCGGTAGGCTCTTGCCGGCCGGGCTAGCTTCACGGGCGGGTAACAGAGACGCGGAGACAATGGCTGGGCAGGGAAGCTGTATTTCTTTATTCAGGAACAACGATTCATAAACTAAGAGAAACTAATAACCAAACAGAACTCTACTGTCTCTTTGCAGCGGCGCAAGCACTCTCTCTCTTACTCTCGAACTCTGGAACCCTGGAACCCTGGAACTCTGCAACTCTTCAACTCTCCAACTGTGGAACTCTGGCGGGGCTTTTTATTGGGCGACAACCAGGGGTGCCGTGTAGGGCCAGGATTGGTTGAAAGGGGGCACTCTAGGATTTAGCGAGGCATAGAAAAACCTGGGGGCGGAGCCAGGATTGGTTGAAAGGGGGCACTCTAGGATTTAGCGGGGCATAGAAAAACCTGGGGGCGGAGACTGCATCAGAATAAGTCCTCAGCAACAAGAAAGAGAGACCTGCAATACTGCTTTACTGCTCAAAAAGCTTCCTACTTACAGATGAGGACTAGGGGCTTGAACCCTTGCCCTTGTACACTATAATGTGTGTGCTCAATCAGGTATGAAACCACCCAGCTCCCCATTAGTCTTAATTATAGAGATAATAGTTTGTTACACTCTATGAACAGCTTTAGTGCTGTACAGTGCGGGAGTCAGCTTTTGCCTCAGCCTCTTCCTGTAGGGTAATCTTGGGCAATGTCATCAGCCCCACTGAGTCTTCCATTCCTACTCAAAGTGTTGCTGGACACACCAGGGATAATAAATGGAAAGCACTTAGTGTAGTAACTGGGACACAACAAGACTTTCTAACAATGGACATTATAACACATGAGCTAGGGACCTTTAAAAAATGACCTGCCATAGTTGTGGTCCCCACTCCTCTGCACACAGATGGCTACCATTGCAGGTGAACAGAAGACCTTTTGCCAGCAAGAGGAAGGGAGCAGAAAGAGCAGGATGGGTTGTTGGGCAGTGGCGCACCAGGTTAAGTGCATATAGTACAAAGCATAAGGAGCCACATAAGGACCCTGGTTGAAGCCCCCAGCTCCCTGGAGGGGTGTCATTTCACAAGCGGTGAAACAGGTCTGCAAGTGTCTACCCTTCTCCCTCCGTCTCTCTATCTCCCCTTCCCCTTCTCAATTTCTCTCTGTCCTATCCAATAAAAATGAAAAATGGCCACAAGGAGCAGTGGATTTGTAATGCAGGCACCAAGCTCCAGTGATAACCCTGGAAGAAAACAAAACAAACAAACAAAAAGCAGGATAGATAAGCAGTGGACAAAGAAATCACATCTGGTTACTTACTGCTGCCTGGGCCTGTTTTCTTGTTCAGATGAAATATACTTCTACACTAGTGCCATCACACACCTGGCCGGAGCTCTCACCCAGGGGTCTGGGTCTGCTGTGGAGATAACTGACAGCTCTAAGCAATGAAGCCTGTGTCCCTTTTAGAAGTCACAGGTACATGGGGAACACCATCACTTCCAGGGCTAAGCTTGAGAACAGTTTACACATGGCAAATACTTCCCCAGTCTTGTTTTGCAGAGGCCCTTTTCTCTTTTCCACTTGAGGGTTTCTCTGGGTGAAATAATCTATGACCTTGTTATTATTTTTTTTTTAATTAAGAGGAGGAAGGCGAGCACTACTTTAGCATTTCAGTGCCAGGGATAAAACTTGGTACATGAGCTCTACCACTGAGTTGCCTTATAGGTTGTGAACTGCCCCAAGTTATGTAAAAGTCATGTTTCAGCCAGCAATGGTGATATTTTCATGAACTAGTAAGCATTGGCATCTGTTCACCAAGACCTCAGAATGTGTCTGTCTTGCAAACATTTTCTCTTTATCCCAAAGAGAGTTTTATGACAACAAAAGTGATGATTTTTTTCCAATGTGACAAGATGAAGGAACAGTCCTCTGTTTTCAAATCCTGATTGGCTTTGACCAGAGAAAGTAGACTGCTCAGTCCTGGCTGAGAATACCATTGCATGAATTGCCTGGAGTCTAGGATGGCTCGTGCCTTCCCTGTCTTAGATGGATTATCCCATTAGATTAGACAGAAAAGAATTTGCAGTGAGACTTCTGTGACTCAGGACATTCTACCCACTCTACTTCCTGTTAGTCTGGGAAAATTTCACAGTGATGTCAGGGGAGCAGAGCCAGCTGGAGGAAGCAATGGGGAATGTGGAATTGTCTCGTTCTTTATTTACATTTAATTATGTCCAGACCCAAGAAGAACATGTTATTGAGAATTAGAGCCTTTCTCCAATTCTCTGGGATCTAGGGAACAACCCATTAGTGACCTGTTGTGTGCCATTCTGTGCGTCTTGGAGCATATGAAAGCGTGACAAGGGCTAAGCTTAATAATAGCACTAGACCTCTGGGGATCCTGGTAGCCTCAATTCCTCTAGCTCTGATTTTTCTTTGCCCTGTTTTTATCTCTCATTGCCCTTGGATGCAGAAAGACTTACAGCTGGAAGATTTGCCACACAAAACTGTCTCCCTCTTTCCCCCTGGACGTGTGCAGACAGCATGGATGTTCTGGAGTGGGTGTGCATGGGTTGGTTCTGCTTGCTTAATTATTGTTTTCTTCTCTTAATTGCTAGCAGTAATCTTACTCTAATGTGCTTGTTAATGAGCACAGCTAAGAAGTTCCACATGGAAAGATCTGGAAGAGTCACCTTTTCCCTTATTGTTACTAAATAGCTCCATAAACATCTGTACTTGACATGTATGGAGGCAGAAAATAATAAAAACAGAACAATTCTATGGAAATAAGGAATGCAATAATCATAGAGAGAGAACTGCGGCTTTGACTTAGTCTTGGAAAGCACTCAATTGGAAGACCTGAAAAGATTATTTGCTTAGGTGCTTCATTTTGTCTGTGAAGAGACTGGCCCTCAGAGATGTAAAGTCTTGGGGCCAGGGGTATAACCCAGGACTAAAGAGCCTTCATTGTCCTTAAAAATGCATTTCCTTGGGCAGGGGAGACAGTGTAATGATTATGCAAAAGAAGTTTAATGCATTGCAAGAGCTCCAAAGTCCCAGGTTCTATCCACCACACTATGATAAGCCAGAGTTGAGCAGTGCTGGGGATTGGGGTGGGGGGAGAAGAAAGGAAAAAAGAAAATGCATTTGCTGTGACAGCAAGAAAGCTCACCTAGATAGTGTGTTGCTTTATACTCTGGCCCCCAAAGGCACTAAAGGAAGCTTCAGTGTAGTGGTACTGGTTCCTTTGTCTCTCTGTCTTTGTCTTTCTATCTGAAAGAAGTCAGTTTAGAGAAATGAAGCCTTCTCCCACTCCCACCCCCACCCCCACCCCCCAAAAAGAGAGTATTTGCATACCTTTAATTTGCATATTAAATTGAACTTTCACAAATGAATGAACCACAACATTCACTGTGGTATTATTTATGACAGTGAAAGTCTAGAAACAATCAAGATGACCAACACTAAGAAAATTATAAGATAAATGGTGACATACACACTATCATCTAAGTTTCATATAATTATAATTTTATGTGGCTTATAATGATGAAATAACTATTTTAAGTCTTTTTTTGAAAAAAGTCTAATGATCTGGTAGGATACAGTACAATATTGAATGAAAAAAAAGTCAGGTTATAAGACTGAGTATATGCAGTGTGAGAGCAATTTCATCTTATCTCAGTAAAAGAGTAGAATGGATATAAAAAGTACTGATTTTTTTAAAGTGATAGGACCATTAATTCCTTTTGTTTTCCTTTTTAAATTCCCATTGGCTTTACATTTCTATAATTCAAATGTCAATTGCAAAGATATAACAAATTTAAGAAAACATAAAATAGCACCATCAACTTGAAATTTAGTTGGCAGTGGATTTAGAGTAATATGAATTGTATGATCTTAGATCCAATAATCTTATCTCTGGAAATTTGCATGAAAGAAAACATCAGAGGAGAGGAGAAGTATGAAATAAAACTACAAAGTAAGAAATACATGCCTCAGAATATTCATTCAAATATTATTCATTCAAATATAACATATAATTTAAACACTAGGAGTAACAGAAAGTTTTAAAAAAGGAATATTTGAAATAAAATTATAGAAAATTTGAATGATATTATGAATGAAAACAATACAAAGACATGCTTGGGATAGAATATGTAGAAATCAGAATATAAAATTTATACTATTTTATGTCTTATTATGAATATTATGCAAATATACACAGAAAAAAGTTTTAGATTGCTGCCTCTATTTTAATTGTCACATGCATCATCTATATGGTACAATGGTGGAAAGGGAATCAAACTCTAAAATCAAATTGCTAGAGTTCCCAAGCTGGAACCTGGTTCTCTTACTTTCTGGCTGTGTGACTTAGATGATTTACTTGAGCTTCCACTTTCTCATCCCCAAAATGAGAACTATAAAAACATGTGAGAGGGAGTCGGGCTGTAGCGCAGCGGGTTAAGCGCACGTGGCGCAAAGCACAAGGACCGGCATAAGGATCCCGGTTCGAACCCCGGCTCCCCACCTGCAGGGGAGTCGCTTCACAGGTGGTGAAGCAGGTCTGCAGGTGTCTCTCTTTTTCTCCTCCTCTCTGTCTTCCCCTCCTCTCTCCATTTCTCTCTGTCCTATCCAACAACGACAACAACAATAATAACTACAACAATAAAACAACAAGGGCAACAAAAGGGAATAAATAAATAAAATAAATATTAAAAAAAAAACATGTGAGAGAGGGCTGGGAAGTAGCACAACATGTTAAGTGCACATAGTGCAAAGTGCAAGGACCTGCATAAGGATCCCAATTCAAGCCCCCGGTCCCCACCTGCAGGGGGGTTGCTTCACAAGCGATGAAGCAGGTCTGCAGATGTCTGTCTTTCTCTCCCCCTCTTTGTCTTCCCCTCCTCTCTTGATTTCTCTCTGTCCTATCCAACAACGAATGACATTAACAATAACAATAATGACCACAACAAGGCTACAACAACAAGGGCAACAAAAGGGGGAACAAATGGCCTCCAGGAGCAGTGGATTCATGGTGCAGGCACTGAGCCCCAGCAATAACCCTGGAGGCAGAAGAAAAAAAAAAAAGAATAGAAGGGGAAACACAAAGCAGAACTTGGACTAGAGTTGGTGTTTTGCACCAAAGTAAAGGATTCTGGGGTGGGAGGGAGAGTTCAGGTCCTGGAACATGATGGCAGAGGAGGACCTAGTGGGGGTTAGAATGTTATGTGGAAAACTGAGAAATGTGATACATGGACAAACTGCTGTATAAATTTTATATTCTGATTTCTACAGATTCTATCCCAAGCATGTCTTTGTATTGTTTTCATTCATAATATCATTCAAATTTTCTATAATTTTATTTATAATGACAGCAATAACAACAATAGTAACAACAACAGCAATAAACAACAAGGGCAACAAAAGGGGGAAAATAGCCTCCAGGAGCAGTGGATTCATAGTGCAGGCACCAAGCCCCAGCAATAACCCTGGAGGCAAAAAATTAAAAATAAAAAAATAAAAACACATGAGATGCAGAAAGAATTTTAATTGTGCCATCTCCTAGGGTGAACTGAATGGCAAAGTTTCTACCACAAAACTTAGAGGAGGGACATTTCTCACTCTAAGCTGTGGAAGAGGCTGAAATGTGTAGGCAGACCTGAGAGCAGAGACAGAATCCTCATCTGCAAGTTAGAGAAGCAGGGCCAGAAGCTGGGTGGGTACATTCTAAGAGCCAGACTAGAACATCAACCACAGGATGGGCCTCTGAGGCCCAGGATAGGGAATTGAAAGAGAGAGGATGGTACTGAAGTAAGGGCCTAACTCCAACTATTTTCCTGTGTCCTTTATTAACTATCTTCCTGACATCTGTCTCTCCCCTATCAAACTATAGCATCCATTAAATCTATCTGCCTGTCTGTGTATCTATCATTATCTATCAACCATCTATTTAAAATTTGGAGAAAATTTAAATCCATTATATGTAGGAAGAATGGTATCACAAACCTAGGTATTAGTACCTGGCCTCAACAAAATGAATGTTTCACCTACTTCCCCCCACACACTACTTACCTGGACAGTACCAAAGGAATAATTGTGTCAGTACCTCTATAGTCACTTTGATAGGTATCTCCAAAAGATACTGCCTCTTATACTCCATGACTATTATTCTAAAAGCTAACAATGGCTTTGCTAGAAAAGGGTGTCATTTGAAGACTTGTCTTAGAGAGGGCTCTGTTCTGGCTCCTACGCTATTTAATATTTACATCAATGACCTCCCAGAAACTTCTTCAAGGAAGTTCATCTACGCCGATGACATCTGCTGTGCAACTCAGGCATCAAAGTTCGACATCCTTGAGGAAACACTCACGAAAGAAATGTCTCTGATATCTGATTACTGTAAAAAATGGTGACTAATCCCTAGCACTGCAAAAACGGTATCATCTGTTTTCCATCTACACCATGCCTCGGCCTCGCGTGAGCTTAATGTGCAGCTTGGCGATATGAGAATCCGGCATGAAGCCCAGCCAGTCTATCTTGGTGTTACTCTCGATCGCACCTTGTCATTTCACGAACATCTCATAAAAACTGCAGCAAAGGGCGCGAGGAATCACATCATTGCAAGACTGGCCAGCTCCTCATGGGGCGCGAGCGCTTCCACACTACGATCATCATCTCTGGCATTATGCTATTCCACTGCAGAATACTGTGCCCCAGTATGGTTCCGTAGCCCCCATGTCCACTTGGTCGATTCCAAATTATATTCCTCCATGAGGATAATTTCTGGAACCATCCGTTCCACCCCGGTTCCATGGCTGCCAGTTCTTAGCAACATCGCCCCGCCAGATATTCGTCGGGATGCAGTATCATCTAAGTTCATTTCCCACGTCTATGCTAGACCGGACCTGCCAATATACGCGGATATCTTCGCCCACCATGTTCAACGCTTGACGTCTTGTCACCCAATCTGGTCCCCTACACTGAACTTCTCTGTTCCAGTCTCTTGGAAACAGAGTTGGCAGTCAGTTGAGGTAAAGAACAAACACCTCATTACAGACCCCTGTAAGCGTCAACCCGGCTTTGACCTAGCATGTTATGATTGGGCCCTCCTCAATCGCTATCGAACAGGCCATGGCCGGTGCGCCACTATGTTCCATCGCTGGGGAGCCAGAGACGACCCAAACTGCCCCTGCGGCTACAGACAGACTATGACCCACATAGTCAACGACTGCCACCTCTCCAGATTCAAAGGAGGTCTCGAAACTTTACATCAGGCTCAACCTGATGCTTTTGACTGGCTACGGAAGAAGGGCAAACGCTAGAAGAAGAAGAAGAAGAAGAGAGGTATATGGGAGGCTTGCTGCATACAAACAATGCATGAAGGGAAATCTGAGGTCCAGGCCAATCAATTTGGCCTGACCCTCCCCCAGCACACTAGAACATGCAGCTCAGAGACCAAGGGGAGTCTTCAAACCATTGCTTGGGTGTTGGACTCTTCGGTGGGGAGACAGACCTCTTTCCTGGGCACAAATTCCTGGCTTACCTGCTCTGTTGTGCACCAGATGCAGAGGCCTAAGAGAATGTCCCAGGGAAGCAGGGATGGAGCTGTACAGGTCTCTCTCTATGCCTGATGCTAGTGCCAAGGCAAGAGAAAACCTGGGACTTGTCTCATGGGCAATCCATTTATTGAACAGCAAAGCAGGGTTTATAAGGGGTCACAGGAGGAAGTGACATGTATGGTAGGGAGGCAAAGGATCTGGGGGGGGGGGTTTCAGGACTTTTTCAGTAATTGTTGAGCAAGAGGTTTAATAGGTTAAAGGAAAGAGAAAGCAAGGTTATCAGTAACCAGCAGCCAGAGAGGGATCCTGAGGGCAGAGAGAAGATAGAGATAATAAGGGAGTGGCTATTGTGAGGCAGGGAGGCTGATAGGCGGGGCAGACCCTGGAGGCTCTGTCCTTCCTTGCTCAACCTCTTAGTAGAGAGAGACTGATAGAATTGGCTGTGCCCCTCAGGCCCTCACTTCTCAATGGGGGTCCTGCCAAGCTCTACTGTATCCTCACAATTCACTACACTTGGGTGGTGGCCAATTTACATTCTGTAAATGCTAAAAAACTAAAAACAAAGTGAATGCTGGAGCTCTGGAGATGTCTTGCAAACAAACCCCAAATAAGTAGACTAAGAGAATACTTTCAGGCAGTGATTTTCAGTGTTCCAGGTGTCACTCAAGAGGTAAGAAAGAGAGAGAAAGAGAACTCACACAGTATGACCAATGAGTGCATCATTGTTACCTATTTTATTCCTTGGATCTCTTGAATCACAGCATATGAAGAAAGTGTCTCAGCACAGCTCTCTACTGCAGAGGGCCCTTTGCTATCCCAGAGCATCATTGCAGAGAAGTGGGTGGTGGAAGAGAAGAGAGTGAGAAGGTTCAGGTCCTTCACCTCTGCCCAACTTTAGATCAACCACTTACCTTCTGATGTATCATATACAAGGTGAGGACAACATCAACCTGTGAGGATTTAATATCAGATGTGGATGGCACCTGTCATGCCTTGAAGATATTCTGTTCCATAGAATCTAAAATGTCTACCAAACAGGTGAACAGCCATACTGAAAATCTTACAAGAAAGAATTTTTAAGGGAATCTGGAGAAATGCATTGTGCTCGTTAGGTAGCCTTCCCAGCTATCTTGTTCTCAGCCTGGGGGCTAAGCCAATGCAGCGCAAACAAGTGCCAATCCAGTATTCACTCACCAACCCCCATGGTACAGGAATATCCTTTAGCAAAGAAGGGAGATGCAAAGTAATTCTCCTGGGCATGATTTATCCAGAGGTAAGGGGATAAGGCCCCCAGACCCTGGGAATATTTGGTGACCCTCTGAAGTAGGGTCTTCCCAGATGTGGATCTTTCTTTCTGTGCTATCCTGTAGAAAGCAGATTTACTCAGAACCTGTAAAGTGTGACTCAGAGTGATGCCCTCTGCATAGAAATTTGCTCTCCCAGGGGATGAATAAAATGACATTATTTGCTGTGATTCACCACTACATAACAGAGAAAAGATGACTGTTAAGAGGCCCCTGGGGGTGAACAGAAAAGGACAAATGGTGGTGTTGTGTGCTTCAAGAGGTAACAATAAGGTCCTAGAGGACAAACTTTTGCTGGAACACAGCTGAGCTCAGGTGGGACAAACAGTCTCCTTATCCGAGTTTCTTGCCCTATAAGTGTTCCTAGCTAAGCAACCCTATCTGACCGCAGGAATGGAGCTTCCCAGACCTCAGCAGCCTTCCAGCTTCCAGGGAATAACAGGCTGTGCTCCTGGCCTGAGGGAGTTGCTGTCCTTTTCCTGCTCACCACAACAAAACCAAGCTCTTGGTACAGAAATCGACTCTCCCCATTACCCATTATGAAAACAGAAATAATATGCCTGGCACTTCTCAGCCCAGAACTCTGACAGAGGGGGTTTCTTGAATCCTCTGTTGTCATGGAGATGTGAAAATGGAGCCTCTAAATCAGAGTGAAATCACAAAGATAGGGCAGTTGGTCTGAAGGAGTGGTTTTCTCCAGTGCCTCAAACTTTACAACTTAGGCCCTGAGACGTGCTTCTCATTGTCCACACTCACAGAGGCACAGGCATGCTGAGCCCTCACCACAGCACCCACACCAGCCAGCACCACACTGCTGGGAATTCCTCTCTCCCAGCATCCACACTGCTGCAGGAGCAAAATTTCTACTGAGGAGAAATTTACACCAAATTAACAATTTAAAATAACAAAACACTTGCATAGGGGCAGAATATAGTAGCATCATGATGAGGTTATACATGAGTATCTCACTCAAAAATGTCTTGTGTTGGCAAAATAGCTCACTTGGACAGTGCAAGCCCCTTTGACTTTCAGAGCTCCGAGGGAGGTGAGGCCCTCAGAGGGGGAGCAGGAAGAACTTGGAATATTCACTCTGGAGAGTTTGAGTGAGGTGACACTGCTGGGGCTCAGAAATGTGTTCTTGGGTGGGGCTAGATAGCATAATGGTTATGTAAAGTGACTCTTATGCTTGAGGCTTCCAAATCCCCCTTACTACCATAAACCAGAGCTGAGCAGTGCTCTGGTTAAAAAGAGAGAGAGAGAGAGAGAGAGAGAGAGAGAGAGAGAAAAGAAACTTGCTCTTGATCTGCATGTGTCACTTTGGGAACTCCCACCTGCATTTTAACTGAAGGCAATTAAAAATAAAAATCTGGGCTCCTACCCTCACTCCCACCTCCCTCCAGCCTCCTTCCGAATTGCAGTAACAGCCTCCTGTTCTTGTTATAAACATCAATGATGATTTTGCAGCCTGACCTTATCTGATGTTTTTGCCTGTGGACTAGACCCCTCCCTGAGAGAAGACAAGGTTATGACTAAGGTGTGACTGTGGTCCTGAGTGGAGGAGACTGAGACTTCTATCTTCAAATAGAGCAGTCCTGTTGCCTGGAGCCTCCCTCCTCCTCTTCCTCCTCCTCTTGCCCCCCACCCCCAAACACAAGCTGTAGCTTATTAGAAAGAGAAAGACCTGAATGAATATTGAGTACAGCCTGTGTCAATGCTTAATTAGAGTGAATTTTTTAAAAATAACTTATGGTAGTTGGGTGATTCAAAGTATGGGAAAGGCTATATTTGTCACTCCCTTCAGTCCTAGACAGCTTATTGAGAAGAAAGTGGGAGCATCTAAATGTTAACAACCTTTCCTTCAGCAAAGCCCAGTCAACTGATCACTAAAGAATTTGTGCTTCATTTGTGGCCCAAGTGGAAGGGACTAGAGAGAAGGTTGCTAGGTTAATGGCATTGGGAGCTTGTGGATAAGGGGAGGGGGAGGGGGAGGGGGAGAGGCACAGAAACAGGACTGATTCTTTTTTTTTTTTTTTTTGCCTCCAAGGTTATTGCTGGGGCTTGGTGCCTGCATTATGAATCCACTGCTCCTGGAGGCCATTTTCCCCATTTTGTTGCCCTTGTTGTTGTTGATGCCATTGCTGTTGCTGTTAGACAGGACAGAGAGAAATAGAGAGAAGAGGGGAAGACAGAGTGGGAGGGAAAGGCATCTGCAAAACTGCTTTACCGCCTGTGAGGCAACCACCCCTGCAGGTGAGGAGCCCAGGGCTGGAACTAGGATTCATTCTCAGGTCCTTTCATTCTGCACCTTGTGCGCTTAACCCAATGCGCTGCCATCCTGCCCCCAGGACTAATTCTTTATGATCCACAGTAATAGGCAACTCATTTCTCCCTTTCATTTTTTACTCAGGCAACAGCCATTTTCAGCAGGTATCTCTCCCCACCATTCTTCTCACTGTGGGAAATATTTTTGAAAAATTGGTTATTTACTTGTTTCCTTTTATGAGAGACAAGAGCACTACTCAGCTCTGGCATATGTGGTGCTAAGGACTAAGCTTGAGGCTTCAAGTGGTCAAGTTCTGTGCTCTAATATGGAGCTATTTCCCCAGCCTTGCAATTTCAATACTTAAAATCAACTTAAAGAGATTTCATGGAAGATGTATTTGGTCACAAAACTCAGTGTAAAATTTACAAGTCTAAACAGCATGAAGTTACTACAAGTAAACTTAAACTAGGAGTGAGGAGCATATTAATTCCATTCTTGGAATTGAACCCATAGCTTCCTCGTCCATGCACAGGCATAGTATGCACTTTAATCACTAAGCTATACCTTGGGACCATCATTTCTTAATCTTTAAAGCTGGGAGTCCATACAATCTACAGTGAGTTCATTGGGCCAGTAGAATAGCTCACTTGGATAGTGCACTGCTTTGTCATGTTTGACACGGATTGAGTCCAACCCCCACTGCTCTGAAGGAAGCTTTGGTGCTGTGGCCTCTCTCTCTCTTCTCTCTTTCTCTCTCCCCTCTCCCCTTTCTCTATCTAAAAATAACAATAATAAAAACAAACTAAAATAAAGTGAGTGAATCAAAAGATTGAGGCTTGTGCATATTCAAACCAAGAAATCAACTATTAGGAGAAGTAATTACTAATAATACTGGAGTTGGTGTATTGCACCAAAGTAAAAGACTCTGGGGTGGTAGGCAGGGGGAGGGTCTGGTCCTGGAACATGATGGTACCTAATGTGGGTTTTATTGTTATGTGGAAATGTTATACATGTACAAACTATTATATTTTACTGTCGACTATAAACCATTAATGCCCCAATAAAGAAATTAAACATAATGATAATAATACCATAACAGAAATCTGGAGATGAATGAAGGTGAGATGGTGAGGCCAGTCATAGGGAAGTTCTCAAATGTCCCTACCATGAGCTATGCTAGCTTCTTTGTCTCAGGCTAGTTTTTCCAATGCTGCCTTCTCCGAGGGTACCGCCAGCCACTGCTCTTGGCTGTCTTTCAACTTATCTGCAGTATCTATGGAGATCTTATGGTCTGGTTCCTTTTAACCAACCCACAGCATCAGAGGAAACTTTGGTGCTATGTTCTCTCTCTTGTGCTCACTTGCTCATCTACTTGAAAAAGGCTTCCCAGTGCAGTAAAGCCCTAAAAGATGGGAAAAATAAAATCATATTCTGTAAACTAAACCCTATTAAAATACCCTGAAATTGTCCTGGAAAAAGATGACAGAGGACCTAGTGGGGCTTATATTGTTATGTGGAAAACTGAGAAAGGTTACACATGTACAAACTATTGTATTTACTGTTGACTGTAAATTAATCCCCCAATAAAGAAATTAAAAAAAAAATACCCTGAAGTTGTCTCAAACTGCCCCTGTTGTGGGAAACAAAAACAAATCAAACAAGGGTCTAATTGTTACTGAGGTCGTGAGCTTTACATCTGCATTCACCATTCTTCCATGGTGAAGTATCTTGACTTTTTTTTTTTGTACCATCAGGGTTATTTATTGCTATAGCTCATTCCTGCACAGCTCTACCGCTCCTGATGGCCTTCCCTCTGCCCCTCCTTTCCTTTCCTTTCCTTTCCTTTCCTTTCCTTTCCTTTCCTTTCCTTTCCTTTCCTTTCCTTTCCTTTCCTTCCCTTCCCTTCCCTTCCCTTCCCTTCCCTTCCCTTCCCTTTCCTTTCTTTTCCTTTCCTTTTCTTCCTTCAGTTCTCTCTCTCTCTCTCTCCCTTTTGTTTAAATAGAAGGCAAGACAGAGAGGGGGAGAGAGGCAGAGAGAATTCTGCAGTACTGCTCTACCTATCATGAACAACTAGCAGATGGGAACTGAGAGCTTGACCCCAGGTCCTTATTCATGGAAATGTATGCACTCTACCGGGTTGCTACCATCAGCCCATGCTGACATATCCCTGAAAACTGATGGTCAGTGAGTCCCCAGATTTTGGGAATCAGATTTCAGCTGGCACATCTGCTCTTAAACTTATTTGCCAGCTGTTTGCAGCTCAGACTCCCCATGTCTCAGCCTAAAGCCAGAACTCTGGGGGAGATCTGGGAAAGGTATGTCTGACCAACTCATGGAGCCTCCTGGAAATTATGTCATGAACATAATCTGTGACTCCACACTCAGAAATACTCATTTCAGGACAGGAGGTAAAGGCTTAATGTATTTGGCTTCCCTAAGAGCACTCTAACCCACCCACCAGCTTCCCCTGTGAAGCACACTCACAATTTAATGGACACTGGAGCAGGGAGCACTAACTCCGAATGCTCCTATCTAAGTGTGCATCCGCAGCAAATGCTGAGGACATCCCATTAGCTGTGTCCTTGCACACTGCAATGCGGATGCCTGTCAAGACGCATTTGACACTTCACAGCTCAAGGCAGCACATATCAAAAGCACTGCCAGAAATTCTAAAAACATTCCAGGGCCTGCCTTCCACCTGAGACTGGGGACACTCAGCAACTGCCTTCCAGATTCATCTTTGCCCGGGGTCTTCATTGGTCTGAAAGAAGCCCTGAAGGTGGAGGTTGCCCATAGGTTCTACCTGAGGGACAACACACAGTGTGGAGTGGGAGTGTGGGGTTCGAAGTATCCCTATTCTTTTCTGGGCAAGAGGAGACTAAGGGAAAAGTATCAATAGGCCTACTTCAAGGACACACATTCTAGGTACTCTGTTTTCAGTTAAAGATTAGCATTTCATTTCATTTCTTTCTTTCTTTGGAGAAATCATCTAGTCTTAAGCTCTTAAGATCATGTTTGGAGTAGGATATGGGCAAGAGACTGGCCCACTTAATAATGGCCTGTTTGGTCAATAACACACCACCTGATCACCTGGGGCCCTAGGTAAGGAATCCTTGGATTCCCGTACACATATAATGGGCCTAGACTTCTAAAGGTTCCCTCTCTCCACTAGTCTCTTCCGTAAGGAACAGTATCTTGTGGACCCTTCCAGGACCTTGGCTTTACCATAAAGCAATGACGGTAGGGATAGCCCCAGTCTCTGAAGAGGAGACTTGAAAAAGACTGGTCCTGAAATGAGTGCAGCTTGCAATGATCCTCAGATGTGACCATGAGATAAACTCAGACCAACAGGGACTTCGATGTTACACAGGCTCTGGTGATATATATATATTGCCCCTGGAGCAGGTGGGCGGAGGTAAATAGCTAATTTTAGCCATAGATTTTTTTTTTTACAAGAATTGGAGCTACTTCCTGCCCTAATTCAACTTTCTTTTTTTTTAAATTTAACGTTTATTTATTCCCTTTTGTTGTCCTTGTTATTTTATTGTAGTTGATGTCATCGTTGTTGTCCTGGACCCTCGCATCTCCAGAGCTCTGGTCCACTAGGGAGAGAGAAACAGGCTGGGGGTATGGATCGACCTGTCAATGCCCATGCTCACGGAGAAGCAGCTACAGAAGCCAGAGCTCCTACCTTCTGCTCCTCATAAACAACCTTGATCCATACTCCCAGCAGGGGAGAAGTGATAGGATGGAGATAAGAGGGCTCTGCACTCCAGCTCCATCAGCACCCAGAGAGAGAGAAGGAAAAGGAGAGGGACATATGGAGGTAGCTACGATGTCATGAGTGGCTTAGAGGGGAAGAGAGGATTGAATCAGAAAAAGAAGGGGCAACTATGTATAAACGTGGACAGATAATTGAAGAGAAGATAGTTGGCTCATGTCTACAATCTTAGGCGAACTGTGGTGGATTGCAGTGGGGAGACTAAAGATTCAGAACTCTGGTGGTGGGGATGGTGTAGAATCAAACCCCTGTCGAAATGTAATTCTGTAATGTACAAATTAAAAAAAAAAAAAGATCATGTTTGGTCCTGAGACCCAGTAACTTGGGCTAAAGGGAGGAGAGAGAACCACAGTAGTGGATTCTGTTGAGGGGCTGGACATGCTTCCCTTGGCATCTGACTTTCTCCCCTCACTGGAAGGACTCTTGATGTCTGTCTACACCACTAGGGATTAGTGGTGTAGACAGACATAATGATAATGCCTGTCTGCAGCCAACTATTTTCACTGTAAAAAAAAAATGGAAACCCCAAAATTAGCACATTTGTATAAAGGAAAATCACCTGGCAGTGCTAAACTTCTTCTTGGAAGAACAAGACACAATGACAAAGCTGCAAGATTTCATTATGTGCAAACCCTTGCTCTCAAGATTTTGTTGAGGATTTTAGCATCCTTGTTTATTAGGGATATTGATTTACATACTTACACCATCATGATATTGCCTTGCATGCTTATCATGGTTTAAAATAAGTTTTCAAATTACGAGTCAGGGAGTCAGTCAGTAGCACAATGGGTTAAGTGCAGGTGGCGCAAAGCACAAGGACTGGCATAAGGATCCTGGTTCCAGCTCCTGACTTCCCACCTGCAGAGGGGCCACTTCACAAGTGGTGAGGCAGGTCTGCAGGTGTCTATCTTTCTCTCCCCCTCTCTGTCTTCCCCTCCTCTCTCCATTTCTCTCTATCCTATCCAACAATGACATCAATAACAACAATAAAACAAGGACAACAAAAGGGAATAAATAAATAAACATTAAAAATAAATAAATGAAATCACAAATCACAAGTTCTCCTATTTTGTTTCCCCTTTCATGATTATTGTAACTATTTGGGACCCAATGAATTTTAGGATCAGCTTGTTGGTTTCTGCAAGAAAATTCAGATGGGATTTTGAATTACAGATTAACTTGAATAATATTACCATTTGACAGTATTAAGTCTCACAGGACTTATATGGAAAAGTTCCCAGGTTTGAATCCTGGCACCATAAGTAGCCAGAGCTGAACGATGTCCTGGCAAAAAGACAAAAAAAAATTGAAATGAAGAGAGAGAGAGAAGGGGAAAAAAAAAGAAAGAAAAAAGATCAACAACAATAAAAACCAACATTAAGCCTCAGCATGTTTGTTTTGATATATTTATTTCATATATCAACTTGTCATTTGCCGCTTGCTTCCTAAAGGAAGGGCACAGAGCTCAAATCTACAATTTTTCTTTCTTTCTTTTTTTTTTTTAAATCTATGATTTTTTTTTCAGGTTTCAGCAGTGAGGAGGCAACGAAGGCAGCAACAGATAAAATCAGCAGACCGTTCTTCCTTCTTAAAAAGCAACTCAGATTGTTTGAAAGTCTTCAGCCTTTTAATCATCTCCATTAATGATATTTTTAGTTGGTTAGTTCCCTGTGTACCTGTCAGTGGCGAGCTGTTACAAAAAGCAGCAAGTAGTGTGCTGCTCTGGTGGTCCTTTGTGACCTGTAACACAGAACTTCTGGTTCCCTTCTAGGATAGCAGTGAAGAGGGAAATGTGCTGGTCTAGTTCATGCTTCTCTCCAGACATTGTGGTATTTGGTATTTATTTTGCAATATGTTGTGCTCCAAGAAGCAAATTGCTTTTCTGAAAGCTCATTGGCCTTGGCCACAAATGAACAGCCTGGGAGAGTGAGGTAAAAATCCAGTGCAGGGAGGAGCAGGAGACCATTTCCATCCTCATTGGGGCTGGGGAGCATAGCTGGCAGTGCTTATAGGGGGCATCTGTTCTTTCTTGCTCTTTAATGAAAAGACTCAGTCTGATCCACTGGAGGCACAAATCTGGTTTAATTTGCAGAAACTATAGTTACTCAACTCATCAGTAGTATTGCTGTTTTGTTTTGAACTTGCCAAGGCCACCTCACATAGTCACAGACCTCTCCTCCCCATGCACTTCCTTCGTGAAAGGAAACCACACAGGAGTTTAGTGGAAGCATTTTACCTGGGTTTTGCACCCTCATTCGCACTTGAGGTGAAAGGCCTCCCCCTGCCAAGTACTGTGGCTACCTCAGAGGATAATGAAAAAAGGGTTGGGATGGGCCAGGCAGTGCTGAAGCTATGAAGTGCTATGAAGTAGTGTTGTAGGTGTCTCTCTCTCTCCTCCTCCTCCTTCTCCTTCTCAATTTCTCTCTGTTTCTATCCAAAATAAAATAAAATAATAAATTTTTTAAAATTTCTTTATGGGGGATTAATCTTTTACATTCCATACTAAATATAATAGTTTGTACATAACATTTCTCAGTTTTCCATATAACAATCCAACCCCCACTAGGTCCTCTGTCATCCTTTTTGGACCTGTACTCTCCCCCCAACCCACCCAAGAGTCTTTTACTTTGGTGCAATACACCAACTCCAGTTCAGGTTCTACTTGTGTTTTCTCTTCTGATCTTGTTTTTCAGCTTCTGCCTGAGAGTGAGAGCTTGCCATATTCATCCTTCTGTTTCTGACTTATTTCACTTAACATGATTTCTTCAAGCTCCATCCAAGATGGGCTGAAAACAGTGAAGTCACCATTTTTAATAGCTGAGTAGTATTCCATTGTGTATATATACCACAACTTGCTCAGCCCTTCATCCGCTGTTGGACACCTGGGTTGCTTCCAGGTTTTGGCTATTACAAATTGTACTATTATGAACATAGGTATACATAAATCTTTTTGGGTGGGTGTGTTGGATTCCTTAGGATATATCCCCAGGAAAGGAATTGTAGGATAATAGGGTAGGTCCATTTCTAGCCTTCTAATGGAAGGCTAGACTACTCTCCACAAAGGCTGGAACAATTGACATTCCCACCAGCAGTGCAGGAGGGTTCCTTTGACCTCACAACCTCTTCAACATTTGTTGCTGCTACGTTTTCTGATGTAGGACATTCTCACAGGAGTGAAGTGGTATCTCATTGTTGTCTTGATTTGCATTTCTCTGACAATCAAAGACTTGCATTTTTTAATGTGTTTCTTGGCCTTTTGGATCTCTTCAGTGGTAAATATTCTGTCCATGTCCTCCCCCCATTTTGGGGTGGGGTTATTTGTTTTCTTGTTATTGAGTTTGGCAAGCTCTTTATATATTCTAGTTATTAGCCTCTTGTCTGATGTATGGCATGTAGAGATCTTCTCCCATTCTGTAAGAGGACTCTTGGTTAGGGTAGTGGTTCATTTTAGTGCAGAAGCTTTTTTAAAAAATTTTTTTTGTATTATCTTTATTTATTTATTGGATAGAGACAGCCAGAAATTGAGAAGGAAGGGGGAAATAGTGAGGGGGAGTGACAGAGAGACACCTACAGCCCTGCTTCACCACTTGCAAACCTTTCCCCCTGCAGGTGGGGACTGGGAGCTCAAACCTGGGTCCTTGTGCATTGTAACATGTGCGCTCAAGTAGGTGCGCCACCACCCAGCCCCGCAGAAGCTTTTTAATTTGATGTAGCCCCAAAGGTTTATACTTGCCTTAGTCTTCTTTGTAATTAGATTCATTTCATTAAAGATGTCTTTAAAATTATGTGGGAAAGAGTTCTGCCAATATTTTCCTCTAAGTATCTGGTAGTTTCTGGTCTAACATCCAAGTCCTTGATCCACTTGGAATTTACTTTTGTATTTGGTGAGATATAGTGGTTCACTTTCATTCTTCTGCATGTTTCAACCCATTTTTTTCCAACACCATTTGTTGAAAAGACTCTGCTTTCCTCACCTTTGTCAAAGATCCATAGGTGTGGGGGCTTACTTGCAGACTCTCAATTCTATTCCACTGGTCAGTGTTTATTCATGTTCCAGTACCACCAAGCAGTTTTGATTGCAATGGCCCTATAATACATTTTGATATCTGGGAGTGTGATGCCTCCAGTTCTGTTCTTTCTTCTCAAGATTGTTTTGGTAATTCTATGTCTTTTCTGGTTCCAGATAAACATTTGTAGAGTTTGTTCTATTCTCCTAAAAAATGTAGTTGGGATCTTGATGGGGATAGCATTAAATTTGTAAATGTCTCTGGGTAGTATATTCCTTTTGAAAATGTTAATTCTTCCAACACATGAACATGGAATATCTTTCCACTTCTTTGTGTCTTTTTCAATTTCCTTGAGTAGTGACTCATAATTTTCAGTATACAAGTCTTTCACTTCTTTTGATTAGGTATATTCCTAGATATTTTATTGTTTTTGTTGCTATAGTAAAAGGAATTGATTTCTGGATTTCAACTTCTTCTAACTTAGTGTTTGCATAGAGGAATGCCACTGACTTTTCAATGTTAATTTTGTAGCCTGACACCTTACTGTATTGCCTGATGATTTCCAAAAGCTTTTGCTGGATTCCTTAGGTTTTTCTATGTATACTATCATGTCATCTGCAAATAGGGAGAGTTTGATTTCTTCTCTTCCAATCTCTATGCCTTTAATTCCTTGCTCCTGTCTGATTGCTATGGTAGGAACTTCCAACACCATGTTGAATAGTAATGGTGATGGTGGGTATCCCTGTCTAGTACCTCATCTGAGTGGAAATGCTTCCAGTTTTTCACCATTGAGTATGATGTTGGCTGTAGGTTTGCTATATATAGACTCCACTATCTTCAGGAATTTTCCATCTATTCCCATTTTTGTAGTGTTTTGATCATAAAGGGGTGTTGTATTTTGTCAAAGGCTTTCTCTGCATCTATTGATAGGACCATGAGGTTTTTGGTCTTGCTTTTATTGATGTGGTGGATCACGTTGATTGATTTACATATATTAAACCAACGTTGCATCCCTGGGATAAAGTCCACTTGGTCATGATGAACAATCTTTTTAATATACTGCTGTATCCGGTTGGCTAGAATTTTGTTCAATATTATAGCATCTATGTCCATCAGAGATACCGGTCTGTAATTTTCTTTCTTGGTTGTGTCCCTGTCTGCTTTTGGTAGCAGAATGATGTTGGTTTCATAGAAGCTGGAAGGCAGTATTCCGGTGTCTTCAATCTTCTGGAAGACTTTTAAAAGTAGAAGTATTAGTTCTTCTTTGGAGGTTTTGTAGAATTTATTTGTAAAACCATCTGGTCCAGGACTTTTATTTTTGGGAAGGTTTTGATAACTGTTTCAATTTCATTAGCTGTGATGGGCCTGTTCATATTATCTAGCTCCTCTTTACTTAGTTTTGGAAGTTTGTAATTATCTAGGAAATCATCCATTTCTTTTAGGTTCTCTAGCTTGGTGGTTCATAGAAGCCTTGCATGATATATTGAATTTCTGCACTGTCTGTTGTGATATCTTCTTTTTCATTTATGATCTGATTTATTAGGGTCTTCTCCCTTTTTTGATTTGTGAGTCTGGCTAAAGGTTTGTTGATTTTGTTCACTGTTTTGAGGAACCAATATATACTTTCATTGATCTTTTGTATGGTTTTCTTATTTTCAATGTTATTTATTTCTGTTCTAACTTTGGTGATTTCTGTCCTTCTGGTTACTTTAGGGTTCCTTTGTTCTTCTTCTTCTAGGTCTTTAAGATGTGCAATCAGGCTGTTTATTTGTGCTTTTTCTTGTTTCCTAATGTGTGCTTGTATGGCTAAGAACTTCCCTCTCAGTACTGCCTTAGCTGGGTCCCAAATACTTTGATAGCTTGTGTCTTCATTTTCATTGAACTCTCAAAACATTTTATTTCTTCCTTCATTTCCTTTTTGACCCAGTAGTTGTGAAGTAGTGTACTGTTGAGCTTCTACATTTTGGGACTCTTACTAGTATTTTGTTGACTCTTAAGTGTAAGTTTCATTCCACTGTGGTCTGAGAAGATGTCTAGACTAGAGAAGTTGTCAGCTATTATGTCCTGAAGAATGCTTTCTTCCCCTCCCTCTCTTTCTTCCTCTGGTAAGACAATAATTGGCGTATTATTTCTTTTGAAGTCATCCCATATGTCTCTGCTGTTTTTTTCAGTATCTCTTAATCTCTGTTTGAGATCTCTTACTTCTTTTTTAGTTGTCTAATTCATCCTCGATCTTCCTAATTCTGTTTTCAGCCTCATTTATTCTATTCTCTTTCCCCTCTACTGTTTTCTGGAGTTCATCTATTTTGTTACCCTCTTCTGATACTGTTTTAGCTTGTTCAGCTAGTTGTGTTCTTAGCTCAGCTATTTCAGCTTTCAGCTCTCTAATAACCTTGAGATAATTAGTGTTTTCTTCCAGAGTCTCATTTGATGTTTTTGCATTTCTGATGACAGTTCTTTCAATCTCTTTATTCACTTCGATGACTATTTCCTTAACAAGCGTTTGGATGTTAACCTAACTATTTTGTGGTTCAACCTTTGGGGGGCTTTTAGCTGGATTCTTGTCCTGGTTCATTTCTCCAATATTTCTTCTTCTTGCTTTAACCATTCCATATAGTATATAATGAGGTCCCTCTCTCAGTACTTTTCAAATTACTGATCACTCTTGCCTGGATTGACTTGTGTCTAAGTAAGGTACTTAAAGAGTTCACAGCTGTGGAAATTAATAGTTGTTTCAATATTATTTCAACCCCAGAGTTGGAGCACAGAGGCTGTTAAAAGCCTCTTTTGTTCTTTTTCTTCCATATAGGCTTTGGGAGCCTGAGGGCTTTTAAACTATAAGTAGGCTTCTTAGCTTAATCACTGACTCCTGACCAATAGCTAAAGCAGGGTGGGGAGAGATATCACAGTGGTTATGCAAGGAGATTCTCACACCCCAAGGATCCAAAGCTCTGGACTCAATTCAGCTTCTTGCCAAACTGTGCAGCACTGCTGGGCCCTGTAAGTTTCTAAAGTCCCGTTTATAGTCTGTAGGTCCTGAGGCAATTATTCACCATGTTATAATCAGGAGAACAATGTGAAAAGGCCCCCACTATACAGCCCCACTGCTAGACCACTGAGGTATAGATCTTATCCTGAGTTTCCTGGTCAGTTCTCTGTTTGCAGATGTCAGCACAGCCCCCCCCCCCCCCCCCCCGGCTTCTGCTCCAGCCTCTGAGGGCAGTAGCAATGGAGACTCACAGTTGCATTTGGTGAGTTTTAGGGGAGTTCTCTCCTCCTTTCAGCAGTCTTTTTGATGGTAAAGCAAACTGGAGGTGGTGCCTCAACTGGTAAACTTCCAGACTATTACCAGCTACTCAATCACTCCTTAGGCTCCTCCCTGTCCATGAGCCACACGTGTTTGCACTCACTGGTGGTTTGTTGGGCTCCTGAAGTCGTTCTAGTCCTGCCTTGTTCTGGTCCCAGGTGCTCTCCTTTGGTATTCCTAGTTGACCTGGGAGAGGAGAAGCATAAAATATTTTCAAACCAATGATTTTTTTGTTTGTTTGTTTAAGTGCAGGGGCCCAGGTCAGCAGTCTCTAGTTGAAAGAAAGCAGAGTTTCACCATGGGTGTCAGACTATAACCATTGAACTCTGAAGAAAATATAGACAAAACATTCCATGATACTGGCTTTGGAAATGTTTCAGCAACTCAAATGCAAGGGCAAGGCAAACAAAGTTGGATTAAACAAGTGGTATTATATCCAACTAATGATTTTCTGCATGTCTAAAGAAACAATTGGTAAAACTGAAAGACATCTTCTTGAGTGGGAGAAAACACACAACAAGCATCTGACAAGAAACTTACATCCAGATAGTTGAAGAGCTCACAAAACTCAATAATAAAAGACAATTGCATCAAAAATTGGGAAGAAGAGATGAACAGATGTTTCACCAAAAAAGATATACAGATGGCCCACAGGCACATGAAAAAAATGCTTACACATGAAAAATAAAAATTCTCTGTATCATTAAAAGGTCAGAAATAACCCACATGTGCAGGGAAAATAAGGAAACTTCATGCCCTGTTGGCAGGAATGTAAACTGACTCGTCCCTGATGGAAAAAAGTCTGGAGTCTCCTAAGAAAATTTTTTAAATAGGACTCTTACATGCCCCAGCAGTGCCTCTTCTAAGTGCCTATCCAAAGAATGCAGAATCATTTATCTGAAAAAGCATGTGCACTCCTGTGTTCACTGCAGCACTATTTGCAATAGCCAAGATTTGAAAGCAGCCCAAGTGTCCAAGGACAGACGGCAGAGGAGTGGATAAAGGAGTTGGGGTACCCCCACCCTTTTCTAAATGAAAAACCAATCAAGAGCAGTGACACTGTACATACTTTAGATCCTGACTCCATACACACACACATATAACTCAGAAGGAGAAGGACAAATAGAAACAAGGCAAGAGGACAAAGTCAAAGGAAACACCCCTTGGCTCTCACTGCAGAGATGAGGTCTCCAAAGGGGAAGGAGGAGAAGATTGTGAAAGTATATGGGGCCCTCTAAACTTTGGGAAAGGAGGTGGTATCATCACATTCATTTAGGAATAAGTGGGAAATTACACTCCTAATGCATACAGCTTTGTAGACCAATGCTGTCTCAATAAAATATTAAAAGTTGAGCAAGGGGTGAGGGGGATAAGTGATGAAGAAGAAAACTGTTTTTCAAAAGCCAAAGGTGAGATAGTCCTGCTCCAGGGACTCCATCTGAGTTATCTGGGTTTTAGTCACAACCAATTTGTTGAGAGCTTTTAATTTCTCTTCTATCACAGTGACCGGATGTGTTGTCAACATCTTTTGTTTTCAGAAAGCAGGGTCTAGAAAGGCCAGAGACATCAGTGGAGGTTTGAGGGTCTGACTTGGTGTCTGTTTACCTTTGCTGCTTCTGTGGTTGTTTTATTTTCTTTCTTTCTTTCTTTCTTTCTTTCTTTCTTTCTTTCTTTCTTTCTTTCTTTCTTTTTTGCCTCCAGGGTTATTACTGGGGTTCAGTACCTGGATGCATTGGATCGACCTTCTCGTGGTGCATCCCGTGAGTACCCATTCATTGGGGAAACTGACGATCCTTCCTAGCTGACTGAATCCACATGGATCCCAGTCACTTTCAAAGCCAGCAACAAGCAGCTCCTGACAGCTTTCAACCTGACGCTGTTGACTGGCTACGGAAGAAGGGCAAACGCTAGAAGAAGAAGAAGTACCTGCACCATGAATCCACTGTTCCTGGAGGCCATTTTTCCCCCCTTTTGTTGCCCTTGTTGTTGTTCATTGTTGGATAGAACAGAGAGAAATGGAGAGAGGAGGGGAAGACAGAGGGGGAAGAGAAAGATAGACACCTGCAGACCTGCTTCACCACCTGTGAAGCGACTCCCATGCAGGTGGGGAGCTGGGGGCTCAAACCGGGATCCTTACATCAGTCCTTGTGCTTTGCGCTACGTATACTTAACCGCTGTGCTACCGCCCGATCCCCGTTTTGTTTCATTTTCTAACCATATAGATTCTTTTAACACTAGGCTACCTGTGTCTCAGAGGAGGGAGCACTGATTTGTGAGCAAGTTTAGGTCTTTTGCCATTTTGGAGGGTGAAGGGTTGGGCAGGTATCTGATCAGAGGTGGGAAACAAAATTGTTAGTAAAAGGATCTAACTATTCTATGGAAATAGACATTCTGTTTATGCCTTTCCAGCTGCCAACCAGGTTGGCAGTCTGATTGAGTCAGCCTTTTTTTTTTTTAATTTGCATCTTTATTTTCATTAAACATATAGTCATTTAGGAAGGGTCAGATGACTCAGTGACTTGTAAGCCATTACTAAGCACTAGATACTGTTCCAGGCACAGGCTAATAGCAGTGCTCTTGGACATTGTTTGTCTAAGATAGAGGGACAGTAGAGGTGAAACAAACACAGAACTTAATTCAGACAGACACATTGGCAGACTGTCAGAAGGGCTGAGAGAACAGATAGGCAGAGTCTACATAGGAGTGATTAAGCTACAGGAGGAGGAAGCTGCATTTAGTGAGAGCCTCCAAGACCCAGGTTGTGTGGAGAGTCTCCTTTAAATTGAATAGACACACACACACACACACACACACACACACACACACACACACACACACAGAGACCAGAAAGACAGGTTACTGTACGGGTCTGGTGGCTCAGGGGGAGGTAACTGGTAGAGTCCCTACTCACTGCCTGGCCATCCGACTCCAAGCCTGTGTTCTATTCAATCCACTGTTTCCCAGCACCTCCCTCCACTTCCTTATTCCAAGGATGGTCTCTGAATGAGCTCAAAGAAAGCTGAGATGCAGGGACTACTGTAGTGCTGGGTCTTCTGTATATTTCTCCAGTGCAGTGCCGGTCGAGAGATGACCAGAGATTCATGACTGAGCTGGGAACACAGTTCTATCTTTATTGCCGAGGAATGCAGTGCAAGCTATATATTCTCTAATCACAATCCTTTCCTATATAGCTCCTGAGGTGGAAGTGTCAGGAAGAGAAAGTATGTAGGATAGGGGTTGGGGAGAAGGAAAAAGTGCCTGAACCAGTGGGGATTAAACCAATGAAAACAATGATTATGTAAATAGACCACAGCATTAAGCAATACAAGTGAACCTAATGTGATGATCAAAACAGAACGTCTTATAAGCAGAATTTGGAAGCATACCAACAGTGCAGGAGTGAGTAAAAGTGACCTGAGGCTCCAGATAAAAGCCAGAGAGCAGGATTTCACCCCTATGTCATGGTCCCCAGGACAAACCCCAGCTGGCCCTTCCTTCACAATCCAGGACCCTGGTTCCTCCAAGGATGTCCAGACTAGTTCTTCCCTAGGGTGCCAGACAAAGTCTCCCACCTGCTGTTCCTGTCACACTTGCAGCATCCTGGCTATTTTTAAGTCCTTTTGTGCCCTTTTCATCTTACAGGTGAAGAATTGCAGTCATTTTCACACCGAATAGCATTCATTATTCATTATCTGTGATGAAAGACCTTATTTACTCAGGGGAAGGGGACTGCCCTCCCTGAACCACAACATGTTGGCCTTTCTGTTGCTGAGAGGGGTCAGTCTCCTTTCATACATGCAGAGGTGTGACAAGAGATGAGGGATCCCAACTGGAGGTGTTTTAAAGTTGGGGTCCTTCTTCTTCTAGCGTTTGCCCTTCTTCCGTAGCCAGTCAACAGCGTCAGGTTGAACCTGATGTAAAGTTTCGAGACCTCCTTTGAATCTGGAGAGGTGGCAGTCGTTGACTATGTGGGTCATAGTCTGTCTGTAGCTGCAGGGGCAGTTCGGGTCATCTCTGGCTCCCCAGCGATGGAACATAGTGGCGCACCGGCCATGGCCTGTTCGATAGCGATTGAGGAGGGCCCAATCATAACATGCTAGGTCAAAGCCGGGTTGACGCTTACAGGGGTCTGTGATGAGGTGTTTGTTCTTTACCTCAGCTGACTGCCAACTCTGTTTCCAAGAGACTGGAATAGAGGTTCAGTGTAGGCATAGGGGACCAGATTGGGTGACGAGACGTCAAGCATTGGACAGGGTGGGTGAAGATATCCGCGTATATTGGCAGGTCCGGTCGAGCGTAGACGTGGGAAATGAACTTAGATGATGCCGCATCCCGACGAATATCTGGCGGGGCGATGTTGCTAAGAACTGGCAGCCATGGAACCGGGGTGGAACGGATGGTTCCAGAAATTATCCTCATGGAGGAATATAATTTGGAATCGACCAAGTGGACATGGGGGCTACAGAACCATACTGGGGCACAGTATTCTGCAGTGGAATAGCATAATGCCAGAGATGATGATCGTAGTGTGGAAGCGCTCGCGCCCCATGAGGAGCTGGCCAGTCTTGCAATGATGTTATTCCTCGCGCCCACCTTTGCTGCAGTTTTTATGAGATGTTTGTGAAATGACAGAGTGCGATCGAGAGTAACACCAAGATAGACTGGCTGGGCTTCATGCCGGATTCTCATATCGCCAAGCTGCACATTAAGCTCACGCAAGGCCGAGGCATGGTGTAGATGGAAAACAGATGATACCGTTTTTGCAGTGCTAGGGATTAGTCGCCATTTTTTACAGTAATCAGATATCAGAGACATGTCTTTCGTGAGTGTTTCCTCAAGGATGTCGAACTTTGATGCCTGAGTTGCACAGCAGATGTCATCGGCATAGATGAACTTCCTTGAAGAAGTTTCTGGGAGGTCATTGATGTAAATTTAAATAGTGTAGGAGCCAGAACAGAGCCCTGGGGGAGGCCACTTGAGACAAGTCTCCATCTGCTAGACTTGTCACCCAGTTGGGGTCCTGCATTGGTTCTTCACTTGGGGATCTGAGACAGTGCATGAGAAAGAAATAACTTTTAAAGAGAGCTGAGGCTGAAGCCTGAGATGACTCAGAAAGTAAATCATGTGCCTCAGCTGTGGCCCTGTGTTCTGGAAGCCTGTGGATAACACCAAAGGAAGAATGATGAAACAGTGCTACTGTGTCCCTCCTTCTCTCTTTCCTTCCCTGCCTCTCCCTCTCTCTTTCTGGGTATATAGAATATGTATATATGACCATGACATTCTCTCTCTGTCTTTCTCTATCTGTGTCTTTCTCTCTGTGTGTCTTTCTCTCTCTTTGCTGGGCTAGCCTGAGGGTGTTTCTTCCCGGACACGTACTCTCTGGGTTGGAGAGAACTCTGCCGGAGCCAACCTAGGCTACTGCTTAATCAACGACGTGGCTGAGCAGAAATGCAATGGAATGCTTTTATTGTTCAGAAAATAATCTGCCTTTATACCTTCTGAGACAGAAGTGGCAGGTCGGAAAAAAGGAATGACTAGGAGAGGGGACGGAGCAGAAAAAAGAGTTAGAAGGTAGCAATGCTTTCATCTAACCAGTGGGGATTAAACCAATGCCCTGCAGGCAGGGTGGGTCTCAGACAAAACAATGATGATGTAAATAGACCACAGCGTTAAGCAATGCAGGGGGCCTGGCGTAATAATCAACATCTCTTCATCTATATATAATGTCACATCAACAGTTGGGCATTTTCCTGTGAACATGCTCACCAAATGCAGACTTCACAGGATATAAGTTATTTACTTTTATGTTCCAAGTGTATTTGCCAGATTGCACTGAAGAAAATCACATTTCCTTGGGCCCTTAACCAACTAAACATACTCAAATAGACTTAGTGCTGTACCTTTGAGCACTTCCCTCCTGGTCATCTCTAATGTAGCACAAGCCCACCACCAGCCAGTAAGCTGAGAAGCCCATTCCACTGAATGCAAAGAAGATGCCCACCAGGTTCTGCCAGGGCTCTGTGCCAGTGTGGGCAGCCCAGCATGAAGCCTCTGCAGTCCCCAGGTATTACGAGTAGGCTGGACCCCACTTGGGCAGGTCTTTGTTCACCCTCCTCCATGCCCTGGCTCTTCTCCTACCTGGACTTGGTACCATGCAAAGAAGGCTGGTATCTGCCTTCTCTGCCCTCACAGGGCCCAGAGCTACTTGCTTGTGGCTTTGCATAGCAGCTTGTAGTTCAGAGAGCATGTCTGTCTTCAGAGTGGGGACACAGCTGGGCACCAGAGTTGATTGCCCTACCCTGGGGAGAACTTGACTGCCAAGGCCCTGGCCCCAGGACCCAGGCTGGGAAGCTGCAACCCTGTCTCTCCTCTCCAGCATCTCAAAAGAGCACTGTCACCTGGGTGTCCCAGGCTCTCCTGGCTGGTACCGAAACAGAACTGAATGTCTCACAGCCTGCTCTTATGCTTGCCAGCTGCTGAAAGAGTGAGGGAAGGGAGGAGCTGGCAGAAGGAGGCCAGGCTGTTTCTAAAATCTGTGATTAGTCTCAGCTCCAATCCTGTCCCTGGCCGCCCACTTCTCTGCCTGCTGAAGCCCTAGATGCTGGAAGACCATGGCTGCTTCGGGCTCTCGGGTGCTATGGACAGAGACAGTTGTCCGAGAACTCATTGCCTGTTCAGATTCGCACACCAGGGAAAGGAGAGAGGTAGCAGTCCCCTGAGAATATCTTGGGGCCATGGAACCAGAACAAAGGCTGAGGGACCTGGTACAAAGCTGAGCATGCACACCAACTTGGGGGGGGGGGGACAGGGAGAGGGAGGAAACATTGAGGGCCACCGTTCAGCGAGGGAATCAATACTGCCCTCCACATGGCTTCTGCTTACCTGTCAGTGTGGAGCCAGTCTGCAAAAGGAGTTCCGAGGGCTAGGTATGGCTCAGGAAGGGTCCTGCACAGCACAGACCACAGAAGGCTTGAAGCAGAATGTAAAGTGAGGCCATGAGACAGCACTTAGAGTCTCTGTGACAGATTTCCTGGTGAACATCCAAGGCAGAGGACAGACAGAGCTCAGGCTGATTGAGCTTGGCAGATGAGTACTTGGGTTCTTGGTTGAGAGAATCTCTTCAGTGCCCAGGCCAGGCTGGGTGAACAGAAAATGAACTGAGATGCATTGTCCCTATGGCTGCTATTTTACCTTTTAGGATTTTCCTTTCTGGGTCAACAGAAATATTCTATATCTTTTAGCAAACCCATTAGCTGTGTGGGGTTCTAATGAAGAAAGTTCTTCTGGGCTGTTCGTGCCACACGTCAGTTGTTCTCAGCCTCCTCCTACCACCACAGGCAGGCTCCCATCACCCCAGGAGACACATGCATGGAGCTCTGAACAGGACCCTGGGGGAGCTCAGTAGGGAGAGATGGGCACCCAGAGTATGCAGGTGACTCACCTGGTAGAGCGCCCATTTTGCTATGTGCAAGGGCCCAACTCAATCCCCTTGCCACCGCAGGGAGGCACCTGCGGGAGGGATGCTTCACAAGTGGTGGAGTGGTGCTGTGGTCTCTCTATCTGTCATTCTCTACAAGGAAAAGAACAGAAAAGAAAAAAAAAAAAAGACCACTGAGGGCTATGGAGTCAGGCAGACACTGAGTTCTAGTGGTGACTCTGGTGGGAAAAAAAGAAAGTGAGCACCTGGCGGTGACGCTGAACTGAAGTCAAGTGCAAAAGGAAATTAATACATTGAATTAAAATTTTTAAAGGGGTTAAGCGCACATGACAAAAACTGCAAGGATCAGCATAAGGATCCCAGTTCGAGCCCCCGGCTCCCCACCTGCATGTGGGTCGCTTCACAAGCGGTGAAGCAGGTCTGCAGGTGTCTATCTTTCTCTCCCCCCTCTGTCTTCCCCTCTCTTGATTTCTGTCTGTCCTGCCCAACAACAACAACAATAACAATAGCTATGACAGCAATAACAATGGCAACCACAACAAGGGCAACAAAATGAGAAAAATAGCCTGAGGAGCAGAGTGGATTCGTAGTGCTGGCACCGAGCCCCAGGTGGAGAGGTGCCAAGTTTGACCAGTGGCAGCACTGGTTGCCAGAGATGAGCAGTGCTCTGGTCAGAAGAAAAGCAGGTAAAGTCAAGAGTAACCTTTGGAGCAGGTGTGGCCCAGGAACTGGGCCAGGACCCTGGCCAAGGGAGCTGCCTAAGCCTCTGCCTCCCAAGAACATAGACTTCCAGCGAAGCATTGGAGAAGACTCAGACCCTACAAGAGGAGTCCCTCAGATAGGGAAATGTGAAGCAGAACTTTACTGAGTTTGGAATATTGCACCAAAGTAAAAAAACTCTGGGAAGAGGAGGAGGGGGAGGGGAGATTTTCAGCTTCACTATAGGGGGCTGGGGGCTGGAACACAGACCTTTGATGGAAGGAATGGTGTTAATTCACACTCTGTTAACCTATAGTTTTATAAATCACTATTTAATCAATATGAGAAGAGGGAAAATAGATTGAATGTCTCAAACTTTTTGATGCATAGACCCCCAATTCTGAGTATATATTCCTTTAATCTGAGCACTCAAGGCTTCAAATAGGTAACCTGATCGAATCTCAACAGTGGGTTTAAATTGTTAATATATTTCTAATAATGTCTTTTTCTTTGAAATATTAAATCACCTATAATCTAGACCTGAGAGGCCAGGAACAAATGGTTGCATCACTACATAAGACACAGCTCTATGTAAAGAGCATTGGAGGACATAAATCATGGTGAGGTCTTGTATGATACAGAAAATCCTAACAATGAGATTTTCAAAGTCAACCAAATTTCCAAGTAACTTAGTTATCATAATAACTATCTATTGCCTTCTTAATCCCTAAGACAGCAGGGCCCTCCTTATTCTCTATAAAACCCATACTGAAACTCCGTTTTCCAACAGGCTTCTTTCTACCCATACAAACTGATACTGCATCTGCTGATCTCAACCTAATCAATGCAGCCAGCACCACCTTGACATGGTTCACTTCGGACTATGTCCACAGAAGCCAGGCCTGCAATGTCAACTCTTCAGCTCCAGTACTCTGGCGAGATTGTTCCTAGCTCATAGGACTCCTTAACTCCATTTTGGGTGGTGCACTTCCTAACAAAGCTACAGCACCTAACTGTGGACCAGGGCCCAAGAGACAGAGCACATGTATCCATAAGTTAGGAGACAATATGTAGCTTAAAGCAAAAGTACACAATAGTTTTTAGTGATCCAATAAACGCAGCAAGCAAGTAGAAAGACCTGAAAAAGACACCATAAAGTACTTAGTCAAATAGTTTCTACTTAGACCTAGAAACCCTCCCTACCTACTTCCTTTTTTTCCCCACTAGGGCTTGGTGCCTGCACTACGAATCATTGCTCCTGGAGGCTATTTTTTTCCTTTTTGTTGCCCTTGTTGTTTATTGTTGTTATTATTGTTGTTGTTTTGCTGTCATTGTTGTTGCATAGGACAAAGAGAAATCAAGAGAGGAAGGGAAGACAGAGAGAGGGAGAGAAAGATAGACATCTGCAGATCTGCTTCACCACCTGTGAAGTGATCCTTCTGCAGGCGGGGAGTGGGGGCTCAAGCAGGGATCCTTAGGCCAATCCTTTCTCTTTGCACCATGTGCGCTACCCCCACCTACTTCCTATTCCACTTCCCTCAGTCACTCCAAAGCTAACCTTGTCAGACAAAGTAAGAACTACAAAAGCTGGATGAGGGCAAGAGACTGGTATAATTTAATGATGGCTCTTTTTGTCAATACCAGGTCACCCCATAATCCAGGGTCCTAGTCAGGGAATCCTGGGATTCCCACACAGACATGATGGGCCTAGACCACTAATAGATTCCTCTCTCTACTGTCAATGGTCATCACCATCAGGAACAACATCATGGACCCCTTTGTGGGCATCTCGCCCTCAACGTGGATCAGCAATGTTAGGAACTGCCCCATTCTTTGAAGAGAGGTTGGATCAACATACTCTACCACTCAAGGAAGATGGGTCCAGCAATGTGCAGCTTAGAATGTTCCTCGCTGTGACCATGGAATAGTAGCTCAGACCTACAGGGATGCAGAGGTTACACAGGCTCCTGTGACGAATATGGGCCCCAGATCAAACTGGTGGGGTTTACAGTTAGCAATATTTATATACTTTTCCCAAGGAAGACCTTCCATCTTCTGCACCCCATAAGGACCCTAGGCCCATACTCCCAGAGGGTTAAAGAATAGGAAAGCTTTCAAGGAAGGGTATGAGATACAGAAGTCTGCTAGTAGGGATAGTGTGGATTTATACCCCTCTTATCCTATGGCCTTGTCGATATTTTTATTTTATCAATAAATTTAAAATGAGGCGTCCCTGAGGAAGAGCTATTCAAGAGAGAAGAGCTTACTCTTTCCCCTGATCCAGCTTTCTAGTCCTATTTCCACCTCTGACACCATCTCCCCAGACAATACCTTTGGCATATCTACATGCTAGCTGCCAGACTCAGGAAAAATTAGTAAAATCATGGGATCCTTGGAATCCTAAAAATAAATAAATATAAATAAATATATCCTAAAAATAAATAAAAATAAATCCTAAAATAAACTTACTAGCTTTTTCCAAAACGGAGATTACAAATCTCATCTGCTATACCTCTGCCTTTAGGTTCCTGATTTTTTTTTAACACTTTGTTCTGCCTATATCATAATGCTTGTTCAGCCACCAAGTTGCAGATGTTACTATGATGCCAACCTGACTTCCTTGGGCAGACATCCTCACCAATGTTTCCTGGAGCCCCGCCTCCCCAGGCCCCTGCCCCACTAGGGAAAGAGACAGACTGAAGTATGGATTGACCTGCCAATGCCCATGTTCAGTAGAGAAGAAATTGCAGAAGCCAGACCTTCCACCTTCTGCACCCCATAAGGACCCTGGGCCCATACTCCCAGAAGGATAAAGAATAGGAAAGCTTTCAAGGGAGGGGATGATATACAGAACTCTGCTAGTGGGAATAGTGTGTAATTGTATCCCTCTTATCCTATGTTCTTGTCGACATTTTTATTTTATGAATAAATTAAAAAAAGAGGAGTCACTAAGGAAGAGGGTCTCTACCACCTCCTCCCTGGCTGCTGGGGCAGAACTCACACCCAGGGCTCATATGTCACAAGCAAGGCCAAGGCACAGGCACATTCTCCATCTGTATCAATCGTGGCCTGAGCATTGTTCTCTCATAATTTGTTTCCCATTGTTCTCTCCCTAATGAATCCTTTCAAGCCTGTGAGTGGGACTAAATTATTATTTTACTTTTTCAGCAAAATTGCATGAATGCCAATGAGTACACTGAGGCATTTTCTGCCTTTCCTTATACTTCCAGGCAGGAGGCTGAGTCACTTGGGATTTCTGGGTCTGAAACATGGCCATCTCTTAGCTGAGGCTTCAGTAAAGGGGGAGCACCCATCTAGGACTCAATAGGCCCCCATGTTAGTCAGAATTTATGGTTGCAAACAAGGAAATCCATGCCTGGTGATCTCAAGCAGAAGCAGAACAGAAAATTATAGGAAGCATGTCAGGCAACTCACAGAAAGGAAGGAAAGCCACAGAGAGAGAGAAGCCCGGACCAAGGGGAATTCACACCAGAGGCATCTGGCAAGGATGCTACAGCTTCTGTCACCACTAGAAATGCCAGAATCAATGTTCCAGCCCCCCACTACCAATACTAGGTCACCTCACCCACTCTAGGTACAGGCCTGGGGGCACCACCTGGCTGGCCTAGTGTGGCCCATGCTTGAGCTAAAAGAGTGTCCCAGGTCCTGGCTGCTGGGACCCTAATGTGAGCAGAGCCTAGAGAAGTTGAGCTACAGAGAAAAGAATAAATATCCTAGAAGATGGGCAGCAGTGCACTCAGTAGAGAGCACATGCTACAGTATGCAAGGACTCTGGTTCAAGCCCCCAGTCCCCACCTGGAGGGGGAAGCTTCATGAGTGGTGAAGCAGTGCTATGACTGTCTCTCTTTCTCTCTCCTGTCCATCTACTCCTCTCCTCTCAATTTCTCTTTGTCTCCATGCAAATAAATAATTAAAATTAAACAATCCTGCCTGCTCCTATAAAAGCACATTTTCAGGCTTTAATAAAGGCATCTCTTAAAAAGAAGGAGGAGGAGGAGGAGGAAGGAGGAGAGTGAAATCCTGT
Organism: Erinaceus europaeus; assembly: GCF_950295315.1. Classification (NCBI taxonomy): domain Eukaryota; kingdom Metazoa; phylum Chordata; class Mammalia; order Eulipotyphla; family Erinaceidae; genus Erinaceus; species Erinaceus europaeus. The sequence goes on along the minus strand of NC_080166.1, from coordinate 121,171,023 downwards.
GTCATCTCTGATCTCTGAGTGATACCACATGAGGCCTCTGAATGGCTCTGAGCTTCAACGCAGGCCTCACCCAAGACACACTTAGTTGAGATGACAACATGTTTTGAAACTAGAGATGGGTAGGGCACAATATGCTTACACTTTTAGGTGACATTACTGGTGGCCTACATGGATGGAGACAGCAGGAGAGGCCCATTAATACAGTGGGCTGCAGGGGCGATCATCAATCAGAGAGAACCCCTGAGGAGGCTTGTGTTCCCCAAAACCTGCAGCCGAGAAACTGGCCCACAAGAGCTCTGCCTGCATCACAGCTATCAGATCTCCATCTTCACAAAGCCACAAACAAGCTTTTCAGGGAACTAAACAAGAAGACAATGAATTTCAGCGATAATCTAGAATTTATTTTTAAAAGGGTACACACAATAATTGCAGTTGAAATTTCGGTGACTGGATTTAGCAGCAGGTTAGATAGCTTTAAGAAAGAATGACTCAGGAGGGAGTATCAGAATAAAACTACCCGAATGGAAGCATGGGGAGGAAAGAAGATAGCAGCACCAATAAGAACAGGACAGGCACATTAGACACGGACAACAAGGTTTAAAATATACATGACTGGAATACCAGAAAGGGGCGGTAGTTGCTGAGAAACAATATTTCCAGGGAGATTTTCAACTGACTGAGATAGCCACAAACTCAATAAGAATAGGAATCTCAAGCAGGAGCAAGACAAAAAAAAAAAGAGAGAGAGAGAGAGAGAGACATTATAGAAAATGTGCTGGAAGTGAAAGAAACAAGGAAGAACTCTGAAGAGACCTGAAGGCAGCAGAGGCAGATTACCTTCAAAGGATCAGGAAAAAGGCTGACCAGCCGCTTTCATCAGAAGCACCAGAAACCAAGAGCAGAGAAAACAAGTTTGCAGAGTGCTGAAAGAAAAGGACCGGGGTAACTGGCGACTTAGCGTTCTATAGTCACCCCTAAAATTTCTCAGATATCAAGGCACACTGAAAATACTTCCGGATTTAAAAATGGACCTGAGAAAGTATGTTATCAGTACACAAAAATTCAAGAATGATCTTAGGTTTGAGCCCAGCCTCCACCACCCTGAAGGAAGACTTGGTGCTCTGGTCTCTATACCTCCCTCCCCCCTTTGTCTTTCTATTAAAGAAGTCAGCCTGGGGTCCGCAGCAATGCAGCTATGGCAATGATTAAAAGAGAAATCTTGGGTGTCGAGTGGTGGAGCATGATTAAAGGCACATGTTATAATGCGCAAGGACCCAGGTTTGAGTCCCCAGTCCCCACCTGCAGGGGAGAAGCTTTGCAAATGGTGAAGTAGTGTTGCAGATGTCTCTCTCTCTCTCTCTCTCTCTCTCTCTCTCCCCCTTCCCTCTCAATTTCTGGCTGTTTCTATCCAATAAATTAATAGAGATAATAAAAAATTTAATTTTTAGAAAGAAGCAGATAGAAGCATATAAATAAAAGTAGGATAGAGGGGGTCTGGAGGTAGCGCAGTGGGTTAAGCGCAGGTGGCACAAAGCGCAAGGACCAGCATAAGGGTCCCAGTTCGAGCCCCCGGCTCCCCACCTGCAGGGGAGTCGCTTCACAGGCGGTGAAGCAGGTCTGCAGGTGTCTTTCTCTATCCTTCTCTGTCTTCCCCTCCTCTCTCCATTTCTGTCTTACACAACAATAACAACAATAATAACTACAATAATAAAAACAACAAGGGCAACAAAAGGGTATAAATAAATAAATATTTTTTAAGTAGGATATAAATAAAAGAAGACGTGAAGAATATTGGAAAGTGTAAATACACTAAAGGATAAATCTAAGTTAGTTCTGGCCATATAGGCAGCAATAATATCAATGCCTTGAAGAGTTTCAAATATGTAGAGAAGATTTACATGGCCACAATAGAACTTAAAGCAGGTGGGAAAGATTTAAAATGTCCTAACGTCCTTAAGTTTCCTGGGAACTGGTGAGAATGCTAATTGGGGTTAGTCTTTAAGGTCAAGGATAGGGTCAGCAAGACAGCTCACCAGAATAGTGCAACTGCTTTGTCACACGCATGAGCCAGGTTCCAGCCTGGCCCGGCCCCCACCACACTGGACAAAGCTCCAGTGTCAATTGCTTTTCTCTGTCTGTGTCTGCCTCTTTCTACCTGAAAAAGTTTGCTTGGAGTGGTGAAACTCTAATTATGACCAGAAAATAAAATGTGAGATCAAGGATGCATGTTGCAATTTCTAGAGTAATCACCAAAAATATAGTAAGAAAGCTTATATCTAACTAAGGAGAATTAAATTAACAAACTGCTGGAAAACAAAGTAGGAAAGAATAGGAGTAACCTACAGAGAACAAACAGCAAGAGGACAGCGTCAGACACACACACCTGCAATATATGTAAATAAACTAAAATAAATCCAAAAAGTAAAGTTTGTCAGATTAAAATTTAAAATGACTAATGTTGCCTGCAGAGAGATTCCTTAAATATAAGAACAATAAATAGTTTTAGAGTTGAAGATGGAAGAAGATGGACTTAAATTGGACAATGAGAGCTTGAATTTAGACATAAGGAAGGCCTTCGCAACATTAGAGAAAGACAGCAGAACAGGCTGCTGGGGGGAGCATCTACTCTAAGAATAAGAGCTCTCACAAGCCTTCCCCACACAGGGAGGGGGGAGTGGCCTCAGCGCCAGCCTTCTCATGGTCTCACTAGTTAGTGTGCTCAGAGAGAGTGCAGTGGCTATGAGACCCAACCCTGAGATTCTTGGATGTGGTTTGTTATTTAGCAATTCTTCCCCCCACCTCCCACCCTCGGCCACTGACAGAGAAGAGAAAAAACAAAAAGTCCCTTTGCAGAACAAACTTTTAGAGGACAGCTAGGACCTGTACTATGGACTGGGTATCAGACAATATTAGAGAACCACAGATAATTTTATTTTTATAAAAAAAAAATAAATAACAACTTCTACATCCCATAAAGAATTTTGGTTTTATACTTCCAGAGGGATAAAAAACAGGGAAGCTTCCAATGGAGGGGATGGGACATGAAACTCTGGTGGTGGGAACTCTATGAAATTGTACCCCTATTATCCTACAATCTTGTTAATCATTATTAAAACACTAATTTTTTTTTAAATGACATTATATGTACTTGGGAATTTTTTTTAAGAGATACCTCCTGAAGTATTCTGGGGTAAGCAAAGACCACAGTTTTAGATACTTCTGCTCAGAACAAGTAGCTAAAGAAAAAATATGGCAAAATGTGAGCAATTACTAAGCCGAAGTGGTGGCTGTGTGGTTATCAAATTAGATTGCCATGCTGCTGCTGTCCTCTGTTTACAGTGTCCTTAATAAACACTATAGGAATTTGAATATAATAAAGAGGAAAGAGCATAGCATCATCCCCCCAACAGAGACTAGAGGTGTTGGATAGGAAGTACTTACCCCAATTCCTGATATTTGATCATTAATTATTGGCCACTAATAATTGTTTCTCAATGTATCTCCCAATCCTTTAATATAAGATCAGGGTCACAATTACAGACCCAGGCCTTCCACCTTCTGCACCCCATAATGATCCTGGGATCATACTCCCAAAGGGATAAAAAATAGGAAAGCTATCAGGGAAGGGGATTGGATACAGAGTTCTGGTGGTGGAAATTGTGTGGAATTGTACCTCTCTTATCCTATGGTGTTGTCAATATCTCCATTTTATAAATAAAAATTAAAATAAATAAAATGTGATAAGCAAGCTTTAAAATTTTATTACAAACAACGCTTCTCAGCCTTTTGGCTAAGGTCAGGTGTAAACATAACTAGTTATCTTTTGTTGCCAGTTAGAAAAAACTATTTGGGGGAGTCAGGCACCACAGCAGGTTAAGCGCATGTGGTGCAAAACACAAAGACTGTCATCAGGATCCGGGTTTGAGCCCCCAGCTCCCCACCTGCAGGGGAGTCGCTTCACAGGCGGTGAAGCAGGTCTGCAGGTGTCTATCTTTCTCTCCCCCTCTCTGTCTTTCCCTCCTCTCTCCATTTCTCTCTGTCCTATCTAACAATGACGCCATCAATAACTACAAAAATAATAACTACAACAATAATAAAAACAACAAGGGCAACAAAAGGGAAAATAAATAAATAAATATAAAAAAGATAAAAAAAAAAACACTATTTGATTCCTTTCCTAATCCCTTCTCCTGAATAAATCGTAAAACGAGAAAAAGAAGAAGGAGGAGGAGGAGGAGAAGGAGGAGGAGAAAGAGGAGAAGGAGAAGAAGATGATGATCAGGGTCCAGAAAGAATATTAACAATTGGGGGCCGGGTGGTAGCACACTGGGTTAAACGCACATAGTGCAAAGCACAAGGACCAGCACAAGGATCCCAGTTCAAACCCCTGGCTCTCCAGCTGCAGGGGAGGAGTCACTTCACAAGTGGTGAAGCAAGCCTGCAGGTGTTTTCTTTCTCTCCTTGTTGTTGAGCCAGATGTTGTTGTATACAGGCTGTGGAGATGAGAGAGAGGGGGTCCGGAGCGAAAGGGAAACACAAATCTTTATTTGCGCTGGCACCTCAGAGTTGGGTGCTAGAGAAACAGGTTGGGCCACATGGAGGTAGCGAAAATGGCCGCCTCACGCAGTAACCTTTCCTGTGTCTGAACACCAGAGTGAAGCACTGGCAAGAGAACGAGGTGTGAAAGAAGAAGGGCTTTTATAGGAGCAGCTTTTGCGAGAATGGGAAGGGGGAGGAGTAACCATAGCACTCCAGGATAGGATGATAACTCTCGTGAGAATGGGAGGGGGGAGGAGTAACCAAAGCACTCCGGATATCGCGGGGATATAGACAATGCCCTGAGGGCACAACATGGCTGAACAGGCACTCTGAGAATGTTCCAACTCTTGCAGGAACTAGCAGTATCCTGAGGGGACAACATGGCAGATGTGACTGCATCGGCACAATTTCCCAGCATCTCCCCCTTTCCTTTTATCTAATGCCCAGGGCAACAGTGTGTAAAGTCTGTGAACTACTCAGGGTCAGTCTATGAAAAACCAGCAATGTGAAGGGGAAAATGCTGCTGTAAAATTGTCTAAAGTGTCCAAAGGGTATATCAGCAAGTCCGATAGAAGTCTCAGTCCAAAGTAGGCAACTAGGGGGAGAAATGGCAGGGGATGAAATGCTGCATGAGGAAGGTCAGCCTCTGGAATTCCACTTTTCTGTAGATTGTGAGCTGGAACTGCCAAAACATGACAGGTCAAAGCAAAAGCAGGAAAGGTAGACAGGCAGTAAAAAGGTTCTGTCCTTGGAGTCTGTGAATCAGGTTCTTCAGATTGCGTCAGGTGACATCTAGGGTTTCGGGGGGGTGTGCCACTGTAGTCGTGCCATCTAGTGGGTGATGTCAGGGTGTGCAGGGGTCCAGATGTTTTTTTTTTCTGGGATTCTTATGGAAGAAACACAAACAATCTGCTTCTCGTGGTTAGCAGGGCATCTGATTTGAATGCTTTATAGAAAAAGAGGTTTGGTGCCTTGACCAAACCTGAGTATTGGGGGATGTATCTTTCCTATTCATTTATGATTATATTTTATATTATTTGTCATGGTAGTCAGCCATTATCTGGAAGGTCCTGGGTGATTCATAGGGAAAAAGAACTTATCTTTTAACAAAGACTCTAAGGTGTAGGGAAGCAAGAACTATCTTATCCCTTTTTTTTATCTTGCCTTTTGTTGCCCTAGTTGTTTTATTGTTGTAATAATATTGTTGTTATTACTGATATTGTGGTCGTTGGATAGAACAGAGAAATGGAGAGAGGAGGGGAAGACAGGGGGAGAGAAAGACACCTGTAGACCTGCTTCACCGCCCGTGAAGTGATTCCCCTGCAGGTGAGGAGCCTGGGGCTCAAACTGGGATCCTCAAGCCAGTTCTTGCATCTGCGCTAAACCCACTGCGCCACCGCCCGATTCCCAGGAAGTATCTTTTAGCATAAACTCTGGCCATGCCAATAGCAACCTTGAGGGCACATGTGGCTCCCCACATCTCCTCCTCTCCGTCTTCCCTCCTCTCTCAATTTCTCTCTGTGCTACGCAACAACAACAACAAGAACAAAAACAACAGCACTAATAACAACACCACCAATGGAAAAATGATGGCTTCCAGGAGCAGTGGATTTGTAGTATAGGCACCAAGCCCCAGTGATAACCCTGAAGGAAAAGAGAATATTAACAATTAAGGAATGAAAATGAGATAAGTGACAGGGTGGGTTTTTTTTTTTTTCAGATAATCAAACAAGTAAACAGAGAAAGTGAAAGAGACCACAGCACCAAAGCTTTACTCAATAGGATGGGTGACAGGCCTGAACCTGGGCCAGGCATATGGCAAAGCAGCACATCTACTATTTCACCTGATGCAAGTTATAGGCTTTTTTTTTTTTTTTGCCTCCAGCGTTATTGCTGGGGCCAGATGCCTGCACTAAGAATTCACTGCTCCTAGGCCATTTTCCCCATTTTGTTGCTACCCTTGTTGTCATTATTATTGTTGTTGTCATTGCTGTTGTTGTTGCATAGGACAGAGAGAAATCGAGAGAGGAGGGGAGACAGAAGGATGAACACCGTCAGACCTGCTTCACCATCCATGAGGTGGCCTCCTGCAGGTGGGGAGCCAGGGGCTCGAACCGAGATCATTACGCTGGTTGCTCTTTGCGTCATGTGTGCTTAACCCGCTGCGCTACAGCCTGACCCTCAAGTTTTAGGCTTTTAAAAATCACTAGAGAGCTGATGCTATAGTATCTCCCCGCCCCCTTTCCTCCCCCCCCCCCCGTCTCCTCTATTTCTGTCTACAATAAATAAATAAATTCATTCTTATGTGCATCACTGGAGTAGGACGAGTCCATCTTACTGTATATATTGTTTTTCTTTGAAAAAGTGCAATAAAACCTGGTGTCCTCCCTGGCAGGTATTGATCTTTAGAGGTGGCTTCTGGGCACCCTCTAGTGGCCAGATACGGTAACTGTTCTATGCTCAAGCCTCTGGACTTTGCTCCGAAAATTAATCTATTGATATTTCAGGAATATCCAAGAGCATCTCCCAGGGTTGGTGACAGAGCTTTTCAGTTTGACTGGACCCTCTTTTCCAAGAACCATCGTCTCCTTTCAATTCTTGCTGATCTCTCCATGTTGTACAATTCAAAACAGCATAGCCTAGAGTTGAAAAGGCCATGGCATTGCTAAGCAGGCAGCAGGCATGTGGGATGCTTACAGTTAAAGGGGAGTGCAGGGCTGTCCAGGGGGAGAGTGTGGGCAGGAGAGAGGGACTGCAGTGCCAGGGTCAAGGTGCATATGAAAAAGTGTAGCTATGATGAATGCTAGCTGAGTCTTCCCAGTCCAACAGCTCCTCCAGGTTCATGGCCTGGGGCTCTTGGTGGGTCTGGAGGTTTGGGGGTGTGTGGGGGAGTTCTGGCCCACCTCTGAACCATTGCTTGACTACTAATGCTGAACTTCATGGGGTGGGTGGTCTTCCAGACTGTGCCTATGGCCCACATCCTTCTTCAGGAACCCCCCACACACACACACAGCAGTGCCCCACTTGAGAAGGAATCCAAGAACCTGGTCATGGCCCTGAAAGGCCCTGGGATCACAGGATCACACACAAGGACATTCAAATGACCTGTCAGCACCACCTCACAGGCTCCATCTTGTGCCCTGGGCTCTCCTGGGGTGTCCAGGTTTGCTCACTGGTTCTTTTTCCTCTCAAACAAGATACTAGGACATGAGCTGTCTGAGGACAGCAGTTATTATGCCCCAGTAATTCCACTCCTACCTAGGGTTATATCCAGAGGATATGAAAACACTATTCAAACAGACATATATATCTCCATATGCGTAGATTCATTATTCCCAATGGCCAAGGAGTGGAAGCAGCCTAAATGGCCATCAATAGACTACTGGATAAAAAAGTTACAGAATGCATATTCCATGGAATAGTTATCTGTAATTTGTATCCTCTGGGGAAAATGAATGGAGCTGGAGATGACGTAAACAAGACAACAAACAACTACCAGTTGATCTCACTGATCTGTGGGGTAGAGACGGTTGAAATAAATGAAGTTTAAAGGGGGGGGCAGGCAGTGGTGGTACACCTGGCTAAGTGCACACATTGCAGTGAGCAAGGACTGAGGTTCAAGCCCCTGGTCCCCACCTGTATGGGGGAAAGCTTCACAAGTGGTGAAGCAGAGCTGCAGGTGTCTCTCTGTCTCTTTCCTTCTCTACCTCCTCCTTTCCTCACAATTTCTCTCTGTCTCTATCCAATAATAATTAATTTTTTAAAGGAGGAGTCAATAACCTTGTGAGAACTATGGAAGCCATGAGGGTGGGGCCACTGGACTTTGGTGACGGACACAGTGTGGAACTGTGCTCCTGTGACTTTATAATCTTACAAGCCACTATTAAATCACAAATGAAAAAGAAGGAAAGGAGAAAGAAAGGAAGAAGGAGGGGCTGGGTGCTGGCACACCTGGTTGAGTGCACATGTTACAATGTGCAAGGATCTGGGTTCAAGCCCCTGGTCCCCACCTGCAGGGGGAAGCTTTGCGAGTGGTGAAGCAGTGCTGCAGGTGTCTTTCTGTCAGTATCTCTCCTTCTATATCACCTCCTTCCCTCTCTCTTTCTGGCTATATAGCCAATAAATAAATAAGGTTAACAAAAAAATTTTAAAAAGAAAAGAGAGAGAGAACTAGGAAGGAAGGAAAAACAGAACAAGAAAGGAAGAAATGTCAATATTCTCTATAAATGTTTTACAATTTTAAGTTTTCATCAATTTTATTTAACTCTGTGAGTTACTGTTCTTCACCACAGGTCACGATATATTTTGGAGGCTGCAAAAGAGACGGAGTGAAATGCAGTGAATTTATACCAAGAACAATGCTCTCTGCATTTCCATTATCACTGCTGTTTGGAAAAGTGTTTTCTCAGGACATTTTCTCACAACATAAACACTTAAAAACAGGAAAATATGGCTCCTGTGACTTCAGCCACTTGAAAGTGTCACCAAAAAAAAAAAAAAGAAGAAGAATATTAGGCACGCCACAGCACTCTGTCGCCCCATTCATACATCTGGTCTCCCCATAGTCACTGACTATCCAGGATCAATGCCCATTTGCTCTCTCCTCCTCAAGAGCTATTCCAGACTTGTGAGCTACTCTCTCTTGCTTACACACTGCCAGTTGAAATTTCAAATTCACTACCATTTGAAACACATAAGCATTTTCTCTTCCTTTTCATCATCTCTCATTCACTCTATTTTTTCAATATTTTATTTATTTTAATGAGAGAGAGAGACAGACAGAGAGAGAGAGAGACCAGAAAACTGCTCAGCTCTGGCTTATGGTAGTGCTGGGGACTGAACCTGGGAACTTCGGAGTCTCAGACACTAATATCATTTTATAACCATTACGCTGTCACCCATGCCCCTCTCCTCTACTTTTTTTTTTGCCTCCAGGGTTATTGCTGGGGCTCAGTGCCTGCACCATGAATCTACTGCTCCTGGAGGCCATTTTCACTCCTTTTGTTGCCCTTGTTGTTGTAGCCTTGTTGCGGTTATTATTGTTGTTGTTGATGTCGACGTTGTTCGTTGTTGGATAGGACAGAGAGAAATGGAGAGAGGAGGGGAAGACAAAGAGGGCAAGAGAAAGATAGACACCTGCTGACCTGCTTCACCACCTGTGAAGCGACTCCCCTGCAGGTGTGGAGCTTGGGACTCGAACCGGGATCCTTATGCCAGTCACTTTGCGCCACATGCACTAACCCACTGCGCTACTGCCCAACCCCCTCTCCTCTACTTTATTTATTTATCTTGAAAAAAAGACATTAACAAAACTATAGGACAACAGGGGTACAACTCCACACAGTTCCCACCACCAGATCTCCGTATCCCATCCCCTCCCCTGATAGCTTTCCTATTCTTTATCCCTGTGGGAATATGGACCCACATACAAGGTCATTGTGGGATGCAGAAGGTAGAAGGTCTGGCTTCTGTAATTGCTTCCCCGCTGAATGTGGGCGTTGACTGGTTGATCCATACTCCCAGCCTGTCTCTCTCTTTCCCTAGTAGGGTGGGGCTCTGGGGAAGTGGAGCTCCAGGACACATTGGTGGGGTCGTCTGTCCAAAGAAGTCTGGTTGGCATCATGCTGTCATCTGAAACCTGGTGGCTGAAAAGAGAGTTAACATACAAAGCCAAACAAATTGTTGAACAATTATGGACCTAAAGGCTGGAGTAGTGCAGATGAAGAGTTGGGGAGTACTCACTGCAGACTATGGTGTACTTTTGCTTTCAGGTATATATTTTGTCCTAGTTTATGGATATGTGTGAACATATGCTCTACCTCATGGGACCTGGTCTATATCTAGGTTTTGGGACTTTGTTAGGAAGTGAACCGCCTTGAATGGAATTAGAGAATATTATGAAAGGAAAGGTCTCACCCGAGTAATGAAGCTGAAGGGTTGTCATTCCACACCTGAAGTCTCTGGACACAGTCTGAAGTGAAGCATGCTGAGGTGATACTCGTGGCATTGATTAGGTTGGGATCGGCATTTGGTATGACTTGAGAGAAGCATGCAGGAAAGTGCACCCCACCCCATCTCCTCTACTTTTTAACACTACTACTCTGTTTATTCTGCTTCCAGCTCCATGCCAGTGGAAGTTCTTTTATAAACAAAGACTCCAGGTTCCCAAATTCCCATGACTTCATCCTCAGTTTTGCTGACTCCTCACACAGTGGATTCTTCCTGCCCCTTGAAACCTTTTTTAAATAGAAATGCCATTAGTTTATAACATTCTACACATTTCCAGTACACAGCAGTGCACTTGGGCGTCTGTATACCAGACTCTATGGCTCCCACCAAAACCCTAGTTTCCATTCACCACCAAATAGTTGTTCTTTCCTCCACCAACCCCCTACCTTGTCACCAGGGTTATTGCTGGGACCAGCACTATGAATCCACTACTCCTGGCAGTCATTTTTTTATTGGATAGGAAAAAGAGAAATTGAAAGGGGAGGGGGTGAAAAACAGGGAGAAAAAAAAAGAGACACACGCAGACCTGCTTCACCACTCATAATACATCTCTCCTGCAGGTGGGGAGCGGGGGCTTGAACCTGGGTCCTTGTGCATGGTAAAGTGTGCACTTAACCCAGTGCTCCACCACCCAGCCCTTGCTCTTCTTTAAGTGACTTTCTCACCTCTTTCCCAGTTCCACATATAGCCACCACTGTGTTCTTAAAGTTTTTGTTTTGTTTGTTCATTTACAATTCTTTTTTTGATAACTGTCACATTCTGCTTATGTGCAATATAAAGAACTGACACCAGGGCGGGGGTGGGCAGTGGTGCACCCAGTAGGTGCACATATCACCATGCATAAAGACCCAAATTCGAGCCTCATTCCCCACCTACAGGGAGGTGAAGCAGGTCTGCAGGTGTCTATCTTTCTCTCTCCCTCTCTGTCTCCCAATCCTCTCTCAAATTCTTTCTGTCCTATCTAATGAAAATTAAGGGCCAAAACAGAAAAAGAAAAAATAGTTGCTGGAAACTGGCACCAAGTTCTAGCAATAAACTTAGTGGAAAATAAGACAAATAAAAACACCCTGAAACACATAAACTTTCTTTTTAAATTATTTACTGTTGTTTTCAATGGGCTGGCTTCACGGGCAGGTAACAGACGACCAGGGACTCATTGCTGGGTTGTACGCAGTATCTCTTTATTCGTGCGGGATGCAGCGCAATCTATACCAAGCTAAGCTAAACTAAAAACTACAAACAATCTTGTCCTTATAAATATACTAGCCCAGTAGGGTGGGAACAGGATGCGATGCAGAGAGGGTGGAGAGAAAAGTGACTGGTGAAAATCAGGGTATGACAAGGAGAGGGGCAGAGCAGGCAAGAATTCTACCACTGAACCACCAATGCCCTGGAGGGAGGGTGGTGCTTGTTAACAGAGGTTATGTAAATAGAATACAGTGTTATGTAAATAGAATGCAGGGGGGATTAAACCAAATGAAACAGAAGGGGTTTTTAAAAGCAGAATTAGAAGCATACCAACAATTTACTTATTTAAAGCTATCACATAACTGTATGATTCCATCTACATGAAATGTCCAGAGTAAGAAAATCCAGATTAGTGATTGTCAGAGTCTTGAAAAGATGGAAAGATTAAAGGTCAGTGGTCAAAGGTTGTGGGGTTTCTTTGGGTTAAGAATGTTTTAAAATTGGATTTTGGTGATGGTCACACAACACTGTGAATAAGCAAAAAAAAAAAATCACTTAATTGTATTATGTGTGGATTATATATCAATGATGTAAAATGAAAGGAAGAAAAGGAGGAAGGGGATGGGAGAAGAAATGGAGGGAAGGGAAAGGAAGAGAAAGGAAGGGAAGCTTCCCCCTGCAGGGGAAGCTTCACAAGTGGTGAAGCAGTGCTGCAAGTGTCCCTCTTTCTCCTTCACAATATCCTTCTCCCATCTCAGTTCTGTTTGTTTCTGAGAGAGAGAGAGAGAGAGAGAGAGAGAGAGAGAAGAGAAAGAAGGGATTTTCTGCCTTTTCCAGGCTTTCTAAAGGTAAAGGTAATGCACATGCCATTCTGGTCTCAGATTCTTCTCCTTTGTCTGTGTGGCTGGGCTGGCTGTGTGGTTCTAGAGTAACAGGTCTCCTGATAACACTTCATGGCTCAGCTTCTCTTTTAGGCAGAAAAGATCCAGTGACAAAAGAAACAAGGATTGTGTTGCTCCTGTCACTTGGGGCCATGATTCTGAGTTTGACCTGTCAATAGTATGAATTACTTTACTAATAGAGCATGACTTCTTATTCCTACTTGTTGGAAAAGAGATCTAGACAGTCATTTTTATAGAAATGTTTAACCCTGGCTTTAAGGCTATATTTTAAAGGGTGCAACCAACCACACTTTCATTTTGTCACAAATTCTAACAAGTGGCTCTGTGCTAGGCCCTCAACTCAACACAAGGTGGCAGCATTGTCACACTGATATTCTAGTCCACAGCTCTGTGTTACACCTCAAATTATCCACAAAATGACAACATTGTCACATTGAAATGCTAACCTGCATCCTTGTGCTAGGCCCCCAATTGTCCACAAGGTGGCAGCATTGTCTCAATAAAATGCTAACCTGAATCTCTGTGGTAGGTCCTGAATTGTCCACAAGGTGGTAGCATTGTCAAGTTCAAATTCTAACCATCAGTCTTGAGCTAGGCCCTCAATTGTCCACAAGGTGGCAGCATTGTATCAATAAAATGCTAACCTGCATCTCTGTGGTAGGTCCTGAACTGTCCACAAGGTGATAGCATTGTCACAAATTCAAACCATCAATCTTGTGCGAGGCTCCTGATACTCCACAAGGTGGCAGTATTGGCAGACTAAAATGCTAAACTGCATCACTGTGCTATTTCTCAATTGTCCACAAGGAGGCAGTATTGTTAAACGGAAATGCTAACCTAAAGCTGTGTGTTAGGTCCTTAACTATCCACAAGGTGGCAGCATTGTTACACTGAAATTTAGGGAATCCGGCTGTAGCCCGTGGGTTAAGCGCACGTGGTGCAAAGCACAAGGACTGGTGTGAGGATTCCAGTTTGAGCCCCTGACTGCCCACCTGCATGGGCGTCGCTCCACAAGCAGTGAAGCAGGTGTGCAGGTGTCTATCTTTCTCCCTCTCTGCCTTCCCCTTCTCTCTCCATTTCTCTCTGCCCTATCCAACAACGACATCAATAACAACAATAATAACTACAAAAATAAAAAAAAACAAGGGCAACAAAAAAGGAATAAAATATTTTTTAAAAAAATTCTAACCTGCAGTCTTGTGGTAGGCCCTCAGGTGTCCACAAGGTGGCAGCATTGTCTCAATAAAACGCTAACCTGCTGCACTGTGCTATCCTTCAATTGTCCACAAGGTGGCAGCATCGTCACATAAAAGTCTAACCTGCAGCCTTGTGCTTGACCCTCAATTCTCCCACAAAATGGGAGCATTACCACACTCAAGTTCTAACCCTTTCCCCTGCTCTAGGCTCTTAGTAAATCAAGAAGTCTAACTGTAATTGACTCCCAATTCCTGCCCTTCTAAGAACCCACAGCCTCATTTTTTTTCTTGCCTCCAAGGTTATTGCTGGGGCTCAGTGCCTGCGCCACAAATCTACTGCTCCTGGAGACATTTCCCCCCCTTTTGTTGCCCTTCTTGTTTTTTTATTATTGTTGTGGTTATTATTGTTGTTGTTATTGATGTCATTGTTGTTGAATAGGACAGAGAAATGGAGAGAGGAGGGGAAGACAGAGAGGCGGAGAGAACAACACCTGCAGACCTGCTTCACCGCTTGTGAAGCGACTCCCCTGCAGGTGGGGAGCCCGAGCTCAAACCGGGATCCTTACGCTGGTCCTTGCGCTTTGTGCCACGTGCGCTTAACCCTCTGAGCTACCGCCGGACCCCCAGCCTCAAATTTTATCTCAATAATGAGTAAAAAATAACTACTTAAAATCTGAGCAAAAAGAAAAAAGAAGATGGATATTTAAAATTAAATTATTTTTCTTTATTACATTATTCTACTGAAAATGTAATGTAAAAAAAATACTCCTGTCAAGGATAAAAGCAGAAATTTCATTCGAGGAGCCCTTTTGACACTTTCTGTTCCTAAAATGAAAGCTCCTAAATCAGCTTATTTTCCCAGGGACTGAAGAGAAAGTGGTGGGGACTCTGGGACCCACAGATCTGCACTTGAATTCTGGCTCTCTGCCGACTAGCTAACCCACCTTCTATCTCTGTGAAATGCTTTCCTCTCTCATTTGTGGGGAAGAAAATGACTCTAGCTCTGACCTACTAAGTTTCTACGGAGAATAATGATAATTTAGAAGTGTCTGACACATAAAACCTACTTGATAAATGAGAGCTGTCCACTCACTGATTCTCACTCTGTATACTCATTAGCATTTCCTGGAGAATATTTTATTTATTTTTTACAAGACCACTGTTCAAATTTGGCTTATGATGGTGCTAGAGATTGAACTTGGGACCTTGGAGCCTTGGGCATGCATAACCATTATGCTATCTCCCCTGCACTTTACTTATTATTGTTGTTGTTGTTGTTGTTATTTATTTATTACTAGAGCATTGCTGAGTTCTAGGCTATGGGGTTGCCAGGAATTGAGCCTGATACCTTGGCATCTGAGGCATGAAAGTCTGATGCAAAACTATGATGGTATGTCCCAGACCATCATAGGAGAACTTTTAAAATTTTCTACTTTATTATTATTATTATTTAAAAATGGAGATATTGGCAATACCATAGGATGAGGGAAGTACAATTCCACACAATTCCTACCACCAGAACTTCATATCCCATCCTCTCCCTTGAAAGCTTTCCTATTCTTTATTCCTCTGAGAGTAGGGACCAAAGATCTTTATGGGGTACAGAAGGTGGAAGGTCTGGCTTCTGTAATTGTTTCTCTGCTGGACATGGGCGTTGACAGGTCAATCCATACTCCTAGCTTGTCTCTCTCTTTCCCTAGTGGGGCAGAGCTCTGGGGAAGTGGGGTTCCAGGACATATTTGTGGGGTCATCTGCCCAGGGAAGTCAGGTTGGCATCATGGTAGCATCTGGAACCTGGTGGCTGAAAAAGAGTTAAGACAAAAAGCAGAACATATTGTTGACTAGTCATGAACCTGAAGACAAGAATATTGCAGATGAAGATTTAGGGTCTCCATTTTTTTAAAAGCTAGTAGGCTTATTTTAGGTTCTATTTTATTATTTTTGTATTGCCACCATATTTATCAATAGGGCTCAGTATCTGCACCATGAATCCACTGTTCCTTATGACCATTGTTTTTTTCTTTTTTCTTTGTTATTGTAAAAAAGAAAAGAGAGAGAAATTGGGAAAGAATTAGTGTGATAGAGAGGGAGAAAGAAAAAGAGACACCTACATCACTGCTTCACCATTTGTGAAGCTTCCCCCTGCAGGTTGGAACTTGGGGCTTTAACCCTGGTATTCACAAATGGTAATGATTGTGCTCTGTTAGGTGCTCTGCTGCCCCGCCCTTGGGAAATATTTTGAACAATCAATTCTCGATGCAAATAAAAGCCATAAAGAGGTAGCACCCTACATCTACTTGAATTGTCATCAAGCTAACAAACATTAAAAAAAAAAAACCTTCACTGGGGAAAAACATGGGGGACCTTGAGTCCTTGGGCATTGCTAATGGGCATGTAAAATGGTGCAGCTGCTTTGGGAAGTACTGCAGCCGTTCTGCTAGGTTAAACAGAGGTGCCATGTGGTTCCCAGTCCCACTTACAGATATATATATATATATATACAAGGACTGAAGACAGAGACTCAAAGCTATTTATACATGCATCTTCTTAGGAGCATGATTTACAGTAGCCAAGAGGTGGTAACAACCCCAATGTCTGTTGGCAGAGAAGTGGCTAGACATATGTGAAGGATACAGACATAATTCAGACTCCACAAGGAAGGGGCTGTTGGCACACTCCCCAACAGAGAAGCACCCCAAAGGCCTTATTCTAAGCGGAAGAAGTCTAGCACACATGAACACCCACTGTTTGACTCCAATGATATGAGCTTCCTAATGCAGTCAAATTCAGAAGATAGAGCATGGTTGGGATGAGGGAAGGAATATTTAATTGCTACAACTATCTAGATGTGTAAGATGAGGAGAATTCAAATGTTAATACTTTGGTGGTTAGAAACTATGTGAATGGCTTAATAGCGTAAATGTTTTATGCTATGCATAATTTACTATGATGTTAGTAAATCTTACATGCACAAACTTTCAAAAGTCAGAAACTGCCAACTCCTAGATCAATAGAAATTCAATTTTAGGGGAGGAGTCCAGGTACCAATGTCTTATAAAAGTACTCCTGGAAATTCCAATTCTTAGGAGCACTGAAGTCCTCATGGAACATTCTCAGAGTGAAGCAGAGAACAGTGGGAGCAGGCAGAGACTGCTGGGCTCAGGCCTTCCCAAGGACCCCTCCCTGCCTGCTGAAGGCGGGCCCAGTCCTCTCTCTGGATCCTCTGGCTTCCCCTGTAGCTTAGAAGCAAGGATTCAGGAGGCTACCAGCTGTTCTGAAGGAGTGCAGGAGTCACCAAAAATTAAATTCAGATAATGACTTTGGAACCTAAACTGGTGGCAGCATGCACTAGGCAGCAAGTCTGAAGATGAGACTTGGTCAGCTTCCACCTACCCCGTTGCAGTGCTGCCCTGGGCGAACATGCCAGAGGGCCTCCCCTGGACTAGCTTCCATCCTCCCAGACAGGAGGTCACTCAAGGAGGCCTGCTCCTGGATGAGCACTGCTCCCCTTGTAGGCCTCACCGTCATGGTCTTTAAGTCCCACATTCATCAACTGATGCTTGGGGCCAAGTGGAGGCACACCTGATTAAGCATACACAATCACAGTGTGCGATGGCCCAGGTACAAGCCTCTGCTCCCCACTACAAGTGGTGAAGCGGAGAGGCAAGTATCATCTCTCTCTCTTCCCCTCTAGCTCCCTCTTCCCTCTCAGTTTCTCTCTGTCTTTATCCAATAGTAACTAAAAATTTTTTTAAAAAAATAAATATTGGGGGTCGGGCGGTGGCGCAGTGGGTTAAGCGCATGTGGCGCAAAGCGCAGGGACCGGCGTAAGGATCCCGGTTCGAGCCCCCGGCTCCCCACCTGCAGGGGAGTCGCTTCACAGGCGGTGAAGCAGGTCTGCAGGTGTCTATCTTTCTCTCCCCTTCTCTGTCTTCCCCTCCTCTCTCCATTTCTCTTTGTCCTATCCAACAACGAATTGCGTCAACAAGGGCAATAATAATAATCACAACAAAGCTACAAGGGCAAGAAAAGGGGGAAAAAATGGCCTCCAGGAGAAAGTGGATTCATGGTGCAGGCACCGAGCCCAGCAATAACCCTGGAGGAGGAAAAAAAATAATAAATAAATAAATATTAAAAAAAAAAAACCTGACAACATAAGCTGACCCCCTCCAGGCCCAGGGGCTTCCCAGTCACAGAGAGATTGTCCCTCTGATATTGCCCTGTTATGATGGCAATTCCCCAGGGCAAGGTCCCCCAGAGTCCAGAGCTGTGTCTGGAACCCCACCCTTTCCTTCCCAGAGCTCCTCTGAGAGGTGACTCAGCACCCAGCCTGATGGATGGCAGGTAGTGGGCAGGCTCAAAGAAACAGCTAAACATTCCAGGGCAACACCAGGGCTGTTCTGAAGGGCCTCCCACCCTTCCCACTGCCCTCAGTGGTCTCTGTCCTGTGCCCCAGTGCATCTTTCTGCCACAAAAGCAAGGCCAGAGGGAATCCATGTGCAGAGTTACAGGTTCACAACCCACTACCTACTTGTTCTCCAACCCTGGGGAGGGGGTAGCCAAGGCTTCTGTGATACTATTCCAAACCAGTGATAAGCTGTCTTCATTTTCCCTGCAAACTGCAATGTTACAGCTCCACAAAAACATCCCAACAGAAATCAATCCAAGACAGGGCCCAACTATTACTGATGTGTAAACACCTGGCCTGGAATTACCAGGAGGCAAAGGAGAGAAGAACTAATTAGATAAACCATATGCCTATAGGCCCATTAGTTAATTAGATTATCACTTTACTGTGCCCATGGTGAGCTGTAAGACTAATCCAAATGTCACCAGCTTTATGGGGTCTGCTGGCCCTTTACAAGCTTCCTCTACTCACAAGTGTCAAATTGGGGCTATATTGATAGATAAAAGAAAAATCAAGTTGTTGGAGTGCAGCCTTTCCCCTCTGATATCTTTATACTGTGCTATAAAAGCCTATCATACTTAATTTAAAGAGGAAAAATTGTTGACATCCCTTTCAATTGCTAATCTTTAGGAAACAGTGAATAGAATATTATTTGGAATGAATAACATGCTTACTTTATTGGAGAGTAGTAAAAATCTAATAGTTGGCAAAACAGTATGGTGTTTGCTCTTCAAGATAGCTGGTTTATTAGCTTTAGCAGGGGCAGTGTGTCTCAGTGAGCTGTTTGGGTTTTCCTCTGTCTAGCACCTAAGGTTGTGTTTGTTGTTGTTTTCTTTCTTTTTTTTTCTTTGTCCTTTTTTGGTTCCCCACCTGCTTCTACCCACAAAGTATCAGGATGACACCCTTCAGAGACATAATATCAAACACAACACCCTTTTCACTTAACCGAATGTATTAAGTGAAGAATCACTCAGCTAAAAACATCTTAACTAAGACTCACATAACTGAAAAACATCTTGGAAGAGAAAAACATATGACTTGCCAGATGCTAAATTTTTATGTCATAGAATGTTCTGAACAGGAATTAGGAGTTCAGAGGTGTGACCAGGTCTGGGAGCAAGTCTGAGGTGGTGTTTGTTCATGTTGCCCAGGTCTTAACACCCCTGTATGCACACGAATACAGACATGTGTACAAACACAAAAAATGTATATGCACCCCACACCCCCTACAGGCAAGAATATACTGAGTACACACACATACACGTGTGCACACGCACACACACACACACACACACACTCCACAGCAAGGCTGTGAAGAAAAGACAGAGCAAGCACTGTAGCTGTGTCTCTGGCCCATCTCTCCTAGAACTCTGGGATAATTCTAGAACTGTGCTGGGTATGTAGACATTTGATGAACATGTATAGATAAGGTGCTAAACAAGTAGACTGGCCCAGAATACATTTCTGTTACTAGAAATTTGAGAACAGATTATTTTTGTGCTAAAGGCACACAATTCTTTCTCTTAGAACTTCACCTTGGCTCCTACTCCATGAGGTTCTGGGGGCCTCTTCCTTTCTGGAAAGTCCTGAAGTCATGTGTCTTTGATGTTTGTGAGTCTGTCTCTACAGAACTACATTCTCATTTCCTGTTTCTGCCTAGAGCAGCTGGAGATTCATATGCTAGACTAGCCTGTGTTCAACTAAGATCCCTTGTTTGTTTACAGAAAGATGGCTCCAGTGCCTTCATCTCCATCTTGGGAAATGAGAATAGGTGAGAATTTTCATTTTTGAGACCAGAACTCTTGGTTGTCACACTACAGGGTGAGGTGTCCAGGCCTCACTTGAGCATATAAATTACTAGGCTGCACAATAGCCCTGCAAGGAGCCCCAGGAAGCAGTCTTTTTAATAAGTGCAACTTGTAATTCATGGCAAATGCTCAGCACAGCTTCTCCTGAGGTAGCACTAGCAACAGAGATGAGAATTATTGATTAATCACTAAGCTACCTTTTGGGTTTGAGTACCCCAAGTGCAGGCCCTCTGGGTCTGCACAAGAGGATACTACATCCCAGTGGCCCAGTCCAAGGACTGGGAACAACTGTAATCTCACCGCACCCTACACTGAGGTGAGTCTCCTCTGTCTCGGGATTATGAAACATCCCAGGTAAGGCCCTGCAGCCCACCAGCCAGACAAGCAGTTCAAGAGTTCAGAAGGTGACAGGGATCCTATCAGAGTTCCAAGAGGTAAGCCCCAGCTGGGCCCACAGCTCACTCACGCCAAAAGGAGCTACTTATCTCCTGAACTTTCAGCCGGCTAACTCCAACCAGGCACATATCACTTAGCTGTAGGCAATAAAAGGGGGGCGAAGGGGGGGGGAGTGAAGTTTATCTGCTGCAGCCAAATCCAGTCTCTCCCAGGTGACTCTTCCGTGAAACTATTTCCTGGTTCCCCATGTCCCAGTTTCTGCGGTCAAGGCCAGTCAAAGAGCAGGCTCGCCCAGCAGGCTGGGAACTTGACCTCCTCAAGCAAGCTGGTGAAAAGGCCCCGAGTCAGGTCAGCCACAGGTTCCATTCAGAGATGCTGCCAAGGTCAGGAACAGGGACACAGAAGAGCCCTAGGCCCTCTGCTCTGCAGAAAATGGGATTCTGGTCAACCACAGCAGGCATTGAAGTATATGAAAGTAAACCCTTTTGTAAGCCAGATGGGACCTCTGAAGGAAGGGTCCAGGAGGGCTAAGATCTAATCAAGTCACCCCCAAATTCAGTGGCACCTACAGCCCCCAGGATGGCAATCAGACTGTCAGATCATGGAGGCTGCCCCCAAACCATGGGCCACTGCCCTGGGATGAAATGGGTCAGAAACAAGCAAAAGCCCTCCTCATCTACTTCCTATTTCACTTCCCTCAATCACTCCAAAGCTAATCTTGTCAGACAAAGTAAGGACTACAAAAGCTGGATAAGGGTAACAGACCAGCACACTTTAATGATGACCCTTTAGTCACTACTAGCCCACCTCATCACCTGGGGCCCTAGTCAGGAAATCCTGGGATTCCCACACAGACATGATGGGCCTCAACCTCTAACAGATCCCTTGCACCATTGTCATTGGTCATCTCCATCAAGAACAACATAATGGACCCCTTTGTGGGCCCCTATAGGACCTTGCCCCCTATGAGAATCAGCAATGGTAGGGACTGTTCCATTCTCTGAAGGGAGGTTGGGTCAACATACTCTACCACTCGAGCAAGATGGGTACAGCAATGAGTGCAGGAGTGTTCCTAGCCGTGACCACAGAATGGGAGCTCAGATCTACAGGGATGCAGAGGTTATACAGGCTCTTGTGACAAATATGAGCCCCAGATCATATCAATGGGGTTTACAGTTAACAATATTTATATACTTTTCTCATATTTGGGAGCTACTCTCTTTTTGATCCAGCTTTCTGCTCCTATCCCTAACTCTGACACCATCTGCCCATACAGTACATCAAGTCCACCTGCATGTTAACTGTTGGGCTCAGGCAAAAATTAGTAAAGTAATGAGCCCCTTGGAATACACCTAAAATAGACCTACTAGCTTGTTCTAAAATGGAGACTCCAAATCTCATCTGCTATATTCTTGCTGTTAGGTTCTTCATTGTTTAACAGTTTGTTCTGCTTTGTACCTTCATGATTTTCAGCCACCAAGTTGCAGATGCTACCATGATGCCAACCTGACTTCCCTGGGCAGACAACCCTATCTGTCCTGGAACCCTACCTCTCCAGAGCCCTGCCCCACTAGGGAAAGAGAAAGACAGGCTAGGAGTATGGATCGGCCTGCCAATGCCCATGTCCAACAGAGAAGCAATTACAGAAGCAGACCTTCCACCTTCTGCATCCTATAAAGATCTTTGGTCCATACTCCCAGAGAGATAAAGGATAGGAAAGCTTTCAAAGGAGGGGGAAGGATACAGAGTTCTGATGGTGGGAATTGTGTGGAATTGTACCCCTCAGAATCCTATGGTGTTGTCAATATTTCCATTTTATAAATAAATTTTAAAAAATAAAAAGAAAGTGTTTCGCAACAAAAGAGAGGAAAGAAATAAAGAAAAAAAAAGAAAGAAAAGAAAAAGAAACAAGCAACAGGTGTTATTTCTGCCCAATGGTCCAGAGAGGAAGGATGGGATAATCTATGGCTGGGTCCCTGGGCAGAGTGAACGCAGGCGCCCAGCATGGCCAGGCCACGGCTCTCTCTGCTTTTGCTCTTTGCCATGTCTCAGTGTGGGTGGTGAACAGCTTGGGGTTGGGGTTTTTCCTTTGCATGACAGGCCCAGAAATGTTTTCTCCTCAGGGCTCTGCTACCCTAGTGCCCAGCCACCTGCTTGATCCTGATCCATCTCAACCCTGTTGAGGACAGCAGAAGCACCTGCAGCCCTGACCTGTGATGGGAAGCCCCAGGCCGGGACTGAACAAGCCCAGTGCTGGGCACACTAGGGCCTCTCAGTGCAGCACCTCTTAGGAACACGTCTGCCTTCCAGCTGCTCCCCAGACTGTGGTTCGGCTGCTTTGTTTTCCCCCAAAGCAGCATGATGTGGACCCAAGTGTCTGCAGAAGACAAGCACCTACTCCTTCTCCTGCCTCCCCAGCAGCCTCCAGGAAAATGTTGCATTCAGGAGGGAACAGCCTTGGCTTGAACTGGAAGCTCAGCCTGGGTTAACTATGCCCCCTTACTCCCAGCACCTAGAGGGTGCCCTGGGCCTCACTGGCAGGCAGACCTGACATGGCATCTCAGAGACACAGCTGGTCAGGAGGGGAGGGCCAGCAAAGTGCAGAGGTTTGGGGCCTGCCTTTTGCATCTTACAGTCTCCCCACTCCACAGGCACAGGTGCTGCAGAGGCACTGATTCTGCCTGCACATTAATGATGCTGTAAAATAATAAGGCTAGAGACTGCCAGCACGAGAGCAAGCACTTGATAAAAGGCAGATTTACAGCCACATCCATCAATTTAATTATCTTTTACTAGGGTTGAAACCTAGCGGTAATACTAATCTCCAGCACAGTTTACAGGATATAAGGACACTTTACAATCTTCCTCTACTCACAAGTGTCAAATTGTGGCAATATTGATAAAACAGTGGCATAAATGAGAGTGGAGACAACCCCCAGGTCTGGATAATATACTTTTTATAGCACTATAAAAAAAAAAAACCTATTACACTCCAATTTTGGACAAAAATTTGTGGCTAGTAATCTGAGTTCATAATGTTTCAGACACAATCCCACAGATAATAAAATTGGCCCTTTATACCTTCTTCAACACCTCCGGTCCAGCTCAGCCTTCTGCATGGACTTGACCATGAAGAGCCAGGGTTACAGAGCAAGGCACCATCAGGGCCAGTAGCTATTGCTGCTCCCTCCAAAGGGAAGGGCTGGGAGGCCTTTGGTGGCCATCTTGACAGAGAGAATTGCAAGGCCCACTTCCTGTGATGATCTGCTCATACACTTCCTGTTACCTGGGTGACTAATGATTATGTGGGGACAATTTTCCAGAGGCCTTTGCAGGAATCTATGTTCATTTCTCTTCACAGAAGAGGAGAAAGGAGAAACACGGATCACCGGCCCCTAGAAACTGCCTTCTGGGGAGTTGGGTGGTAGCTCAACGGGTTAAGCGCACATGGCACGAAGCACAAGGACCAGCGTAAGGAACCCGGTTCGAGCCCCCCACCTGCAGGGGAGTCACAGGCGGTGAAGCAGGTCTGCAGGTGTCTATCTTTCTCTCCCCCTCTCTGTCTTCCCCTTCTCTCTCCATTTCTCTGTCCTATCTAACAATGATGACATCAATAACAACAACAATAATAACTACAACAACAAGGGCAACAAAAGGGAAAATAAATAAATAAATATACAAAAAAATTTTTTAATTAAAAAAAGAAACTGCCTTCTGGAATGTCTTTCAAGAACTGCAACCACATGGGCAGAGTCCAGGGCCCAACATTATGCTTCTGAGCCTCATGCTACCCAAAGGAACTCAGAGGCAGCTCTGTTGTCATCTAATCTGCTTCATGTTGCTGTCTGATCTGCCTGTGATCCCCAATTCCATTTGAGTGGAGGTCACTTTAGGATTTCTCTGCCAAGAACATGAAATCCAAAACTTTGGAGCTTCTGAACTGACATGACTGGAACTAACACCAAAAAACATGGCACTATTCTCAAAACAGAGGCGTCCCATGGAATGAAGGGACCCTCAGCAGAGAACTTTGCTACCTTTGGATGGAAGGAGAAGATGGTCTCAAAGTCCCGAGTTGTTTTGAGGTCTCCAGGAAATGGCTCAGCCCACTGCCTCAGACTCTGGGAAGGGTTCCCAGAACCCACACAGCATTGGTGCTTTTGTCTCTTTCAGATAAGGAACCCTTTCTGGAGGTTATTGTGAATTTTCCTACAAGCAACCCCACCAACCATCCTGCTGGGGCAGCCGTGGATACTGGGATAGCCCTTAGCACCATGGTGCTCACTCTCCCTAGGAAACAAATGCCAGAATGGAAATTCTCTCTAACAGATTCAATGTCTGAACACGTTCCCAGTCAGGAACCCAAAAGCTTTCTAAACAGGAGACTCTAGCATCCACAATAAGACATCATCCTTATGAAGCCCCAGCTACAGAGTCTGAAGAAATTCGCATATGGACTCTCAAAATGTCTCTGAGTCATCATCTGATTTGTGCATCTCTTGCTGCTCTCTTAAGGGTTTTTATGAAAGTCGCACAGGTCATGGATATAGAAGTTCCTTGTAAACTATAAAGTGCTGTAACAGTGACAAAATAATAACTACAAGTGACTGTTACTATAGTACAGAACCCCTTTAACCACCTTCCTCCCAACCCAATGAGAGAGGTACTGTTATTCTTAGCTTCATTTTATTTGTTTAATATTTTATTTAATTGGATGGAGTCAGAAAGCAAGAGGAAAAAAGGAGAGAGAGAGAGAGACCTATAGCACTGCCTCAACTCTCATGAATCTTCCCCTCTCAGATGAGGGCTGGGGCTTGAACCCAGGTCCTTGCACATGGTAACATGTGCACTCAACCAGGTGTATCACTGCCCAGCCCCCAGTTTCATTTTATTGAGGCAGGAATTGAGGCAAGGAGAGGCTCAGTGTTCAAGGTCAGGTAGCTAGTAAGAGTTGGCCTAGTCCTGCTGTTTCTGAAGCTGTGGATATGACGTTTATGTAGCTAGGAGGACTTTTCATGCAGCCACTTAACCCTGTGAGTTACAGAACCGAGGGTCCAGCTGGAGTCAAAAGCCAGCAGGCCAGGATGAGAATGACTTCTTTGGCAATATGGCCTTTCCAAACAAAGTAGAAGTACAGCATTTGCCATAGCTTTCCAGTTCTCCATATCTCCCCAGCAAATTAATTGGAGAGATACATACATAGACTCCCTCAAGTCTGATGCTCGTATTGGAATGGGAGTGCATATGGAGTGACCACTGAGGAGGTAGGACTGTGTAAACCATTAAGGCAAGTGACTAGTCCAAGGTCACACTGTGGGTGAGAGGCAGATGGGCATCAAGATGAGAGCTCTTCCACCTCCTTCCACCTCCTGGGTTAAGATTTGTTTACTGCACCACATTTTGCATATTCTAACACAGTTGTCTGGGGACTCCTGTGACCAATATAAAGTCAAACTCCAAACAGAGAGAGACCTCAGGGTCAGTCTATCTGGCCCAACACCAGCAGAAAAACAAAAGACTTAGGGTCAGGCCAGCTGCAGAGAAAGTGGGCAACACGAATATTTCCAGAAAGTCAGAGATTTCTTCTGACCCAGAAAAGTATTCTCCTCTTTGTCAGAGAGAGAGAGAGAGAGAGAGAGAGAGAGACCCCTTAGAGAAAACTTTTATGCCTAAGTTCTCAGAGGCTATAGTTTAATTCCCAGAACATCTTATGCCAGAGCTGAGCAGTGCTCTTGTCTCTCTATCCCTCCTCCCTCATTCTCTCTCTCATAACAAATAAATAAATCACTTTTTAGTAATAAAAGAAAGTTTCCAATAGTAATGAGACAGATTAAAAGAGCATTCTCTAAGACTGCCAAAGTAATTGCAGGAAAATGTCAACAGTTTGGAAATAAAGTCAATATCATTTCTTCTCTGCCAGAAAATATAAATGTTCCACAGGTGATTTATTTGACCATAAATTATTTTCATGCACACTTACCTTCTCTCCCTTTACACATACTTCTAAATGAGTGTCACACTGCTCAACAGGGAATTAAAGGCTCAGATACTCTGCAATCTTTAAAGCATACTTTATCCTTTTTTTTTAATCCTAAAACTATTAAGGAGATATAGTTGGTTTGGGGGTCTGAAATTGCTTGCTTGAAAGGTGCACTTGGTTCTCCGAATAATATCACAAACAAAGGACTTCATGTAGGAGAGGGAAAAGGCACTAGAACAAGCCCATTTTGTTTGCCTGATTGCATAGAGGCAAGAAGTTAGTCCGGTTCCACCCTATCTTATCCACCCCCATCTTATCAGGTGGGAGATCTGTCCTTTGATCTTGTCAACAATATGGAAAGCTGGAGACAGCTGCCACTACCCCTGTCAGTAGTGCCTTGCCATTCTCTCATAAAACATTTATGAAACCTGCAATAAACAGGTCTGATAAGGAAGAGGGCTCAGGATTTCAAAAGTCAGCAGCTCCACAGCAAATGCCCTCATCTCCCTCCAAGGCTCCCTTATTTGAAGAGCAAACATAAACCCTCAATTCCCACTGACCATAAAGTTTCTGAGCAAAGAGTTTTACCAAGCTCTGAGATTAGCAGAATCAGTTTGGAGTCTTGCCTGTGTTAAGAAACCACCTCCCCTCCCCTACCCGAAATTCTTCACACTGACAAGGGCACAGAGGGGACAGTAGGACAGTGCTGGGGTGTGAGTGACAGTAACACTTCAGTCCAGAGAAGTGAAGGGTCACTTGGTGCCACAAAGTCAACTAATATTCTATAATCAAGTTTGGAAATGAGAAGAAATAGCACTTTAGCGACACATCATAAACCAGAACTTTGGGAATCTTTATTTTAACTTCTGTTGTGTTTTCTGAGAGACTGACTGAAAGTTCTGTGTTTAGCAGAAATAGTCAGAGGTTAAGTAAAACACACACACACACACACACACACACACCAGAAATTTTCTTAGTTGACCTTACTGGAATCTTCCTAGTTGACTTTTTTGGTGATGTACCAGATGAGAATGCCCATATTCAGCGGGGAAGCAATTACAGAAGCCAGACCTTCCACCTTCTGCATTCCACAATGACCTTGGATTCATACTCCCAGAGGGTTAAAGAATAGGAAAGCTATCAAGGGAGGGGATGGGATATGGAGTTCTGGTGGTAGAAATTGTGTGGAGTTGTACCCCTCTTATCCTATGGTTTTGTCAGTGTTTCCTTTTTATAAATAAAATTTTAAAAATTTAAAAAAGAAAGAGAGAGAAAAAAGAAAAAGAAAGAAAGGGGAAAGGAAAGAAAGGAAAGGAAAGCTTGAGCAAGAAAGAAATGTAGTAGAGACACTAATCATGACAAGGTTTAAGAGCTGGCCCCTCTATACTACAGGAAGAGGAACTACTGCACAAATTTGTTGAATGATGAATGGATGAAGGAACAAGAGGAGAAATGCTACAGGCATTCAAGGCAAGATAAATGGAACACTAGAAAAAAGAGGAGCAAGCCCACATAGCAGAGAATATCGTTACCTAGTACTTTTGATTTGCTAAATTTATTCCCCACAAATTTTAAAAGTCCATCACACACAATCCCAGCAAAGAATTGAGGAGAAAACATGATTTTCAGGACTTTGCATTGAAGGTGGTAAAGGGCAGCAGAACCCAAGGATGTCTAGATTGCTGGGGAATTTCTTCTCAGGTCTCTATTGCTGCTCTGGTCAATAGCTGGCCAATTAAAGCAGCAGGACAAGGTGCTGTGAACAGAAGGCTCTAGGCTGAGCTACTACCCTACATGGACCATTTCTCCCCAACTGTGAAAGGTTCACCTGGAAACCCCGTACAGGTGTTGGGAAGTTTGTGTCACCCTTCATTGTCCACACCTGCCCACACAGAGTTCCACAGTAAGGAACACAGAATCTAGCCCTGAGAAGTACATGTTCTGTGTGTTCTCTGTGCTTATGGGGGTAGAGGTCACTTTGACTGACTTTGTGAGCACCTGTTGACCAGGGGAAGTGAAAGATGAGACATGGAGATGCTCACCCCATAACCTGCCTCTGTGGCACCTGTTTATGTTACTAGCTTTACTGCCCAGCAGGAGTTAAGCAAGAGGTAGGTGCTGGTGGGCTTCAATGACCCAGTTACTGGGGATGCCAAAACACAGGGAAAACATAAAGATGGGGCTCAACTGTAATTAGGGGCCAAGAACCTGCAGCTGGCAATTTCTAAGGTGACACTAAATGCTGGTCATCACCTTGGATCAGTAGCCTAGCCAATAAAGGTAGGCATCTGGTAAGCCAGCCCGAAGCCCTTCTGTTAACTGGCCACCTTATTTAGTTCCACATCTTAAGCATCCCCAAATGTTTCTTGCATAGGGAAACAGTATTTGACTTTCATGGAGAACTCAGTCCAAGTCATCTTTCAGGAAACCCCATCAGATATACCAATTCCCATTACTCACTGCCTCAGGCCCCAGAATTCAGGTGCCATGAGCCGCACCTCTAAAGAGAAAGCTGGGAGGAGGAGTTCTTGGCAGCTGCCCTGTGAACCACAGGCACAGGGTCCCTAAGATGGGGAGTTTCCCCCAGAACTTCCAGCAAGTCCAAGGCAGGGAAGCCTGGTGGTTGGTACAGTGTGTGGGTGGTCTCGGCTGTGCAGGTGCAGTTACTTCACCGACAAGTTTGCCTCCTGCACTTAATGTTCTGACCTTGACCATCAAACTCCATGTTACCATTTTCTATCAATTTCACCTGCTCAAATTTCACCTGTTCTTGGGTGACTGTGAGGAATAGCACTAGAAAATTCAACCATTGTTAGCTGTTGTCATAATTATTTGTGAATGTCACCAGCATTTTTGCTCATGCTCGGAATAAATAGCTTGTGATTTTCATAGCCACAAAATATTCTGAATGAAGGCTATTTTTTGTTACCTGAAACCTGGCATTCCCTGCTCCTTTAGCTGATTTCTTAACCTTTAATCTTTTTTAAACTCCCACCTAGAGCCATCACAAAGAGTAACTCTTGGCATCCTGAGAAGCATAGGAGTTGCATGCATGCCTGTGGCTCCTGGTTTAATTCCTAGCTTCACATGTGCCAAGATAGTGCTCTGGATTTAATAATAAATTAGTGTAAGATTTAGTAATAAAATGAATCTTGAAATGATAGCAACTCCCTTTCTTACAGAACTGCCTATTCAGTAATCAGGAGAACACACACACACACATACACATGGACGCATGCACGCACGCACACACGCATGCACACACGCACGCACGCATAGTCAGTGTGGCAGACAGCTGAGGTTTGGTAATGCCCAGGGCTTTACAACATGGCCTCTTGTGATGTGGGAACAGGGTGAGGTCAGCCTGTGATGGACTAAAGGGGACCTACCAATGAGGAGAGGTCAAAGGAAGTCACAGAGAGGAGGTGTAGCTACAGCAGGTTAAACTGGGCTGTCTAGGTTGGAGAAGTGGATGAGGGAACACCCTTGCTGCAGGCAACAAAGACCCAGCCTAAGAATCCAAGAGTGAGGTCAAGGCAGGCAAATGCAGCAGGAGGCCATGGGCTTTCTGCTTTGTAGTTGGGCTGGAAGCAGGTCAAGACTGGTTACAATTTGACCCTCTATATCAGCCAGGAGGCTTTCCCCAACCCCAGTGTGAGATCTGAGCATCTTAGCACTGCCCCCCACCCCAACTTCCTTTCATGGCATGGTGCAATCATCTGATAGGGTGCAGAGACTTCCAAATGGTGCAAGAGTTTGAGCTGGGCCAGAGAGAGATATCACCAAGTAGGGCAAGTGCCTTGCCATGCATACAGCCCAGAGTTAAGCCCTGGCACCATACGGGAGGTGCTATGGCATAGGAGGAAACTCCAGAGCTGTTTCCTCTCCCCCACCTCTCCCTCTCTATTTCTCTCTCATTAAAAAAAATGAGCCAGAGCTATGGATTAATATATAATATATAAGAAAAGTTCCAGCTACATACACAGTCAGTTAATAAAGGTTTGGGTGCTGGGCGTTGAGTGTTCACACGTCTATGTACATGGAAACACTATTTATAAGTAAAAAGATAAAAGGAACCCCAAACCTCTGTGGACAGCTAAATGGACACACAAATGTGGTATATCCATCACTATAATGGAACATTATTCAGCCCTTAAAAGGAAGAAACTTCTGGCACATGCTGAAGTACCAGTGAACCTTGAGGATACAATGTTAAGTGAAATAAGTCAGTCTGCAGAAGGTTGGCATTGTATCTCCTCATCACAATGAGGGAGATGGGACCCTCTCTTACCTGTGGTTTCACTTTCTGCTATTTTGGTCACTAGTTGTTCAGACTGTCTGAACAAACTGCATTCAACAGGATATACTTTGAGTTAGAAAGAGAGACCACGCGCACATGACTTTGAGACAGTCATTGCTCTATTCTTAGCTTTTGCTGCCAATATCTGACTGTGTCTAATTTGTAAACTAACCTGTATCAAGGTGTGTGTTACTAAAGGGATAAAGACAGCATATACAGGGTCTAGAACTACCCTGCTGCAGTGACCCTGGAAGTTGGAGGGTGGGATTGGGGTGTGCATGTGTCTTCTTCACATGTAAAGGGGTGAGATTATGCTCCTGAAATTGTATATTGTAAACCGATATGCAACTATTCAATAAATCATTATCTAGCCCTAGTTTCAGGCATCTACTGAGGGTCAGATCTTGGGAAACCATTGCAGTTGAATTCAGAGAGACAGAAAATAGAATGGTGGTTGCCAGGGGCTGGAAGAAGGGAGAGAAACTGGGGAGTGAGTGTTTATGTGTACAAAGTTTCAGCTCTCTGCAAGATAAGAGCTCTAGAGGCTGGCTGCTGGGCAATGAGAATGCACTGAGCACTGCCCACCTGTGTGCTTCAAAGCACGAAGTGGGGTGACATGCCATGGAAGCTTTTTTGCAGAGTTTCTAAGTGGTGCATGCTGAGTCCTAACACCTGCTGACATAGTGGGCTGCCACTATGCACACCTGAGGAGAAACTCAGTCTGCCCTAATGCCCCTGGGAATCACAGCCACTACCTGCACCTGTCAGCAAAGCTCAGCATCCTAGCACAGACTGTCCTGTCCCAGGAACAGTGCCTTCATCTAGTACACAGCTTACCAGCCCAGAGCCCTACAGGCCCACTACGGGATCAGGGCCACCTTGCTGCTCCTCTGTCTCCTTGCCTGTGTGGCTGAGCAATTCCCAGAATAAGGCCTGTGCCTGCTGCACCCCTGTTCCCAGCTGCTCAGGCAGAGTTGTATGCACAGTGAGTGTTCAGGAAATGATGATGAAGAGGGGCGTAGCAGAAAGGCAAGGATGGGGGAGCCCCCAGATCTGGATTCACCAAGGAGAGTCATAGAAGCCTTTTCTTTTCTTTGTTTTTAGACTTATTTATTGTATGTGAGACAGAGAGGAAGAGAGACAAGCCAGAGCACCACTCTGGTACATGCAGTGCCAGGGACAGAATCAGGAACTTCATATTTGCAATTTCTGTTCTCTACCAGTTGAGCCATCTCCCTGGTCTCCACATGCTTTCCCTGGGGGTGGGTATGAACCATGTCACATTAGCTGTATCTGTGTGACCTGAGAACTGGGGGTGGGGCGGGGTTATTCTGGGATCCCCTAACTACCAAAGATTGCCAGGGTCTTCTTTCCTAACTTGAGGTGCTTTCCTTCCTCTCACTACTCAGAGTTCTAAGAACTGCAGCCAGTGTGGGCTCTCTAGCTCCTGCACCTTCCCAGGTAAACCAGCCTTTCAGAGCCTTTGGCCTGACCTGACAGGGACCCTTTTTCTGCCCCACTGTAAAGACAGACCATGCTGCCTACACACCCCACAGCAGAAACTCAAAGGAGATGAAGTGAGTTCCTCTTCCCTGTGCCTTCACCCCTTGCTTCCTCCTCCATGTCACAGTCCCAGCTCAGGGCAGCCTACCCTCCAGGCTTCCGTTATCTACACAGCCTGTTCCCAGGCGATAAAGCAGCTAAAGTCAGGCGAGGGAGCTTTGTGGACCTGCTGGGGTGCAGGGATTGTCCTAGTTCGTCGCCCCCACTATTTGCTCACCTGTCATTTCAGCTTTGTGACAAGGCTATCATGAAAAGAGGGAGAAGGCAGTTTTTTTTGGCAAGAGAGGTAATTTATGGGGCTGCTGCTGGCTATAAACATACCAGTTCGGTTTTCAATTGCATCCTCGCAGCCATGTGGCCAGGTCCTCTGTTAATGCCTAACCCAACCCGTGAGCTCACTCTGGGGATAGGTGCAGTCACAGCTGTACCTTTCTCCCCACCTCCTGTGCAGGGTTACAGAGCCACAAAAAGGGCAAGTCCATCTGCTGGTCTGTAGACCTCCAGCCTGGTTCTTGGCTCAGCCTCCATTTCCCAGTACCTTCAGGACTTGGTTATTCCACAACAGGCAGAGTGGCTCTTTGCATGACCTCTGATCCCAGGCATGAGGGGTGGCATGGTCCCTGGATAGTGTAGGAAAGAAAAATATCCTGGAGGCTTAGAGAATGACTCTAACCTCATCAGTAACCTGCCTGCATCCCTCAAATACACTGGAGACCTGAGAGTAGTGAAGAGAGGCCATTGGCTGGTGCAAACAGGACACAAGGCTGGGTTTTATGAAAGACTTGCTTCTTTTTTAATATTTTTTTATCTGTAATTTATTAGACATAAAGAACAATTGAGAAGGAAGGGGGAGACAGAGAGGAGAGAGAGACAGTGAGAGAGAGGGAGACAGACCTGCAGCATTGCTTCACCACTCATGAAGCTTCCTTCTTGCAAGTAGGGACTGGGACTTGAGCCCAGATCCTTGCACATGATAACATGTACACTCAACCAGGTGAGCCAACGCTCAACCCCCAACATGCCTAGGGAAAGCAGGTTTTTGGAGCCTGTTTTCTTAAGAGAACTGTATACCCAGAGGGAGGAGACAAAGAGGAAAGACAGA
Source organism: Erinaceus europaeus (assembly GCF_950295315.1). Lineage (NCBI taxonomy): Eukaryota > Metazoa > Chordata > Mammalia > Eulipotyphla > Erinaceidae > Erinaceus > Erinaceus europaeus. Next base: position 121,137,632 of record NC_080166.1, on the reverse strand, counting down.
CAGGTGTCTGGAAACCAAATGCAGATTCTAATTGTGGAGTCAAAAAGGTAGTGAGACCCTCAGGGCAGGGGAGGGGCCCCTGCAGCCCAGGATAATCCACACACACATACATACACTGGCTGAAATAGACCAGTAGGAGGCAGCAGAGAGCCCTGGGCTCAGCCCACTATGGGAATAGCTACTGGCCAACCTGTCCCAGCCCAATTTTTCTGCCTTTTCCTCATTCTTTTTTCTTCTGGTCTTCCTCTGAGGCTGTGCTTTCAGAGTTAAAGCCAGAGTCCTAAAGACCACATGGGTTGTCATGCCACCTTGGGAAACTGTCTCCCTGCAAAAGGGTTCCCTTTATAAGGTGGTTCAAGGGGCAGTGGCAGAGGTCATCTTTCCGAGAGTCAGGGTGAGGCCTTCGCTTCCTGGGCTTCAGGTTTGGGAGCACAAGAGTGAGGTGAGCAGCTTGTCAGTCACCCCTGCCCCCAGATCACACAGTAAAGGGAAGAGAAAAACTCTACGTTTGCTTTCTTATTTATTGTTATTATTTCAAAGATTTATTTTATCTATACTATATGAGTGTTTCACATGAGACAAAGAGAGAGACCTGCATAAAATCCAGAGCACCACTCTGGTACATGTGGTGCTGGGATTCAGACAGAGACTCTCAGGTATTTATGTCCGATGATCTACCAGTTGAGCTATCCTTTCAGTCACGCCATTAAATGCTGCCAAGTGCTATGGAGCAGACTAGATGGCAAGAAGCTATTAAAGAAAATGCCAGGGATATGGAAATCATCAGGCTGTGTGTCACAGAGTGGGGAGTCATTAAAGAAATAGAGCTTTTCGATGAAATAACATTGTTAAATGGTACCAAATATAAGTGAACTTGGTGTGTTGTACATTGGGAGGGTGGGGGGCAGTTCTTTACAGAAAACTTTCCCTGGAAATGCAGTATCCACATAGATGAGCACTCAAGTAACACATGTGCAACTAGCTAAATCCCCACCCAGTGACCCTGAGAGCAGTGCACTCTGTCCCTTTATCAGGAAGCGGCATCTGTGGCCAGGGAACTAGCTCATCTAGCAGAGCATAGGACACACATGCCTGAGACCCTTGGTTTGATCCCTGGTACCACAAGTGCCAGCATAGTGGCACCTCTGACTTCTCTCTCTCTCATTTTCCTCCCCACTCTCTCTCAACTTAAAATAATAAATAAAAAGCAGAGTAAAACCAGACCCCCAAATGTCCCTGCACCTTTCCAGTCACGTCCCTCCCACGGTCCCCGCCATCTGACTCCCAGCTTCCAGGAAGGGTTTTGTGTAGAATTTCAGTCCCCTGAAGGGAATCGTAACCTGCTACATTCTGTTTGTGTCTATCTACTCTCTTCAAGCCACTGCCTATGCACTCATCCTTGTGGTTTCCTGGAGTCTACATTCACTCACCTTCATCTATTCATCCTCCTCTCTCCATTGTCCTCTATCACCTTTACTTACCCACTGTGAACTAGGGGGATTCTTACAGTTTGTGGTGCTGTGCTAAAAGTGATACACTCATGTGTATACTTTCAGGGGGAGGATGCACACATTTTCTGGGTGGGAGAGGCTGGGCTATGGGGGTGGGTGTGAAGCCTCTTCTCTGCAAGTTAGGCAAGTTGTTTGGATGGAAAGGGAATGTTTATGGGGTGCTGACTCTTGGTGGGAGTAGGTAGGAAAGCTGGGGTGTTTCAAGCTGCCACTAAAATGTATGCAGGTGATGCTCCAGCCTCTGCTGGCTCGCAACAGAGGTTATGAGCATGGGAGAGGGAGACAGAGAGGTGCTCACTGGGGAGGAGGGGGGCCTTGATGTCATTGGCCTGGGACAGAGTTACAAGCCCAGAGGATGCTCCAGCCCATGGCAGGAGCTGGCAGGGGTGCTCATTGTCATTCCCTAGCAACCTTGCTACCTGCTTCAGAGGCGTGGACCCTCTTACCAGTGCTGTGTGTGCTGTGTGCACCCCATGGACAGTAGGGCAACACACAGAAGTTGAAACAAAGTTAGGACCCAGCTGGGAACCTCCTGTTCCCTCTGTTCTCAGCAGCAGCTTCGCTAGAACAAGAATGATTCTGTTTGTGTGTCTACTGCTGAGAAGGACTTCCCATGCTCCTGGAATAGGGGTAGGGGTGGGGCTTGTTTTAGACTTGGAGAGGGGATGGAGGGCACATGGTACAGCCAGAGGGCAGGGTGGTGAGGGCACTCAGGGTCAGGGAGGAATTCTAAGAAAAGACCCACCTATCTCCTAAGAGGAAAGTAACAGGTGTGAGTGGGTGCTGAGAACATTTGGGGGATCCCAGGTCTCCCCTTCATGGGGCTGTATTGAGGAAGGTTGATTAGTCCAGGCGTGTTGTGGATTCCTCAGCTGAATTCATCCACGTCCCAGGGTAAGCAAATCTTATTTCTTCCACAGCAGCTATACATGCATCATGGTCCTTCCAGTGTGGTGTTTGTGGCTAATGGAGGCTCCTCTGGGCTCTTTCTGCTCCTTCCCAGGCCACTCACCCCCTTAATAAATATCCTCATAAACATCCTCCTAACAGCCTGTACATTGGTCATCCGTGAGTCCCTGCACCTCATGCCACATGCCAAGAACTGGAGAGACACTACCCCATCAAGATGAGATCGGAGCAATCATTCACCTGATTATCATTTTATGAGATAGTTATTGCCTGCAGCCATGGGATTATTAAAAATGGAGGGTAATAAAAGAAATCACAGAGGAAACAAACGCTATTGACTGTGTAATAAAGGGAAGGAAGCGGTTTTCATTTGTAATGACAAGTTGTTTCATATTACTCAGAAATTAGGCCCCGTGGGAAGGAACCACTAGTGGCTGCAGTGACTAAGTCCACACCCATGCTGCCAGGTCTCGATGGCCTTCTCTGTTCTGCATGGGAGGGGAGGTGCCAAGCACACCCCCCACCCCCCACCCCCCACACTCCACCCCAAACCATGTGGGAGGAAAGGGGGAAGGCTGTCTTCTGGTCTAGTCTATGCTTCAGTCTTCTCCCTCTGCCCACTTTAGAGGGGTGTTACCATCACTTTCATGTTTTCTGCTCTATTGATAGCACCTCTAAGAAAAGGTCCTGGAGGAGGCTGGAGTCCTGCAATTGCTTCTCACTGCTCTTGGTCCCATGTCCCCTTTGTCCTCCAAAAAGCCAGCAGGGTCCCTCACTGTATCCAAGTCTAGAAATTCACCTGGGAAGCAGTACCCCAACATCCTGCCCTGTGTCCTTGGATGTCCTGAAACTTTCTGAACAGGTTCTCCCCACTCTCTCCAAGTGCTCCCTCTACCACCCCCACCATATCTACTTAACAAGTTCATGCCCAACCCAGCCACAACTCCACTTCTGTCACCACACAGTGATCTCAGGAGCTGAGATGTGTGTTCCCAAAATGGCAGCCTTCAGCCAAGGATGGGACTGTGGAGAGGTGTGGTTTCCAGTATGGGGGGTGTCCCAGTGGTCCTCATGGAGAGTGGCTGATAAAATGCAACCAGGAGAGAAGGCCATAGGTCTAGAATGACTATTCTCCTCTTGTACTGGACAGACAGTAACCTAACCCTATCCTTATCTACAAGAGTTCAGATTTGGTTCCATGGGGCTTCTCAGTGTCACCCACCTTGTTGTCCCAGTATCTGAAAAAAGAGCCCATGCAAACTGGAGTGATATAAAGGAAAGGGAAGACCCAGTTCTAGTCAGGAAAGGGGTTTGCAGATAACCTCAAAGGGAATCCACTCTGATCAAAGGAAAGGTAGAATCTTGCTGAGCAGATCACAACTCAGTTCAGTGCTGTGGGGAAGCTCAGTGTGGAGTATTAGACAATAGGCACCCCTCAATACGACCTGAAAAGGGGCAGAGAATATGGACAGTCTAGATAAGGGATAGTCTAGATAGGAAGTGAGCAACAAAGAGAGAACAGTCAACACAGGATTGAGTTGCAGAGGGGAGCTAGATGGAAGGTTGAATAAGCAGTGGATAATTCCTTTTGTCAGGGTCAGGATTCCCTGTAATACCTGTGTGGGTCAGAGGGGTCAGTGGGGTAGGAGAACACTCCCTGACTTTGTGTCATTGTTAAGGACATTCCTGTGGTTATCAAGAAAGCCAGAGGATGCTTCTGGGAGAGTGAATTTGCTTTTGCAAGACAGTTGAACAGCTTTCAAACAACACAGGTTTAAATTGTGTAGGTTGCTTATATGTGAACTTTCTTGCAAACAGACAACACATTAAACTCACTATGTCAATATATAAATGTATTTTCTGGACCAGGAGGTAGCGCAGCTGGTTGAGCACACACATTACAGTGCATAAGGACCTGGGTTCAAGCCCCTGGCCCCCACCTGTAGGGGGAAAGCTTCACTAGTGGTGAAGCAGGGCTGCAAGTGTCTCTCTGTCTCTTTCCCTCTCTATCTCCCTCTCTCTTCTCAATTTCTCTCTGTCTCTATCCAATAATAAGTAAATAAAATATAATCTAAAAATGTATTTTCCTTTTTGTTTTAATAATAAAATTGCCTTTCTCTATTTTCATAATAAAATTTCCTTTTTTTTTCCTAGCTTGTGTTACTGTAAGATAGTATAAATTACATAGAACACACAAAATATGTATTGACCTATATAATTGTACAAATGTTAATTATAGCATATGGTTTACATACAAGATATCATAAATACCATATTACATGTAAATGATACATAATATTTTTATTTTATTGACTGTTAATATAATCAATAAGGCAGCTGGTTAACTACAGACTTTTGGTCAACCACAGTGATTAGGGCAGGAGACCTAAAGTAGTTAAGTTTGGGGGGAGTCAAATGTGATAAACGGATTTTTGACTGTGAAGAGGGTAGGAACTCCTGTGTTGGTCAAGAGTCAAATATATATATATATATATATATATATATATATATATATATATATATATATATATATCAAACACCTTTGGTTTATCTCAGCCCCTGTGTGGACAAATAAAAGGAGGAGAATGCTGTGAAAAGAGGGTTTCAAAATAAGATGCAGAATCAGGCCCTCTCTGTTCAAACCCTGAGCAAGAGTCCCCCAGGAAGCATCACCATGCCTCATCCTGGCACTTCTTCCTTGCAACTCTGAGGCTTTTGGCTCTGAGCCTGGCCTTCCTCTACCTGATTTCCTTATTTCAGGACCTAGAGGAGCTGTGGGGCATTCGATGACAGGGCCTCTCAGCAGCCTGGGTCAAGATGTGCTGACAAGTCAGACATGGCATTGCCCCAAGAGGGCCTGATTCCTGTGTCAAACTGAGCTGAGCTGGAACCAATTGCCCACCTATCAGCATACAATCCAAATAGCAGCCAAGGCCAGTAATAAACCTAGACGCCTGCAAACAGACCCAAGAGTCCTCAGAAAACAGCCCTTTCTGGGTAATGATTAACTGGCAGCCCAGGATCCTCGAGGTCATAGTGATAATAAGAAAGTTTCCCTGAGCTATCTCAAGTGCAGAGGGCCCAGGTAGGGGCCCTGACTGGCGCCTGACTCCTGACTCCACCCCCACCCTAAGTCTCTGCCTTCTTTTGCCCCTCCACCCAGGAGCGGGAGAGCTGACATCACAAGCACAGGGGCCACCCTGCCTGTTAAAGTCCATAGTGGAGAGGTCCTCCCAGGAGGCAACGCCCCCCCCCCCAAACTGAGGCTGATAAGCTCTTCCAAGAAAAGGAGGCTTCCTGCTTATTTTTATTGCCTAGTGGAAGGCCCCTCGGCTTGAGTGAAACCTGAAAAAGATTTCTACTAGGGCATTCTACTCTGATTTCTTTAGTTCACTCCTTTTAAATCTTGTGGTAGAGCTTCCAACAACAATTTTCTGAAATCTCCAAACAGCTTCAACTGTACAATCCCTGCTGCATTAACCCCTGAGGATTGTTGAGCCCCTTCTACATGTCTGTTACGGCGCTTCACATAGGCTTCGAAAGAATATTCCCACACTCTCTAAAGTTACCTTGTAGAAAAGTACCTTAAAAAAAGTTCCTTGAGAGAGCTGACCTGGCTCCTCATAACACACCTATAAGTGTTCCCCACAGGCATCCCAGATATTGGCATCCTGTCCTGGGTGAGCAGGGAACCAATGGGATGCATTGGATCGACCTTCTCGTGGTGCATCCCGTGAGTGCCCATTCATTGGGGAAACTGATGATCCTTCCTAGCCGACTGAATCCACATGGATCCCAGTCACTCTCAAAGCCAGCAACAAGCAGCTCCTGACAGCTTTCAACCTGACGCTGTTGACTGGCTATGGAAGAAGGGCAAACGCTAGAAGAAGAAGGGAACCATGATGAAGCACAGTTTCCCAGTTCTAGAATCTTCTTACTGTGCAAGGCCATTTACTGACCAGTATTCTTATACTCTCTGATTCATTAATAATTATACACAAACTTCTACTAAGACATCCCTGGAGTAAATCACTTCCATTGCACTCTTCACTCACCCAACCTCACTTTTGTCATCAGAATTGACAACTAGTTCTTGTCTTGTCTGTTTTCTGCTTTTGTTTCTTTATATCCCACAAAGTAATGAAATCATCTAGTGTTTGCCCTCTCTTCAGACTTATCTCTCTAAGCATAAACTCCTTGACTTCCATCCCTATTGTCACAAAAAGCAGGGTTTTTTTGTTTTTGTTTTTTGTTTTTGGTGCTGAGTGGTCACAGTGTGGTAATATTCATATGGTGAATAGGTGGACATATTTACCCATTCATCTGGTCACTGGTATACTTCTAACAATCATACTTTAGAGCATCTCTGACATTATGGAAATAGCACTATACAGTATACAGTAAACAATCTTTTCAAATGATATATTTATTTAAAAACAAGAGAAAGAGAACCAGAGCATCATTCTGGTACATGCAACAATAGGGACTAAACTCCAAACCTCAAGCTCATAGGTCCAGTAGTCTAGCCACCGTGCCACCTCCTGGTCTGCGTAAACATGTATGTGTGTGTATGTGTGAGTGTGTGCACTCTTGACCAAAGCTAAGTTAAGTTTCCAGATGTAACTACTAGCTTACACACACACAGTAGTGAATCATGTGGTTTGGGGCATGATACTCAGCCATGCAGGAAAGAGCAGCTGGAGGAGGAAAGCAAATGCAGACACAGTTCAGAGAGACCCTGAGTGTCAGAGCAGCAGCCCCTTTCCTGCCATTTCAAAGGACCCTCTTCAGAGCCCACGGGCAAGGATAGGCCCCAGTGCTGGGTAGCTAACACTGTGGTGGGGTGTTGGGGGGGAGCACTGCGCTTCACACTCAAAGCCTATGTCCCTGAGCAGGTGGAGGGAAACAAAACCACCTTGACCTGTAGCCCAGGACACTCTTTTCCTCTGCAGGAAATGGTGCTGCCAGTCAAGATGCACATCAGTTAGAACACATCAGACCCTCTACAATCTTGTGGACTTCAACTGTGTCTGGCACCCCAGCCATCTTCTGCTGAATTGTGAGGACACAGGAGCCAAGAGCTGTTCATTTACCTGTGGCCCTTCACTATGGGTTTTTTTTTTAATTACCTTTATTTATTGGATAGAGACTGCCAGAAATTGAGAGGGAAGGGGGTGATAGGGAGAGAGACAGAGAGACACCTGCAGCACTGCTTTACCACTTGCAAAGCTTTCCCTCTGCAGATGGGGACTGGGGGCTCAAACCTGGGTCCTTGTGAACTATAGCATGTGTGTTCAACCAGGTGTGCCACAACCCAGCCCCACTATGGGTTTTAATTAAGTCTGCCTAATCTCTCTGCTCCCCTTACTTTTCCCTAGAATAGATCCTATGAGCTCCAACTACATTTTGTTCACTGGAAAATCTTGTCATTACTTGAACCAACAACAGGTCAGATCAGATCACAACAGTCATCCTTGCAGGAGACTTGACCCCAGGGAGGCAGGAAGGACTCAGAGTTACCAGAGCTCTATCCTGTAGAGACTCAGAGGCACCCATCTACTAAGTGGGCCTGTGTTGGGCCACATGGGTGCTGTCATCTGGGGAACAGTTGGGCAAAGATCATCAGGAGCTGTCATCATTTTGTTGAGAACCAGCGCTGATACCACTGCTATTGTAACATGACGATACAAGTACTGTAACAAAGCAAAGAACTCTGGGGAAGGATGAGGAGGGAAGCATTTGTGAGGGCTCTGGGCTCCTGGTGCACAATGGTGAGAAAGGTCCTAAGTTGGGGTGAGAGTATTCTACGTGCACCTATCATGGGGAAATAAGAAATGATACCCATCACCAAAGTAAAAGACTCTGAGGTGGGTGGGGGGAGAGAGTACTGGTCCTGGAAAAGGATGACAAAGGACCTAGTGGGGGTTGTATTGTTCTGTGGAAAACTGAGAAATCTTATGCATGTACAAACTATTATATTCACTGTCAAATGTAAAACATTAATCCTCCAATAAAGGAAAAAATAATAATAAATAAATAAATTATATCCATGTGCCAATGACTATACTATAAACCATTAACACCCATTTTCAGTCATTTTAAAATGACTTAAAAATGACAGCACAGGGTCAGGGAGATGATTCAGCCATAGAGTTAAGACTTGCAAGCCTGTGGGTCCAGGTTCAATCCCCAACTCTGCCACAAGCCAGAGTTGAGCAGTGCTCTGGTTTCTCTCTTTCATAAAAATATGTAACTGAGAATGTTTGATAGAGAAATTCTGGGGCTGGGCAGTAGCACACATGGTCAAGTGCACATAGTACTATGTGGAAGTATGTGTGCAAGGACCCAGATTCAAGTCCCTGCTCCCCCCACCCCTCCCCGCAGCAGGGATGCTTCATAAGCAGTGACGCAGGTCTGCCAGTGTCTATCTTTCTCTCTCCCTCTATCTCTCTTTTTTTTAAAGAAATTTTTTTACTGTCCTATATTTATTTATTGGATAGAGACAGCCAGAAATTGAGAGGGACGGGGGAGATAAAGAGGCAGAAAGACAGAGAGACACCTGTAGCCCTGCCTCACCACTTGCAAGGATTTCCACCCTGCAGGTGGGGACCAGAGGCTCAAACCTAGGTCCTTGTGCACTGGAATATGTGTTTTCAACCAGGTGTGCCACCACCTGGCCTCTCTCTCCCTCTCTATCTTCCCCTCCCCTCTCAATTTCTCAGTCCTATGGAATAAGATGGGGGGAAGGTGTGGGGGGATAGCTACCAGGAACAGTGGATTTGTAGTGCTGGCACCAAGCCCCAGCGATAATTCTAGAGGCAAAAGAAAGAGAAGAGAAAAGAAAGGAAAGGAAAGGAAAGGAAAGAAATAAAAGAAGAGAAGAGAAGAGAAGAGAAAAGAAAAGAAAAGAAAAGAAAAGAAAAGAAAAGAAAAGAAAAGAAAAGAAAAGAAAAGCCTAAATGAACATATTGGGCTCATGGCTGAGTCCAGGGCTGACTGAGAAGCATCTCTGGGCTGGTTTGTTGAGGCCCAGAAATGATGAAAGTCCCAAGACAACTCTTCTCATCCTCACTTCACTTCCTGTATTCCCATATTCCTCCCACCAACACCCCATGCTGCTGCTCAGTTGACACTCAAGTGTGCCAGCTCAACCCCCAGCCCTGGAGCTGGGAGGCAGAGTTAGGAGTTTGGCAGGACATGGCTGGCACACCCACCATCCTCCAAGCATGCCAGGTACACAGGGTCAACATCCTTGTTGGCCATCGGAGCTGCAACAAAGCAGGCTGACTGATGATGGCCCAAGGGCTTGTGTAACACCGACTTCCCTGGAAGGAGGATCTGTTCACCACTCTGCCAAATGGCTCAGCTCATAGGAGACACCACTGCTCCCTGGACCACCAGCCAGTGTCTCTTTCAGGATCTAAAGACACAGACCTCAGCAAAATGAGAACTGGTCCTGATCACATGCGAGGGAGCTTCTGCCCATAAGGGTAGGAGAGTGAAGGGGCGGGGGGGTAAAGTCAGTCCAGATCCCTGCCCAGGAAGGAAGAGGGAAGCAATCTTAATCTGTCCAAAAGAAACAGAATCTGTTGTCCAAACTGTCTTGGTCTACCAGGTTTTCCAATTAGCAGCCTCCCTCAAGCTATAGGTTCTAGAACTTTCTTACTCAGGTCCTTCTCTCTTTCTCAGGACTCATTTTCTCATGCTTTACTCAGATTCCTGGGGAGGAGAAAAAGCAAGGCAAACAGGCTATTCCAGTTCTCCCACTTTCCCCATAATAATTTGTTACATATTCTTGTTACATATTCTTGAGAAATCATAAAGGGAAAGGATTGATGGCCAAGGGGTGACCGCATGTGGTCTGGTGGGCATGGGAGAGGGGACACAGAGAAAACGCCAAAGCTTGGGTCTCCTAAGTCCCAGGATCTGAATCCAATTTATCTTTCCTACTCCAGACATGACAGCTACCACTCACAGTATCACGGACAGTTGCTGGGTTGTGATGGCAGTGATCCTGCCAGGAATTGTCCACAAAGGACCTCAAAGCTACAGTAGGCCCAATCACAGTCATAATTTCCACCAAGAGCCTAGCTTAAAATTTAGACTGTATCTAAGAGCTTCATTTCCTAAATCCTAAGATAACAATAAGACTGAGAAGACATAAATCTGGAAGAAAAGTGATTTCCTCTGAAGTGTTTTTTCACTGCGCAAACAGCAAAGCAGACAGTGCACAAAGCCCCAGAAGTGTTTATGGCACCTGCTGAGTATGTTTCCAGAAGGTCTCTGTAGAGTTCAGCCTTCACAATTTATCCAGAACTGCAGAGGCTAAATGCAGTGGATCCATATGTCCCCATGCCACCCTGGGATGTCATTTTGGGTTATCTACTGTGCTTCTGGAAACTGTGGTCCTTGAAGGATGGCATGGGGTGAGCAAATAGCATGTCACCAGCTACACCTCTCCCCATTAGGTGGGACACTATGGCCCTCATTTCTGCAGTTTGGAATTCATCTTTCCATTTTACCTCTGTTGGTTTGCACAAGACATTCACCCAGTCTTTCAGTCTAACAATTAGTGGTTCACATTTGTCTGTTTCTATTTTTATAATCATTCTATTTCTGTGTTTCTTTTTAAAGAGTTTGTATTTATTTTTATGGGGAAAGAGAGTGGAACAGAGCACTTCTCAGGTCTTCGATATGGTGGTGCCTAGAATTGAGCTTGAGTCTTCAGTTATGTCTGTCCTAAGTTCTAATGCTGAGCTATCTTCCCAGTCACAAAAGTCATCCTTAAATAGATCCTCGATAACTCTCATCAAGTCAGGAGATTGCTGGCAATGTTAAGATATGCCTTAGATTCAAGGGTGGCTCTTCCACCATGCTGAATAAAATGGCAGAACTCATCGATACCCAAATGCACAAATCTTCTTCTAGGCTTGAGAGATTTCTGTGGAATTTGGTTTCCAAGTAGGTCTATAAGTAAATACCCTCACACTACCTACCTCCCAACCCTAGAAGGACCAGGAGATGATGTGATGCTGGTGGTACCTAGGAGAAATGAGAATACTTGTCCCAAAATGGACTTACTGGCTGGAGGTGGTCTAGGGCAGGGACACTGGGCTTTGTGCCCATATTTGGTGAGGAAGTTGAGCAGGGACTCTTAAATTACAGGGTTTTTTTTTTTTTTTTTGGGGGGGGGGAGGAGCTAACTGGGGAGTCAATGAATATCAACTGTAGAGTTCTAATCTGTTCCACCAATGACATCATAAACTTCACATTCCTGTAAGTTTTGTCAGTATAATATTTCACATTCAGGGCCTCCCTTGGAGGCAGCTCTCCCTGCTAGGACTTCACCATACATAGACTCAGCCTGCAGACACCCAAAGGCAAGGAGGCTCTCCCTGCACTCACTCCTCATGATCAACTTCAAGCCAAAGGTCAGCGTGGATAGAAGATGAAATACAGTGGAAAAGCTCTGCAGACAATAGGGTTGTTCGCCTTCAGCCCCGACATAACCAGAGACCATCTTATGGCGGACCCCAGGATTAACACACAAAATTCCCTTTTGGTCAAACTCAGTGGTTTTAAAATATATGTGTCTATAAGAATTATTCTGGGACTTGTGAAATAGCTCACTTGGAGAGTGCATTGCTTTGTCATGGATGTGACTCAGGTTCAAGCCCACCCCTTACCACACTGAAAGAAACTCTGTGGCCTCTTCCCCTTTATCTTTGCTTCTGCCTGTTCTGTTAATAATAATAGTAATAATAATAATAATAAATATTTCAGGGCCAGGAGATGGCCTATCTGGTTAAGCTCACCTGCTAAGTATGGGCCATACCAGTTCCAAGGCTCTGGGTTCAAGCCATCATAACAAAGCACCATGAACAGCACCAGGGAGCTCCATGGATGGCAGAACAGTGTTGTAGCTCCTCTCTCTGTCTGTCTCTCTCTCTCCCCCCAACCCCTCCTCTTATCTTACTCTCTAAAAGAATAAAAATCAGTCCAAGGAGGCTGCTCATCTGTGACATTGTGTGAATACTGGGTACATCCTCTGGTAATGCAGAAGAAAAATAAATCTGCAGTTATTTCACCAAACCTCTTTCACTGTGCCTTGTGGAGAGTTGAGGGACTCTCTACTGGGCATCATTTTTACCTTTTGCAGTGATGTCAGACTCTGGGTATGAATATGTCCACAGCATATCTGGAGGAGTTATGAGTGTGATGACCCTGCCCCACCTGTTTTCCTGGCATACGTGTGACTCTCAAACCTGGAATGCCCCACTTGTGTTTTCTGCTGTTGATTTTATGTTTTGTTTATCCACCATTCCCAGAGCTGCTCCACCCTCTTTCTTTTTATGAAAGAGGTACTAGATTGTCAGAAAGGTCATGATGTATTTTTCTATGTTTTTCTATGCAAAAGTGTGTCATAATTTTTCCAACAACTCACTAGATGATACGAAGGTAGATAGGTAGATATGTAGATCTAGATATAGGTAATACAGATTTAGGATAGAGAATTGCTCCACTGCTCATGAGGCTCTCCCACCCCTGCAGGTGGGGCCCAGGGGCTTAAACCCATGGCCCCTCATATGGTAATGTGTGCACTCTAATGGGTGTACCACCATCCATCCCCTCAGTAAATCTTACAGGTTCTTATCACATAAAATATTTTGTAATGGGCCAGGAAATATTAAATTTCACAAGAGACTTTGATGCCTGAGGCTCAGAAGTGTCAATTTTCACTCTCAGTGTTCTGACAAAAAAAAAGTTATACCAAACAAATTCCATGCACAGGTCATCAAAGTTCACAAGCTTAGTTCCCAGCACCACCATAAGCCAGAGCTGAGCAGTGCTCTAGTGAAAACAAAACATGCAGAACAGATACACTACCCAGGTGAGCTAGCTTCTCAGCCTGATTTATGCCATGTCTATGCTATTTAGCATTTTTCTTTAAATAGACTGTGACTTATCTTACATAATACCTCCTTTAAATTTATTCTAGACAATGGTAGTCATAAAATACTGGACTTAATGTACTTGTTAGATTTTTTTTCCATCTGATTTTTTTTCCTGAGAGACAGAGAGAAAGAATCTGACCTGTAGCACTACTCCTCCACTTCTGATGCTTCTACCCTGCAAGCTGGTACCAGGCTCTTGAACCCATAACCTCCCACATGTGTGCTCTACCAGGTGTGCAACTGCCCAGACACTTTCTGCTGTTTTTGCTGTCAGTGATAAAGAAAAAAATAAAGCCAAGAGAATAGGGGTACATTCACAGGGTGCTCTCCTACCCTTCAATGTAGGGGATGCGCAAATATTTTCAAGTCAAAAAAGTAATATATCATCCTACAATTTAAAAATATTGGGGGTGGGAGGACCCACAACACATGAAGCCGCCTGGCGCCGCTCAGTCTGAGCCCGCCCCATTTATCTGCCGGTGCCCTGGCAGTTGGAAGCATTCCTGTTCGCTGATAACCAGAACTGAGTAAGCACTGCAGCCTCACTCATGCCCCAATCAAAAGCTCTGCATCTGCACTGAGGCCGAGGTGGGACGTTTACATGATACATCTTCAGGTCCCGGATGCAGGTGAGGTCAGCTGCCTCAGCTGTGTGACCCCCACCAGCCCCACTCCAGAGCCTCCCGTACCAGATGGGAGGCATTTCAATTCCTGAGAGAGAGCACAAACTGGAGTTCACTTTCCCAGAGTTGGTCTGCTTCAAGCTGACTCCTGAAATGTCCAGGAGTTTGAGTCTCAGAGGTGCCCAAGCCTAGCCCTCAGCCTGCTGCTCAAAGTAGAGTCAAGGTGCTTTCTGGAAGGCAGAAGCCATCCAGAGTGTCTTCCTGCAGCCAGGAGAGAAGGCCCCTGGCACTGGGAGACTACCACCACCCAAGCAGGCAGAGATTATTGTCATTTTGAATTGAAATATCTGTGGGGCAGTTGTTAAATAATTTTTTAATTTAAATAATTAATTTAATTTAAATATATAATTGGATAGAGACAGCCAGAAATCAAGAGGAAAGGGGGGATAAGGAGGAAGAGAGACAGAGACACCTGCAGCACTGCTTCACCACTTGTGAAGTTGTTCCCCTGCAGGTGGGGACCAGGGACTCAAACCTGGGTCCTTGCACATTGTAACATGTGTGCTCAACCAGGTGTGCCACCACCTGGCCCCTTTAAATAAATTTTTAAGGATTTATTTATGAGAGAGAGAGTCAGAGCAGCTCTCTGGCATATGCAGTGCTGGGGATTGACCTTGGGACTTCACACTTGTATGTCCTTTACTCTACCACTGTGCCAACTCCCCAAATAAGGACATTCAATTTTATTTATTTATTTATTTATTCATTTATTTAGACATTCAATTTTAAATTCAAGGGCTAGAATGATCCCACTTGGTGACTCCTCTCTCCTCTCCTTCTTTCCTTCCCCCAAACCCTCTTTCTTCATACACAAAACTCAGGCCCCATCATTAAGCCAGCACATGAAGTCTGCCCATGTGACCTCCCCAACTCCTAGAATCTTTCTTCGCTCCCTTCTCTTCCTCTGTTCAGAGATGTCGGTGAACTATCCTCACAAGGGACTTGGTAAGGGCAGGAGGGCTGACCACGAGCAGCAATGGTACTAGGAATAAGATAAATGTGAAATTCCCTTCTTCCCTACTCACAGACTCATCCCTGCCAGCAACCCCCCAAAGGCATTGGTGGGAGTGATGTTTACATAGAGACTTAGCCACATCTCCAGGAATATGAGGCAACAGATGAAGTCCCTGGAAGCCTGTTTAGAAATGTCTTCCCTGGAAGAGAATAACAACTGGAAAGGAACCAAGGTGGGCCTAGAGTCTGAAGAAAGTGCTGTTTTTAATTAACTTTTAGATTACCAGAACATCCAGCAGAGACAAGTACATAGAGTAATTTGGTTTGTAAAATGAGTTGAAGATAAAATAAGTATTAATGAAGTGATGAAGGAAGGAAAGATGTAAGGAAGGAAGGAAGGAAGGAAGGGAGGAAGGAATGGAGGAAGGAAAGAAAGAAAGAAGGAATGAAGGGGAAAAAGAAGTTCACGCCCTGTGACTGGAGGGAAAGCTCAGTGATAAGGACAAAACTTTCTAGGTCTTAGGTTCTAGGCAAGTGACTAATTGTGAAAGTAGAGTATAAATGAAACCCATTTTTTTCTGTTTTTTAAATTAAAATCCCTTAGAAGTATTGTGTAGTGCAAATTAAGATACATGGCAATAGGGAGTCGGGCGGTGGCGCAGCGGGTTAAGCACACATGGCTCAAATCGCCAGGACCTGCGTAAGGATCCCAGTTCGAGCCCCCGGCTCCCCACCTGCAGGGGAGTTGCTTCACAAGCGGTGAAGCAGGTCTGCAGGTGTCTGTCTTTCTCTCCTCCTCTCTGTCTTCCCCTCCTCTCTCCATTTCTCTCTGTCCTATCCAACAACAACGACATTAATAACCACAACAATGTTAAACAACAAGGGCAACAAAAAGGAAAATTAAAAAAAAAAAAAAAAGATACATGGCAATAATATAGCATACATGTAACTCCCAAATTGGCCACTGGATGTCAGACTAAGATAATCTATTCACCATGAAGCAATCATTGGCCCACTCCCAGCCCTACCCTCACCTGGAAGGCTATTTATTACTTCTCAGCCCAAGCCTGTAGTTATTCGGAGAAGGTATGGACTGTTGTCAGATAATGCAAGTCTCTGTCATTACTTCAACATACTATTAAGTCCTTTAGGAATTTTAGCTCCTTTTCTCAACTTTGTTCTTTTCTTCTCTTAACCCCAGCTACACTTTAGATAGTAGCAATCAGGAACAATATTCTGAAGTAGGAAAATACTATAGTTTGAAATTTAGTGCTTTTAAGACTTTAAAAAAGAAAAAGAGATAAGAAAAAATTAGGACTAGGGAAGTGGATCAGCTGTAGACTGCATGAGTTCAATGCCCAGTACCAGAAGAAACTCTGACTGCTGTAGTGTTTCTCCCTTTGCTCTCTTTCTACTTGACTGAAGAGGTATCCCAGGAGCAGCGAAATTGTGCTTTTTTAAGCCCTTGACTTTGAAAAATTAACAAAAGCAATAATAATAGTAATTATTATTATTAAAAGGAAGGTGTGTCTTAGGAAGATGTCCTTTTATATAAGGCATAGGAATCAGCAGTAAACAAAGCCCTGAGCCCTGCACCCAACAGCACAGCCAGTCTTTGTTTTACACAAGGGATTCCTGCTTGATTTCACGAGTGTAGCCAACTCAAGGAACTGAATCATGTAGGAGCATGGCTCAGCTGGATGACTCTTGCCCAAGAACTTGGCTCCAGAACTCCCGATACACTCACACCTTGATGCTCACTATTGCCATAGCTCAAGAAGTAGAGGCAGTCAGCCTGAGTCCAGTGTGCTGGTTCAACTACAGGACTTCCCAGAAATGACAAAAAAATAAATAAATAAAAATAAAAAGATACAGAATCCAGGCTGTGTGCTCAGGTGGGGGTTCTGTCATAAATAGAAGACAAGAGCAACTTGTGAATTTTCAACCCATAAGTAACCATATTAAAATTGCTTAACATGCAGGGAAATGACCCAGCTGGTACAGCACTAGTGCAGCATATACCAAAATGTTGCTCGTGTCTCTATCTCTCCCCTTCTCTTCTTCTCTCTCAACTCTATCAAAACCCTCCCAGATTAAATAAATTTAATTTTTCTAAGATTTTAAGAAACAGCTCAGTACAGATCTCTTGCCTTCTGCTCTGAGCTTGTAAGCGATTTCCCTGAAGAGCAACTGTTAAGGGAAACGCAAATTTCAGAGCTCTCTGACAGAATGCACTCAGGGAGGCTTTCCTTCTCTTATTCTCTAGTCAAGGTCAGCCCTTTGTCCACTGGGAGTCACTCCTCTGCACCCAGCCCTCAACCAGCTGTGAGAATCAGTTGCCTCCTTGGCCCCATTTCTATTGATCTCTGTGTGTGTTCTGGCTGCTTGGCTTGCTCACAGTAAACATCTATTTTGACTCCTATTACAACTTTGATTTAGTTCAACTCAGTAGATAGCAAGGAGGACCTGAGAACGCAACAAGACAAGACTAGGATTACTTTGGAAACCCACCAAGTCAGAGGTGAGTACAAACACGTGTGGCTCATGGACAATGAAGGGCCTAAGGAGAGGTTCCTGGGGTTAAAAGCCTGCATCTACTCTGGAGCGGCTGGTAACAGTCCATCAGTTTGCCAGTTGAGGTGCCACCTCCAGTGTAAGTTTTAACAACAAAATGATTGTTGAAGGGAGGAGAGGATCCCCCTAAGGCTCACCAAATGCAGCTGTGAGTCTCTATTGTTACTGTCCCTTGGAGACTCCTATGCCTGAGGGGCCAAAGCCCTAGGCCCAATTCAGCTGTTCTGCCAGCAGTCAGAACCAAGCTGGCAGCACTCCCATTTTTACTCCATGGGTTCAGACACCATGTCTCCCAGTTCACCAGGAGAACAACATGGAAAGGATCCCACTACACAGCCCCACCTCTAGACCATCGGGATGTAGGTCTTTTCCTGAGTTTCCCCAGCTGGTTCTCTATGCCCTCCCCCCACCCACCCATGTCAGCCCAGGGCATCCCCGCCGCTGCTCCAACCTGCCCAACCCTGCTTGTGGCCCTCCCCATGGTCCTCTGAGATGCAAGTTCTTCATTCCGTTCACTTTTCAACCTTGGTACGCCCCAGACCCAGAGGCCAGTGAACTTTCTTCTCCTCCAATCTGTCATCATCATCATCATCATCATCATTATCATCATCTGTGAAAACACTGCACCTGTGAGTGCCAAACAGCAAGCCAGAGAGGCAGAACTAATAAGTTACAGTGCAAAAGGGTTTGGGTTTTTGTTTGTTTTTTAACAGAGCACTACTTAGGTCTGGCTATTAGTGGTGCCAGAAATTGAGTCTGTGACTTCTGGAATGCATGTCCTGTGTGCTGTCACTGTGCTGTTCACCAGCACTGGCTTGTGTTTTTGAAAACGTTTTTCTTTCTATAACTTGGAGACACTGGGGAAGCAACTACACAGAGTTGAGTCAGGAGAGCAACACAGTGAGAGAGAGAGAGAGAGAGAGAGAGAGAGAGAGAGAGGAGAGAGAGAGAGAGGAGAGAGAGAACATATAGGAGTGGAGTCCTGCTTTTATTAAGCTAGAGGGATGCATAGCCTAGAGTTTCCTATCTCACTCTATTGGTAAATTTAAAGCATAAAAGCAGGAATTAAAGAGAGGGGAGAGAGAGAGAGAGAGAACAAGGGGGGAGAAGGAGGAGGAGAAAGAAAAATTGCTCATAAAAGCAAGCCCCAAATGATTACCTAAACCAGTTAGAATCTACAAAACAAAATAAAAGGTCTGAGGGTGGGAGACAGCCTAGCTCCTACTTGGTCTTCTGACTGGCAATGTGTGTGTTTGAACCAATCTTCTTAGAAATGAAAGCAGCAAGTCAACCTTTAATGTTCCACCATTGAAACAGGGGTTAGAGTCACTAAAGGAGGAAGTGGCAGGAAGGAACCAAAGGCAGGCAGCCTCTAGAAGAGTGCAAAGGCAAACCATGATTTTCCCCCACTAGAGCCTCCAGAGGGAATACCTTCTGCTAGTTCACTAGGTATCTGAAATTCAGGATGAGACTAAGAATCTGTGTTGTTTTCAGTCACTATGTGTGTGATAATTTGTTACAGCAACATTAAGAAGCTAATATAGCCAATAAAGTAATCTATAGGGAAATGAAATCAGACAGTAGATAAATCTTGGTCTGCATCTGTAATTGTTTTAGGAATCAAAAAGCAAGGACTTTCAAAATTCATCCATATCATTAAGATGCTTGAGACAGTATACCGAGCAGGTACAAGGGGGGCATCCACCATGCTGATATCACTATGTCTGCAAGTCTGATAATCACATAATACTGTTCCTCTGGTTTGCATTTCCCTTAACTAGCAGCAAGGCAATACATGACTCATCTCTTTATTAGTCTACTGCAACTTCCCCATCTGTAAATGACATATTCCATCTTGCATTCTGAGGGACTGAAAACCTACCTAGAAGCTGTACCCTTCTTATCCTATGGTTTTGTTTCCTTTTTAAAATAAATAAAAAATAAAATAAAGAAGTGGCTTAAGCAACAGAAGTGTATTTAGAAAGCTCACATCACAGATGGCCCAGAAGTAAGTCACTTGGGGGTTGGGTTCAAAGCACCAATGATGTCACATTCTCCAGGATTCTCCATGTGGCCTCCTCTGATGGCAACTCAGGCACCAGACCCCCAGCACAGCTCTCTTCACAGATGGGAAGGAAAGAGGAAAGGCTCTCCCTTGCACCTCATTCTCCTGTGTGTTCTGTGAGCCTCAGAATCATCCTAATGGCTTTCTAAAAATATTTATTTACTTCTTTTTATTTTCTATGACAGAACAAAAATGAGAGGGAAGGGAAAGAGAGAGAGGGAGAAAATGAGACAGCGACAGTGCTGCTTCACCACTCATGAAGCTTTTTTCCTGTAGAAGGGACCAGGAGTTTGAACCTAGGTCTTTGTGCAGGGTAATGTGTGTACATTCTGGGGTGTGACATGGCCTAGCCCCTTCTTCATGTCTTACTCATGCACAGGAAACTAAAACCATTGTTTTGGGAAATGAATATCTCAGAAAAGTCATGAGAATTAAAAAATATATATATTTTAAGATGTTTTTATTACATAAGATAGATAGACAGACAGACAGACAGATATGGAACCATAGCATTGTTCCAGTACATGTGGCACTAGGAATCAAATCAGAAATCTCAGGCTTGAAAGTCTGATGCTCTACCAGTTGAGCTATCTCCCTGACCACAACATTTTTATGTATTTTTACCTAACTGGGGGGGGGGGGGCGCTAAAGCCCTGCTCAGCCATGACTTTTGGAGGGACCAGGGATTGAGCCTAGAAGCTCTGGGGCCTCAGTCATGAAAGTCTACTGTGTGTTTTACTGGGCCCAGGCTCCTTTCTCTCTCTCTTTTTTCCTTCCTTCCTTCCTTCCTTCCTTCCTTCCTTTCCTTCTATCTCTCCTTCCTTCCTTCTTTTCCTCCCCCATTTGCACAAGAGCTGCTGAATGAGGATAGTAGCCCTTCATATACACCTACCTGTGTGTGGCAAATACTGTTCCACAGTTTGGTTTTTCATTTGGTTTATATGATTTTTTACTTTTTTTTTCACCTCCAGGGTTATTGCTGGGGTTTGGTGCCTGCACTACGAATCCACTGCTCCTGGTGGTCATCTTATTTTCATTGTTGTTGTTGCTGTTATTGTTGTTGTTGCTAGATATGACAAAGAGAAATTGAGAAAGGAGGGGAAGACAGAGGGGGGGGAGAAAAAGATACCTGTAGACCTGCTTCGCCACTTGCAAAGTGACCCCTCCTGCTCAAACTGGGATCCTTGCACTTTGTACTATGTGCACTTAACCCAGTGCACTATCGCCCAGCCCTATCTTTTTTTAAAAAAAGAATTTATTTATTCATGAGAAAGGAGAGAGAGAACCAGACATCACTCTGGTACATGTGTGACTGGGGACTGAACTTGGGACCTCATGGTAGAGAATCCAATGCTTTATCCACTGTATCATCTCCCAGGTCATGATCTTTCTGTTTTTAAGGCAATGAGTGACTCAGTGTTTCCTTGGGAACTGAATTAAGTGTGCCCCTCTCCCCCCCAAAAAAGCACTGAGAAAACCCACCTCCTCTGGTCAGCAGTGTGGGCATCTGCAATGTCTGCTCCACATCCCGAGGGGCACCTAACCCATACTGACAGTTACTATCTGCAGACACCAGGACCCTGAACTCATTGAAAAAAAAAAAAGGCCTGACCCCAGCTCTTGAGAT
The DNA here is from genome assembly GCF_950295315.1 of Erinaceus europaeus. Lineage (NCBI taxonomy): Eukaryota > Metazoa > Chordata > Mammalia > Eulipotyphla > Erinaceidae > Erinaceus > Erinaceus europaeus. The sequence goes on along the minus strand of NC_080166.1, from coordinate 121,116,354 downwards.
TCCCTCAGAATAAAACAGGGTGCTGAGAATGGCCCAGTGCCCACCCCCACTCACACACCCCAGGGAAGGATTACAGTACTGAAGACAATGGTATGCCCTGCTGGGGGCAGGGTATATCATGATCCATTGCCTTCTCTGGGTGTCCACACAGCTCTGTCTTCCATATTACTTAGGCCTTTGCAGCTGTGGTGGGGCTCTCCTTTCCCAGGGCTGCTCCACCTGAAGACCTGGAGGCCCTTCACATGTACCTGGGCCCTTCCACCAGCTTAGAATCTCCTTGAGGACAAGGATTGCATCACCTACTTCAGGGTGTGCTGGGCACCTTATGTTTATGAAGCATGTCCACTCCTTCATCCCCTACTGCTGCAGTAAGACCTCACCATCAAAGTCCCAACACACACACGCACACACACACACACACGCACGCACGCACACACACACACACACACACACACGCACACACGCACACACGCACACACACACACACGCGCGCACACACACACGCGCGCACACACACACACACACACACACCTGTTTTCTTTCTGGTCCACACAGAGCTTCCACCAAGCTATCAGGGCCTAGAAACAGGTTCCCAGAACCACATATCATGCCTAAGCTTTTCACCACGCCCTAGGTTCTAGTCCTGGCACCACATGGGAGCTCCATGGCTGGCACAAGGGGAACTCCATGGATGCTAAAATATGCTGTGCTGTCTTTCCTCCTCCTCTCTGTATGAAGAGAAAATGAAAAAACTAGGAAGTCACTCATTTGTTACATGTGAGGCCCTAAGTTCATTCTCTAGTACCACATAAAAATATATATATATTAAAGGGTGTACATAGCATAATGGTTATGCAAAGAGATTCTCTTGCCTGAGGCTCCAAACCCCAGGTTCAATCCCCTACACCACCATAAACCAGAGCTGAACAGTGATCTGGGGGAAAACAAACAAAAAAACTCCTTCACATAAGTTTTTCCATTAAATTATTTTGAGGCATGCTTAGTACAGTTACAAAAGATAACTGAGATCATAGTTCACAGGGTAGGACACCTGTTTAGCCACACACAACTCAGACGAAAGGCCCAGGACTATCAGAAGAAGCTCCAGTACTGTGATGTGCTCTTTCTCTCCCCCTCCTCTCTCTCTCTCTCTCTCTCTCTCTCTCTCTCTCTCTTTCCTTCCTTTCTTTTCTTTAATACTCTTCAGCACTGCTCAGTTCTAGCTTATGGTGATACTGGGAACTGAACCTGAGACCTCTGACCTGTTGTGTTAACTGTTATGCCATCTCCTCAGCCCCCTCTATCAATCTCCTAGATGCTAAGAAAAGGGTTGTGACAAAACACAAGACCCTGCTCCCTCCCTGGCAGTAATACCCTCACATGGCAGATGTCTCAGCCTAAAAACAAGAAGAAAAAAGAAAAAGAAAGAATCTTGAATCTCCTCCTTGCTGCCTTGCTTCCTGGAGATCCCGGAGAACCCAGCTCCACCCGGCATCTGGCTCACAGTCTACTGGGAGTTCTGCCACCAGCTTCACTGCTTGTTTATCCCGGATTAAAGCCAAGCTGCTCATACTAAAACCCCAGTGCACGCAAACAGATGTCATTGCACCGGGCAAGGAAATACATCATGTGCTTAATCATTCTCAGTAAGAACGTGCAGCTAAATACTGATGGGCACTCCTGGCGCACCAAGGTCATCTCTTCACAGCTCTCTATTGAATTTGTTGTCGCTGTTGTTTTGCTACCAGAATTATCAATGGAGTTCATTATCTGCACAACAATTCCACAGTCCCCACTGACCTTTTGTTTTTTCTTTTTGATAGATATAAAGAGAAATAGGGAGAGATGATAGAGGACAGCTACTGTACTGCCCTATCACATGTGAAGCTTCTCTTTTTCTTTTTTTTAGCGAGAGCACTGCTAAGCTCTGGCTTATGGTGGTGGTTGGGGGGCTAAATCTGGGACTTTGGAGCCTCAAACATGAGAGTCTGTTTATATAACCATTATGCTGTCTACCCCTCCCCTGAAACTTCTCCTCTACAGCTGGGCACTGGGACCTTGAACCTTGGGTCCTTACACACAGTAATATATGCACTCTGCTGGGTATACCACTGCCTGACCCTCACTGTTGTAACAATCTTTTATATTTTCATGGAGCTAGAGCCTCACCTATGTGCAGTTTATGGGGAGAGGAAGAGGGAGAGGGAGAGAATGAAAGACACCACAGCACTAGAGCTTCTTAGAGTGCTATAGTTTCTCTCGTGTGGTACTAGGAACTCGTCTGGCCTGCCCCACACAGTGAGTTATCTCTTTAGCCTTTTTTATTTTTCAATCTAGGATTTTTTATTTTATTATTTTTTTAATGAGATCACTGCTCAGATATGGCTCTTGGTGGCACAAGAATTAAACCTGGGACCTCTTGACTGCAAGTCCTGTGTGCCACCACAGCACTATCTTACCAGCCCAGTAAGTCTATCAGCACTTCACTGTGCCTCTCCAGTAATGGTCAGAGCCAGAGCATGAGCTGCTTGGGGGCACTAACATGATGTCTTGGGAAGCACTTTATGTTTCAGGAGCTCCTATTTGTGGAGTTTTCTTGTGGTCCAAGTGGCTCCTCCCCAGATGTTGATTGTCTCATTTTCCAGGGGAAGAAAGAAAGGAAGGGAAGAAGGAAGGAAGGGAGGAAGGAAGGAAGGAAGGAAGGAAGGAAGGAAGGAAGGAAGAAAGGAGGGGGCCCCTGCAGCTGCTGCTTATGCATGTACCCTCTGGATTCTGTACAAGGAGGTGGCTGAACTGGGGCGGGGGGACAACTACCTCCTAATTCTTTAATCTCACCCCCGCATCCTGCCCCATCAGTACGGCAGATGCCTGAGCTCTTGAGAAGGATTTAGCTAGAAGGGTCAGGTTGATGAAGCATTATTCTTTCAGTCTTTCGGAAACACTGAGGCAGCTGCTAGTTTATACCAGACAGTGAGTGGGGGTGGAGGGTACAAAGAATCAAAGCAGTTGTCCTCACTAAGCTTAGGTTCTGACTAAAGAGTCTAAGTAAGTAAAAGTGAAATAAAATATGACAGTCATCACTCTAAGAAGTGCTCCCAGTTCACCCTGGAGAGAGTCAAGTGGGCTTTCTGGTGGAGGTGATGCCTTATCTGTGCCATGTGTAAGAGGAAAGATGTTGGCCATATGGGCAGTTGGGTGAATAGGAGAAGGCCAAGTGTGCAAAGGAGCAGGCAAGACAGTACCCACGGCATACTCAAGAGGCACAGGAGCCAAACAGCTACAGACCTTGGTTTAAAATGAAGTCACACCAGCCAGGGCCCTAATCAGGGAGTCTTGAGACTCCCAAACAGACATGACGGGCCTAGAACTCGAATAAATCCCTCTCTCCATTGTTACCAGTCATTTCTATCAGGAACAACAAAATAGATCCCTTTGTGGGCCCCCATAGGACCTTGCCCTCAACTTGGATCAACAACGGTAGAGAATGTTCCATCCTCCAAAGGGAGGCAGGACAACATACTCTGTGCTACACCTGAGGAAGATGGGTCGATATTGGGGCAGCCTGGAATGTTCCTACTCATGACCACAGAATATGATCTCAGATCTATAGGGAGGCAGAGGTCACACAGGCTCCTAAGCTGAATATGGGCCCCAGATCACATCAAATCGATGGGGTTTACAGTCAACAATATTTATACCCCTTTCCCATATTAGGGAGCTACTCTCTTCCCTGATCCAGCTTTCTGGTCCTTTTCCCAGCCATGACATCATCTGCCCAGACAATAACTTGGATCCACCTGCATATCAGATTTCAGGTTCAGGCAAAAACAAAACAACAAACAAACAAACAAAAAACTAGTATAGCTACAGGGCCTTTGAAATATAACTAACATATGCCTACTAGCTATCTACAAAATGGAGGACCCCCCAACACTTCATCTGCACTATTCCAGCCTTTAGGTCCATGATTGTTCAACACTTTGTTTGGCTTTATATGTTAACTCCCTTTTCAGCCACCAGGTTCCAGATGCTAGCAGGATGCAACCAGACTTCCCTGGACAGACAACCCCACCAATATGCCTTGGAGCTCTGCTTCCCCAGAGACCTCCCCCACTAGGGAAAGAGAGAGACAGGCTGGGATTATGGATCAACCTGTCAATGCCCATGTTCAGTGGGGAAGCAATTACAGAAGCCAGACCTTCCACCTTCTGCATCCCACAATGACCTTGGGTCCATACACCCAGAGGGTTAAAGAATAGGAAAGCTATCAAGGGAGGGGATGGGATATGGAGGTCTGGTGGTGGGAATTGTGCAAAGTTGTACCCCTCTTATTCTATGGTTTTGTCAATGTTTCCTTTTTAAAAATTAAAAAAAAAGATTAAATAACTTACGTTGGGAAAAAATAAAATGAAGTCACACCAATTACACTAGAATATATCCAGATGTAAGAAAAATAAAACTCAGTGGAAAGTCACTACAGGATACAGGGCATACACAACCCCCTGGGAATCTTGTCAACAGTCACTGATGGAGAAGTTCAGTGATGCCCACTTCTGCACAAGCTCAGATACAACAGAACTGGTACCAAAATGGTTTTGAACTGGAAGCCATATAGAATCAAACATCCATGAGAAGGCATTTCACAGAGCAGTGGAACTGTGCCAAGCATTTCCACAGGGACTCAAATGCTCAATAGTGGCCCATGAACTCAGATTCTTTGGTCTTTCTGTCCCGCTGTCCTCTGTACAATTCTTCCTCTCACTTTGTGTCTTTACAATCAGAACACATCTCTGCACATCCTGGCCTCCTACAACTGAGTTAGAGGTAGGAGCAAAGACTACCATCCCATCCCTGCCTCCCTGTGCAAATGACCATGTGTCAGCCTAATCTCTCCCAGGCCTCATCTTACTAGGGTAAGGTAAGGCATCCCCTTCCCCCCCCAAAAAAAGCCAGAAGTTCACCCCTCTGGTAAACAAACAAAAATTAGGCAGGCCTAGGGGCATGGATCACGAAACCAACATCCTTTGCCAGTGAAACAATTACAGAGTTGGAGCTCCTTCCTGTGTATCCCCCAAAAGAAGTTTGGTCCATCTTCCCATAGGAGGAAATGGTAGAGATAAAATTAGGGTGAGCTAAGGCCTAGACTAACAACTACACGGACAATACAGAATTACAAAAATTCCAGTTTGGAGGGGCTGAGTGGTATGTACATGCTTGAGCACACACACTACAGTGTGCAAGGACCTAGTCTTCACATGCTGGGGGAAGCTTCACAAGCAGTGAAGAAATGTTTCAGGTGTCTGTCTCTTTCCTCTATCACCCCTTCCCTCTCAATTTCTTTTTGTCTCTATCCAAAATAAATAAATACATGCAACAAAAACAAAAATTCCAGGTTGTTGTGACACAGCATGTGAATAGGATTTCTGGACATAATTCACATATATCTGAGGCTGAGGAATGTAATTAGCATAAGGCTGATGAACATAATTAGCATATGGATTTACATAAGCCAAGTGATTTAGGCATCAACCTGCTGGAATTCAGTCTCTTTTCCTGTGCCTACTCCCCTCCCCAGAACCACTCATTCCACATATATTAACTGATATCCCTCTGTAAAGAGCTGCTTCTCATCAAGTAGGAATGAAATGCACTTTCTTCAAAAATGAAGGACAAATGTTCAATTATTTCCCTTTAATTACACATTTTCAGAGAAAAAAACTTGAGTGTAGATGTCATATCCCATGAGAGCAAAGAGTCTCTTCCTCTCTAAAGCTATGCAGTCACAGATTTTCATTTATCCAATTGGCAATAAAATATTTATCATAAATCATAGTCTTTTTTGCCCAAATTGATCTAAATTTGGCCACTGGAATACACTTTTGGGGTGGTTCCTGTATATTTTTATTACATCATAGCAAACCCTGATAGCTTCTTTGATTTTTGACATGTGATATACCAGGCTCACTTTATACTTTCTCTGATGAGGTTGGGAATTAGCCATTTCTCAGAAGATACTGATTCCTTTAGTGAGGATCAGATACTAGGTGAATTATATATGATCGGAAATTTCACAGGTTTCAGTACAATATCAGGAATTAAACCTTTAAAAATGGAAGAGCAAAGATCTATAAGCTAAATTAAAAGCAAGAGATAATATTTTAACTTTTCTAGTTATAATTGCTGTGTAAAAAAAAAAAAAGCCCGGGAGTCGGGTGGTAGCGCAGTGGGTTAAGCGCAGGTGGCGCAAAACACAAGGAGCAGCATAAGGATCCCGGTTCGAGCCCCCAGCTCCCCACCTGCAGGGGGGTCGCTTCAGAAGAGGTGAAGCAGGTCTGCAGGTGTCTATCTTTCTCTCCCCTTCTCTGTTTTCCCCTCCTCTCTCGATTTCTCTGTCTCATCCAACAACGATGACATCAATAACAACAATAATAACTACAATAAAACAAGGGCAACAAAGGAAATAAATAAATAAATATTTTTTTAAATGCCCAGAGGTTCTCCTGTGTGAGACCATGACAGGAAAAACTCATTCTCACTCATCAATGGCTCATAATGAAGGCATGGGAGATCAAGACAACTGAGTTTATTCATCTCAAGGAGTAAATAGATTGTGATTGATTTATTGATCATTTTCTCAGATGAAAATATGGGAGGGAAAGTGACAGATATGGCAGATCTATTATCACAATAAATCCTTCTAAAGGGGAAGGAGATAAAAGACCAATATAAACTGGGTGATTCAGAAGCTAAGACTTCATACTTCAGTGGCTCAGGAGGTGGTGCAACAGTATGGCTCAGGTCCTGGGCATTGATGCGCCAAAGTGACACTCAGATTCTCTTTCTCATTAACAAATCTGAGAGAGAGAGAGAGAGAGAGAAAGAAAGAGAGAGAGAGGAAGGGGAGGAGAAGGAGAAGTACTTTAGCCTCAAATAATACACTATACCTCCTTGGATTGACCATTGAATGGGTTAACAGGTGTAGAGTACTGAAGTGCCCAGGGACTGGGTTGCTGCCCCTTAGGGCTCCTTAAGTTTTCTGGCCATGCCAGAGCACTCAGGTCCTGGCTGACATCAAAAAGAAATAAAAGCACCAAGGAGCAAAGCCATCTTGAGCTCCCTGTAGTTGAGGAACCAGGGCCTAGTCAGCCTCCTTTGGGGCAAACCTGGACAGTACAGTACACCAAGAATCCCCTGCATCCTGCATGTCACTCATTTCCTGCCTGATGCACTGTCTCTTCAAACCATGACTCTACAAACTGGGTCCTCAGGGAAGAAAAGAGGAAGGCTCTACCCAAGCCAGTTGCTATAAACTGAATTCTGCTGTCCCTGCTACACCTGGTTAGGGATCTAGTGGTTAAAGAGACCTTTCTCACATGTTCATGCATACAGTCTGTCTGACTGTCTGCAGCTGCTGAGTGGCTGCAAATTCCTTCTTGAGACCTTGTAGCAGCACAGGCACTGGCAGATCCAAACACTGACCTAGAACTCTGGATGGTCTGGTTTGCTCACCCTCTTCTCATGCCCAGCCTTTTGCATGTTGTTTTTCCTGCCTCTGTATCTCCTAAATCAACCCCCTGACCCAACCCTATCCCCTCACAGTCTACCTTGTGCCTAAGGCAGATCACATGACCTGACCTTTTGGGGGGTGGGGCAAACTAGCGCTATATCCCTGGGACACAGACAAAAGATGAAATGCTCTATTTGATTGGCCTATGAATTTCTAAAACCTGTTTTTCTGCTCTTTTCCATTTTATAAGTGTCTGTCAAAACTTTCTCCTGCTGTCACCACCAGCAGCCCTCAGGCCTGGACAAGCCTTCCAGCACTTACACTGTTCCCTGTGGACAGGTCTTTGCAGATTGGACTTCTCTCAAAGGAAAAAAGAAATCCTAAAACAGGTTGTTGCTTTATGTCAACTTAGAGGAGTTTAGATAATTTTTGAATTCAAGACAGAACAAGGTATAAGGCTAAATGTAAATCTGCCAAATAATTTCTAAGTATAGGTTAAGAGGCAGACAGACTTGGTCTCTTCCCCAGAAATTTCACCCTTCAAATAGCACTCAGTAATGGGAAAGGGAGTGGCACCAAGACAGAGAGAAAGGGCTCCCAGGGAAATGAAATGAAGATCCTTAGGTGGAAGTGTTGTTTTGAAATCTCATGTTTGTAGAGTTAGGAAGAAGAAAAAAAATCTATGTTTCCTTCCTTCTTTCCTTAAGAGGGTTTACTGAACAGAGAAGTACTATAAGCACAAAGGGTCTGACTGAGGAAATGATGGGGGATGGAGGGCTTGAATACATATTAGACTTATGACCACAAATACACTAGAAATTACCTAATAAGGGTGAAAATGTTTTAAGCAAATGTTTTAAGCATACTAAGCAAACTTATTACCAGTAAAAGAAAAATAACTTAAAACTGAATTTCTCATGGAAAACCATGGTAGTCAAAAAAAAAAAAAAAGAAATTATACAACATCAATCTACATAAAGAAAAGTACTGTCAACCTTGAATTCTATAATGAGTGAAAAGAGATACACTCTGAAATAGTAAATACTTAAAAGAGAATATTAAGAGAAGAAAGTTAAATAAACTGAAAGGAAACAGGAAAGGGAAAACAAAAATTTAAAAAATGGAAGTGAGAAACAGAAATACATAGAAAAATGGTAAGCCTAAATCTAAATATACTATGAATTTCATTAAATACAAATGGTCTAATCCTAATTAAAGAGACTGACTGAATTTAAAAGATGCTGTAAGTTAAAATATGATACCTTTTACTAGAAGTTAAAAGGTAAAAAGAGATATACCACATATATGTGAATTAAGAAAAACTAGAGTGTCTACAAGATAGGCTGAGGCATGGGGCCAGGTGGTGGTGCACCTGGTTAAGTGCACACACTGCAGTGCACAAGGTTGCAGGTTCAATTTCCTGGCCCCCAATTGCAGGGGGAAAGCTTCATGAGCATTGGAGCAAGGCTGCAGGTGTCTCTGTCTCTCTCTCCCTCTCTGTCTCCCCCTCCCCTCTCAATTCCTCTCTGTTTCTATCCAATAGTAAAATATATATATATATATATATATATATATATATATATATATATATATATGAAAGATCAACTGAAGCAAACTTCAGAATCGAAAGAGATAGCATAATGGTTATGTGTTGGTATGCTTCTAATTCTGCTTCTGAAACCCCTTGTTTCATTGGTTTAATCCCCCCTGCTTAACACTGTATTCTATTTACATAACCACTGTTAACTAAGCACCACCCTGCCTGCAGGGCATTGTTTTAATCCCCACTGGTTCATGATGTCTTTTTGCTCCGCCCCCTCTCCTAGTACACCCTGATTTCCACCAGTCTTTTTTCGCTCCGCCCTCTCTATGTCACATCCTGTTTCCACCCTACTTTTTCTCTTTTGATTTTTTTTTTTAACGTCTTGACATAAATCTGAAACGTTTAATCCTGAAAACTGTATGAGTTATGGGTGGGGCAGATAGTGCAATGATTATGTTAATGATTCTCATGCCTAAGGCTTCTAACCATGGTTCTTTTATTGAGTTTAAACTGTTAAAACAACCTTAAAATCATACTAGAAAGGATTTCCAATTATAATGGAGTTATCAATTATAGTAAACTTCTAATCTGCTACAAGTTTTGTTTGACAAGTAAGTGAATTACAGCTGTCAAGTCTTCACATGAAAAAGTATCTACTCAAATGGAATCCTTGGAAATCCATTTGGACCCCTGTTCTCTGACATCGCCTACAAGATGGAATGACTACAATGCATCCCCGTAAAACAATGATGTGACCTGGCACGACCTGAAGAAACAGATTCACAGACTCCAAAGCTCACTCTCTACAGAAAAGCGGAATTCTAGTGGCTGACATTCCCCATCGAGACAGACGTGCAGCGTTTCATCCCCTGGCATTTCTTCCGTGGTCATCTGCTTTGGACCGACACTTCCATCGGGCTTACTGGTACACCTCTTGGACACTTTACACAACTTTACAGCAGTTTCCCTTTACGCTGTTGGGTTTCTCAAAGACTGACTGCAGCAGTGCATGGACTTTGCAGCCATGTGAGTGACCTGGGTCTGAGCCCGGCTCCCACTGCATCAAAGAAAGCTTTGAGTCTTTGGGGTCCCCCCCATCAAAAAACTACTCTGCAGTCACAAACAAGGGTATTGTGTCCTTTGGGACAAAACAGATGGAATGGGAGGTTGTGATGCTTAGCAAAATGAGCCAAGGTGGAAAACAGCTGCCAGAGGGTCACACTGTTATGTGGCATCTCAAACACTGGCACCTGTGAACTTGAAACACACAAGTAAGCACTTATGACAACTATGGTGGTTACTTTTGGGAGGTGGGAGAGGGGGACATAGAACTTTGGTGGTGGGTGTGGTGTTGTTGGTATGTTTCTAAATTCTGCTTAGGGTTCAAGTCCCTGTTTGGGCGCCATTATGCTGGGCTAGCTTCGCGGGCAGGAGAAAGACCACCAGAGACTCATGGCTGAGTGGTACGCAGTTCAGTCTTTATTCATGTGGAACGCAGCACAATCTAAGCTATCTCTAATCACAATCCTGTCCTTATATATACTCGCCAAATAGGGTGGAAACAGGATGTGACATAGAGAGGGTGGAGCGAAAAAAGACTGGTGGAAATCAGGGTGTACTAGGAGAGGGGGCAGAGCAAAAAGACATCATGAACCAGTGGGGATTAAAACAATGCCCTGCAGGCAGGGCGGTGCTTAGTTAACAGTAGTTATGTAAATAGAATACAGTGTTAAGCAGGGGGGATCAAACCAATGAAACAAGGGGTTTTAGAAGCAGAATTAGAAGCATACCAACAGTTATGCAAAGAGACTTTCATGTCTGAGGCTCCAAAGCCCCAGGTGTAATACCCCCCATAAGCCAGAGCTGAGCAGTGCTCTGGTAAAATAAGTAAATAAATAAAAAAAATAAATCTGGAGTTGGTGTATTGCACCAAAGTAAAGGACTTTGGGGTTGGGGGGTGGGGTTCAGTTCCAGGAACATGATGGCAGAGGAGTACCTAGAGGGGAGTTGAATTTTTATGTGGAAAACAGACATGTGAACGGGGTAGATGGCATAATGGTTATGCAGAGACTCACTCATTTCTGAGGCTCCAAAGTTTCAGGCTCATGGTGAGTTTACCTTCTTTACTCTATCTTGGATGGAGCTTGAAGATACCATGTTAAGTAAGATAAGTCAGAAACAGAAGGATGGATGTGGGATGATCTTAATCATAGACAGAAGCTGGAAAGCAAGATTAGAAGGAAAAACTCTAAGCAGAACTTGGACTGGAGTTGGTGTATTGCACCAAAGTAAAAGACTCTGGGGTCAGGGGAGGGTTCAGGTCCTGAAACATGATGGCAGAGGAGGACCAAGTGGGGGTTGTACTGTTATGTGGAAATGTTATGCTTGTACAAACTATTGTATTTTACTGTTGACTGTAAACCATTAATCCCCTAATAAATAAATTTTAAAAAAGGAAACTGGGGATTGGGTGGTAGCACAGTGGGTTAAGTGCAGGTGATGCAAAGCGCAAGGACCAGCATTAAGGATCCTGGTTCAAGCCCCCAGCTTCCCACCTGCAGGGGGGTCACTTCAGAAGAGGTGAAGCAGGTCTGCAGGAGTCTATCTTTCTCTCTCCCTTTGTCTTCCCCTCCTCTCTCCATTTCTCTCTGTCCTATCCAATGATGACACCAACAACAACAACAACAACAACAAAAAGGGCAACAAAAGGGAAAATAAATAATAATAAAAAACTGTACCCAAGACAAATATATTATAGAACATTCTCACAATAAAAAAATTAAATTAAAAAATATGCAAACTTCAGAACAAAGTAAATGTCCAGAGATAAAGATGGACATTACATTAAAGGATCAATTAAACAAGATGATGATGCAATCCTAAAAATATAGCTTCAAAATATAGTGAGTAAAAAACTGATAGAACTAAAAGGGAAAATAAGCAAATTTGCAAGTATGTTTGGAGTATTCAATTCCTCTCATTAATGAAGAGACCTAGACCTTCCATCTTCTTCACCTCATAAGAATGTTGGTTCAGTGGTCCAGGAGGTGCCGCAGTGGATGAAGCATAGGACACTCAAGCATAAGGTCCCAAGTTCGACCCTCTGGCAGCATATGTCCCAGAGTGATGTCTGGTTCTTTCTCTCTCTTTGCCTATCTTCTTCATAAATTAATTAATTAATTATATATACATGTGTATATATATATTGAGAGAGAGAGAGGGAGAATTTTGGTCCATACTCCCCGAGGAGTAAATGTTAAGAGAAAGATGACCAGAGGGCTCTGAACTCAAATTCCATCAGGACCTGGAGAGAGAAGAGGGAAAAATTAAAAATTGGGAGGGATACTCAGAAGTAGTAGGTGTGACTTAGAAAGGAAAAGAAGGCAGGGCCATAGGAAAAAAAAGGGGGGGGAGGAATATATATATATATTCCAGAAGTAATAGTCAATGTATACCTGTAAACTATTTCAGTTTCCAATGGAGGGGATGGGGACACAGAACTCTGGTAGTGGGAAAGGTGTGGAATTATACCCATTATATAATTTTGTAAATCAATATTAAATCACTAATAAAAATAAATAGAGCTAGTAGAAAGAAAGGATGATATAGATGAACTACATAATACCACCAACCAGCTATATACAATTGATATTTGCAGAACAGTTCACAAAACACAGATTATACATAATTCTTAGAGCTGGGAAGATAGCATAATGGTTATGCAAAAAGACATTCATGCCTAAGACACCAAAGGTCCAAGATTCAATCTCTAGCACCACCATAAAGTAGAGCTGAGCAGTGCTCTGGTAACAAAAAATAAAAATAAATAATAATTTTATTTTATATAAAGATAGGATTACAAAAGTTAGAAAGGGGCAAGAGATTGCTCACTTACTGCTGGCCTTTTTGGTCACTACCAGGCCACGCTATCACCTGGGGTCCAAGTCAGGGAATCCTAGGATTCCCTCATAGATATAATGGGCTCAGACCTCTAACAGACCCCTCTCTCTACCATCACTGGTCACTTCCATCAGGAAAGTCATCATAAGCCCTTTCAAGGGCCTCTCCAGGACCTTGCCCTCACTCTAAAGCAGCAATGGCAGGGACCTCCCCACTTTCCGAAGGGAGGCTGGGTCATTCTACTCTGCCACTTGAGGAAGACTGGTTCTGAAATGAGTGCAGCCTAGAATGTTCCTAGCTGTGACCATGGACTGTGAGCTCAGACTGACAGGGACTCAGAGGTTACACAGGCTCTTGTGCTAAATATGAATATACATAGGACCTGGGCCAGATTGATGTGGTTAATAGTTAATTGTATTTATATATTTTCTTCAAGTTTGGGAGCTACTCTCTTTTTAGTTTGATTCTCAACTCTGACTATATCCTCACAGACAGTATTTTTAGCTCATCTCCATGTTAACTATCATTTCATGCAAAAATCACTAAACACATGAGCCCTTAGGAACATACCTAAAATAGACTTCCTAGCTTCTTCCCACATGAAGACCCCTAGTTTTCAGCTGCTTTATTCCTACCTTTGAGTTTCTGTTTATTAAACAATTTATCCTGTTTTATATCTTACCACCTTTCAGCCACCAAGTTGCAGATGCTATGATGCCAACCTAACTTCCCTGGGCAGACGACCTCACCAATGTGTTCTGAACCTCACCTCTCCAGAGCTCTACCCAGCTAGGGAAAGATAGAAACAGGCTTGGGGTATGGATCAACCTACCAACATCCATGTCCAGTGGAGAAGCAGTTACTGAAGCCAGACCTTCCACCCTCTGCATGCCATAAAGAATTTTGGTCCAGGGGCTGGACGGTGGTGCACCTGGTTAAACGCACATAGTATAAAGCGCAAGGACCCAGTCAAGGATCCAGGTTCAAGCACCCACTCTCCACCTGCAGGGGGATGCTTCAGTAGTGGTGAAGCAGGTCTACAGGTGTTGATCTTCCTCTCTCCCTATTTACCCCTCCTCTCTCAATTTCTCTCTGTCCTATTCAGTAAAATAGAAAAAACAGCTTCCAGGAGCAGTGGATTTGTAGTGCCAGCACCAAGCCCCAGTGATAACCCTAGAAGCAAAATAATAAAATAATGATAATAATAATAATTCTATATTCCCAGAGGGATAAAGAATAGGAAAGCTTCCAATGGAGGGATGGGACATGGAACTCGGGTGGTAGAAACTGTATGGAATCGTACCCCTGTTATCTTACAATCTTAATAATCATTGTTAAATCATTAATAAAAATTAAAACAAAAAAGAAACAGGCTGGAGGTACGGGTCGACCTGCCAATGCCCATGTCCAGCAGGAAAGCAATTACAGAAGCCAGACCTCCTACCTTCTGCATCCCAAAAAGAATTTTGGTACATACTCCCAGAGAGGGAGACATGTTAGGGGAAGATGACTAGAGGGCTCTGGAACCCAATTCCATCAGGACTCAGAGAGAGAAGAGGAAAAAAGAAAGACATTTGGAAGTTGTAGTAGGTGTAGCTATGACTTAAAAAGGAAGAGAAGGGCAGTCAGGCAGTAGCGCAGCAGGTTAAGCACAGGTGGCACAAAGCGCAGGGACCGGTGTAAGGATACCAGTTCAAGCCCCCAGCTACCCACCTGCAGAGGAGTCGCTTCACAAGCAGTGAAGCAGATCTGCAGGTATTTCTCTCCCTCTCTCTGTCATCCCCTCCTCTCTCCATTTCTCTCTGTCCTAACAACGACAACAACATCAACAACAATAATAACTACAACAATAAAAAAAGAGCAATAAAAGGGAAAACAAATAAATTTTTTTTAAAAAAAAGGAAGAGAAGACAGGACCACTGAAAAAATGGGCAAAAAAAAAAAAAAAAAAAGATAGACAGACAGACGGATGGATAGTTATAGAAATTAGAGTTAACCATATCTGTGACCCTGGGAGAATCACTACAGTTTCCAATGGAGGGAATGGGGACACAGAACTCGGGTGGTAGAAATAGTGTGAAATTGCACCCCTATTATTTTGTAAATTACTAGTAAATTTTTCTAAAGGCCACTTATTGGTTGGGGAGGGGGACACTGATCAGGGCTGGAAGGTTTTCACTTGCAGAGCACACACGTGATCCCTCTGTACTCTAAGGCAGCCCAAGACTGAGATGAATTACAGGGCAAGTCAGCTGTGGCCCTACTTCGCAGTGAAGACTAAACACGAGTCCACCCCCACCTCCCTGGGCTACCAGCCAGGGATCCTGCAGCTTAGTTGAAGGGTTTCAGGTTCAAGTTCACTTGGCTATAACTAACTCTGCCTGAGTAGCCCTCCTGAGCCCAGCTCCAGAAATACCCTGAGAAGATGCACAGCCAATGACAACTTGAGTCATTCCACTGTCAGAAATGCCTTCTCCTTTGCAAATATCCTCTTCTAAAAATACTTTTGGCAACCACATCAGACTTGGAAATGAGAGACAGTAGCCTTAGAAACCAATTCTGTGAGCTCCTAACTTCGTCTAAATCACATTTTAGTGAAACATCTAGAAAGCCCACAAACAGGCTTGACCTTCTAGGAAAATGGCTGAAAGGTGTGAAAACTGAGATTGGGTCCCTTTGACTCAAGGAGCTCCCTCCCAACTGCCTACATCATTTCAAAGTGTCCCTATGACTTCAGAGTTATGTCCTGTGACATCAGTCTTCTCAATGACCTTTGCCCTTTGAGCTCCAGCAGGCCTTTAAAGGTCCCTAGTTCCAGAGCATTTGAGGGTGCTCCCTTACTGTCCTGGCAAAAGGACACACACTGGTCTTAGAAAGAAGCATAAATTCTAGCTTACATTCTCAGAAGACAGAAGGGGAAACTTTTCATTGTTTCTGCAAAATTCTATTCTAGACAAAGTGACCATATAATTGCTTCTAGACAGTCCCAATTTACATTGCTACTTGGGGGCACATCTTTTTCTAATTTTTTTA
The DNA here is from genome assembly GCF_950295315.1 of Erinaceus europaeus. Classification (NCBI taxonomy): domain Eukaryota; kingdom Metazoa; phylum Chordata; class Mammalia; order Eulipotyphla; family Erinaceidae; genus Erinaceus; species Erinaceus europaeus. The sequence goes on along the minus strand of NC_080166.1, from coordinate 121,100,371 downwards.
TTTATAAAATCAAAATACTGACAAGACCATAGGATAAGAGGGGTAAAATTTCACACAATTCCCACCACCAGAACTCTGTATCCCATCCCCTCCCCTGATAGCTTTCCTATTCTCTAACCCTCTGGGAACATAGACCCAGGATCATTATGAGGTGCAGAAGGTGGAAGGTCTGGCTTCTGTAATTGCTTCCCCATTGAACATGGGCATTGGCAGGCTGATCCATACTCCCAGTATGGATCAGTATTTCTCTCTCTTTCCTTGGAGGGGAAGGGCTCTGGGGAGGTAGGAGTCCAGGACACATTGGTGGTGTAGTCTGCCCACGTAAGTCAGGCTGGCATCATGGTAGCATCTGGAACTGGGTGGCTGAAAAAGAGTTAAGCTATAAAGCAGAACAAAGTGTTGACTAGTCATGAACCTAAAGGCAAGAATATTGCAGATGATTTGGGATCTCCGTTTTGGAAAAAGCTAGTAGGTCTATTTTAGGTATAGTCCCAGGGGCCCCTGGCTTTACTAGTTTTTGCCTGAGCCTGACATCTAACATGGAGGTGGACCCAAGGTATTGTCTGGGGAGATGGTGTCATAGTTGGAAAAAGGACTAGAAAGCTGAATGGGGGGGGGGGGGGCGGGCAGTAGTGCAGTAGGTTAAGCACACATGGTATGAAGCACAAGGACAAGCTTAAGGACCCCCACCTGTAGGGAAGTCGCTTCACAAGCGATGAAGCAGGTCTTCAGGTTTGGGGGCACATCTTAAGAGCAATCTCTTGCATCATGAAAACTATCCTGCTTTAACAAAAAAATTATGGGATTAGGCTTAGTCTGGCAATTGGTGGTTTGCTTATACTTGAATTTTCACCCATGGTGAGACCTAGTGAAGCCTGTCAATTTGGAAGAAAGACAGAGGGATATTTAAATGCAGAGTCCTCACCTGGTGTTCATAATCAAACTGAAGATCCCAAGCTGGTTTCAGAGGATATTTTTCTGCTTTCTTGGTTATCTGGGGAGAGAACAGCCTGGAGTATGTTTATATGGAAGGTTTCCTACTCTAAAGAGAGGTACTCAAGGGGTGGCCAAGCCTTCCAGGTCACTATGGGACCCAGATAGCAGATTCTGTCCCATGTTTGTAGGAAACTGGCCAGGCATCTCATTTCGAAGGCACTCAGTGAGTCTTTGTTAACAGCATACACACAGGAAGGAGTTTCAAAGCAGTCCTGAGCTGGAAGGGAGTGAAACACCCTCACACAACACCTGAGTAGGTAACCCCATCCTCTCTCACATCAAGTTTAAAAAGTTAGTCCACCAGACTGAGTTGCAGGAGAGGAAGGGAGCATGGGCTGGGCAAAGGGAGAGGCCTGTCCTGCCCACAGGTAGGTCTCCAGTGCTATGACCCTAGCCTCAGTGGGGATTCAGTGGGAAGTGACCTCCATGACTCATTCTAGTCATGGAGGGAGTAGATAGAGGACCAGGGGCCTACTGGTTCCAGGGAGCAGCTTTACTTTTCTCTCTCTCTCTCTCTCCAGCCCTTTTATTTGATACTCACAACTTCACGCTCAGGCTTTCCTTATCAGGCTTTCCTTATCCCCACCAATTTTGGAAGCAATAAACTTAAAAGTACGAGACTTTCAAGTAAAAAGGATTTGCAGAGATTGTAAGAGCCACTTCCTAGTGACAGGAATGACATACTGAGAATGTCTGTATGCTTTTCCATTTGGAGCTATTGTTAAATGTTAGTAGTATGTGGTACTCAATGTTTTTGAATATAGGTCAAAATCATCTTGAGTATGATCCATATACCAAGAAGATATAATGATCTTACTTACCTAATAGTACAGCTTCAAATACATAAAGTAAAAAAAAAAAAAAAAGACAGAACTAAAATGACAGACAAATCCATACGTACAGTAGGAAATTTTTGCCATACTTCTCTTAGTAATTAACAGTAAAAAGCAAAGGACAACACAGGGTGAAATTCTAGTGGACTGTGGTCTATCTCAGCAGACTTGGGGACTCAGAAGGCAGAAGGAACACTGAGGGGTGCTGGGAATGAATCCAGCTCCCTGTGGTGGAACCAGATGAAAGGTAAAATGTACTGACAGCTTTTGGGGAAATGTGAAATTGTACCCTCATAGAAGCAATAATCTATAAATCAACATTCCCTCAATAAAGTGATACTAAAGTTGGGAGGCAAAAATCCATAAGGATATAGATTTGAATTAAGTCAGCCAATAGGCCCTTCAGAAAATAGTTGGGCGTAAGCTTTTAAATGATAGATATGAAAACTCAATTACAAATTCCAAGTACAATCCACAGAGAAACTTCTACCTATAGGCTTCATGATTCATATTCAAAATACAAGCAAGCATTGCTTGCTGCCAACAACACTGGACTAGAGCCAATTTCCCATTTGTAATCGCATGAGTAAGTGATGGAGGTATGTGCAGATGAGAGAATCCTGCACCACAATGAAAACCAGTGAAGGAGGGAGACTACATGTCACAGCATAGAGCAATCTTCTGGAACAGTCCACGGGAAAGCAGCAAGACCTAAGCATACAGAATGCTTTGGTTCCTATTAAGCTGAAAAACAATGAGAGCTGATGATTATTGTTTAAGATTAGGTCTGAGTGATCACACTAAAGCAGAAGAAAGAGATAGTTATCACAATATTGGTCAGTGGAGGCTGGAGTTGATCAGTGAGGCCTTTGGGTACTGACCCTGTTCTATTTGACCTAAATGATTATAAGCTCTTCCCTGTATGATTATTATTTTTTAAGATGCCCTTGTCTACTAATGAGAGAGAGAGAGAAACCACAGCATCACTCTGGCACATGTGGTGCTGGGGATTCAGCTCAAGACTTCATGCTCATAAGCCCTGCACTGTGCCTTCTTCCAGGCCTTATATAGGCTGGTGCACTAAAACAATTTTTTGATTGTTTAATCAAAAATGATAAAAACAATCTTTTCAAAAACCTAAGAAAGGCTGAGCATCCCAGGAGATACCACCACCTTCTCACTATTCTCTTCACATAAAACTTTTTTCCCACTTTCACCCTCCATCCTGACAGGAGTCCTCCCCACCCTTAGGTGACCTGGGCACAAGGTCCTGTGTCCTACCTGGTGAAGATGCACCAGCTGGCAGGCCCTTCCTGGGCAGAGGTGTCCCTTCTTGTCAGGGACTCAGGTGTGGCCTACAAAGAAGTACCCACTCAGCCTGTTTCTGTTTGAGGCCTGGATCTGACTCTAGTTCTGTAAAGAACCATTCTGTATGGGTTCTCTGCTAGCTTCTCAGGCTCCTGGTGGAGCTTCCCCATCCTGAGAAGCATTTGCCTTCACCTCCCTGTCTTGGGCACATCACAGGGAGGGAGAGTTGTGTTAGTATAGAGTTCAAAATTCAAGATCTTCTGTACTTTGGCATCCTCTGTTCCCAAAAGCAAGGGCCAGGGGGTGGAGATACACACGGGAAAATGAAGCTTGGCCAAAAGACTACAATATCTGAAGCATGCTCTTTCCATTATTAAGCCAGAGCCCACTAGTTCCCTAAAATTGACTCTCAGGACATTTCTGGTCCATGCTGGGGGTCTCAGTCACAGCCCTAGGCTTCCATGAAGCATGCTTTATTATTTTTTTCTCCAGTAAGATTGCTGACATAAATGTACAAGATACCAGAAAGAGGCATTCTTCAAGTTTTTAGACCACAGATAAGTCTACCTAAAGCTTGAAAAATGTAAGCCTTGATCTTAATTTTCCTCTGTGGGAACCCTGCCAAGTAGCATTCCCCAACAACACTGCCAAAAATGGGTAAGAACAATCCCCCCAGGCAGGCACCCAGTCATCTCTCTTGCAGGCCCTCTCAGAGAACTCAGGGTGCGCACTCTAAGTCTGTACAAAAGAGAAAAACAAGGCAGGTCTCTGTGGTCTTTCTTACTCTGCCTTCCTCACTGGAGAGAGAGAAAACTGGAATAATGGGAAGAATCACACACAGGAAGCCAGTGCCTTATCCTCTCATGGCTATAAATAAAATAGTCTCCTCACAGGAAACTCCATAGCCTTAAGCCCCATTTAGTTAGGATGCCAAGGGGGCTGCCTTCATGCCTCTCCAGGCCACTATGTAGGTAGGGGCCTACATCTGCCCCCCCCGCCACACACACACACAGGCTCACAGCCTCCCCACACCTTCAGACTCTCCTACTCTCATTCAAGCAATCTAAAAATGAGTTGAGACCTGTTCTCCTCAGCTTTCTTCTACTCAGTCCCCACCCGGCAGCTACCTTCAGGGCTCCACAAACCCAGAAGCAACTTTCAGTCACTCTGTAGCACTGGCTCCCTCTGTTGCTTTGCCTTCCAGGAGTTCCTTTCTGCTGATTTTTTGTATGCATTTCTACCTGTTCCTTATCTGATCCTGTTGTGAGTTTTTGGGTCCCACTCTTCTCACCTCCCTACCTTCTCCACACTCAGACAATTCCCCATAGAATAGCCAGGGTGACCTTATGGAAAACAGAAATCTGAGCTGTTTAGTCTTTATCTCATACCGCTTCTCCATCCCTTTCCTCTTTAGCAAGATCCTTTCTGGGACCCAGAGATAGCCCACCAGCTAGAGTGCCCATTTGAGAGAGGTATCTCTTTTCTCTCTCAAATAATGAAAAAACAAAACTGGATCAAGGAGACTGCTTCATGGAATCATCTATGCATGAGAGCCTAACTTCATTCCCCAGGATCACATTATTTAAACACACACACACACACACACACACACACTCACACTCATTGAACTTATGAGGTTGAAGGCCAGATCCTAGAATAAATACCTCTTGAAGCTGAGGCATCAGCCAATTTTAGCTGATGAAGACCCAGAGCAGGAAACCAGCAGTGCTTCACATCTGGTTTTAAAGGAACTGGAAAAGCAGCTTCTGCCCAAATGGACTACAAGCAGAATCTTTGAATGTGAGGCCAGAAGAGTGTTTTGTTTTTTTCCCACAGCACTGCTTGGCTCTGGCTTATGCTAGTGCTAGGAACTGAACACAGGACCTTGGAGCCTCAGGCATGAAAGTCTATTGTATTGCCACTATGCTAGCTCCTAAGCTGGAAGATAGCTCAGGATAGGAACCATGCCCTGCTCAATACCACATGTGAGTGTCATGGCAATGAGTGAGGCTGATTCTGTGGTTCCTCTTCCTCTCTTTTAAAATACTTTTATTATTGGATAGAGACCAAGAGAAATTGAGAGAGGAGTTAGAAAGGGAGACAGAGAGACACTTGTAGCTCTGCTTCACCATTCATGAAGGTTCCCCCTTGCAGGTGGGGACCAGGGGTCCTTGCACATTGAACCTGGGTCCTTGCACATTGTAACATGTATGCTTAACCAGGTGCGACACTATCTGGCCTCCACTACCTATATATATCAGAAATAAAAAGAATGAAAGTCAGTCTGAGAGCAGTAAAATTATATATGCTTAAGGCCCTGGCACAAGAGAGACAGAGAGAGAGAGAGAGAGAGAGAGAGAGAGAGAGAAGAGGTGTCTGAGTCTATCAGAACTTGAGAACCAGTTTTTTAATATGACAGTGAAGACTTCAAAGTCCAGAATCAATGGGAACTGTCTTCTAAGCTGTTCTATTAAGCACTTCTATTAAGTTCTATTAAGCACTTCTTCTAAGCACTGTGATGATAACAGTGTCCATACAGGGGACTGGGCTGTGGTACACCTGGTTAAGTGCTCATATTACAGTGCACAAGGATGCAGGTTCAAGTCCCTGGTCCCCCACCTGCAGGGGCAAAGCTTCATGAGTGGTGAAGCAGGGCTGCAGGTGTCTATCTCTCTTCCTCTCTATCCAATAAGTAATAAAAATATTTTTTTAAAAAAGTGTCCACACAGAGGGCCCAATATGTGCTTATCACTTTGTGCCCGACTACATACAGTATCAGAAACTTTAAAACAATGCTGAAAGTTATCTTTTTCTCCACTTAGATTTTAAAAATTCACTTATTAATGAGAAGGGCAGGAACCAAAGCATCACTCCACAATATATGGTGCTGGGGATGGAACTCAGAGCCTTACCATACAAAGCTAGCTCTCTACCACTAAGCCACTTCCCTGACAGCAAGCTCCATTTCTGAACTTGCCTCATTTTATTTCTTTTTAGTTAAGGGAACACTCACAAAGATTAAAGTAACTTGATCCAAATTCAAACAGCTGGCAGAAAAGTCAGTAACTCAATCCAGGTCTGATTCCCTGGTGCAAACTTCTCCCATATTGCTGTACCATCTCTTAGCTTTAAAGACTAAAGTAACTACCTTTAGAAAGTTGACTACTAAAGCCTCTTTTTTCAAAATTCAGTCCACAGGAAACCCCTGTGGAGAAGGCTGCTTTTCCTGATGTCAACGACAGGACAGCTGCTGTGTCAGAAGACCCAGCTCATCCATCAAGGAAATCTAATTGTGTAGAATAGCCAACTCAAAAGGTAACTTTGAGCTAAATGACATTTATGTTTTTAATCAAGGGGCTGGGGTTATTGATTATGTAATAACCTGTTCTGTTTATTTTAATCCTTGAGAAAGCAATAGCTGCCCTCATTAAACTCCTCCAACTCTAATTTGGAAGGCAGATGGTAGTGCCTGAATCTGACAGGACTTGACTGAAATAGCCAGAGCATAAAATATGGAAGTGGAGCTCCCTCTAAGGTCTAGACAATCCCAAGGTGTAAAGAATACATGGCATTACTTTAGCAGCAGTCCTGAGCAGAGGCCTCCCCTCTCTCCCCACCCTAGGGGGAGGCTCCTGTTACTGAATTGGAGCCCTGGAATGCAGCTCTTGGTTCTGTGAAAACCTGCTGGGAAACCAAAGAAGTGGGTTGAGTTCTCCCCACTCCACCCCACATGGAAGTCTGATAAAAATCACACCACTTAAGGTCACCTCATGTATAAGCACAAGCCATGCAGAATGAGCAACCTAGAGGTGGCACAGTGCAAGATTGTAGGGCTGGGAAGCAAAAATCCTGAGTGCCATCCCCAACACTGAATGTGCCACTGTGGTGCTTAGTTTTCTCTCTTTAATACAAAGACCTTTAAAAAACACAGTAAGACAACACAGAATGAAGCTACAGCCATTGCTACCCACTGTTGGTTCTGGAAGAATCTTCAGAACAGCACAGGGTGATGACACTATCAAATGTTTTCACACAGCCCTGCAGACTGGTGATGACATCTCTGGTTGGAAGCTCCTGGGATGCTCTGAACCTGAACCCTGAAACACTATCATCTGGAAATAGCAGAGGGATACAGTATTTAGAATGATGGCTCACAGTTCATGGGAGGGGTTTTAAATATTTGTTACATAAACGAGGACAGTGGGAATGAAGATGGTAATTCATATTCCAGATTTTCAATGAGTCAATCCCCCAGCCACCTCTGCACCACAAAACTCATTCCTCCTATTAAGGCTTCTGCACTGTTATCCATCCTGTGCCCAGTTTGTTCTTCTCTTGGCTCTTGGCTTAAGCTCAGATGACCCCTACCTAGAGAGGAAAGAGTCCACCAGAGTATACAGTTTCATTTACTACAAGAGTTCATTATGGAGTGCATGATCCAGATACATAGAAAAGAGAATGCAATCTTAGGTCCCCATTGACAGTCTAATTCTCCTGCTACTGTGTTTATATCAAGAACACTCTTTAAAGGACATGAATAATCAAGAGTGTTTCCAGCATACAGTTCTCAAGAACAATAAAGGCAACATAAATCACCAAGTCATTCAATAATGGTAATCAACTATGTTATAGGATTACCTTACAGATGTAAAGTCATTACTGAAAGAAGGGAAAAGTGCTAGAGATAATGAGTTTTAAGGTGGTTTTCCCACTAAGATTTCATGACTATAAAACTAAAGTGATAAATAGAATTCTATTACAAGACAGCACTACTACACAAAGGTTAATGCTGATTAAATGTGGGTACATGTAGAATGTTGTTTGACCACACATGAATGCTATTGTCGGAAAAGCTCTTTGGATAATAAAATACCTTCAGAGCAAAAGCAGCAAGTCCATGTCAAAGTATACACTTCCAATGTCCAAAGACATTATAGGCACAAAAGGAAAGGCACACTTAAAAACCCACCAGCACAAATAAACCAACTTTAATATTTTGTATTTATATAGCGCCTTCTTCAAGAACCTTAGATACTTTACAGACATTATATCGAATTAATCCCCACAACAACCCTGTGAGGTAGGTATTACTCCCATTTTACAAGAGAGGGAGGCTGAAGCACAGAGAGGTTAAGTGGCTTGCCCAAGGCCACAGAGTTAAGTCCACTGAAGAGCCAGGACCTGAGCGCCATTAGCCTCCCAGCTCCCAGTTAAATACCTCAGGAGAGAATCTTGAATGGTACGTATCTTCAAAGAAATATCAAGAGTAGTATGTTATGAAAATGAGGTCTTTCTACTGCCACCAAGGAAAGAAAAACCCTAGACTGATGGTTATAGAGGCAAAAAGACGCATATATTACACATTTCTTTTTTTCCATTTTCCTGAAGTTCCATGGCTCTTGTCTGAAGGAATCTTCTCTAGGTTAAGTCTCCAAGACAGAAGCCATATGACTTAGAAGTGAGGCTTAATGTAGGATATTCACTTTCAATTATGATAATTTATAGAAATTTTTATTCCAATATACAAAATATGGGACAACCATCCCAGCAAACATGTACATAGTCAGATAGCAATCAGCCACCACTTATAGCTCAAACCTGCCCCCTCATTTCAATTAACAGTCAACCAACAGACAACCTCACACAATCTCACCATGGGTCCCTTTTCTTACTTACTCTAGCTGTATTTTTCTCCCAATCCTAACCCTGTATGTCTTCAAAGTCTACTGAGTGTCTGATAAGCTTCAAGACAATTTAAGTGCAGCTGCACTGAGAGTAAAAGGAAACTGAGAACCATCACTGCATAGACGCTCCCTTGACAAATCATACTATTAAATATGTTGTAGATGTGAACAGTGTGTGACTATCACGGAACAATAAAATACTATTAACTTGCCTTAATATGAAATTTCACCTTGGCTTTTACTGTATTTTTTAAAAATGCAAAACGTGAAAACAAACACAATATAGTATTTCCAATGCTGTACCTTTATGCAAATGACTTCATCTATCTTATACATGCTGTGGCCTAGCTCATGTAAGATATGATTTGGCCTCGCTTTACTCTTTGTGGACTGAAAGCTGCAAAACAGAGCTTTAAATTCCAAGATAATTTTGGCATCAGTCCTCAAAATTAAAAAATGTATCAAGTCCACTACTATGACCTTCTCCACATCCTTGGTGGTAGTTCTCTGTGCACTGTTGGCAGGCAATTTATAGAAAACATTTCCAGTCAGGGTAAGGCTTTAGAAACTACATCTGAAAAATGCAATTTGTCAAAATACATGATAATTTTCTCCCAATTTGTTAAGTAACCCTGTTAAAGATCTGGTTCATGAAATGAATAGGTGAAGTCATTTCCTGAGCGAAAAGATACAGATAACAAACATTAATAGCAGCAGACAAAAACATTCTTTTGATGTTGTTTATCATATTCAACAGCATTAGTAAATAAGTTTAGAAAATTGCAGCAATAAAAAAAAGATCATTGCCTGAAAAAAGACTTTGATAAAGAACATCCAAGGCCTGATTTCTATTATTCTGAATAAAATCTCAATTATTTTTTGCAAGTTACATTCGGCCACTGTCATACAACTCACTGATGCATAGAAGTGTCCACTGCAATGGTTTACTTAGATTTTGTATGACATATATTACTTCTCAAACTCTCAACATAATGAAATTCTAACCAAGTTTAATTTCAGAACAACCTTTCAATAAGATTTGTAATGGGGGCTGGGGGTGGGGAGAGATTCTCTTTGTGTCTTCTTGGTCTACTTCATTAAACTTCAATCTTCAAATGCTTGTTTTTCTAAAAACTTGTTTTGTTCTGATTTGTTTTTAAAGTCAGCTACTCGAGCTGCTATGGTTATAATGAATAGGTCACTTCTTTCCAGGGTAAAGAACAACATTTGAAAGTAACATAACTGCTAAGACATAAACTGTCCAAGAGTGGCCTCAATTTAAACATTAGAGTTTTAAGAATTCTAAAGATTGATATACCACTGCTGCACCAGAATTATTTTATCATTCTACAAACTACAGGAAATTTTTGATAGTTTATTTTACTGAAATTAAAGTTAAAAAACTGATTTATACACTATAAAAGGACAAATATTTTGCCAGAGATATCAGTTTCTCCTGAAAAAAAAAATTACCTTCTCTCGCTCAATTCCTTAAGATCTTACTGATTTTAAAGTAGTTTAAAAATTCACCTTAAAAAAATAAACAAAAGGTCTAGTTAAACTGACAAAAACTAATAAAAATATGCTCAAATTTACTGACAGAATCATGGGCACTTCATACAATACTTAGACTCTACCAGTTTTAAGCAAAATAAATAAGAAAAAAATTATAATTACAAAGCCAGTCTTTCCCCTTGGGGAAACAAAAAGCCACTTTTGACCAATTGTTCCCTACATATACATATACTGTATATTATTATAAGCTTCTTCAGAGAAGCAAAACATATTTGTCTTCCTGACACTGGATTCTAAGGTTTTATTTTATATATATATATATATATATATATATGTTTTTGTTTTGTTTTTAAATACATCAGGAAGGCAACTGCAAGTGTTGGGCCCAGAGTATTTCTGGTTCGTGCTTGAAAAGACCAAATGTTCTTGCTGTACATCATCAGCACAGGCAAATGTATGCAGTGTGTTCAATGTCATCAATATAACCTAGCATAGATTCCTATTCTTTCTTCTGCACCCCCAAGGAGTTCATATCATTATTGGTGCAATTAATAAAGAGAAGATGCATGTCAGTTACTGGAAGGCTGTTTAACAAGAGGAGCTGGTATCTCTGATTTCGTATCCTTGTTATATGGAATTCCACAGACAGCATGATACCTGAGCAAATAAATCAACTACCATGATAGGAAGAGCTTGTTAATCATAGTCTTTGCTTTATTGTGTGCAAAGTGAGTTACTGCCCCCTGAGCTTCCTGCATGTCTCTTTTCTTGAAAAATCAGTGCTTGATTCTTTCCCAATTAGCCAGAGAAGAAGTGAGGCAGAAAGTATCTCTTCACCATGGTCCCCTTTCAGTCCCGAGACTGATAGAAAAGGATGTAACCAGACTCAGAGTTCTTTGAGATATCTGATGTCAACCCGTAGAATTCTTCAATAGCTTGTGCATCTATTTTCTGCAAAGCATAATGTAAACATTAGTACATACATGCGCTCTTTGAATTGCTTAAATCCAGTAAAATCTTCACTATTTCTTAGAATCGTGCCTTTCATGCTCTCATTTGCAAAATAGCTAGATAAAAAGCTGGATAAATAACTCAAATGACTTAACTTTAAAAAAATTTACAACTTCAAGTAGTTGGTGAGAAGAGAAGCTAAGAAAATTCTTACATTACCTGATTGGAATATAAAACAGTACAGATACTTTGGGAAAATATTTAGCAGCACTTTCTAAAGCCGAGCATACAACTAAATCTTTGATCTAGCAATTCTATTCCTAGTTATAAATAAAACCTGATGGAACCTATAGAAATGGCAATTTCATATCCTTCAAATATAAATATCACCCAAGGAGGATTAGTATATATGCTCAGCAAAAGACATGGCATCATAATGATGGCAATTTCATCCCAAGTAATCAGTAATGGACAAAAAGCCAAGTTTCTATATTGGTGTAGTCACACAAAGGAAAATTACATAGCAACTTAAAAAGAGGAAACTACTACCTCTCTTACTACTACTACTTGCAATAAGAATGATACTCGCAGATATAATAATGAGTCAAAAATATAATAATGAGTGAAGAAGAGTCAAAGCAAAAGAAACCATACTGGATGAGTTAATTTGTAACCAAACATAGAAAAATTTAGCCAAAATGCTAAAAGTCAAAATAGTAAGTTCCAGGGAATGGTTGATCAAGGTGAGTGAAACAGTGGATACTAACTAGGAAGAGGGGGAAAAAATGAGCTTATCTGGGTATTAAAAGTCTATTATCTCTGATTTGGATGAAGTTTGTCAGGGTGCATGTCTCTTTGCACATACATACATGTGTGCACATGCATTTGAAAACATTCAAATTACTATTCAAGTCTTCTGTAGTTTGTTATAGCTCAAAAAAATTTTAACAGTGTACAAAAAAATTTAAAGGCTCTGCCACTAAAAGTCTCCCTGCCCCTTTGTTTTAATCTAAATGTTGTAAAGATTATTCAAGTACTGTGAGTAGAGATTAGGCAATAAGAATTAACAATCAGACTACAACCTGAAGATACACAAATCTGGTCAATATTCACCACCTATCCTATATGAATTAATATGAGAGGCTGGGAGAACAAAATAAACAGTAAAAGACATATACAAGTAAGAAATTAAGAAACTACTTACTTCTACAATGTCATCATCAAACAATAACCAGAAATCATGACTCTTAACTATTGCAATATAATGGCCTCGATTGGGACCACTAAAACAAAAACAAAAAAAGTCAATCTTAGATGATGTTAATATTATTCTATGTTCTAAATTTCATGTTCTATAAAGTAAAATAATTGAAATGAAACAGATAAAAATACTCCCTATTTATTCTTTCCCCCCAAATGACTAAGCTATATTCAGTTAGCTGATACTCACTTTTATTATACTACTATTATTATTTGATTTGGTATTAAATTGTATTATCAAGTAGCTAGTAGCCTAAATAAGAGAGATTAATCCAGCATTCTACTCACATAAAGCTATTTACTAACAGTCTTTATTGTAACACAGTACTACTCAGTTCTGTCTTATGGTGGTGCCAAAGACTGAACTTGGGACCTCTGAGCCTCATCTGTTACTTAAACCATTGTGCTATCTCCTTAACCCCTTAGTTATTTTTAAATTACTATTTTTGCAGCAATTTTCAAATTTGTTTCTGTGAAATATTTTTATTAGTGATTCAATATTGAACTACATGTCAACAGGGGTATAATTCCTTTTTGTGAAATATTTAAATAAACATTTTCTAGCATTACGGTAAGGGAAAAGTTGGGGGTTACAGCTGAAATGTGCACTTTTGCGTAAACACAGAACAAAGACTGCAGAATTATTTCTCAGTCTGATTCCCTTGGTAATAGCTTTCCCTTGAGAAAAAGATTCCATGTGATTCATAAAAAGCAAAGAGGTTGAATCCATGGTTCTAAATCTTTGAACAATCAAGATCAAACTTCACAAATTTCTTTAAAAACAAATGATATTTATCCAATAGGTAGAATTATTAGCTCTCTAATTAGTATCTAATTCTTAGTATAATAATAGTTGCCTCTTCAGTTTATTTTAAACAAATCTGGAATACAGAACTCTAGATGTGTATAAAGGGTAGGGGGAGTGATTTAATTATTTCAAAAGAACTTCTTTGCTTTATATTATAAAAGACCTGGTGAAGAATTTACTCTCTTCCAGTTTAAGTGTGATTCATTTATAAAACCATTACAGAATCAGAAATAATTTTCGAGACAAAATATTCTTTTTTAAAAGGCTTAACTATTAATGAGAGAAGAAGAGAGAATCGGAGTATCATGCTAACATATAGGATATCAGTGACTGAACTCAGGACCTCACACAAGTTAAGTCCAATATTCTACCTGCTGTGCTGTCTTCCTGTCCCTGCCTTCTCATTCTGGAAGGTCTACTGTGCCTTTGATCCTATGCTAGATCTTTTTTTTTTTTTTTGCATCATTAGATGTATATGGCTAGCCATAACTTAATACTTATTACTATCATTGAGCTGTAGCACCACCTAAATGATTTACAGTGACCTTTAATCCTAACAAGAGAGATGTAATTCAAATTAATTCACTCAATTTCATTTGACTGGGTAGAAAACTGACATTCAGAAAGTTCTGTATGAGGCTGGGAGTATAGATTGACTTATCAACGCCCATGTTCAGCATGGAAGCAACTACAGAAGCCAGACCTTCCACCTTCTGCATCTCATAATGACCTTGGGTCCATACTCCCAGAGGGTTAAAGAATAGGAAAGCTATCAGGGGAGGGAATGGGATACAGAATTCTGGTGGTGGGAATTGTGTGGAGCTGTACCCCCTCTTAACCTATAGTTTTGTCAGTGTTTCCTTTTTATAAATAAATTTAAAAAAAAAAAAAAGTTCTGTATGAGGTCACACTGGTCCAAATCACAGAAATGAGAACTAAAACTCAAGTGTCTTTTATTCTAAAACCTCTGGTCTGAATTAGCACCCAAAGTTTTTATAAGATACCTATAATTGAGGGGTCGGGCGGTAGCACAGTGGGTTAAGCACACATGGTGCAAAGCACAAGGACCAGTATGAGGATCCCAGTTGAAGCCCCTGGCTTCCCACCTGTAGGGGGGTCGCTTCACAAGTGGTGAAGCAGGTCTGCAGGTGTTTATCTTTCTCTCCCCCTCTCTATCTTCCCTTCCTCTCTCCACTTCTCCATTTCTCTCTGTCCTATCCAACAACAGCAATGACAATAATAACAACAGCAAAAAGAGTAACAACAAGGGCAACAAAGTGGGAAAAATGGCCTCCAGGAACAGTGGATTCGTAGTGCAGGTACCGAGCCCCAGCAATAACCCTAGAGGCAAAAAAACAAAACAAAACAAAACAAAAAAAACCACCTAGAATTGCTCTTCCTCATTTCGTATGTCTTTAGATACAGAGTTCTCCAAAAATGAAAAAGCTGTTGATGTAGATAAAAGACCAGGCTGACAGAGGCAACAGAGGTTAAAGGAAGGCTGTAATATAGAACATTCACTCTCTTCAGTGTTCCAGGCAGAAAGCTGGGAGCAAGAGCTAAGGGTGAGAAAGTGAGGGTGTGAGTACAAGCTACCCAAAAATGGGGAGGAGTGTCGTGCTTTAAAACTGTAACAGGAAATTCTAAGCATACAAGAAATATTGTATGCTCCACACAGAAATTTGATCATGGATGATCTTGTAATTTGATAATTCTTTTAAATAATTTTATAAGAGATATGGGGTGAGATACCACACTTAGCTGGTTAATAAGAAACAAACACACTAATCAGAAAACTGATCTTGGAAGACTTTTATCAAAACTATTAAAAAAGATAACAGGCTTTTAAGTTCTCTTAGAGTAATATTTAAACAAGATCAAAAATCAAATCCAAACAATGTAAGAGGAAATGATAACATGTATTATATCTCAACAATCTGTTTTAAAATAAAATTATTGTGATACTGGCACTGAAAGGAAAGTAACTCCTAAAACCCTCCATTCAAATCGTTATGACCACCTGGGCTTCCACTGCTTGATCTGGATTTCTCCACACCCTGCAGTTACAATTAATTACCTTCCACAGTGAACCACAACGGCAACAAGGTCATACATTCGGTCAGGGTTGGTTGCGTCACCTGACGTGTTAAATAAACGAAGTTCTAAAGGAAAAACTACCCGGTAAGAAAGCTTTGTATATCGATGAAGCTGATCCATGTATTTAAATCTCTTCAGGTGGAGAGCTAAAATCATGGGCAGTTTTTTAACTTTCATCCTATTGGAAATAAAAATAAAATTTCATAAGATATTCATAACACCTTCAAAAGAATTAACCTATTTTCTGATCCAATTGATAGTTAATAGTTAGATTAATAGTCCAGCTTTACCAATATGGCATGTTTATTATGCCAATTACTTATATAGGCAAGGAACATTCTAGAGGTCTCAAGACCAGACTACCCACCCATCATCGCCAAACCACGTAATTTGACTCAGTATGGCTCAGAAACAGCCCTTTGTTAATAAACTCTTTCTGAAAGATAAGCCCTATGGTAAAGTGAATTGTAATGATGTCTATAACTGATGAAGGAAAAATCAATTCCTAGAGGTCGCTAACTCCTTTGGGTAAGATCGGAAATGGAAATGCACTTGCTCTATTGATATCTGTGATTTAATAAAAGATTGATAGAAAGCAGTGAGAAAATCAGCACAAACAACTGCTCACTAAACTCTATTATTGATATATGTGATGTAATAAAAGATTGATAGAAAGCAGTGAGAAAATCAGCACAAACAACTGCTCACTACAACTCTCTTTAATTTTTTTAAAATTATCTTTATTTGCTGGATAAAGACAGTCAGAAATCAAGAGAGGAGAGAGAGAGAGAGAAAGAGAGAGAGAGAGAGAGACCTGCAGCACTGATTCACCACTCACAAAGCTTTCCCCCTGCAGGTGGGGACTGGGGGCTCAAACCTGGGTCCTTGTGCATTGTAACATGTGCGCTCAACCAGGTGGTTGAGCCCTCACTACAACTCTCTATCAGGACTATACAGACTCACTTTGTACATATATAGTCTATTATGCTGTAAAACATTTAGATGATCATGGATCAGTCTCTTTAGTTCTAAGTTGTGAGCTCTTGGTAGATAAAAATCATTTTTTCATTTTATTTGTCTGTGTCTATCAACAAGCCCGGCATAATACTTGACAACAGCCACCAAACTGAATTACATCCATGTTCAGTGAAACAGAACATTTTCATAATTAAAAATGACATTTTACTAAATTACTGCTTCTGATAAAGTAAAAAAAAAAAAAATCACTGTATTTTACTAAATCCATATTCTATATATCATTAAATACAGTGGGCATTTTTATAAATATAGTGGGTATTTTAGTGTTCTGAAAATATATATATATATTTATTGCTTTATTAACCTAGTATTTGGGAAATAATAGCAAAAATAAATATAAACACTTAATTGTTCCTGAAAAACAACCAAGCAATATGAATTAAGAACCTATATATATGCCAAACATCAGACAAGAGACTAATCACCAAAATATACAGAGAACTCAGCAAACTTAGCACCAAAAAAGCAAATGACCCCATCCAAAAATGGGCAGAGGATATGAACAAGACATTCACTTCAGAGGAGATCCAAAAGGCTAACAAACATATGAAAAACTGTTCCAGGTCGCTGATTGTCAGAGAGATGCAAATAAAGACAACATTGCGATACCACCTCACTCCTGTGAGAATGGCATACATCAAAAAGGATAGCAGCAACAGATGTTGGAAAGGCTGTGGGGACAGAGGAACCCTTCTACATGCTGGTGGGAATGTAAATTGGTCCAGCCTCTCTGGACAGCAGTCTGGAGAACTCTCACAAGGGTAGACATAGACCTTCCATATGACCCAGTAATTCCTCTCCTGGGGATATACCCCAAGGATTCCATAATGCCCAACCAAAAAGATGTGTGTACATCTATGTTCATAGCAGCACAATTCATAATAGCTAAAACCTGGAAGCAACCCAGGTGCCCAACAGAAGATGAGTGGCTGAGAAAGCTGTGGTACATATACACAATGGAATACTACGCAGCTATTAAGAACAATGAGCCCACCTTATCTGACCCATCTTGGACAGAGCTAGAAGGAATTATGTTAAGTCAGCTAAGTCAGAAAGATAAAGATGAGTATGGGATGTCCCGACTCATCAACAGAAGTTGATAAAGAAGAACAGAAAGGGAAACTAAAAGCAGGATCTGATTAAATCGAAAGCAGGGCACCAATGTAAAAACACTGTGGTGAAGGGGAGGGTGGCCATTGGGCTTCCCGGCACGGCGGAGGGTGGGGGTGTGGGGGTGGGTGGTGGGGATGGGACACAGTCTTTTGGTGGTGGGAGTGGTGTTTATGTACAATCCTATTAAAGTGTAAACATTATATAAACCACTATTTAATTAATATGAGAGGCGAAAAACTGATATGTCTAGAACTTCTTAAAACACAGACTGAGTCTTTTTAATATATAGGCTGTCTTTGATATGTTCTCTCCCAAAAGCCTAGACCAGGGAGAACAGAAGCAACGGATAGCACAGTTATATACAAGATGCTGGGTACTATACCCCAAACCTTATCAAAGGGACTTACCAAAGTTAACCCTATCACCAAATAATGTGATGATAGTAATAACTATTCATTGTCTTCTTGAACCCTCAGACAACAGGAACCTCACATTTCCACTATAGAGCCTATACTTCCCCCAGTCCTGGAACCTTAGGGTGGGGTCCACTTTTCTGCATGCTGCTCTCTATTCAAATCAAATAATATTGCATCCGTGGATCGCAACCTAATCAACAAAACGAGTGCCACCCCAGCATGCTTCACTTCAGACTGTGTCCCAGAGACTTCAGGTGTGGAATGACAACCCTTCAGCATCATCACTCGGGTGAGACCTTTCCTTTCACAGTATTCTCTAATTCCATTCCAGGTGTTCCACTCCCCAATAAAGTCCCCAAACCTAGATATAGTCCAGGTCCCCTGAGATAAGAGCATAGGTTCACCCATGCCCATAAACTAGGGGAAAAATATATACCTGAAAGCAGAAGTACACAAGAGCATACAGGGAATATCCCCAACACTTCATCTGCACTATTAACAGTCTTTAGGTCCATGATTGTTCAACAACTTGTTTGGCTTTGTATGTTAACTCTCTTTTCAGCCACCAGGTTCCGGATGCCAGCGAGATGCTGACCAGACTTCCTTGGACAGACAACCCCATCAATGTGTACTGGAGCTCCACTTCCTCAAAGCCCCACCCTACTAGGGAAAGAGATAGACAGACTGGGAGTATGGATCGACCATTCAACGCCCATGTTCAGTGGGGAAGCAATTACAGAAGCCAGACCTTCCACCCTCTGCAACCCACAATGACCCTGGATCCATACTCCCAGAGAAATAGAGAATGGGAAGGCTATCAGGGGAGGGGGTGGGATGTGGAGATTGGGTTATGGGAATTGTGCCGAATTGTACCCCTCTAATTCTATGGTTTTGTTAATGTCTCCTTTCTTAAATAAAAAATAAATAAATAAATAATTTAGAAGTAAAAAAAAAGAATAAAAAAAGAACAACAACAAAATGATAATAATAATTACAAAGGAAAAATACAAAATCCTATACAGGAACAGTAGAAACAGGTGAGGATTAAGGATAGGATAGTGAGTACTCAGATGTTGTTTCATCATAATATTTATGAAAGAAACAATCTCAGCTGAAGTTGGACAAAGCAGTATTATTCAGGACATCTGCTTTAAGTATCACTGCAAGTTGCATTTTCACATAGTAAATTAGAAGACATCCAAAAGTAAATCCTATCCATAGTAGCAACAATAAGAATTAGGTATCAAGGAATAAATTTAATAGTGAAAGTAAAAGACTTATACACTGAAAACTATGAATCACTAATGAAAGAAACCTTGGCTGGAAACTGCATAAATAGCACACAAGTGTTTGCATGCAAGGTCCCAGGTTTGGTCCCTGGTACCATTAGTAATAATACCCAAAGATGAGCAGTGGTGCTATGTTCAAAACAAACAAGTAATAAAGTCACAGTCTCAAGAACCTACTGATTACATAAAGTAAGGATTGACTGCATTTTATCCTCCCTCCCTCCCAACCCCCCCCTAAAAAAAAGAAAGGTTCAAAGTCAAATGACTTAACTGTGGTGGTTTCTAATTCTTAAACTTTATTAAATACAGTTAATCACATGAGGCTACAGAGTTAGCAATGATTTGTCTAGTACTTAGAGTTTTAATAAAGTTAAGACTTTGTACAATGTAAATTTCCTTTTTCTTTTTTTTTTTTTTTTTCCTCCTCCAGGGTTATTGCTGGGCTCGGTGCCTGCACCATGAATCCACCGCTCCTGGAGGCCATTTTTTTCCCCCTTTTGTTGCCCTTGTTGTAGCTTCGTTGTGGTTATTATTATTGCCCTTGTTGATGCAATTCGTTGTTGGATAGGACAGAGAGAAATGGAGAGAGGAGGGGAAGACAGAGAGGAGGAGAGAAAGACACCTGCAGACCTGCTTCACCGCCTGTGAAGCGACTCCCCTGCAGGTGGGGAGCCGGGGGCTCGAACCGGGATCCTTACGCTGGTTCCTGCGCTTTGCGCCACATGCGCTTAACCCACTGCGCCACCACCCGACCCCCAATTTTCTTTTTCTTAATTTATAAAATAAAAAATAGAAAATATCGACAAAATATAGGATAAGAGGGGTAAAATTCCACAGATTTCCCACCACCAGAGTTCCGTATTCCATCCCCTCCACTGGAGGCTTTCCTATTTTTTGTCTCTTTGGGAGCATTTTCATGGATCACTCTCAGCCAAAGAGCCCACCTATAACATCCACTGCCAAAGAATCACTGAAATATTTAAGATACTTAATTACCGTTTGTGTGCTTCCTGTTTGCTACGACATTCTTCACAGTAATATTTATATTCACTGCATAGAGTTTCTGTGTTGCTAAAACCCCTGCATAAAATTCAAAAAGAAAATTATTTTATCTTTACCAGAAAATCATGTATTTAGGAATATCCTATACTGAAGATAATCACTGAATTTCAAAATAAATAATTTTACACTTACCTTAAACAGTGAGTAATTGATGTATTTTGTTCCACGTCAACAGAAAGGTCTAAAAAATCTTCATCTTTGCTGCTTATCTGTAAAAGATAGAAGATTACCTCTGACTTACTCAACATCAATAAACCACTGTTTCAAAATCATGGAATTAAAGTTATCCTTATATTAACCAGTAAGCATATCCTTCGATAGTAACCATATGAAAAATTCCTTTTTTCCCCAAGTTCAAAATGATACTACAATACTTTGAACTGCTTGGACTATCCAAAAAGACACTGAAAAAAATAACTATACAGGCAAAACAACAAACCACACTTGTACTGGCAAAGGCTAGAATGATTACTTGCCCAAATCTGGGCTTATTACAAACTACCATAGGCATTAATTTAAAAAAATAAAAATAAAAAAAGCCAAGAATGAAAGAGAATGTTGGGTAAAGGACATGACATCTATACTGTTTTGTTATAAGAAAATAATTCAGCTCTAAATGCCAAAATATAATCTTCAGTTAGGCTCTATGTCTTGAAAAAAAATCAAACAAAGTTCCTTGTAATTTTTATAATTACATTGCTCCCACAACCTCCAATATTTGTTGTTAGTATTGTTTCTGATGTATGACATTCTCACAGGAATAAAGTGGTATCTCACTGTTGTCTTTATTTGCATTTCTCTGACAATCAGTGACTTGGAGCGTCTTTTCATGTTTGTTGACTTTTTGGGTCTCTCTTTGGTGAAAACTCTGTTCAGATTCTCTCCCCATTTTTGGATGAGGTCACTGATTTTTGTTGTTGTTGTTGCTGGTGAGTTTGGTGAACTCGACGTATTTTGGTTACTAGGCTCTTGTCTGATGTATGGCATGTAAAGATCTCCCATTCTAAAAGGAGTCTCTTTGGGTGGTTGATTCTTTTGCTATGCAAAACCTTTTTAATTTGATGTAGTTCCATTGGTTTATTTTTATTTTAGTCTTCTTTGCAACTGGATTTTTCTCATTGAAGATATCTATAAAATTTAATGGAAAAGAGTTCTGCCATTATTTTCCTCTAAGTATTTGATAGTATCTGGTCTAACATCCAAGTCCTTGATCCAAATGGAATTTAATTTTGAGTCTGGTGAAATGTAGTGATTCAGTTTCATTCTTCTACATGTTTCAACCCAATTTTTCCAACACAACTGTTGAAGAGATTTCCTCCTTTCCCTATTTAATAGTCTGGGTACTTTGGTCAAATATTACATGTCTAATAACTGGGGACTCAATTCTATTCCACTGGTCAGTGTGTGTCTGTTTTTGTTCCAGTACCAGGCAGTTTTTATTACAATAGCCCTATAATATAATTTGTTATCTGGGGGGTTGATGCCTCCAGTTCTGTTCTTCCTTCTCAAGATAGTTTTGGAAATTCTAGGTCTTTTCTGGTTCCAGATAAAAATTTGTAGCTTTTGTTCTATTCTAAAAAAAATTGGGTGGGATCTTGATGGGGGGATTGCTTTAAATTTGTATATGGTGGGTAGTATATTCATTTTAATGATACTAATTCTTCCAATAATTCCATGAATATGGAATATCTTTCCACTTCTTTGTGTCTTTTTCTGTTTCCTTGAATAGTAGTGACTCATAATTTTCAGTAAGTCTTTCACTTCTTTGGTTAGGTTTATTCCTAGATGTTTTATTGTTTTTGTCGCTATAGTAAAATTGATTTCTGGATCTGGATTCTTCTTCTAACTTAGTGTTTACATAGATAAATGCCACTGACTTTTGTATGTTAATTTTATAGCTTGACACCTTAGTGTATTGCCTGATAATTTCCAAAAGCTTCCTACTAGATTCTTTAGGTTTTCCTGTGTATACTATCATGTCATCTGCAAATAGGGAGTGTTTGACTTCTTCTCTACCAATCTGTATCCCTTTAATTACTTGCTCCTGCCTGATTGCTATGGCAAGAACTTCCAACACTGTGCTGAATAGTAATAGTTTTAATGAGTAGTCCTGTCTAGTACCTGATCTAAAAGGAAATGCTTCCAGTTTTTCACCATTAAGTATGATGTTAGCTGTAGGTCTGCTATATATGGACTCCACTATCTTGAGGAATTTTCCATGTATTCCCATTTTTTGCACGTTTTGATCATAAAGGGATGTTGGATCTTGTCAAAGGCTTTTTGGGTCTTGCTTTTATTGATGTGGTGGGTCATGTTGATTGATTTACATACACTGAACCAGCTTTGCATCCCCGGGATAAACCCCACTTGGTCATGATGTACAATCTTTTTAATATATTGCTGTATCCAGTTGGCTAGAATTTTGTTCAATATTTTATGATCTATGTTCATCAGCAATATTAGCCTGTAGTTTTCTTTTTCTTTCTTTCTTCTTCTTCTTTTTTTTTTTTGTTATGTCTCTGTCTGCTTTTGGTATCAGGGTGATATTGGCTTCATAGCAGGTGGGAGGGAGTATTCCTGTGTCTTCAATCTTTTGGAAAAGCTTTAAAAGCAGAGGTATTAGTTCTTCTTGGAAGGTTTTGTACAACTAATTTGTAAAACCATCTGGTCCAGAACTTTTTTTGTTGGGAAGGTTTTTGATAACTGTTTCAATTTCTTTGGCTGTGATTAGGCTGTTCCCATTTTCTATTTCCTCTTTGCTTAATTTTGGAAGTTTGTATATTATCTAGAAATGTGTCCGTTTCTTCCAGGTTCTCTAGCATGGTGGCATATAGATGTTCATAGAAGCCTCACAGGAAACTTTGCATTTCTGTGGTGTCTACTGTGATATCTCCTCTTACATTTACAATCCTATTGATTTGAGTCTTCTCAAGAATGTGGTATTTTTCTTTTTTCTTTCTAATTACCAAAGCACTGCTCAGCCCAGGCTTATGGTGGTGCAGGAGATTAAAGCTGGGACATTGAAGCCTCAGGCTTGAGAGTCTATCTGCATAACTATATTAATAATAACATTTTAAAAAGTAAAACTGGACACTCTAAACCAATGGATATATCCAAGTTACAAATACATCTGTATATCTGCTTACACCTATGTTGCACACAGGTAGCCATGGTGGGGGGCATATTTGATTGTAAAGGTGTTTATATGTATGCTCGATATTTACTGGACAGTTATGTCCTAATGTCAGGTCACACTCAGCATTTAGGAAATAGTCAAAACCTAGACTGGTGACCTGGGCTGCAGAATCATTGGCACAGAGGATAAGAAATATGGAACATGGCCCTCTCAATGCAGAGTGAGAATGAATGAAACCCTGGAGAATACCAACATTTAAAGAACTAGTGTGTAATTAATTTTTTGAGATACTTCCCTACTGCTCATCTGTACAAAGTATTTGGCAAGTGGTTATTTCTTGATCCTAGAATATGCACATTGTATTCTAGTTTTTATTACAATCTTAATAAATCAGCATGGGAGGGTCAGGCAGTAGTAGCGCAGTGGGTTAAGTGCAGACAGTGCAAAACATGAGGACTGCCTTAAGGATCCCGGTTCGAGCCCCCAACTCCCTCTTGCAGGGAGGTCAGTTCATGGGTGGTGAAGCTAGACTGCAGGTGTCTATCTTTCTCTCCCCCTTTCTGTCTCCCCTCCTCTCTGTCCTATCTAACAAGAGCAGCAATGAAAACAACAATAATAACAACAAGGGAAACAACAAAGGCAACAAAATGGGGAAAATGGAGAATGACTGGGAGGCGGGGCTACGGAGCAGCAGCAGCTGTGTTTCCCTCCTCTCCTCTTCCAGGTCAACTAGGAATACCAAAGGAGATCACCTGGGACCACAACAAGGCAGGACTAGAATGACTTCAGGAACCCACCACATCACTGGTGAGTGCAAACACATGTGGCTCCCAGTAAAGCGAGGAGATTAGGGAGAGATTAAATGGCTGGTAACAGACTGGCAGTTTACCAGTTGAGACACCACCTCCAGTCTGTTTCACCAAAAAATCACTGCTGAAGGTAGGAGAGGACTCTAAGACTCACCAAATGCAACTCTGAGTTTCCACTGCTACTGCCCTCAAAGGCCAGAGCAGAAGGGGGGAGGGCCTGTGCTGACATCTGGGGACAGGGAACTAACAGGAAACTCAGAAGAGCTACACCTCCCCGGCCTACCAGTGGGGTTGTGTGGTGGGAGCCTTTCCATGTTGTTCTCCAGATGAGAACATATAGAATAGTTGGCTCAGAACCTACAGACTATAAACAGGACTTGTTTAGAAACACACAGGAACAGGCAGTGCTGCATGGCTTGGGAGAGAAGCTGAATTGAGCCTGGAGCTTTGTACCTTTGGGGTGTGAGAGTCTCTTTGCATAACCACTGTATTATGTTTCCCCCACCCTGCTTTATCTCTTGGTCAGGAGTGAGGGATTAAGCTAAGAAGCCTATTTACAGTTTAAAAGACCTCAGCTCCCATAGCCTACAGGGAAGAAAAAGAACAAAAGAGGCTTTAAAAGTCACTGTGCTCCAACTCAGGGATTAAACTAATATTGAAACAACTGTTAATTTCCATAACTGTGAACCCTTTAAGTTCCTTACTTAGACACAAGTCAATCCAGGCAAGAGTGATCAGTAATGTGAAAAATACTAAGAGAGGGACCTCATAACATACTATATAGAATGGTTAAACAAAAAAGAAGAAATACTGGAGAAATAAACCAAGATAAGAACCTCCCCCCCAAAGTTGAGCCACAAAATAGTGAGGTCAACATCCAAACACTTGTTAAGGAAATAGTCACAGGAGTGAGTAAAGACTTTGAAAGAATTGTCATCAGAAATGCAGAAACAACAAATGAGACTCTGGAAGAAAACACTACTTATCTCAAGGATATCAGAGAGCTGAAAGCTGAGATTAGAACATAACTAGCTGAACAAGCTAAAACAGTATCAGAAGAGAGTAAAAAAATAGATGAACTCCAGAAAACAGTAGAGGGGAGAGAGAATAGAATAAATGAGGCTGAAGACAAAATTAGCAAGATCGAGGATGAATTAGAGACAATAAAGTAAGAGATCTCAAAGAGATTAAGAGATATTGTAAACAACTACAGAGACCTATGAGATGACTTCAAAGGAAATAATATACACATTATTGGCTTACCAGGGAAAAAAAAAGAGAAGGAGGGGAAGAAAGCATTCTTCAGGACATGATAGTTGAGAACTTCTCTAGTCTAGAAACATAAAAGACATAAAGGTTCAAGAAGCCCAAAGGGTCCCAAGCAGAATTAACCCAGACTTACAGACACCAAAACACATCATATTTAGAATGGAAAGGAATAAGGATAAAAAGGATCCTGAAGGCTGCAAGAGAAAAAATAGTCATCTACAGAGGAAAACCCATAAAATTAGCGGCAGACTTCTCCACACAAACACTAAAGGCCAGAAGAGAATGGCACGATATCTATCGAGTGCTCAATGAGAAAGGCTTTCAACCAAGACTACTGTATCCTGCTAGACTGTCATTCAGACTAAATGGAAGCATAAAAACCTTCTCAGACAAGCAACAGTTAAAAGAATCAACTATCACCAAGCCTGCCCTGAAAGAAGTTCTGAAAGGTCTCCTATGCACAGTCAGACCACCATAAATAGGCCATCTATCAGAACACTCTAAAACTCTACAAGAGTAGCATTAAAATATCTTCAATCTATAATATCAATAAATGTCAATGGTCTGAATTCACCTATTAAAAGGCACAGAGTAGGAAGATGGATCAGAAAACACAACCCAACAATCTGCTGTCTACAGGAAACCCACCTAACTCAACAAGACAAACACAGACTCAAAGTGAAAGTATGGAAAACTATCATACAAGCCAATAGCCCACAAAAAAGAGCAGGAACAGCTATTCTCATAACTGACACAATAGACTTTAAAATAAATAAAAGGATTCGACTTCCGGAGGCGGAGCTACGAGCAGCAGATTGCTTTCTCTCCTCTCCTCTCCTCTCCCGGATCAACTAGGAATACCAAAGGAGACCACCCGGACCGAAACAAGACAGGACTAGAATGACCACAGAAACCCAGTAAATCACCCGTGAGTACAAACACGCGTGGCTGGTGACAGAGAGGAGAGAGGGGCCTAAGGAGAGATTAAGTGACTGCTAACAGTTCGACAGTTTGTCAGTGGAGACACCACCTTCAGTCTGCTCCACCAACAAGGGGACAGCTGAAGGGAGGAAAGGACTCCCCAGAGACTCACCAAGTGCAACTCTGAGTCTCCATTGCTACTACCCTCAGAATCTGGAGCAGCAACAGGGAGGGACACCAGGGTACAGAGATCTAACCGGGAAACTCAGAAGACCTATACCTCGGTGGCATAGCTGAGGGGCTGTGAAAGTCTCTTTGCATAACCACTGGATTATCTCTGCCACACCCTGCTTTATCTCTTGGTCAGGAGTCAGTGATTAAGCTAAGAAGCCTATTGATAGTTTAAAAGCCCTCAGGCTCCCAGAGCCTACAAGGGGAAAAAAAAGGCTTTTACACCACTGAACTCCAACTCAGGGATTGAAAAAACTGTTAACTTATTTAAAATGGTTAAAACAACAAGAAAAAATATTGGAGACTCGAACCAGGACAAGAGTCCAGCTAAAAGTCCTCCAGAGGGTGAAGCACAAAACAACGAGTTCAACATTCAAACATTAGCTAAGGAAATAATAACAGGAGTGAGTAAAGAATTTGAAAAAATTGTAATCAGAAATGCAGGAACAACAAATGAGAATATGGAAGAAAATTCTAATTATCTCATGGTTATTAGAGAGCTGAAAGCTGAAATCGCTGAGCTAAGAAGGCAACTAGCTGAACAAGCTAAAACAGTATCACAGCAGGGCAACAAAATAGATGAACTCCAGAAAGCAGTAGAGGGCAGAGAGAATAGAATCAATGAGGCTGAAGACAGAATTAGCAAGATTGAGGATGAATTAGAGACAACTAAAAAAGAAGTAAGAGATCTCAAAAAGAGATTAAGAGATGCTGAAAACAACAACAGAGTCCTATGGGATGACTTCAAAAGAAACAATATACGCATTATTGGCTTACCAGAGGAAGAAAGAGAAGGGGAGGAAGAAAGCGTTCAACAGGCCATAATAGCTGAAAATTTCTCTAGTCTAGACAACACCAAAGACATAAAGATTCAAGAAGCCCAGAGGGTCCCAAACAGAATTAACCCAGACCTAAAGACACCAAGACATGTCATACTTAGATTGGAAAGGAATAAGGATAAAGAAAGGATCCTCAAGGCTGCAAGAGAAAAACAAAGAGTCACCTACAAAGGAAAACCCATAAGATTAGCAGCAGACTTCTCCATACAAACACTACATACAGGCCAGAAGAGAATGGCAAGATATCTATCGAGTGCTCAATGAGAAAGGCTTTCAGCCAAGAATACTATATCCTGCTAGATTGTCATTCAGACTAGATGGAAGCATCAAAACCTTCTCAGACAAGCAACAGTTGAAGGAAGCAACCATCACCAAGCCTGCCCTGAAAGAAGTTCTGAAAGGTCTCCTATAAACAGTCAGACCACCACAAATAAGACATATATCAAAACACTCTAAAACTCTACAAGAATGGCATTAAAATATCTTCAATCTTTGATATCAATAAATGTCAATGGCCTGAATTCACCTATTAAAAGACACAGAGTAGGAAGATGGAGCAGAAAACACAACCCAACAATATGTTGTCTACAGGAAACTCACCTAATGCAACAAGACAAACACAGACTTAAAGTGAAAGGATGGAAAACTATCATTCAAGCCAATGGCCCACAAAAAAGGGCAGGAACAGCTATTCTCATATCTGACATGATAGACTTTAAAATAGATAAGATTAAAAAAGATAGGAATGGACACTACTTAATGCTCAGAGGATCAGTCAATCAAGAGGACTTAACAATTATTAATATCTATGCACCCAATGAGAAGCCATCTAAATACATCAAACTTCTACTGAAAGAGCTACAACAATATATTAACAGTAACACAATCATAGTAGGGGACTTCAACACCCCACTATCGCAACTTGACAGATCATCCAGGCAGAAAATCAGTAAAGACATAAGGGAGCTAAATGAAGAGATAGATAAACTAGAACTATTGGACATTTTCAGAGTCATTCATCCCAAGAAACTGGAATACACATTTTACTCAAATCCACATGGATCATTCTCAAGGATAGACCATACGTTAGGCCACAAAGACAGCATCAGCCTATTCAAGAGCACTGAAATCATCCCAAGCATCTTCTCAGACCACAGTGGAATTAAACTAACATTTAACAATCAACAAAAGATTAGTAACAGTGCCAAAATGTGGAAGCTCAACAGTACACTTCTTAACAACTTCTGGGTCAAAGAGGAAATCAAGGAAGAAATCAAAATGTTTCGAGAGTTCAATGAAAATGAAGACACAAGCTATCAAAATATTTGGGACACAGCTAAAGCAGTCCTAAGAGGGAAGTTCATAGCTATACAAGCACACATTAGGAAACAAGAAAAGGCACAAATAAACAGCCTGATTGCACATCTCAAAGACCTAGAAGAAGAACAACAAAGGAATCCTAAAGCAACCAGAAGGACAGAAATTACTAAAGTTAGGGCAGAAATAAATAACATTGAGAATAGGAAAACCATACAAAAGATCAATGAAAGTAAATGTTGGTTCTTCGAAAGAGTAAACAAAATCCACAAACCTTTAGCCAGACTCACAAAACAAAAAAGGGAGAAGACCCAAATAAATCGGATAGTAAATGAAAGAGGAGAAATCACAACAGACACTGCAGAAATTCAACATATCATGCGAGGCTACTATGAACAACTATATGCCACCAAGCTAGAGAACCTGGAAGAAATGAATGATTTCCTAGATACCTACCAACTTCCAAAACTAAGTAAAGAGGAAGTGGATAACATGACCAGGCCCATCACAGCTAATGAAATTGAAACAGTTATCAAAAATCTTCCCCAAAATAAAAGTCCTGGACCAGATGGTTTTACAAATGAATTCTACAAAACTTTCAAAGAAGAACTAATACCTCTACTTTTAAAAGTCTTCCAGAAGATTGAAGACACTGGAATACTCCCTGCCAGCTTCTATGAAGCCAACATCACCCTGATACCAAAAGCACACAGGGACACAACCAAAAAAGAAAACTACAGACCAATATCTCTGATGAACATAGATGCGAAAATATTGAACAAAATTCTAGCCAACCGGATACAGCAGTATATCAAAAAAATTCTTCATCATGACCAAGTGGGGTTTATCCCAGGCATGCAAGGTTGGTTTAATATACGTAAGTCAATCAATGTGATCCACCACATCAACAAAAGCAAGACCAAAAACCACATGGTCATATCAATAGATGCAGAGAAAGCCTTTGACAAAATACAACATCCCTTTATGATCAAAACACTACAAAAAATAGGAATAGATGGAAAATTCCTGAAGATAGTGGAGTCTATATATAGCAAACCTACAGCCAACATCATACTCAATGGTGAAAAACTGGAAGCATTTCCCCTCAGATCAGGTACTAGACAGGGCTGCCCACTATCACCATTACTATTCAACATAGTGTTGGAAGTTCTTGCCATAGCAATCAGGCAGGAGCAAGGAATTAAAGGCATACAGATTGGAAGAGAAGAAGTCAAACTCTCCTTATTTGCAGATGACATGATAGTATGCATGGAAAAACCTAAGGAATCCAGCAAGAAGCTTTTGGAAATCATCAGGCAATACAGTACTGTGTCAGGCTATAAAATTAACATTCAAAAGTCAGTGGCATTCCTCTATGCAAACACTAAGTTAGAAGAAATTGAAATCCAGAAATCAGCTCCTTTTTCTATAGCAACAAAAACAATAAAATATCTAGGAATAAACCTAACCAAAGAAGTGAAAGACTTGTATACTGAAAATTATGAGTCACTACTCAAAGAAATTGAAAAAGACACAAAGAAGTGGAAAGATATTCCATGTTCATGGGTTGGAAGAATTAACATCATCAAAATGAATATATTACCCAGAGCCATCTACAAATTTAATGCTATCCCCATCAAGATCCCAAGCACATTTTTTAGGAGAATAGAAAAAATGCTACAAATGTTTATCTGGAACCAGAAAAGACCTAGAATTGCCAAAACGATCTTGAGAAAAAAGAACAGAACCGGAGGCATCACACTGCCAGATCTCAAACTATATTATAGGGCCATTGTCATCAAAACTGCTTGGTACTGGAACATGAACAGACACACTGACCAGTGGAATAGAATTGAGAGCCCAGAAATGAGGCCCCACACGTATGGACATCTAATCTTTGACAAAGGGGCCCAGACTATTATATGGGGGAAGCAGAGTCTCTTCAACAAATGGTGTTGGAAACAATGGGTTGAAACATGCAGAAGAATGAAACTGAATCACTGTATTTCACCAAATACAAAAGTAAATTCCAAGTGGATCAAGGACTTGGATGTTAGACCAGAAACTATCAGATACTTAGAGGAAAATATTGGCAGAACTTTTTTCCGCATAAATTTTAAAGACATTTTCAATGAAACGAATCCAATTACAAGGAAGACTAAGGCAAGTATAAACCTATGGGACTACATCAAATTAAAAAGCTTCTTCACAGCAAAAGAAACCACTACCTAAATCAAGAGACCCCTCACAGAATGGGAGAAGATCTTTACATGCCATACATTAGATAAGAGTTTAATAACCAACATATATAAAGAGCTTGCCAGACTCAACAACAAGACAACAAATAACCCCATCCAAAAATGGGGGGAGGACTTGGACAGAATATTCACCACAGAAGAGATCCAAAAGGCCGAGAAACACATGAAAAAATGCTCCAAGTCTCTGATTGTCAGAGAAATGCAAATCAAGACAACAATGAGATATCACTTCACTCCTGTGAGAATGTCACACATCAGAAAAGGTAACAGCAGCAAATGCTGGAGAGGGTGTGGGGTCAAAGGAACCCTCCTGCACTGCTGGTGGGAATGTCAATTGGTTCAAACTCTGTGGAGAACAGTCTGGAGAACTCTCAGAAGGCTAGAAATGGACCTACCCTATGACCCTGCGATTCCCCTCCTGGGGATATATCCTAAGGAACCCAACACAGCCATCCAAAAAGATCTGTGTACACATATGTTCTTGGCAGCACAATTTGTAATAGCCAAAACCTGGAAGCAACCCAGGTGTCCAACAACAGATGAGTGGCTGAGCAAGTTGTGGTATATATACACAATGGAATACTACTCAGCTGTAAAAAATGGTGACTTCACCGTTTTCAGCCGATCTTGGATGGACCTTGAAAAAAATCATGTTGAGTGAAATAAGTCAGAAACAGAAGGATGAATACGGGATGATCTCACTCTCAGGCCGAAGTTGAAAAACAAGATTAGAAAAGAAAACACAAGTCGAACCTGAAATGGAATTGGAGTATTACAACAAAGTAAAAGACTCTGGGGTGGGTGGGTGGGTGGGGAGAATACAGGTCCATGAAAGATGATGAATGAAATAGTGGGGGTTGTATTGTTAAATGGGAATCTGGGGAATGTTATGCATGTAAAAAAAAAAAAAGAAGTAGAAACGCAAAGCAGAAATTGACTGAGTTTGGAGTATGGCACCAAAGTAAGAAAGCAGAAGTACACTAGAGTTTGCAGTGAGTACCTCCCTAATACTTCCTCTCCACTTTTCCAAGCTTTGGGTCCATGATTGCTCAACAATTTGTTTGGCTTTGTATGTTAACTCTCTTTTCAGTCACCAGGTTCCAGGTGTCATCAGGATGCCGGCCAGACTTCCCTGGATTGAAGACCCCACCAATGTGTCCTGGAGCTCAGCTTCCCCAGAGACCCACCCTACTAGGGAAAGAGAGAGGCAGACTGGGAGTATGGACCGACCAGTCAACGCCCATGTTCAGCGGGGAAGCAATTACAGAAGCCAGACCTTCTACCTTCTGCAACCCACAATGACCCTGGGTCCATGCTCCCAGAGGGATAGAGAATGGGAAAGCTATCGGGGGAGGGGGTGGGATATGGAGATTGGGCGGTGGGAATTGTGTGGGGTTGTACCCCTCCTACCCTATGGTTTTGTTAATTAATCCTTTCTTAAATAAAAAAAAAATAATAAATAAATAAATAAAATAAAAAATAAAATAAAATAAATAAAATTCTAAAAGATAGGGATGGACATTACTTAATGCTCAGAGGATCAGTCAATGAAGAGGACTTCACAATTATTAACATCTATGCACCCAATGAGAAGCCATCTAAATACTTCAAACATCTACTGAAAGAGCTATAGCAATATATTAACAGCAACACAGTCACAGTACGGGACTTCAACACTCCATTATTGAAGAAAGTTCAATAGTTGAGAAACTTGACAGATCATGCAGGCAGAAATCAATAAACAAATGAGGGAGCTAAATGAAGAGATAGATAAACTAGAACTATTGGACATTTTCAGAATCATTCACCCCAAGAAACTGGATAACACATTCTACTCAAGTCCACATAGGTCATTCTCAAGGATAGACCATATTTTAGGTCTATCACAAAAACAGCATCAGCAAATTCAAGAGCACTGAAATCATCCCAAGCATCTTCTCAGACCACAGTGGAATTAAACTAACACTTAACAATCAACAGAAGATTAGTAAGAGTCCCAAAATGTGGAAGCTCAACAGTACACTTCTTAATAACCTCTGGGTCAAAGAGGAAATGAAGGAAGCAATCAAAATGTTTCCAGAGTTCAATGAAAATGAAGACACAAGCTATCAAAATATCTGGGGCATAGCTAAGGCAGTTCTGAGAGGGAAGTTCATAAGTATACAAACACACATTAGGAAACAAGAAAAAGCACAAATAAACAACCTGATTGCACACCGATTGCACACCTTAAAGACCTAGAAGAAGAACAAAGGAACCCTAAAGCAACCAGAAGGACAGAAATCACTAAAGTTAGGGCAGAAATAAATAACACTGAAAATAAGAAAACTATAAAAAAGATCGAGGAAATGTTGGTTGTTTGAAAGAGTGAACAATTTCGACAAACCTTTAGCCAGACTCACAAAACAAAAAAGGGAGAAGACCCAAATAACTCAGATCGTAAATGAAAGAGGAGGCATCACAACAGACACCACAGAAATTCAACATATCTTGTGAGACTTCTATGAACAACTATATGCCACCAAGCTAGAGAACCTGGAAGAAATAGACAATTTCCTAGATACCTACAAACTTCCAAAATAAAACAAAGAGGAACTAGATAATATGAACAGGGCAATCACAGCCAATGAAATTGAGACAGTTATCAAAAACCTCCCCAAGAATAAAAGTCCTGGACCAGATGGTTTTACAAATGAATTCTACAAAACCTTCAAAGAAGAACTAATACCTCTACTTTTACAAGTCTTTCAGAAGATTGAAGACACAGGAATACTCCTTTCTAGCTTCTAATCTTTGACAAAGGTGCCCAGACTATTAAATGGGGAAAGGAGAGTCTCTTCAACAAATGGTTAAATTAAATTAAAAAGCTTCTGCACAGCAAAAGAAACCACTACCCAAACCAAGAGACCCCTCACAGAATGGGTCACATGCTATATATCAAACAAGAGTTTAATAACCAAAATATATAAAGAGCTTACCAGAAAACAACCAGAAAACAAATGACCCCATCCAAAAATGGGGAGATGCCATGGACAGAATATTCACCAAAGAGGAGATCCAAAAGGCCAAGAAACACATGAAAAAATGCTCCAAGTCTTTGACTGTCAGAGAAATGCAGATCAAGGCAACAATGAGATACCACTTCACTCCTGTGAGAATGTCATACATCAGAAAAGGTAATAGCAGCAAATGCTGGAGAGGCTGTGAAGTCAAAGGAACCCTCCTGCACTGCTGGTGGGAATGTCAATTGGTCCAACCTCTGTGGAGAACAGTCTGGAGAACTCTCAGAAGGCTAGAAATGGACCTACCCTATGATCCTGCAATTCCTGGGGATATACCCTAAGGAACCCAACACTCCTATTCAAAAACATCTGTGTACACATATGTTCTTAGTGGCAAAATTTATAACAGCCAACACCTGGAAGCAACCCAGGTGTCCAACAACAGATGAGTAGCTGAGCAAGTGGTGGTATATATACATAATGGAATACTACTCAGCTATTAAAAATGGTGGCTTCACCATTTTTAGCCATTCTTGGATGGAGCTTGAAAAAATCATGTTAAGTGAAACAAGTCAGAAACAGAAGGATGAATATGGGATGATCTCACTCTCAGGCAGAAGTTGAAAAAACAAGACCAGAAAACACAAGAAGAACCTGAACTGGAATTGGCGTATTGCACCAAAGTAAAAGACTCTGGGATGGGGGGGGGGGGGGGGAGAATACAGGTCCAAGAAGGATGACAGAGGACCTAGTGGGGGTTGTATTGTTAAGTGGGAACCTGGGAAATGTTATGCATGTACAAACTATTGTATTTACTGTTGAATGTAAAGCATTAATTCCCCAATAAAGAAATTTTTAAAAAATGAGAAAAATGGCCTCCAGGAGCAGTGGATTCATAGTGCAGGTACTGAACCCCAGCAATAACCTTGGAGGTAAAAAAAAAAAAATGATGAAGTCACCTTCACCTCATCTTGGATGGAACTTGAAGGAATCATTTTAATGTGTTAAGTGAGATAAGAAGAAAATAATAATAAAAAACAGATAAAGCTACATAGTTTTAGGAAATGGGGAATGCTAATTGAAAGCTCCTTATACATTTAAGTAAGACATACAATTTTCAGAACATAATGGCCTCCTACACTACAATAAAATCAAATAGTTCATAGTGCAGTATTTTTCAGTCACCTCAGGGATACACTGCTAATGAGTAGCATTATTAGAACATGCAGATAGATGCCTTTCAACTATCAAGTCCATCTTCAATAATTCACCATATCTAAGAACTACAACGTTCAAGTTCATTGTTTTTACTCATATCCAAAGAATTTTTTATATAATTATCCTTTTTTTTCTATATAAAATGTGATATACTTACAGTTTCACAAGTAAGACATCTGGTTTCATTAGTTAATGTTCCCTGAAAAATCTCGTGAACCCACGTTGGGTCTGGTGTGCTGTTGTTATTTTCACTGTCAATATTACCATTGGGTAAACGGCCATTTTGCTTCTCCTGCTTTCTCTCTTCTTGTAAAATGTCAGCAATTGTGTTTAGTAGGTAATTTAAGAATTCATGGGCATCCTGCTGCATGTAGTTGTCAAAAAGCTCTAACAAAAAAAAAAGTGAAGAATTATTTCAGAGCCAGTAACTTTATTTAAAAACTTTAAAAAAATGAATATTAGATTCCATCAGAACTAAATACAAATGTTTGGTGTTAGTAACTACAAGAAATAGATGTCTTTAATAGTATGAGTCAATTTGGGGAAAACAAAGATACAATCTTTCAAAATAACAAACCAACACTGATTGGCTTATGAGAAAAAAGTCAATCCTTCCTATCCTCAAATATTTGTTTACATAATTTACTGGGAAAATAAATGATTGCTTTTTATTGTTCATCTAAGCTAATATTATATAAGTGCTACAACATTAAGTTAGTTTATGTATTTAAAATTATACTTAATATAAATGCATTAGAAACTGACATGGATCTCTTATTTAATAAGAGACCATATAGTTTCTCATGGCCTGCTTTCCATTCATTCAGCTGTGCAGCTAGGAAATTCACAGCTTACTGGAGAATGGTGTAAAAGGCCAAGTAACATCTAAGTATTATTATGATAACTTTTCACCCATCAGCACTCTAAAAAAGTATCTGGACCTTCTAAGTCAAAAGACCACAGGGTCTCACAGGCCTGTTCATCTTCAGTGCCTTAACACTTCAACATGTACCTAGTCAAAAGAACATTCATTCTGAAGAGTCGGGTGGTAGCGCAGCAGGTTAAGCGCAGGCGGCACAAAGCGCAAGGACCGACGTAAGGATCCACGTTCCAGCCCCCAGCTCCCCACCTGAAGAGGAGTCACTTCACAGGTCTGTAGGTGTCTGTCTTCCTCTCCTCCTCTCTGTCTTCCCCTCCTCTCTCCATTTCTCTCTGTCCTATCCAAAAACAATGACATCAGTAACAACAACAATGAAACAACTAGGACAATAGAAAGGGAATGAATAAATAAATAAATACAAAAAAAATTTAAAAAAAGAACGTTCATTCTATGGGATGATCTCACTCTCAGGTATAAGTTGAAAAACAAGATCAGAAGAGAAAACACAAGTAGAACCTGAACTGGAGTTGGTGTATTGCACCAAAGTAAAAGACTCTGGGGGGAGGGTGAAAGAGAGAGAGAGATTGTGAGTGAGTGAGAGAGAGAGAGAGAGAGAGAGAGAGAGAGAGAGTGTGTGTGTGTGTGTGTGTGTGTGTGTGTGTGTGTGTAGGGGTGGGGGGAGTACAGGTCCAAAAAGGATGACAGGACCTAGTGAGGATTGTATAGTTATGTGGAAAACTGGGAAATGTTATGCATGTACAAACTACTGTACTTACTGTCGAATGTAAAGCATTAATTCCCCAATAAAGAAATAAAAAAAAAAAAAAAAGGACATTCTATCACTCTAGAGGCTAAGGGTCAGTTCTGTGTCTGTGTGTGATAATTTGCAATTGTTAACCTCCTTCTCCCCTTCGACTTACTCAAAAGGGCAGTTTTCGAAGGAATCAAATGAATCTAATTTTCAAATAGACACATAAGTTTAAAAGCAGAAGCTGGGCAATCTTTTCTAATGTCAAATCAAATGCATATGAACCATACTGAAAGCTGTGGCTTTTCAACTCAGATGACTCTGAGTGTATATACTTAATTCAGGTGATCTCTAAGGCCCCTTCTAAATGAGATGTTTGTAAATCCATGAAACATGCCCTGTAGTAATACAAAATTAGTAAATATAGTAGAAAGCCCAACAGTCAGCTAACATTATTGAGAGTACTGATTTAGTGTCTAGATTCTGTTCCTGAAACTTGCTCAATAAATGAATTTGTCAATAAACAAGGAGCAGTGTCTTACCAGTATTTCAGACATAATATACTGTGCTGGTGGTGGGTGTGCCAACAATCCCTAGATAGTCTGATGTCATCTCTGCATCACTTACAACATTTTGTTAAATTTTCTTGTTTTTAGAATTTTATTTATTGGATAGAGACAGAATGAGAAGGGAGGGGAGAAGGGAACATCTGTAGCACTTGTTCACCACTTGTAAATCTTTCCCCGTGCAGGTGGGAACTGGGGAGCTTGCACATGGTAATATGTGTGCTCAATTAGATGCACTACCATCCAGCCCCTTTATAATATTTTAAATGTTTATTTAGTGGTGTACTGTATATTGTACTGCAATAAAAATAGTGGAAATAAATTATACTAGGGGGAGTCAATACAAATATATTAATAAAAGGCACTATTCAGTGTACAATGACCAACTGCAGGAATGAGACTGAACTGGAGAGACATTTATAAGGTGAAATACTTCATGTTGAGCCACTGTGCCACCATTCTCCCTACCCAGTTTTTAATCCATCACAATAGTGACTAGTCAAGAAAAGCTGTAACTCTGAGTGGTCAATAAACCCGTAGATAGGTCCCGAAGTGTGAAACAGCTGTAAGTACTTTACTCTGTGCTTGGTATTTCACATGCTAAGTAAGATAGCGGATAAGTCCCAGGAGGCAGACTCATTTGATCCTCTTAACAACTTTGTGATACAGCTGTTGATATCATTTTACAGCAGCAGAAGGTGGGATCTGAGAGAGGAGAGTCATACCCATAAGAAACAGCAGGACAACAAGGGCAACAAGAGGGAATAAATAAATAATTTTAAAATAAAAGAAACAGCAGAGCCAGGATTCAAAGCAGCTGGTTTACTCCAGCAAGCTGTATGCAAAGCACCCCACTAGAGTGGACCTAATCACACACATGCACCTAGGGGAGAGCCAACAAAACACCAAATATTACCTAAAAATTAAATTCTACCTTTGGATTCTCAATGCACACCCAGAAGGGGGGGGCTGCAGCTTACATTTTTCAAATGAAAGCATACAAATTTAGGAAAAAAATTAAGTGAAAGTTTTTCTAAACTAAAAGAAATTTAAAATATTATAGGCTGACAAGCTAGTTCACCTAGATATTGAGCCTGTTGTGTCACATGTATGACTCAGGTTTAATCCCAAAGCTTAAAGTACTGGTGGAATGTTTGGTGCTATGGTGACTTTGCCTGTCTTGTTTTATCCATCTATCTGAAAAAGTCAGCCT
This sequence comes from Erinaceus europaeus, assembly GCF_950295315.1. Taxonomy (NCBI): domain Eukaryota; kingdom Metazoa; phylum Chordata; class Mammalia; order Eulipotyphla; family Erinaceidae; genus Erinaceus; species Erinaceus europaeus. The sequence continues at coordinate 121,061,594 of NC_080166.1, read as the reverse complement.
GCAACAATAAAGAAAAAAAACCTTAAGAGGAGCTATAAATATGACTAGTTAAGTTCTCTAAATGAGAACTTATTTAAAACTAACAAAACAATGAGACATAAAAATTAGTATGTCTAACATATGAAATGTTTACAAGACTGGAAAATACCAAGGACCAGACATCAATAATTTATGAAAACAAAATTCAAAAGAATCAAGAGAAAATATTCAACATCAAGATAATCTGAAAAGGTCTTGGGTTTCCTTTTTTTTTTTTTTAATTTTTTATTTTATTTTATTATTTTTATTTATTTTATTTATTTATTCCCTTTTGTTGCCCTTGTTTTTTTATTGTTGTAGTTATTATTGTTGTTGTCGTTGTTGGATAGGACAGAGAGAAATGGAGAGAGGAGGGGAAGACAGAGAGGAGGAGAAAAAGATAGACACCTGCAGACCTGCTTCACCGCCTGTGAAGCGACTCCCCTGCAGGTGGGGAGCCAGGGTTCGAACCGGGATCCTAATGCCGGTCCTTGTGCTTTGCACCACCTGCGCTTAACCCGCTGTGCTACAGCCCGACTCCCGGTCTTGGGTTTCCTATCTGTTAGACAGGATACTTTCTTCTTTTTCAGTTACTATAAGAATAAAGTAAAAAAAAAATTAAAATATTTACTGGGGAGGTATATTAATAATAATGATTTAGTTGCTTGGGAGGTGGTGCAGTGGAAATGCACTGGACCCTCAAAGATGAGGTCCCAAGTTAGATCACAGAGTGATGCTTTGATTCTCTCTCCCAGATAAATAAATCCTAAAATAATAATAATAATAATTTTAATATTGGTGCCTAAGAGAGCTTTAAAAACTATCACATTCAAGGTGCAGTATGATTGTTTAGATTCAGATTACAGTTTTACCTCTGGCGATATGTATGTCACAGGATGTCACTCTTAGCTGGACTCAAATCAAAGGCACTAGGAATAAGATTATACTCAGAAGCCTGAGGAGACGATATAGCAGAAACACACAGGGCTTGTAGGCAAGCACTCAGGCTCAAATCTCAACACCAGGGGCTAAGTAGTGCCCTCTACTCTCTCTCTAATAAATAAATCTTAAAAAGAAGAAGGAGGAGGGGAAAAAAGGAGGAGAAGAAGACAGAGAATAAGAACGCACTTTTTGGGAGTCAGGCGGTAGTGCAGCGGTGGTGCTACAAGACAGCTCAACTGGTAGGACACACAGTTTGCACCCAAGGGGTGGGGCCAGATTCGAACCTGGACAGCACATATGGCAAAGCAGGCACCCTCACAGGTAAGCTATTTTGTCAGCCCATCACTGAAAGAAAATTTCCATGAAAAAAGTTTGCATCTACCTCATTTTTCTGCCATATTGAAATCTGGAATTTGATAAGCTTTAACCAAACTGTTATTTCTGAGAACAATGAAAGCCTTGAGTTTTAAGAGTTGTTGCACTAACCTATGCAGACCTAACACCTTGGTTTCTGAATGTTTGCTCTGTGGTTTTCTGCCCACAGGGAGGCTGGATTCAAAGCATTAGGACATCAATTCCCCCACCCAGCTCCCAGCAGAAGTCAGTGCTGACCTTGCTACGAAACCTTCTGTTCTCCCAACCACTCCACTTCCCTGAGACCAAGCCACAACAGCCTACACTCAAATTAAGGTAACCCAAGCCAGCCACCTCTACTCCTGCCTCCCCATGCCATAACCCTCTAGGACTACTCCTCCTTTACCCCTAGTCTCCCACTCACCATAACCTCTTCCACTTACTGTACCTCATCTTCTCCCTCAAACTTGGGGTTCTTGTCCTTAGTGCTGCTTCCTTCCTGCCTCCATTTCTGTCCTAGACTCTCAACCTTATCAACCTCAGGAAGCACTGTCTAAACAATTACAAACACTTACACTTGACTTTGGCTAGAATGCTCAACTAATGAAGCAAGCACCACACTACATGCCAGATTCCTCAGGTTCTAACCCAGGCACCACAGGTCTGTCTCTCCTTTCTGTTTCATCTTCTCCTTCCTCTCTATCTACCTTTCAAAAATTAAGCACTTGTCCTCAGAAAAGCTCCTTGGATCTGGTTGCACCACCCTTCACACTCATGCCTCCCCAGGGAAATCTGCAGGACTCCCTTACCCACTAAAGGCCGGATTTAGGATGTCACTCCCTACCTCCTGTCTCCTGCACCAATCCTGACAGTTCTACTGAGTGGGTAGCTTCTTTAGATATAAGGTACCTCTCAAAATCAAATCTGGAAAGCTCCCATTCACTCACCTATCCCCAGGTTACAATTCGAAGCCCATCCCACTTTAGGAGGTGCACTACTCTTAAGGGCAGAATGGAAATTGCACCTGATTTGATTGGAGGCTTTGAAAATAGAAACAGGTGGGCAAAGTCCTAGAGGAGGAGAGTAGGAAGAGTGATCACAGGAGAGCTACAGAAAACAGACTATATAAACACTGCCAAGGCACAGTGGATGTGGAGATGGATGACTTACAATCGTGGGTAAAGTACATATACCCAATACCACACTCCAAAGTAGCTCTAATCTCCCTGTTAGAAAATATTTTGGCACATCTGCATGTTTCTCAGAATAATTTGTTGTAAAGCAAAAAATGTGGCAAAATGTTCTTTACTTTAAAAATATGAAACAGTTTTCTAGAGATGTTCTTTTAATATAGAACAATGATTTAGTATGCACATCTTGACCTTTACCAACATGAAGCCTCTACAAATGAGATGGAAAGTAAAGCAAAATATTTTGTTGAGATATTTGAGATAATTTATAGTCCATTTTCTATAAATAGAGGCTACTGAATATTCCAGAATCTTGCAATGCCTAGAGAAGCCACTATATTTTTAAAAACACCAAGGAGAACTACATATTCATCAAAACAATACTGACCAACTGGCCTCACGACAAACTCTTTAAATTGTATGATGTTTTAAATTTTTTTTCTCTTGATTTCCTTGTGTTTTGCTTTCTTTCCTGCTAAGCAGTTTAATAGGAAACAATGGATTTCATACTTGGCTTTAGCAAATTAAACAAACTCATGCATTCATTCACTCATTCAACAGATATTTAGTAAGCACCTACTATGTGCCAGGAACTGGATTATGTGCTGGGAATACAATGATGTGCAAAAACAAATGCTTTCCCTTCATCATGGAACTGACAGTCTAATGAGAGAGACAGATAATTTAATATTAAATAAATGTATATGAGATGTGGAAAACATTACAGTGCTGGCACAGCTGTGACATTAATGCAAAAAAAAATAAATCACTGTTTATAGACAAGGTGTTTTCTTCATAATCCAGAAATAGTTACTTTCATTACACAAAATATCTTTCATACTTTGGCAAAAATGACTATAGTGAATATGAACTACTACTCATTGAAGCTGATTTATTAAGTGCTGTTCGTAAACAACTGTTCCTTCACTTGAGAAAGACCAAAATTTGAATAAGTTTATCTTTCTTTATATTTACTGTTGCAAGCAGTAAGTCCAAGATTCAACCCCTGGTACCAAGAACAGTCAGGGCTAAGTAGTAATATGGTTAAAAGAAAGAATATATGTATATTTGTTATCCCTCCACAGTCTTTGAAGCAATGCTGTTAACATACAGTTTCCTTCAGAACATAGACACTCTCCATTTCATGCAGATACATCCTAGGCACTTAGAACCATGTCTGCCATACAACTAAATACATATGACAAGTTTTGAATGGGTAAACAAATGAACAGATGGAAAAACAAGAGGATAAAACTGCTAAGGTGACATGAGAAGAGTATATCTGGCCCCCAAACAATTTGAACTATGTAAATTGCTAAAATTCCATGAGTCAGAGCACAAAGCTGCAGATCCCAGCTACTCTCAGGTTCAAGTCCTTCTTTTATGACTCCAAGTTCTCTGGCTAAGTCAATTCTTGCTGCCATAATTAGATCACCAAGCTGTGCTTTGATTCTTCTACAATAGTAGTCTACAGGAAACTAGATGATGTCATTTCTTACCTGGATTATTGCAATAATCTTGAGGTTTAGCTCCTGCTGCCCATGCCCATCCACTCCCACACCCATGCCACCCAACAGCCAGGGGAGCATGTTCTGTTACAGATCAGAACCTATCACCAAGTCACTCACAACACTCCAATAGCAGGCTGCTCAAAATAAAACCCAAGTTCTAGGTGCCTATTTTTCTCTCCAATATTTTCTGCATCTTACTTCACTCTTGCCGTACCAATTGTTGTACTGTACTTCAGGCACTCATGACAACTGCATTTCCTTTATCTGCTTGGAACAGGCAACTTTGGATCTTCATGTGGCTAGTTCCTCACTTCAAATCTCTGGTCTAATTTCACTAGTCAGTTCTCTTCCTCAACACCTCCATCCATACCTGCTATTCTCCCCTTCTTGATCTCTGCTCTCAGATCTACTTTGCTCCAAGGTAATGGCATATACATGGAAGTGTGTCTCCCTCACTAGAATGTCAGCTCCCTGAATCAGAGGCTTGGTCAGGTCCTCAGTTCCTGCATGGTGCCTGGCACAGAGAAGGAGCCAAACATATTATAACCAATTTAAATATCCCATTAGTTTCCCATTATCAAAGAGTAGACATTAGTGGGACAAATGTTATCAAGATGTATGTAGGAGCAGCATGTTACAGTTTTCCTCAGCTACAAGTGCATAACATGAGAAAGGATGACACATTCAATTATCCTGAATGTAGAACAAAATGTTTAAAATTTCATGCCTGGGCAGAGTAGATAGTGTTAATGGTTATGCAAAAAGAGTTCATGCCTAAGGTTCTGAACTCCCAGGTTCAATCTCTGCAACCATAAACAACAGCTGAACAAAGCAACTCCCCATTCACTGTTATTTTTCTCTGTAGCTCTCATTATTTTTTAATTTCATACCAATATAGACAAAATGATTCAGAAGATTTGAATCACTCAGTTTGCATTTAACTGAATCCTATTAGGCTGTCTTAAAAATACAAGATAATATACAGATTTGTAATTTTTTAAAAAGGAAACATGAGGCTGGGGAGATAGCATAATGGTTATGGAAAAAAAGCTTTCAAAGGGGGACAGGTGTTGGCACACCTAGTTGAGTGCACATGTTACAGTGCACAAGGACCTACATTCAAGCCCCTGGTGCCTACCTACAGGGAGGAAGCTTCACAAGTAGTGAAGCAGGTATCTATATTTCTCTCCCCCTCTCTATCTTCCCCTCGTCTCTCAACTTCTGTCTGTCCTATCCAACAACAATGAAAGCTATAACAACAATAGTAACCACAACAACGATAAAAGATAACAACAAGAACAAGGACAACAAAAAGGGGGAAAAAATACTCCAGGAGCAGTGGATTCATGGTGCAGACACCGAGTCACAGCAATAACCCTGGAGGCAAAAAAAAAAAAACAAAAAAACTTTCATACTTAGGGTTCCAACAGCCCAGGTTCAATCCCCAGCACCACTATAAGCCAGAACTGAACAGTGCTCTGGTTAATAGTAATAATAATTATTATTGGTGAAAGTGAAATATTATTATAATTATTATTATTACAAATAATATTAGGTGAGATAATACAAAAAAGTAAGCATGTTTCACTTTCACCAGGGGAAACACAAAAAGATATTCTTATCTGCAACTAATCAATTGTGCATTATATGTGAAGAAAATACTTGACTTGTGTATCAGACTCAAGAAGAAAGGCCTACAATCATTATTTTGCCTTAGAAAACTTGAGATAAGCCCAAATTTATCTCAAGTATTGTGATAATGAACATGTCAGCTGAGATAGGGGCAGGATTAACCATTAGAGTATTGATTAACCAACATTAAAGAGTTCTCAAATCATAGTTCTGTAGGCATTTTTCTGTTTGATAGACAACAAATCAAATGACATACATAAAATGAAAGTATTTTAAAAACAGTAACATAAAAAACTTCATTGGTAATAAAAGCAGATAAAACAATTCCTCATTTCCCAGCATATAGAATTTGATCTTTGTATACTAAGTAGTTCAAACGTGAATCACACTTCATATTTACTACTGTGTAACTATCTACCTGGCCACTAAACCAGCACTTCCTTATAGCAGGAAGAATACCTTTCATCATTTCAAGCTAATATGACTATCAGGTGGTTATCAGGCTACAAAAGTTAGGCTACTTCTTTTTGAAAATGTTCAGTCAAATGCTTCCTGCTTTATTTAACCTTCCTGTGACGTAAGTGATACAGTAAGTAGAGTAATTACCATTTTCTTTCCGTAATCTTGTTATAAACTTCTTAGGAGGAATTACTCCAACCTTCTTCTTCTGAGTGGCTATGCTGTGGAAGAGATCTGCTAAGCATGTAAGGAGATTCTCCTTCTTTCTGGGCTGACTCTTGTATGCTAGAACCTTTTCCCGAAATGGACGACAGAAATAAAGTGCTTGGAGGACTGAGTTGCAGTAGCAGGTATTCCCAAACTAGAATTAAAAAAATAATAATAATAATAATAATTAAAAATAGTTTTTGTTAAATCTGGAACAACAAATTTTATTTCTTTCCTTCCTTTCTTTCCCTCCTTCCCCTTTCAACCCCCCCCCCCCAACACTGGTCAGCTCTGGCTTATGCTGGTACAGTATGCTGAGCCTGAAACATAAGAACCTCAAGCATGAAAGTCTTTTTGCATAACTATTATGCAAAAATATCTCCCCCAACCTAGCATATTTCAAGAGGAAGATTCTTCTAGCTCTATATAGTTGAGAGAATAGGAAAACAAGATAGAGAATTTATAATCCTCACAAGTTAATAAGTATCTGAGAGTAGAAAAAATTACATCTACTCCCATACCACCCTGAATACTCCCCATTTTTTCTGATCTTGAAAGATAAGCAGGGTTGGACCTGGTTAGCAGTTGGATGGGAGAAACAATCATTCTGACTGTAAATTAGCTATTCTAACATAAGCAGATACTCTAGATATCAGTTCTAAGTTAAGATTCAAAGAAAATATATGCAGAGATATTTTTTCTTTTCTCTCTAAATTATTTTCTATATTTCCATGTTATCATACTATGCATTTCCCTGATGGTTACCATCATGTCATGTGATACTGACTAACTTTCATGGACCTCTTGACCATCTGTCTTTTTGAAAAAATTATTTTCAGACCTTCTGTCTGCTTTTAATTATACTGTCTTATTGCTACTGAGTTGTATGTGTTCTTTTTACATTTTGGATATTAATTTCTTGTCAGGTAACATTTATGAATATTTTCTCCCATTTGGTAAGCTTACTGATAGCTTCTAATATGTGTAAGCATTTTAGTTTTATCTAATTTTACTTATTTGTTTTCCTTAGTTTCCGGGACATTTATTTATTTATTTATTTATTTATTTATTTATTTATTGCCTTGACTTTTAGAGTCAAATCTAGGAAATCACTGTCAAAATTGATGTCAAGGGTGAGGGTAGATAGCATAGTGGTTATGCAAGAGACAATCTGACCTGAGTCTCCAAAGCCACAAACTCAATCCCTATCCCCACTCCCAATTTCACCATAAACTACAGTTGAGCAGCACTCTGGTGTGTGGGTGTGGGTGTGTGTGTGTGTGTGTGTGTGTGTGTGTGTGTGTGTGTGTGTGTGTGTAAAAAAAAAAAAACTGATGTCAAGAAGTTCACTGCTGCCTATGTTTCCTCACAGGCTATTTATGGTTTTAGATCTTACAAGTCTTTGATCCATTTTTTTAGTTAATTTTTGTATATGGTTTAAGATAGGGATTCAGTTTTCATTCTCTTTTTTTTAATTAATTAATTTATTTATTCCTTTTGTTGCCCTTGTTGTTTTGTTGTTGTAGTTATTATTGATGTCATCGTTGTTGGATAGGACAGAGAGAAATGGAGAGAGGAGGGGAAGACAAAGAGGGGGAGAGAAAGACAGACACCTGCAGAGCTGCTTCACCGCCTGTGAAGTGACTCCCCTGCAGGTGGGGAGCCGGGGGCTCGAACCGGGATCCTTCCGCTGGTCCTTGTGCTTAGCGCCACCTGCGCTTAACCCGCTGCGCTACAGCCCGACTCCCCAGTTTTCATTCTCTTACATGTATGTGTTCATTTAGTTTTTATACCATTTACTGAAAATACTCTTTTTTTTTTCCCCATTCTATGTCCTTGGTTCCTTTGTCATAAATTGACCATATGTTCATTAATCTATTTCAGAGCTCTCTACTAACTTGACCTCTGTATCTTTAAAATGCTAATATCATACTCTTTTGATTACTATTATTTTGGGAGCAGGGGCAGATAGCATAACGGTTATGCAAATGGGTCTCATGCCTGGGGCTTCCAAAGTCCCAGGTTCAATCCCCCACACTACCATAATGCCAGAGCTGAGCAGTGCTCTGGTTTAAAAAATATACACTTGCTTCCCAATTTTATTATTCTTTCTCAAGATTATTTTGAGTATTTGAAACAATCTAAAATTGTTTGTTCTATTTCTGGGAGGGTGGTGGCCACTGGAATTTTATACCACATGGGAACAGTACTGACGGAAGCTTCAGAGTTGTGTTCTTTCTCTCTCCATCTATTAAAAAAAAAAGGGGGGGGGGGAAGAAGTTCCAGCAACAATAAATTTAAAAAATAATAATAATTAGAACAAAAGCACATACCACATCTCACAAATGGATATATTAGTAAGTCCAACCTACTTGTGTGTTAGGGCTTACTGTTTTAGGAAATCAATATAGAATCATTCAATAGACCAGTGGGGGAAGGACCTACCAAAATTGTACACTAAGAACACTACTATTTTAAACACTGTTAGCTTAAATCACTGTGCTATCTTGGAGGAAATGTGCCATTGTCACAACAATAATCCAGTAAATCAGTATTTCCTCAATAAAGTGATACTGGAGTTGGAAAAAAAATCACTCTCAATTTTACTAAAAAAAAGTATTCACCCGTTCAAATTATAAAGGGAAAAGATGATCAAGTTTATCAGATAAAAAACAGTAAGTTTACAAAGTACTGAGCTGACTATATACACAGATATGGGGGGTGGCATATTTTATAGCAAAAGGAACTTTCCAAGGTTCGAACCTTGCCTACTTGAGATGGTTTCTCACCCCATCACATAAGTGGTCTTCTCTGACTTCCAATCACACCAGAAATATTCACATAACCATAGAAGAGAAACCCAGTGGAAATCCCCAATTTATGTATTACGTTACTGATATATCTGAGTAGGCCTCAAAAATATCTTTCTTTAAGAGTCAACTGTCATAAAAACTATCATTTTTGAAAACGCTTTTCCAATATTAAAATATTTACAATTAATTTTTAATAGGTTGCTATCAACAACCTTCAAAGCAACCACTCTGTTGAATTTTCTGTTAAGCTGTTTTTTTCCCCTCTCCATTAAAGAAAAGCACAATTTTCTAGTTTGCCAAAGGCAAGAGCTGAGTAACTGTACCACTCACTCATATAGTCCAAGGGATCCAATTCAACCAAGGAGTTCTAATAAGAACTTTTCAGAATATGCTTTTTGCAAAAGTAAATGTAAATGAACCTGCAAATGCACACTTAGTTAAGAACAGACTGATGAAGATTTAAGTATGCTTCATTTATACAAAACTCAACTGTTAGAAGAGATTAACCAGTTTCTTAAAGAGATTGCATGGAAGGGTCTGGGTGGCGGCACAGCTGGTTAAGTGCACGGATTACCATGCACTAGGACGCTGAACGAGTGGTGAAGTAATACTCCAAGTGTCTCTCTGTCTTCCTCTGCTTCTCTATCTCCCTCTCAATTTCCCTCTGTTATATCCGATAAAATAAAGTTAAAAATAGGAGATTACATAGATTGCAGAAATAACATTAACTATTTTTACTACTATTTTACTGATGAGATGGAATTAAAATACAGAATCTCTGAATTAACTTAATCTCCATCTCCTACTCCCCCAAAAACTCAACCTTAATTTTTTTTGGATAATCCTATAATTACTGTACCAACACGACAAATAACCAAAGCTGAGGGAAGAATGAGAAACAGAATGAAGACCATTTAAGAGCTGAAAAACAGGATTTATAGAGAAAGATTAAAGGTACAGAACACGCTGCAAGATAACTGGGGAGTGTAAATTATAGAAAAAGTTAATCACTTTACTAGTTCTGCTGTATCTCCTGTGATCACCAATTCATTTCTGAATAAAATTCAAGGTGTTCATCACTACTCCAAAATTAGGGCCCTGGCCACATACCTCAGAGGTCACAATTCTTTATCATGCTAACTAGGTGTAGAGATAAATATATACTCCTTGTCAACAAACGAATCTCTAGAGCGGGTCGACTCTCTAGAGTGGGTAAAGACAAATTTTTCTTTAATGGGCCTTTTACTAACTTTATTCTCTTCTGCTTCTCTAGGTCTTATTGAATAAAAAAACAGTGAGAGAAATATGTCTCACAATTTGCAGACTTCTATGGCCATAATTTTAAAGACAGAGTATCAATGGATACTTACGTTGACTAATCCAAAATAGTGCTCGTTGACCGGAAACTGTTCTGGACCAATCTCTTTCTCTAATGCCGAGGCATTGGCGCCCTTTAAAATGAATTAACAAAAATCTTAGTATTTATAGTATTCTCATAATATCACAATTACATCAGCATTTAAAGCAGAATTTTAAAGCAGAAATTTAAAATTTGACTATATATATATATATATATATATATATATATATATATATATGAATATAAAATGTCAGTACATCCTGGGAAAGCATCTTTAGCTCTCAGAATGAACAGAATATGTGAGCATTCTGTCTCCAACACAACACCATTCATATGCCACATGCAGGTTCTAACCACTCCAGGGATCCCATTTTTCTTCATAAATGCCATAGACTTACAGGCATTGCTTAGAAAGCCCTTCTCCCACCCCTAGTCCTCAAAGTCTTTCTGATTTCTAATTTTGACTATGGGTCAAATTGTTAACCTCTCTAAGCCTGCTTCCTTTTTTTTCTTTTTTAAGAATTATTTTTAAATATTTTATTTATTTATTTTTAATAAAGGAAAGATACAGAGAGAAAGATTAGATGAGCAACTTAAGCACTGTTCAGCTCTGGTTTATGGTAGTGCTGGACACTGAACCTGGGCCTTTGGTGCCTCAGACATGAGAGTCTTTTGCATAACCATTATGCTATCTCCCCAGCTCTTAAGAATTATTTTTATGGGAGGTGGGAGGTAGCACAGTGGGTTAAGTGCACATGGCGCAAAGCTCAAGGACCAGCATAAGGATCCTGGTTCCAGCCCCCGGCTCCCCACCTGCAGGGGAGTAGCTTCACAAGCGGTGAAGCAGGTCTGCAGGTGTCTATCTTTCTTTCACCCTCTGTCTTCCCCTCCTCTCTCCATTTCTCTCTGTCCTATCCAACAACAATGACATCAATAAGTACAACAATAACTACAACAACAGAAACAAGGGCAACAAAAGAGAATAAAAAAATATTTTTAAAAAGAATAATTCTGGGAGTCAGGCGGTAGTGCAGCAGGTTAAGCGCACTTGGCGCCAAGCACAAGGACCAGCGGAAGGATCCCGGTTCGAGCCCCCGGCTTCCCACCTGCAGGGGTGTCATTTCACAGGCGGTGAAGCAGGTCTGCAGTGTTGGATAGTATGCCAGCTCCCCCCGGCTTAAACACCAGTATGTCTGTATGAGATTAATTTGATCCCATTCAAAGCTGCGGTCTATTTACATAAATCACTTTTACATTTACATAAAGCACCACCTTCCCTCCAGGGCATTGGTGGTTCAGTGGTAGAATTCTCACCTGCTCCGCCCCCTCTCCTTGTCACACCCTGATCTTCCACCAGTCACTTTTCGCTCCACCCTCTCTATGTCACATCCTGTTTCCACCCTACTTGGAGAGTATAAAAACAGCTGCTCTTCTGATTAAAGACACTTGGAAATTGCTTTCCGGCTCCGAGAGTTCCAGAGTGTATCTCCTGCGAAGTTAGTGCGGCACCAGTTCCTGATCCCTCTCCCACGCAGCAGTCTAGATCGGCTCCAGGTGAGTTCTCTCCAGCTCGGGAAGAAGCACCCTCAGGCTATCCCAGCACTGCAGATGTCTGTCTTTCTCTCCCCCTGTCTTCCCCTCCTCTCTCCATTTCTCTCTGTCCTATCCAACAACGACATCAATAACAACAATAACTACAACAATAAAACAACAAGGGCAACAAAAGGGAATAAATAAATATTTTTTAATTATTATTTTTATATGGGGGGGTAAATAGCATAATGGTTATGCAAAGAGACTCTCATGTCTGAGGCTCCAAAATCCTAGGTTCAATCCCCTGCACCACCATATGCCAGAGCTGAACAGTGGTTTAAAAAAAATAGAAAACTTAAATATATATATTTTTATATTTATTACATAAAGAAAAGTGAGTTTCACTTGAGGCAGAGGAGAGAAAGATAGTAAAGCACCATTTTTAGAACTTGTAGTGCTGGGGGATTGGCCTGGGAACATCAAGCATGAGAATGTGATGCTCTACCAATTGAACTTGTTGCCAATCACTCAGTTTCCAACTATAAAAGGAAATGTCACCAAATATTTTATAAGCTAGATACTAATTAGCTGAACTGAAACTGTTTTTAAAAAAAAAAAAAAAAAAGTACCATGTATCAGAGTGTGCTCTGGCTTCCTTCTCGCTGCCTCATGTGAAATTCTTTCATATACAATCAATGATAAATCTTAATAGCAAGAAAACTTTGTAAAAATATCTGGCAGCATCTGGAGTTCATAAAAGTAGGAGTCCTGTTAATGTTGGTTTTCTTCTACTCTTTCAATCCTCTCCCATAGGGCTGGAATGAGCTACCCTCAGTAACCAGCAATGTCAATATACACCATAAATAGGATGTGCTCTATGCAACAGCTAAGGGAAAACAAGCAAGCAAAAAGCAAAGAGATACCAAATAGTGCTGCAACCCTGGAGGTGGCACAGTAGAAGAGATTTGCATGCATGGGGTTGGGAGTTCCTTTGGCACTATATATGCCAAAGTAACACTTTGATGTTTCTGTCTGTCTGTCTGTCTGTCTCTCTCTCTCTCTCTCTCTCTCTACACACACACACACACACATTTTTTTTTATTTTACAAAAATCAAGAGAATAGATCATTAAAAAATTCATCATAAAGCAGTCTCTGGAGGTATTGTCATTATAGTTCCCAAAGGTTTAAGCAGAACACAATCCAGTAGGAGGTTGGGGAGGGAGCTAGGTGTGACCACGTAAGATCAGTCAAACATGTGATCACTTTCTGCATTCAAGAACTTCCATTTGCAAAATGAAAGTGTCAAGCCTCCTGTTGACTGGCTATGGAAGAAGGGCAAACGCTAGAAGAAGTGATTTTCAAAACTCCCAGTTTTTTTTTTAATATTTATTTATTCCCTTTTGTTGCCCTTGTTGTTTTATTGTTGTAGTCATCGTTCTTAGGACAGAGAGAAATGGAGAGAGGAGAAGACAGAGGAGGAGAGAAAGACAGACACCTGCAGGCCTGCTTCACTGCCTGTGAAGCGACTCCCCTGCAGGTGGGGAGCTGGGGGCTCGAACCCAAATCCTTACGCCGCCTTGCACTTTGCGCCACCCGTGCTTAACCCACTGTGCTACCGCCCAATTTCCAAAACTCCCAGTTCTTATGTAGTGTTGGTATGCTTCTAAGACCCCTTCTGTTTCATTGGTTTAATACCCCCTGCTTAACACTATTCTATTTACATAACCACTGTATTCTATTTACATAACCACTGCAGGGCATTGGTTTAATCCCCACTGGTTCATGATGTGTTTTTGCTCCGCCCCCTCTCGTAGTACACCCTGATTTGCACCAGTCACTTTTCGCTCCACCCTCTCTATGTCACATCCTGTTTACACCCTATTTGGCAAGTATATTAGTTTAGTTTAGTTTAGTTTAGTTTAGTTTAGTTTAGTTTAGTTTAGTTTAGTTTAGTTTGGATTAGATTGCACTGCATTCCTCATGAATAGAGAGATACTGCATACAGCTCAGCCATGAGTCTCTGGTTGTCTGTCTCCTGCTCGCAAAACTAGACCAACAATGTAGGGTTTAAATATAGCTCTATAGGAACTGTTAAATATGTTCATATTTCATGTTTATAACATAGTTGGATATGTTCAGGAAGTTAAGAAATTAGGTGGTTTCTAAATTCCCCTAAGTCTACATTCTCACATTTCCTATTATTTTATCAGAACTTCTGAAGACAGCACTATGTTAACACAAAAGTCTAGGAAATCCAAGACAATCATTGAATGCCAAGAAGCTCAGCATGATGTGATTGTGGTTCCAGATGAAGTGAGGGTAGCAGATGAATATGGAGAGGTACAGAGAGAATGACATGTATTTATGACAGTTCTAAATTAAGGTAATATATGTCCCGAAGTCTCACCTCTCCAAAGCCCTACCCTACTAGGGAAAGACAGAAGCAGTTTGGGGTAATGGATGGACCTTCAATGTTCATGTCCAGCAGAGAAGCAATTACATAAGTCTGCACTTCCACTTTCTGCACCCCATAAAGAATTTTGGTCTGTATTTCCAGAGGGATAAAGAATAGGGAAGTTTCCAATGGAGGGAATGTGACACAGAATTCTAGTGATGGGAACTGTATGGAACTATATCCCTGCTACCTTACTATCCTCTTAATAACTATTAAACCACTAATAAAAAGATTTATAAAAAATAAAGAGAAAGGGTGGGGAGTAATGTATAGCATGATGATTATAGCTAATAATACCTCACTGAGTATATTAAAGTTAACAGAGGAATACCTCTTAATAGTTCTCAAAGAAAAATTGTACACATTATCATTAGTTCAACATACTTTGGTAATCATTTCATATTAAAAAATTAATGAATTAAGGTAATATAGTAAGCTACACTTTACTAAAGTAGTCACTACAGTGGGAGCTGGGTTTGAACCTGTATCACATACATGGCAACACAAAGAGATAGATATTCTTTCTTTTTTCTCCTTTATTGGGGATTAATGGGTTATAGTCAACAGTAAAATACAGTAGTTTGTACATGTGTAATATTTCTCAGTTTTCCATGTAACAATTCAACCCCCTCTAGGTCCTCAGATGGATATTCTTAGGGCATTAATTCAAGACTTTGTCTGCTGAAATGATCAGACCACAACCCTACCTCTGGCACAGTTAAAACTATAAAGGCAAAGGAAGCATAAACTACTGAGTGGTTCTTTTAGACAGTGAGTGGTTTGTTTTTTTTTCCCTTCTTTTACATTTAAAAGTATTGTCAATACTCCAGTTATATGAAGACAGTAAAAGCCAACAACAGAGAATTGTTTTTCCTGTAAAATCTTTAGCATCCTATAATTGTCCAACATTTTGTTTGGCTTTGTATATTAACTCTCTTTTCAGCCACCAGGTTCCAGATGCTAGCAGGATGCTAACCAGACTTCCCTGGACAGACAACCCCACCAAATGTACCTTGGAGCTCCACTTCTCCAGAGCTCTTCCCCACTAGGCAAAGAGAGAGACAGGATGGGAGTATGGATCGACCTGTCAACGCCCATGTTCAGCGGGGAAGCAATTACAGAAGCCAGACCTTCAACCTTCTGCATCCCACAATGATCTTGGGTCCATATTCCCAGAGGGTTAAAGAATAGGAAAGCTATCAGGGGAGGGGTTGGTATACGGAGGTCTGGTAGTGGGAATTGTACGAAGTTGTACCCCTCTTATCCTATGGTTTTGTCAATGTTTCCTTTTTATAAAAAAAAAATTTTTTTTTTAATCTTTAGCATCCTTAGAAGAGTTCTCAGACAGCACCCCTTGAAGATCTTGTAGGCTAGTGAACTACTCATGCCAAATAATGGCCATGGAGTACCCCAATACTGAAGAGTCAATATTCAATATTTAAGTCTATGAACAAATTTCCACCCCACCCTTGAGAAATACCCTACAACAATTAACTCTGATTTATAAAATCATTAAAAATTTTTTTGGGGAAATTTTTTGAGTTTTTTGAGTTAGGAAATTTTTTGAGTTAGAACTCAGGATCTCATGCACATGAACCGTATGTTCTAACACTGAGCTACATCCCCAGCCCCAAATCCATGATTATCTAATGGGACAAAGGGAAGAAATGATAGCATGCAGTTATGAATTTCTGCTCAAAAGCATTCACAGGTTTCAGGATTCACTTGTTTTGTCTGAATATATAACATGCAGAAGACATTTCTGTCTGCTGTCTCCAGTTCTACAGCACTAACAAAAGTTTATTTTAGACTCAGTACCAATTACAGAATTCATCATAAAGGAGCAATTATATATTCATGTTCCTCCTCATAGAGACAGTGAAAAAGGCAGGTAGATTTTAAAACTTATAATTTACTGAGTTGGTGAGAAAAATTGTCTATAGGAAAAAAAAAAAAAGAAAAACACACACACAAAGCAACACTGGATCTTGAAAGAAAAGCAAATACCAAACAGAGATTTAAGTGTCTGTGCCAGGCTGCTGGCCTCTTGGGTGCTCTTCAGGCAGCTGAGTGATGAAACACAGGAGAACCAGCTCTCACAGACTTGGGGCCCACTCAAGACAGGAATGCCAAGCATTACAGTAGGATGCTAGAACTCCCCAAATGTTGGAGGGTTAATGGGAGAAACCACCTGGTGCCATGAGAGACAGTGAAAAAGACTACCCAGTGTATCCTTAGCACCAGAGAAAGGTATAAGTATCTTCCCAAAGTTCATTACCAAAAGCTGGTCCTCATAAAGTGTGACCTAAATTCTCATAACTATATAACAAGGAAAGAAGGGATAGAGGGAGGAGAGGAAGCAGGGAAGGAGGAAGAGAGAAACAGCTAGAAAAAAAGGCAGGCAGGCCTCAAGCAGAAATTTTAATCCAAAGAGATGCCAAGTTGATAATGCCCTCTTTCCCAGCCCACAACTAGCAGTTATAAATTCACTCTTAAGGGGCATCCCATTCTCCCCCGCAAAGAATTTCCACAGAATAGACAGGAAAACAAAGCACTATGAATAAAAGTCGGCCTGAGTACAGAAAGCAGGATTGGACTCTTGAGATATTATCAGAACAATTTTAGATCATATAAAACAATGCTTAATCTGTGTCAAGAAATAACAAATGTGTGATTGTAAAAGCCAAGATGAGGCTTTCTATAAGTGTTGTTATATTCTTTTCAAAAGCCTGATGATTGAAAATAAAAACTCACTGGTAGTGATGGTTTAAAAAAGAAATCGATGGCTGCCAGAGTTGGGAGACTGGGGCCACTAAGGTCCAGAGGGCAGTGAAAATAGCCTGTGGAGTACTATTATGGTCGGCATGTCAGTATGCATTTCTCCATCCCCTACCAAACATGCATCAAGAGTGAACAATGATAGGAGTATGGATAGGAAGTAATCACAAAGCACAGATTTAAGTTCACCGTTTGTCACAAAGGTGTTTCTCTGGTGGAGAGGTGTTGAGGAGGAGGCATGTGTGGGAACAAGAGTGAGACAGGAGATCTCTACATCTCCCTTGCAATTTGCTGTGAAGCTAAAACTACACTTTGAAGAAATCTTAATAAAATCAGAAGAGAAAAAAAAAAAAAAAAAAACCTCCAGTAGTGGTACTTAATAAGAATCAAGGCTAATAGTGGATATTTTTTGGTCAACAATGCTATTAATCGATAGGGCTGGGCAGTGGGGTGGTGCACCCTGTAGAGAGCACACATTGCAAGGGTCACGTTCAAGCTTCTGCTCCTACAGGGGGATGCAGGTGTCTCTCTTTGTCTCTCCCTCTCTATCTTGCCCTTCCCTCTCAATTTCTATCTGTCCTATCTAATAAGAAAAAAAAAAGCTATTGAACAAGATGCCATTAAAAATAGAAAATGTTTTATGGAATAGATTTCATGGGAGGCTAGCTCCACTGTGGTGCTGCTATAGAGCAGCCATAACAAACTGAAATTACACTCAACCAGCAAGGCTGCAGACCTGAGTTTGTCCTAGCCATGCCACTAACTGGCTAGTGTTAACTTGAGGCAAAATGCTTCCTTCTATGGGCCACAGGCAGTAGCTTGATGTCTATACTGCCGTTCATCTTCACATTCAGGCAGCACATTAGTCTTTCAGCTTGGCCAATCTCATTAAAAACAGTATGAATTAAAAAACTGGATAGTTAGAGCTGGAAAATAGTTCAGCAGGTAGAGCATATACTCTACTGAGCACAGGGCCCTGGGTCTGAGTTGCAGCACCACATAAGAGGTCATGATGATACTGAGAGAGCTCTCAGCATAATGGAGTAGAGCTGTGGTGTCTTCTCCTGTCTTTCCCTCCCTCCTCTCTTATCACCCACTCCCTTCTCTAAGGCAAAGATTGAAAATAAGATTGAAGAGGACTCCACCCAGCAGTGGCATCACATATGTGCAAGGCCCTGGGTTCATTACCTAGCACTCCATTAAAGAAATGCACCCGGTTAAGTATACATAGTACTAAGTGCAAGGACATGTGCAAGGATCCAGGTCAGCTTCACAAGCAGAAAAGCAGTACTGCAGATGTCTATCTTTCTCTCTCTCTCTCTCTCTCTCTCTCTCTCTCTCTAGCTCCTCCTCCCTTCTCAATTTCTCTCTATTCTATCCAATTAAAAAAATGATGAACATAGATGCTATAATATTGAACAAAATTCTAGCCAACCGGATACAGCAGTATATTAAAAAGATTGTTCATCATGACCAAGTGGGGTTTATTCCAGGCATGCAAGGTTGGTTTAATATACGTAAATCAATCAGTGTGATCCACCACATCAACAAAAGCAAGACCAAAAACCACATGGTCATATCAATAGATGCAGAGAAAGCCTTTGACAAAATACAACATCCCTTTATGATCAAAACACTACAAAAAATGGGAATAGATGGAAAATTCATGAAGACAGTGGAGTCTATATATAGCAAACCTACAGCCAACATCATACTCAATGGTGAAAAACTGGAAGCATTTCCACTCAGATCAGGGACTAGACAGGGCTGCCCACTATCACCATTACTATTCAACGTAGTGTTGGAAGTTCTTGCCATAGCAATCAGGCAGGAGCAAGGAATTAAAGGAATACAGATTGGAAGAGAAGAAGTCAAACTGTCCTTATTTGCAGATGGCATGATAGTATACATGGAAAAACCTAAGGAGTCCAGCAAGAAGCTTTTGGAAATCATCAGGCAATACAGTAAGGTGTCAGGCTATAAAATTAACATTCAAAAGTCAGTGGCATTCCTCTATGCAAACACTAAGTTAGAAGAAATTGAAATCCAGAAATCAGTTCCTTTTTCTATAGCAACAAAAACAATAAAATATCTAGGAGTAAACCTAGCCAAAGAAGTGAAAGACTTGTATACTGAAAATTATGAGTCACTACTCAAGGAAATTGAAAAAGACACAAAGAAGTGGAAAGATATTCCATGTTCATGGGTTGGAAGAATTAACATCATCAAAATGAATATACTGCCCAGAGCCATCTACAAATTTAATGCTATCCCCATCAAGATCCCAAGCACATTTTTTAGGAGAATAGAACAAATGCTACAAATGTTTATCTGGAACCAGAAAAGACCTAGAATTGCCAAAACAATCTTGAGAAGAAATAACAGAACTAGAGGCATCACACTCTCAGATCTCAAATTTAAATTTGAAACAGGTCTGATCAGGTCAATATGCAAAGGAGAACTTGCCAAAGCAGGCAGGAAAGGCTCCTCAAAGATGAGAGAAGCAAACAACCTTGGAAAGCTAAGAAAAGTTCCAAGGCACAGGAAGAGCCCATGTGAGGATGTGGACACATTCGAAAGGAAGTGAAAATGAACTGTGAAAAGATTACTCCTAAGTTCAGAAGAGATGAAAAGCAAATTTCTATGTTTTAAATAAAAACAGAGAAGAAAGGAAAGGCTGAAAGCAAGTATCCCTCTTCTGCCTTTCTATAATACACATTTTCTATTAAACTAGATCAAAGACAAAGATTTTTATGAAAGAACAAACCACTTCCATACCTTAAGTTTCAGGTGTCATTAAAAAAAAAAATCTGAAAAAAAGCAGTCCTTCCAAAAAGGTGAACTTTGATGAGTTTCTGTCTGTATATCTATCTTTCTACCTACCCCTGTGCAAGAAGCTACAGGTAATGATTTTCAAGCCCAGAACAGGTGAATAGTGAGAGCCATTTAGTGGGTCACCATTGCAATTTCCTTTCTCAATAAATCAGAATGGATCATAGCACAGCTCACTACTGTAAGTAAGCAATGACTTGTCAGACTTGTGTTTCATTATTTAAGAAGCCTATCCGAGATCTAAGTGCAAAGCCTACCTCTCTTTGTAAGCTAAAATGTTTTAAGTTTTGGTATATAGTGCTATAGAGGATAAAAAATATTTAAGAAAAACAATTTGCAAGAATAAATAAAAAAGACTGAAAATCATAACTGAACTGGGGAGCACAGCGCGAATTAAAAACAGCTTTTTGTAATGATCATTTTAAAATTAGTTGGAAACTACAAAGGAGAGAGCATTAACTGCTGCTCTGGTACAGCATACAGGGACAGGAATTATTTGGAAAGCTGGGGAATCTGGGAAGTGACTGCAGAAACAAATGGAGCCAAAAGAGCCAGGCTGTGAATGCTGCTTCAGAGGCATTCTCACTACACCATCCACACTGGTAAACTGAGAGCCTAGAACAAGAACAGACCAGGGTACAGGCCAACCGTAGCTGTATGGCAGACAGAGTGATGGCCTGTGAATCAAGAGCACTTGCATTTCTGGCCCAGTTCTATGGAGAACTGCCTCACCAACTGTCCCCATTCGTAAGTCACTATGCCTCAGTATTATCTTCAGCAACTGTGGCATCAACTGCAGCCAGCGCTAACATTCTAAAATAGCAGTGATCAGAATTACAACTCGTCTACGGCCATACCACCCTGAACATGCCCGATCTCGTCTGATCTCCGAAGAATTACAACTCAAGTTTGAGTTTATGGCAAGATACCTCATTCCTCTGGGCCCCAATTTCCTAATCTATAAACAAGGCAAACAGACCCTCTCTTTGGGGTTCTTTTGCCCCTTTAAGTAAATCACTTAAAATGCTGAAAGTCTCATAGTAAGTGAGAAAGTATTTGGGGGTTCCATATAGATGAGCAATTGTTCTATGAATCTTCCACAGTGGCCCTCTCTGGTTTTAACCCTGCTAGCCAAGTTCAGATATAACACTACAGCTGATCACAGAGATAGCTGCAAACACTATCTGAGATGAGACAGGCATAAAGCAAAGCCACAAAGGGGAAGAGATTCTGGCACCAATGACATCAAAGGCACCAGTGACAGTCTTCAGCACTCATGGAGATGTCAGAAATGTCTTGCTTTCTCTTAAGAGATGAAATGCTACACAACAAATTACCAAGCTCTAGCAATCACATTCCTGTCTCTTGCCTCTATTATTCATAGCTCTCCTGAAAAAAAAGGGGGGGGAAGCCTTATAAATTTGCTGCCCAGTGGTGTGTGTATATGTGCCTACATATCCATATATATATGGATATGTAGGCACATATTATATATATATAATATATATATATATATATATATATATATATATATATATATATATATATATATATATATAATCTCAGCCTGCTGCCTACCCTCTAGCAATCCCCCCAAGATATCTTCGTCCCAATGAGGAAGATTTCAGGCAAGTTTTCAAGAACAAAATCCTTCCCAAAAGAAATTAGACTGCTTTTCCCTTCAATTATTACCAAAGGAGCACATATATATTATACATATATAAAAGTTCTTATTTAGCAATTTGGGAAAATTTAATTCTATGAATTAATCACAAACTAGAAGAGCACAAGTGTAAATGTACTCAGAAGGCTGCATTTATGTAATCCTTTTCATCTTAAAAAAAAAAAAAAAAAAAAAGACACTAGGGAAAGATACAAACAGGCGGGGGTATAGATCAACCTGTCAACACCCATGACCAGCTAAGAAGCAATTACAGAGGCCAGAACTCCCACTTTTGCACCCCATAAAGAATTTTGGCCCATACTCCCAGAGGGGTAAATATTAGGGGAAGGTGACCAGAGGGCTCTGAACTCTAATTCCATCCGGACACAGAGTGAGAAGAGGAGAAATAAATAAATAAATAAATAAGAATCTACCTGTGAGGTGGAGGGTAGATAGCATAGTGGTTATGCAAACAAACTCTCCTGCCTTAGGCTCCAAAGCCCCGGTTGAACAGTGCTCTGGTTAAAAAAAAAGAATCTACCTATGAAAGCTGATAAATTAGACAACAATTACATTATAATTATAGATTTGCCTACAAATTAAAATATATAGGGTAGGGGTAGACAGCCCACCCCACCATAATCCAGAGCTGATCAGTGCCCTCTGGTTTAAAATATATATATATGCATAGCATACAATAGAAGCTAAGTAATGAGTTATATACCTGAACCATTATTACCATTCAATGATAGAATCATCAAGGACCAGGCAGTAGCACATCCAATATAGCACACATGCTACCATGTGTGAGGACCTGGGCCCAAGCCCCTAGTTCCCAACTGCAGAAGGAAAGCTCCACTAGCAGTGGGAAAGTACTGCAAGTGTCTCTTTTTATTTTCTTCTCATCCCCTCTCTCTTTTCCATTCTACTTCTGCCTCTCTCAGAAAAAGAAAGCAAAAGCTTAAAAAAAAAAAATAGAATGGCCAAACCAAAAACAAGAGACATATCATTTTAACCTCGGTAAGTTTAAATTTACACCAAAAATCAGTATCTTTATCAGATATATTAAAAGCATAAGACTTCAAATTATTAAGTATTTAACCTAATATCTTCAATGAAAAGTTTGTTTACAAATCAAAGCTAAATATACTACTTACATGAAGAGGATAATAGAAGATTAATTTCAGCTCTTTTAGTTTGGTCAAGGAACAGAAAAAGGACACTCTTAAGCGCTAACAACACTACCACCTCCACTGCTTTTGAACCGTAAATTTTCAAAAGACAATAAGCTATGAGAAAAAAAATTTTCATTTATCTTTGTCAGAAAATAATAGTGATATTGGGCTTACTAGCAAGAATTGCCTTGCTAAGCCTTCACACTAGTTTAACAATAATACCCAAAAAACAATTCTCAACGATGACCAAACTTAGCAAGTTAACAAGCTTCACAGTTTCAGGATGCAGATAATTTTGTAAATCCTACTCCTTATCCACTTTGAAAAATCTTTTCCAAAAAAAAAAAAAAGCTAATAAAATACTCTCATAGACTATTAAACAGTTAAGATCTAACAAAACCTAAACTCCATTACTGGCACTGAACCAGGGGACAAAAAAAAAAGACTTAGTTTTCACAGCATCTCTACAGTCCTCAGTGCAGCCACATGGGTAAGAAACACTTCAACATTTTCAGTACTTTCTACCAAGTTCTTAATATTTTTCATATCCTATTTTCTAGGGAATGTTTCAGCTCTATGGAACACAAGAGCACAGTCTGCGGCAATGGTATCTTGGCAGCATAACAAATTACGATGCCTGAGGCTTGGAAGTCCCAGGTTCAATGCCTGACATTGTATTATATTTACATATTACAATTATATTTATTTATATTTTTACGTTTTACATGATTATGTAATTATATTACACTATACTATATTATTACATATAGCTTAGCCAGAGCTGAACAGTGCTCTGGATTCACTTTCTCTAATTAAAATAAATTTTTAAAAGATTCAATAACTTCTTTAAAACACATACACACAAGAGCTCCTAGACTGGCACCAGTTCACTCCTTCACACCTCTCACTTGGATAATTGATTTGTGTGGCAGTTCAATCAGAAAACATATGTTTTTTGCACTTTTCACTTATCAATGCAGAAAGACTCCTATTCTCCCTACCCCCAAATGTTTTATTTTATAGTATGATTGACTATTTGTAAAGCCTACCACAATCTTGTATAGAAAATTATTATACAGATGCAAGGCATTACAACTAAGTTGAGGGGGCTGGACGGTGGCGCAGCGGGTTAA
The DNA here is from genome assembly GCF_950295315.1 of Erinaceus europaeus. NCBI lineage: Eukaryota > Metazoa > Chordata > Mammalia > Eulipotyphla > Erinaceidae > Erinaceus > Erinaceus europaeus. The sequence goes on along the minus strand of NC_080166.1, from coordinate 121,037,537 downwards.
GCACACATGGTGTGAAGCACAAGGACTGGCCCGTTCAAGCCCCCAGCTCCCCACCTGCAGGGGAGTCGCTTCACAAGTGGTGAAGCAGGTCTGCAGGTGTCTTTCTCTCCCCTTCCCCCTTCTCTGTCTTCCCCTACTCTCTTGATTTCTTTCTGTCCTATCAAACAATGACAGCAATAACAAAAACAAAACAAACAAAAAACACTAAGTTGAAGTGAAATTAAAACTAGCAATGTGAATTGACTGACTTAATTATCCTGTTACTATAACAACAGAGTTCATAGTACAGACTCTGAGCTAATTGTACTGCAGTTCACAATAAAAAATTATCATCCAGCTTAGTCTTGCTAAACAGTGAAAGAAAGTGGTTAGTTGGCACCCACCAAGGGTGAAGTGGTATAACAGAAAATGGCAGCGTAGTTAGCTGCAGGCATCAGTTCCATGAAACTGAAGATGATACCAGAACCTACTATTTCAGGGGCTGGGGAGACAGCAAAATGGTTATGCAAAAGACTTTCATGCCTGAGGCTCCAAGGTCTCAGATTCAATCTCCAGCACAGCTAAGCAGTGCTTTAGTCTTTTCTGTGTCTCTGTGTGTCTCGATGTCTCTGTCTCTCTCTCTCTCATTAAAATAAAATAATTTTTTTTTAAATAGAATCTACAAGGCCAGATGGTGGAGTACCTGGTTGAGTGAACATATTACAATACACAATGACCCGGTTCAAGCCCCTGGTCCCCATCTGCAGGGGGAAAGCTTCACAAAAAGCAGGGTTGCAGGTGTCTCTCTGTCTCTCTCCCTCTCTATCACCCCTTCTCTCTTGATTTCTGGCTTTCTCTATCCAATAAATAAATAAAGATAATTTAAAAATTAAGAGGGAAAAAAACACTTAATTTCCAAATACTTAAAACAACCAGGGGAGTGACTGATAAAGAGAGGCTAAAATAATGTAATGGATTATAACTTATAATTTAGCCATAAAAAGGAATGAAGTACTGATTCATGCTACAACATGGATGAACCCTGAGAACATGTGAAATTAATCATATACATAAAGACAAGATATTGGATGACTGCACTCACATGAAATATCTACAGGTGGGCAAAACCATGAGAGACAGAGCAGACCAGAAAAGAGCAAGCAATGGAGAAGGGGAACTGGAAGTTAGTATTGAAATGGTATCCAATTTGTTTGGGATGACAAAAGAGTTCTGGAATTAGATGGTGTGATGGCTGTACAACAGGAAAAATGCAATTTATGCCACTAACATGTACACTAAAGATTAGTAAAACACTGTATGTCAAATCACAGTTGGGGGAGAGAATGACAGAACAAAGGTGTTAAACGGAGTTCAAAAGAAGCATTAAATATCCTTATGCCCCCAGCCCTACCACCAGATGTTCTCTACTGAGCAAGTCCTTTGTTAAAGAATCCAAATTTCGTGGTCTGGAAGATGGTGCAATAGATAAAAGCACAATCCACGGCAGCACATGTACCAGAGTAATGTCTGGTTTTTTCTCTCTCTCTCTCCTCCTGTCTCATTAATAAATAAAATATTTTTAAAAATCCAAATTTCTTTGTGTGGAAAACTAGAGGACATAATAAGGCCAGGTGTTACTTTCTCAGTATCACAGCACTGAAAAGATCATTCTTGAAGCAAAAAAAAGGTGAAATTCCACTGCTTAGACTCAGCAAACCACTATAAGCAAAGATGTTCAGAAAGTTCCGGAACACATCTATATCTCTTAAGAAAAGATCATTTCAACAGAATAAGGAAAAGGTGTTATCTAGCTGCAGAAATAACAAGGTAATGACACTCAATGTTATGATAGCACACCTTAAAATTGTAGTAAAATACATCTTAACATGAACAAGTGCAAATGTTTAAAAAACACACAGAAGGGTCAGGAGATGGTTCAGAGGGTAGAGTGCACTTACTGTGTATGAGGTCCTAGCTTCAATCCCCAGTACCACATGGGAGCACCATGAAGGGCACCAAAAGGAACTCCATGGACAGTAGAGTGGTGTTTCAATGCCTCCCTTTCCTCACATTCTCTTGCTGCTTGTCTATTCTCTTTTCTCTCTTGTTCTCAGTGTATAGAATAGAAAAGGTGGGCCAAGGAAGTCATTTAGCAGAAGCCTTTAGTTTATCCCTCCAACACAGCACAGCATAGAAAAGAATAAGTAAATAAAAAAAATATTAGAGTACAGATTTCAGAATAAAGGAAGAAATCAGTGGTGGACCATAAGCTTTGACTGTAAGTGAAGAAAACATGAACTGGCAAGATAGATACATCAAGTGTCACAGAAGAGGCATGTCACACAGAATGATTAGCTGGGGCAGGTACATTACAGAGGACAAGCAGTAAACCGGAATCAAAGAAACCTGAGCCCAGGTTCTGCTACCACTTCACTATGACCATGGGCAAGTTACTTCATCAGTCTTAGTTTCCTCACACTACAATAAACAAAAATATCTATGCTGCCTACTTCAAAGAATTACTCAAATAATGAATTTTAAAGCTCTCCATATATAGCATCAAAGTATTGTGTAAGAACATAGCACTCACCTAAGTTTTTCCACAAGATCTCAATAGCATAGTGGAAAATTCCAATAGATTATAGTGCAGTACTTTTCTAAGTGCTTTTTACTTTGAAAGCTAAGTACATATAAGAAAATATACCAATCTTTAATCTACTCAAAACTCTGAAGTTAGTTCCCTATGGACAGTCACTATAAATATCAGTATAAGCATCAAATCCCTTTCATATGCCTTGTACAAAACTTCTATAAACACTGTAAGCTCACAATCTAAAACTAATGCAAACTGTAAAGGGTATAAAATACAAACATGAAAGTACTACTAGCCACCTCCCTTCAGGTTCCTTTCCCTAGAGACAGCCTCTGTTTTTACTGTGGTTTTAGCTTTTATGGAGGTTATTACCACAACTTCAAATACTATATGTCTCACACTTAACAGCTCTGAAATCTGTGCTATGCAAAAGCAGAAACTAGCATGTCAGATCCTTATCTCTCCTTCTCCAGGTCCCCTCGGAATGTCTGTGACATATGGGTGGATCTATATTTAAATCTCTAGCTAGATTTACTCTTTTCTGTTCAAGCATAAGCAATTCCTTCTGTGAAACAAAAGGGAATTAAAATGAGTATACTTGCCCTTCTACCTCTCATTTCCTTCACTGCCAATTATTTCTTTAGATATTCAGGGACTGGACATGTATACTGCTTACAGTTGTTTCTGTAATCACAACTCCCATGTCCATGTTTTACTCAAACTGACAACTAGAAAGAGCAGTTACTTCAAAGAGTAAATAATTCTTGCTAAGGAGCTTGGCCCATGAAGGAGAAAGGTAGAAATATTCAATATTCAGACATAAGAAAATTTAAGTTGGGCTAGGAAAATAGCCTAAAGGTTATGCAAAAGACTTTCATGACTGAAGCTCTGTAATGCCAGGTTCAATCCCCAGCACCATTAGAAGCCAGAGCTTGGAATAGGGCACCAAAGTAAAAACCCTAGGTTGAGGGTGAGGGTGGATGTTCCACTTCACGGGGTGGGGTGGGGACGGGGGAGTAGGATGGGACACAGTCTTTTGGTGATGGGAATGGTGTTTATGTACACTCCTATTAATTTGCAGTCATAGAAATCACTAATTAATATGAGAGGGGAAAAACTGATTGAATGTCTCAAACTTTTTAAATCACAGACTAAATCTTTTTAATACATAGGTGAGTCTTTGATATGTAGACTCTCTTAAAAAGCTTAGACCAGGTAGAACAGAAGCAACCAATGGCACAGCTATATACAAATAATGTCAAAGGACATAAATTATGGTGATGTTGTGTATGATACAGCAAATCCTAACAAAGGAATCTTTCAATGTTAACCCAATTGCCAAATAACATGATTATAGCAATAACTATCTACTGTCTTCTTAAACCCTAAGACAGCAGGAACCTCCCACTTCCTCTATAGAGCCTATATTTTCCCCAGTCCTGGAACCTCTAGGGTGGGGCTCACTTTCCTGCATGCTTCTCTCAATTCATACCAAATGATATTGCATCCGCCAATCCGAAACTAATCAAAACACCTCAGCATGCTTCACTTCAGACTGTCCAGAGACGTCAAGCATGGAATGTCAACCCTTCACCCTCATTACTCAGGTGAGACCTTTCCTTTCATAGTATTCCTAATTCCATTCCAGGAGGTTCACTTCCTAACAAAGTCCCAAAACCTAGAAATAGACCAGGTCCTGTGAGATACAGCATATGCTCACATGTATCCATAAAATAGGGCAAAATATATAACTGAAAGCAAAAATACACAATAGTCTGTAGTGAGTCAGTATCAAGTTCCTAATGAAATGTTCCTAATGAAATGAAGTTCCTAATGTCTACTTAGACTTAGATAAACTCCTCACCTACTTCCTAATTCAGTTCTCTCACTCACTCCAAAGCTAACCTTATCAAAGCAAGGACTGCAAAAGCTGAATAAGGGCAAGAGACTGGCTACTTTAACGATGACTCTTTATTCACTATCAGGCCACCCCATCAGCTGGGGCCCTAATCGGGGAGTCCTGAGATTCCCAAATAGATATGATGGGCCTAGACCTCCAATAAATCCCTCTCTCCATTGTTACCAGTCATTTCTATCAGGAACAACTAAATAGACCCCTTTGTGGGCCCCCATAGGACCTTGCCCTCAATTTAGATCAATAATGGTAGAGAATGTTCCATCCTCTGAAGGAAGGATGGACAACATACACTATGCTACACCTGAGGAAGATGGGTCGATATTGGGGCAGCCTGGAATGTTCCTACTCATGACCACAGAATGTGAGCTCAGATCTAGAGGGATGCAGAGGTCACATAGGCTCCTAAGCTGAATATGGGCCCCAGATCACATCAAATCGATGGGGTTTATAATCAACAATATTTATACCCCTTTCCTATATTAGGGAGCTACTCTCTTTCCTGGTCAGCTTTCTGATCCTTTTTCCATCCATGACATCATCTCCTCAGACAATAACTTGGATCCATCTGCATGTCAGATTTTAGGCTCAGGAAAAGGGAAAAACAAACAAAAAAACCTAGTATAACCACAGGCCCTTTGCAATATAACTAAAATATGCCTACTAGCTATCTACAAAATGGAGGACCCACCTCCACCAACTCTTCATCTGCACTACTCCAGTCTTTAGGTTCATGATTAGTCAATAACTTGTCTGGCTTTATATGTTAACACTCTTTTCAGCCACCAGGTTCCAGATGCTACCATGATGCCAACCAGACTTCCCTGGACAGACAACCCCACCAATGTGCCCTGGAGCTCCACTTCTCCAGAGCTCTTCCCCACTAGGGAAAGAGGGAGACAGGTTGGGAGTATGGATCGACCTGTCAACACCCATGTTCAGCAGGGAAGCAATTACAGAAGCCAGACCTTTAACCTTCTGCATCCCACAATGACCTTGGGTCCATACTCCCAGAGGGTTAAAGAATAAGAAAGCTATCAAGGGAAGGGATGGGATACAGAGTTCTGGTGGTGGGAATTGTGCAAAGTTGTACCTCTCTTATCCTATGGTTTTGTCAGTGTTTCTTTTTTAATTTTTTTTAAAGAATTTATTTATTTATTCATGAGAAAGATAGGAGGAGAGAAAGAACCAGCCATCACTCTGGTACATGTGCTGCTGGGGATCGAACACACGACCTCATGCTTGAGAGTCTAGTGCCTTAGCCACTGTGCCACCTCCCAGACCACTCAGTGTTTCTTTTTTATAAATAAAATTAAATTAAAAAAAAAGACTGCTCTCTCCATTTCTCTCTGTTCTATCCAATAACAATAATAATAACAACAACAATGATAACCAACAAGGGCATCAAAAGGGGAAAAATAAAAAAATAATAGTAATAAAATAAAATAAATGAATTAAATATATGTATATATGGAAAAAAAGACAGAGCTGAGCAGTACTCTGGCAAAATAATAATAATAATAGAGCCAGGTGGTGGTGTGCCCAATTTAGTGCACATATCACCATGTACAAGGACCCAGGTTTGAGCCCTGACTCCCCATTTGTAGGGGGACACTTCACTAATGGTGAAGCAGACGCAGGTTTCTATCTTTCTCTCCCGCCCTCTACTTCCTCCTTCTATCTCAATTTCTCTCTGTCCTATTCAATAAAATAGAAAGAAGGGCCGGACCGGCCACAGTGCACCGGATTAAGAGCACATACTGTAAAGTGCAAGGACCACTGCAAGGATCCCAGTTTGAGGCCCCAGTTTCCCACCTGCAGGGGGGTCGTTTCACAAGAAGTGAAGCAGGTCTGCAGGTGTTTGTTTTTCTCTCCACCTCTGTCTTTCCCCTCTTCTCTCTATTTTTCTCTGTCTTATCCAACAGCAACAACAACAAAACCATGGGAAAAAAGATGACTGCCAGGAGCAGTGGATTCGTAGTGCAGGCACTGAGCTCCAGCAATAACCCTGGAGATAAAAGGAAAAAAATATATAAAGAAGGGGAAAAAATAATGAAATTTTTAAAAGAATAATTATTATCAAGCTAACTATAACTGTACAACAGTCACTTTTTAAAAATCCACCATGAGGAGTCAGGCGGTAGCGCAGTGGATTAAGCACACAAGGCGCAACGCGCAAGGACCAGCGTAAGGATCCCAGTTCAAGCCCCCGGCTCTCCAACTGCAGGTGGGTCATTTCACAGGCGTCTTTCTCTCCCCCTCTGTCTTCCCCTCCTCTCTCCATTTCTCTCTGTCCTGTCTAACAACGACAACATCAATAACAATAACAATTACAGCAAGAATGAAAAAGCAAGCGCAACAAAAGGGAAAATAAATAAATAAACAAATTTTTTTTTAAATCTACCATGGCCTCTAACAGATCCCTCTCTCCACCGTCACTGCTCATCTCCATCAGGAACAACATAGTAGACTCTCTTGTGGGCCTCTATAGGACCTTGTCCTCAATGTGAAACAACAATGGTAGGGTTTGCCCCACTCTCCAAAGGGAGGCTGGGTCAATATATTCTGCCCTCCTACCTTGATTTCTCTGTCCTATTCAACAACAGCAACAATAACAATAACAACAAGGGCAACAAAAATGGGGAAAAAATGGCCTCCAGGAGCAGTGGACCAAGCCCCAGTGATAACCCTGGAGGCAAAAAATAAAAAAAGGAAAACAAGGGGGTTGGGCAGTAGCACAGCAGGTTAAGCACAGTGCAAAGCACAAGGACCGGCTCAAGAATCCCAGTTCCAGCCCCCGGCTCCCCACCTGCAGGGGAGTCACTTCACAGGCGGTGAAGCAGGTCTGCAGGCGTCTATCTTTTTCTCCTCCTCTGTCTTCTTTCCCTCTCTCCATTTCTCTCTATCCTATCCAACAATAACAATAACAAGGGCAAAAAAATATGGGGGGAAAAATAGCTTCCAGGAGCAGTGGATTTACAGTGCCAGCACCGAGTCCTAGCAATAACCCTGGAGGCAAAAAAGAAAAAAAGAAAAACAAGAGAGCTGGACAGTACTGCACCTGGTTGAGCGTTATGTTACGATGCACAGGGACCCAGGTTCAAGCACCCCACCTGCTGGGGGAAGCTTCATGAACAGTAAAGCAAATACTGCAAGTTCAGTCTGCCTCTCTCTCTCCTCTCTCTCTCTCTCTATCTGCCTTCCCCTGCCTCCATTTCTCTCAGGACTATCAAAGAAGAAAAAAATGGCCACCAGGAGCAGTGGATTATTCATTTAGTAGGCATCAAGCCCCAGCAATAACTCTGATGACAAAAAAAAAAAAGGTAAAAAGCAAACAAACAAAACCCCAGGAGTCTGGCGTGCAGCGGGTTAAGCGCACATGGCACAAAGCGCAAGGACACCAGTCTGATGTGCAGTGGGTTAAGCGCGGTGGCACAAAGCGCAAGGACAGCGTAAGGATCCCTGTTCGAGTCCCCGGCTCCCCACCTGTATGGTAGTCTTCACAGTGGGTGAAACAGGTCTGCAGGTGTCTATCTTTCTCTCCCACTCTCTGTCTTCCCCTCCTCTCTACATTTCTCTCTGTCCTGTACAATGACGACATCAATAACAACAATAATAATTACAACAACAATGAAAAACAAGGGCAATAAAAAAAAACAACTAAATCTCAAGTATGACCAAGTTTGACTCCCAGTATCACATGTACCAGAGTGATGCTCTGGTTCTCTCTTCCCTCAATCTCATAAATAAATCTTTAAAAAACTGGTGGGGAGGGCACCAAGTAGTGGTGCATCTGTTAGAGCACACATGTTACAATATGCAAGGATCATGGTTCAAGCCACCAGTCCCCAACTGCAGGGGGGAACTTCACAAGTGGTGAAGCAGTGCTGCAGGTGTCTCACTTTCTCTGTACCTTCCCCTCTCTGTCTTATATCTGAGGCAACCTATCTTGTCAGTTGGGAAGAAAAGTGTCAGAGAGAGGAAAGAGAGAAAGAGAAATTTAAATTTTAAAAGTCTAGAGTCACAATACCAAATGGGAAACATGTGATTTTATTTTATCTTAAAAACACCATAAAAAGGTATTTTTAAAATAAATTGGGTCAATTAGAATATGATCTAAATATCAGAAGATAGGAGAAAATCACCATTACTTTACTTGAGTGAGCAAATGGAGTAGTTGTATCAAGGCATATCCTTATCAATAAATAATAACATCCAGAGTCTGCCCACTTATCATTCCTTACCATTCAATTTCTTCAGCAAAAATTTCTATGACTTTGGATCTAATGGTTAGATTTTTTCATTAGGAATGAAATTATAAAATTATGCCGGTGGTCCCAGCAACTGTAGGTTCAATGCCCATCAGTCTTATGTCTGAACTGAGTAGTGTTCTGGCACCTACCCGACCTCTTCTCTGATAATAAATAAATGTATTAATCTTTTAAAGGAGGCCATTTGAGGAAAAGACAAGTATAATTTAAGACTATAAAGAGGGAAAGTCGGGCGGTAGCACAGCGAGTTAAGCGCATGTGGCAAAAAGCACAAGGACCGGTATAAGGATCCCAGTTGGAGCCCCCGGCTCCCCACCTGCAGGGAAGTAGCTTCACAGGTGGTGAAGCAGGTCTGCAGGTATTTCTCTTTCTCTCCCCGTCTTCCTTTCCTCTCTCCATTTCTCTCTGTCCTATCCAACGATGACATCAATAACAACAATAACTACAACAACAATAAAAACAACAAGGGCAACAAAAAGGAAATAAATATACTGGTCAGGACTTTCCCTGAGTTTCTCCTTCCCCTTTCCATCTACTCTGAAACTGCCCTCAAGACCTAAAGGGGATTTTCACCTGCAATAGGAGAATAACATCCAGATCAATTAAGGAGGAGTACTGTGCTATTGAAATCGCTTTTGCTGGCACAGAGGATTCATAATTTGTGATTCTTATACATGGCCACAAGAATACAGGAAGCCAGCAAAACAGCTCACTTGGATAGTGTATTGTTCTGTCATGTATGCAACCCAGTTTTAAGCCTTGCATTATCACATTGAAGGAATTTCCAATGTTGAAGAGTCTCAATCTTTCTCTCTCAAAATAAATAAATAAATAAATAAATAATAAAAAAATAATAGGGTCAGGGCCAGGTGGTGGTGTACCTGGTTGAACACACATGTTATTATAGTGCGCAAGGACCCGGGTCAAGACCCCAGCCCCCACCTGCAGGGGGAAAGCTTCACAAGTGGTGAAACAGGTCTGCAGGTGTCTCTCTCTGTCTCTCTCCCTCTCTATCACCCATCTCCCCCTTGATTTCTGGCTGTCTCTATCCAAATAATAAATAAATAAATAAATAAATAAATAAAGTTAATTTTAAAAAAATCACATGGTCCCTTGTTGAAAGAAAATAACTGTTACTGGACACTTGACATTCACCATCTTATTTTTATGCCTCCCAACAACCCTTAGAGCAGCAGGGCATGAGCATTATAAACAGATTCTGGGTACAGACTTTAAGATTTTAAATTGCAGCTCTATCAGTTTAATGACTGTATGAGCAATGAAAAAACTCCTTGAAGCCTCAGTTTTCCTGTTCATAAAAAGAAAAAAGTGCCAACTGGGCCACGGCACACCCAGGTGAGTGTACAGATCACCACGCACAAGGACCCAGGTTCAAGGCCCCAGTTCCCACCTGCAGGAGAGAAGTTTTAGGACTAGTGAAGCAGTGCTACTCTCTCCACCCTTCTCAATGTCTCTCTGTCCTATCAAATGAAAAATAAATATTTTCTAATTGTTCCCAGGTCAGAGAGAAAACTTGGTGGTACAGTGCAGGACTTGCATTGTGAGGTCCTGAGATCAATCCCAGCACCTCAAATGTCAGAGTGATGCTCGAATGTTCTCTTTCCTTAATAAATAAATATTAAAATAATGAATTAACAATAAATGATAGTTTCACTATCAGAGTAGTCATAGCAACTACATGAGTTAATATTGGTAAAGGACATTACAAATAATGTCAAACATACAATAAGTTAAGTAATACCTAATAGCTACACATCATTTTTGGTCCATTTCATAAGCGAAATAAACTCAAGATGTTAGTGATTTGCTCACAGTAACAAATAAATGAGAGAAGAAACCTGAACACAGGGGCTGCAGCAGAGCTTCATTTCACTGACATTGCTTCCCTCAAGTTTTCTTCAAATCACTATGAAAGAGGAAGACATTTCCCAGTGAGATTCCCTCTAGAATAAAGACAGGTGTGGGAAGACATGAAATTCTGAGTTACACATTTCTCCATGTGGCAGCATTAGTCAATGCATCACTTGCCATGTGGCTGAACTATAGTAACAATCGGAGCTAACACACACCTTATCCATTTGGCTGAGGAACTCTTTTTACAGGAAACTGAATATTCAGCTCCAATCAACTTCAAAAGAATCTTTGGAAATCTGCCTGTGCTCTTAAACTTTCTGCCTAGCCACTTTCTTCCAATGCTTGCCATTCCAGTTTGGTAGCTTTTCAGAAGGAAAAATATATGATAACATAAACTAGTTCCTGCATAACTTCAACCTAAATTACTATGTTGAAGGAGTTTATTTAAAATCACCTGCTCTCTACTGTGAAATAGGAAGACCTCAGATTTGACTTCCCTTCAGCACTTGACATAAGCCTAGTTGTCCAAAGGTCCCTTTTAGTTTCCAAATTCTGAAAGCTTGTCAGTAAAGAAAATGAGAAACAATGAAAATAAATACATTCAAGTGTAGCTTAACTACAGGGATACATTCTAATGCATCACTAAGCAATTTCACCCTTGTGTGAAGGTTACAGGAGATCTGTTATTCTCCAAAGGCCACTTCTCTCCACTTCGCTGCATAATAGTTCAGGTTAACATGTTGGAAGAACTTGTGTGTGTGTGAGATCAGAGCACCATCCTATGTTTATGATGGTCTGTTTATTTTTGTCCTTCTCATTTTTTATGTCACAGCAGGGACTGAACCCAAGTGCTCACACATACAAGGCATGAACCCTTACTGCTGAGGCATCTTCCTGCTCACAGTCTGGGACTTTTTGTCCCTGTGGCACATAGGCAGTGTGTCCTCAAGGACAAGCTTAACAGTCTTGGGGTTCTCACTTTGCCAGGTCACAAAGAGTTTTCATTTGTAGCCTGTTAATACCACCCGCCAAGCAAGGATATTACCCAGTTCATAAGACCCTTGAATCCTGACATTGACTTCTTTGCCTTCAGAAGAATGAACGTCCTTTCAGGCATCTGCTCCAGAATAAGGGTGCTTCGCTCATAGTGAAGATTTGCTTCTGCAAGTGATTCTCCTTTGCAATCAGCTTACCTAAAGTTCCCCAACATTTTTCTGCTGCTTTTCCATCAGCACTCAGACTCGACACTTACTGTCACATTACATAATGAATTCCTGATGTCCCAAACTGCCCAGAGCAAAACAGCACACTCAACATGAGAGTCTGGCATGACCTTTTCATGCAACAGTGCAGGCACATTTTTTTGCTTTGGTAATAACTATTCTGGTTCTGAGAGGAATCCACTTTTGCTTCTGGTCATTAATCCAAGTGATTAAAAGTCTCTCCACATCAGATATAAGTCCTTCTCTGTAGGGTAAGCATCAGTAGACACTGGTTTTATACTCTGTCTTCTGAAGATGGGCAGCAACAGCTCACAATTAGCATTTCAACTTCCAGTAGATGGTGGACTCAATTTCCTGATATCATCTCTAACAGACAATATCTTCCCAATAAGACATATCTTCCTTGAGAAACCATTCTGCATGCATGAGGTCCAAGATTCAATCCTCAGCCCCACACATACCAGAGCTGAATAGGGTTCTGGTCCCTCTCTCATAAAATAAATAAAAAGTGGCAACCTGGACTTTAGAGTAAGAGTTTGAACCCTGGCAGCACATATAGCAGAGTGGCACCCTGGTGTATGTCTGCTGTCTGTCTAGCTCTCTCCCTCACAAAAGTAAATGTTTAAAAAATAAAATAGGGGATCGGGCGATAGCGCAGCGGGTTAAGCACACGTGGTGCCAAGCACAAGGACAGGCTCAAGGTTCGAGCCCCTGGCTCCCCATCTGCAAGGAGTCACTTCACAAGCGGTGAAGCAGGTCTACAGGTGTCTTTATCTCCCCGTCTTCCTTTCCTCTCTCCATTTCTCTCTGTCCTATCCAACAACGACGACATCAGTAACAACAACAACTACAACAATTAAAAAAAAAAGGGCAACAAAAGGGAAAATAAATAATAAAAATAAAATAATAAAATAAAATAAGGGCCAGGTAGTGGAGCACACATGTTACAGTGCACAAGGACCCAGATTCAAAGCCCCGGTCCCCACCTACAGGGGGGAAAGCTTTCTTTGCAAAGGAAAAAGCAATAAAGCAGTAAAGCAATGCTGAAGGTGCCTCTCTATTTCCCTTCTCCCTCTCAATTTCTGGCTATCTCTATCCGACATACAAACAAAGACAATAAAGTAAAAAAAATAATACCCCAGGTGGCACAGCAGTAATCTCAAGCATGAGGTCCCAAGCTCAACTTCTAGCATTGTATGTGCCAGAGTGATGCTTTAGTTTTTTTTCTCCCTCTCTCATATTAATAAAACTTTTCTAATATTTTAATATTTTATTTATTTATTTATGAGAGGAATAGGAGAAGAAAGAAAGAACCAGATACCACTCTGGTACATGTGCTGCCAGGGACTAAAGTCAGAACCTAATGCTTGATAGTCCAGCACCTTATCCTCTGTACCACCTTCCAGACTACATAATTAATAATCTTCTTTTAAAAAAAATTAAAAACATTTTCATTATCTTTATTTATTGGGTAGAGACAATCAGAAATCAAGAGGGAAGGGGGTGGGAAAGAGGGAGAGAGACAGACACCTGCAGCCTTGCTTTACCACTTGCAAAGCTTTCCCCTTGCAGATAGGGACTGGGGGCTCGAACCTGTGTCCTTGCACATTGCAACATGTGTGCTCAACCAGGTGAGTCACCACCTGGTCCCCATAATTAAATCTTTAAAAATAATTTTAAAAATAAAAATGATTACAATTATCTTTAAACATGAAAAACCAAACAATTCTTGTTCCCCACTAATTCCCCTACCACAGTAATGGTTATAAATATCTGGATTTTTTTCTCTTCCTCAAGAGGTCTGTCTTATTTTTATTTTCCTTTAGACTCATGAGCAAGGAAGAAAAATTAAGCTCCTGACTGCCAAGATTTTCTGTTTCAACCTATTTAAATTTACCAAGATGCTAAATCTAATTATGGTAGTTATTAGTAACCACACAACAAAAAATTTTTTTGAGATTTTAGGAATCCTCGTGTTAGAATTTCTTTCAATATTATCTTTAAGCACAAGTGAGTGTACCTCAGGGACTGGTGAGACAGATTATCTGGTAGAATCTCACCATGCCCTGAGAAGGCCAGGCACCACAAGAAAGCACCATGGATGACACTGAGCAAGCTCTGTGATAAAAGAATGATGCTTCACTGTTGCTCTTTTCTTCCTATCCATTTCCTTCTCCCTATCTAAAATAAAGGATGGAAATAAACTGGTCTGGTCAAGTCACTCAGTAATATCACACATACTCAAGGTCCTGTATTAAATCCCTGGCACTGCATTAAGAAAGGTATATTGGGTCTCCTCTCCTCTCCCGGATCAACTAGGAATACCAAAGGAGACCACCCGGACCGAAACAAGACAGGACTAGAATGACCACAGAAACCCAGTAAATCACCTGTGAGTACAAACACGCGTGGCTGGTGACAGAGAGGAGAGAGGGGCATAAGGAGAGATTAAGTGACTGCTAACAGTTCGACAGTTTGTCAGTGGAGACACCACCTTCAGTCTGCTCCACCAACAAGGGGACAGCTGAAGGGAGGAAAGGACTCCCCAGAGACTCACCAAGTGCAACTCTGAGTCTCCATTGCTACTACCCTCAGAATCTGGAACAGCAACAGGGAGGGACACCAGGGTACAGAGATCTAACCGGGAAACTCAGAAGACCTATACCTAGGTGGCATAGCTGAGGAGCTGTGAAAGTCTCTTTGCATAACCACTGGATTATCTCTGCCACACCCTGCTTTATCTCTTGGTCAGGAGTCAGTGATTAAGCTAAGAAGCCTATTGATAGTTTAAAAGCCCTCAGGCTCCCAGAGCCTACAGGGGAAAAAAAAAAGCTTTTACACCACTGAACTCCAACTCAGGGATTGAAAAAACTGTTAACTTATTTAAAATGGTTAAAACAACAAGAAAAAATATTGGAGACTCAAACCAGGACAAGAGTCCAGCTAAAAGTCCTCCAGAGGGGGAAGCACAAAACAACGAGTTCAACATCCAAACATTAGCTAAGGAAATAATAACAGGAGTGAGTAAAGAATTTGAAAAAATTGTAATCAGAAATGCAGGAACAACAAATGAGAATATGGAAGAAAAATCTAAAAATCTCATGGTTATTAGAGAGCTGAAAGCTGAAATCTCTGAGCTAAGAAGGCAACTAGCTGAACAAGCTAAAACAGTATCAGAGCAGGGCAACAAAACAGATGAACTCCAGAAAGCAGTAGAGGGCAGAGAGAATAGAATCTATGAGGCTGAAGACAGAATTAGCAAGATTGAGGATGAATTAGAGACAACTAAAAAAGAAGTAAGAGATATCAAAAAGAGATTAAGAGATGCTGAAAACAACAACAGAGTCCTATGGGATGACTTCAAAAGAAACAATATACGCATTATTGGCTTACCAGAGGAAGAAAGAGAAGGAGAGGAAGAAAGCATTCTCCAGGCCATAATAGCTGAAAATTTCTCTAGTCTAGACAACACCAAAGACATAAAGATTCAAGAAGCCCAGAGGGTCCCAAACAGAATAAACCCAGACCTAGAGACACCAAGACATATCATACTAAGAATGGAAAGGAATAAGGATAAAAAAAGGATCCTCAAGGCTGTAAGAGAAAAACAAAGAGTCACCTACAAAGGAAAACCCATAAGATTAGCAGCAGATTTCTCCATACAAACACTACAGGCCAGAAGAGAATGGCAAGATATTTATCGAGTGCTCAATGAGAAAGGCTTTCAGCCAAGAATACTATATACTGCTAGATTGTCATTCAGACTAGATGGAAGCATCAAAACCTTCTCAGACAAGCAACAGTTGAAGGAAGCAACCATCACCAAGCCTGCCCTGAAAGAAGTTCTGAAAGGTCTCCTATAAACAACCAGACCACCACAAATAGGACATATATCAAAACACTCTAAAACTCTACAAGAATGGCGTTAAAATATCTTCAATCTTTGATATCAATAAATGTCAATGGCCTGAATTCACCTATTAAAAAACAAAGAGTAGGAAGATGGATCAGAAAACACAACCCAACAATATGTTGTCAACAGGAAACTCACCTAACACAACAAGACAAACACAGACTTAAAGTGAAAGGATGGAAAACTATCATTCAAGCCAATGGCCCACAAAAAAGGGCAGAAACAGCTATTCTCATATCTGACATGATAGACTTTAAAATAGATAAGATTAAAAAAGATAGGAATGGACACTACTTAATGCTCAGAGGATCAGTCAATCAAGAGGACTTAACAATTATTAATATCTATGCACCCAATGAGAAGCCATCTAAATACATCAAACTTCTACTGAAAGAGCTACAGCAATATATTAACAGTTACACAATCATAGTAGGGGACTTCAACACCCCACTATCTCAACTTGACAGATCATCCAGGAAGAAAATCAGTAAAGACATAAGGGAGCTAAATGAAGAGATAGATAAACTAGAACTATTGGACATTTTCAGAGTCATTCATCCCAAGAAACTGGAATACACATTTTACTCAAATCCACATGGATCATTCTCAAGGATAGACCATATGTTAGGCCACAAAGACAGCATCAGCCTATTCAAGAGCACTGAAATCATCCCAAGCATCTTCTCAGACCACAGTGGAATTAAACTAACATTTAACAATCAACAAAAGATTAGTAACAGTGCCAAAATGTGGAAGCTCAACAGTACACTTCTTAACAACTTCTGGGTCAAAGAGGAAATCAAGGAAGAAATCAAAATGTTTCGAGAGTTCAATGAAAATGAAGACACAAGCTATCAAAATATTTAGGACACAGCTAAAGCAGTCCTAAGAGGGAAGTTCATAGCTATACAAGCACACATTAGGAAACAAGAAAAGGCACAAATAAACAGCCTGATTGCACATCTCAAAGACCTAGAAGAAGAACAACAAAGGAATCCTAAAGCAACCAGAAGGACAGAAATTACTAAAGTTAGGGCAGAAATAAATAACATTGAGAATAGGAAAACCATACAAAAGATCAATGAAAGTAAATGTTGGTTCTTCGAAAAAGTAAACAAAATCCACAAACCTTTAGCCAGACTCACAAAACAAAAAAGGGAGAAGACCCAAATAAATCGGATAGTAAATGAAAGAGGAGAAATCACAACAGACACTGCAGAAATTCAACATATCATGCGAGGCTTCTATGAACAACTATATGCCACCAAGTTAGAGAACCTGGAAGAAATGAATGATTTCCTAGATACCTACCAACTTCCAAAACTAAGTAAAGAGGAAGTGGATAACATGAACAGGCCCATCACAGCTAATGAAATTGAAACAGTTATCAAAAATCTTCCCAAAACTAAAAGTCCTGGACCAGATGGTTTTACAAATGAATTCTACAAAACTTTCAAAGAAGAACTAATACCTCTACTTTTAAAAGTCTTCCAGAAGATTGAAGACACTGGAATACTCCCTGCCAGCTTCTATGAAGCCAACATCACCCTGATACCAAAAGCACACAGGGACACAACCAAAAAAGAAAACTACAGACCAATATCTCTGATGAACATAGATGCGAAAATATTGAACAAAATTCTAGCCAACCGGATACAGCAGTATATCAAAAAAATTCTTCATCATGACCAAGTGGGGTTTATCCCAGGCATGCAAGGTTGGTTTAATATACGTAAGTCAATCAATGTGATCCACCACATCAACAAAAGCAAGACCAAAAACCACATGGTCATATCAATAGATGCAGAGAAAGCCTTTGACAAAATACAACATCCCTTTATGATCAAAACACTACAAAAAATAGGAATAGATGGAAAATTCCTGAAGATAGTGGAGTCTATATATAGCAAACCTACAGCCAACATCATACTCAATGGTGAAAAACTGGAAGCATTTCCCCTCAGATCAGGTACTAGACAGGGCTGCCCACTATCACCATTACTATTCAACATAGTGTTGGAAGTTCTTGCCATAGCAATCAGGCAGGAGCAAGGAATTAAAGGCATACAGATTGGAAGAGAAGAAGTCAAACTCTCCTTATTTGCAGATGACATGATAGTATACATGGAAAAACCTAAGGAATCCAGCAAGAAGCTTTTGGAAATCATCAGGCAATACAGTAATGTGTCAGGCTATAAAATTAACATTCAAAAGTCAGTGGCATTCCTCTATGCAAACACTAAGTTAGAAGAAATTGAAATCCAGAAATCAGTTCCTTTTTCTATAGCAACAAAAACTATAAAATATCTAGGAATAAACCTAACCAAAGAAGTGAAAGACTTGTATACTGAAAATTATGAGTCACTACTCAAAGAAATTGAAAAAGACACAAAGAAGTGGAAAGATATTCCATGTTCATGGGTTGGAAGAATTAACATCATCAAAATGAATATATTACCCAGAGCCATCTACAAATTTAATGCTATCCCCATCAAGATCCCAAGCACATTTTTTAGGAGAATAGAAAAAATGCTACAAATGTTTATCTGGAACCAGAAAAGACCTAGAATTGCCAAAACGATCTTGAGAAAAAAGAACAGAACCGGAGGCATCACACTGCCAGATCTCAAACTGTATTATAGGGCCATTGTCATCAAAAAAAAAAAAAAAAAGAAAGGTATATTGGGCAGATAGCATAATAGTTAAGCAAAGAGACTCTCATGCCTGACATTTCAAAGTTCCAGGTTCAACCCCCCACACCACTATAAGCCAGAGCTGAATAGTGCTCTAGTGAGAAGGAAAAAAAAAAAATTTAGTGGTCCAGGAGATGGCACAGTAAGCACTGAACTTTCAAGCATGAGGTCCTGAATTCAATCCCCTGGAGCACATGTACCAGAGTAATGTCTGGTTGTTTCTCTCTCTCTCCTCCTATCTTTGTCATTAATAAATAAACAAAATCTTTAAAAAGAAAGAAATGTATCTCTGGGAAAGCCAGACAGAAAAATGGTTCTGAAAAAGACTTTCATGTCTGAGGCACCAAAGGTCCCAACTCCAATCCTGCATGACCACAAACCAGGGCTGAGCAGTCCTCTGGAGGGGGAAAAAAAGAGGGGGTGGAAAAGGAGGAGGTGGGGGAGGAGTTATGTCACTTCCCCCAGGAATCTTCCATTTGTCCACTTAGTATAAGAAATAATACTCTCTTATTCCTTCCTCCAGAAAAGGCACACAGTCTGAACTGAAATATCTTCTAAGCCTCAAGTTTATCTTTTTATGAAACCCAGCCATCATTTGAAATATTAAAGATAAAAGGCTTTGCTCTTATGTTAAAGACCTACAATACCTTCTACATATTCTCTGTAGAGCAAGATCATATAATATAGCATAATAGCATATAGGCTTTATCTTTTTTATCCATTTTTTTACCTCTCATGTTACAAAAGTCTATGTATACTTATTAAAAAGTTCTGTATTCGCTGCTAATTTTCCTTAATGTTCTAGTGCATCTTTACATTTTTGCTGAGATTGGTGGTGTGCTAACAGTACTTGAAATAAAAATCATTTCACTACTCCTACACTTCTGATAATAAACCTCCACTGAGCTTAAAAAGTATGTTTACGGGAGTCGGGTGATAGTGCAGCAGGTAAGCACACATGGAGCAAAGTGCAAGGACTAGCATAAGGATCCCCGGTTTGAGCCCCCGGCTCCCCACCTGCAGGGGAGTCGCTTCATAGGCAGTGAAGCAGGTCTGCAGGTGTCTCTCTTTCTCTCCCCTTGTCTTCCCCTCCTCTCTCCATTTCTCTCTGTCCTATCTAACAACAATAATAACTACAATAATAAAACAACAAGGGCAACAAAAGGGAAAAATAAATACACATAGATATTTTTTTAAAAATCTAAGTATGTTTACTAATCTACTCAAACACCTTTCCAATACTTTATCACAATCAATAGTACACTGAAGCATATTAGGAATCAGTTTTCTTTTAATTTATTTATTTATTATTGGATAGAGACAGAGAGAAATTAAGAGGGAGGAGATGGAAAGAGGAAAAGACAGAGATACCTGCAACTCTGCTTCACCATTTATGAAGCATTCCTCCAGCAGGTAGGGACCAGGAGCTTGAACCTGGGTCCTTGTACACTGTAATGTGCGTGCTAAACCAGGTGTGGCACTGCCTGGCTCCATGAATCAGTTTTGTATGTGGAAGGTGGGATCTCTCCATGTATCTTTCCAGCTCCCACTGGATTTTTTAAATATGTATTTATTAACACGAGATAGGAAAGGGGGAGGGGAAGCTTGGAATGGGGGAAGAGACAGAGAAGCAGACCATTACTCTATCACATGATGTTGGGGGTTAAACTCAACAACACATGCTCCCAAATAAACGTTCAAGTCATTACACCAACCCTGGGATGCAAAGGTTTATATTTTAAAACTAAAAACATATACAACACTGGTAGCCAAAAAATAATACCCCAGAGACCACATCTTTTTTTTTTTTTTTTTTAATCAGAGCACTACTCAGCTCTGGCTTATGGTGGTGTGGGGGATTGAACCTGGAACTTGACGAAGTCTCAGGCATGAGAGTCTGTTGGCATAATCATTACGCTATCTACCCCCACCCGAGAGAGACCACATCTTAACCCTCAGAACCCGTTAGGCTCCATGCGGAGCGGAGAGCTGATGGGAAGGTTATCTCAGTTTATCCAGATGAGTCAAATGCAATCTCAAGGGTCCCTCTAAGTAAAAGGAGGATGCCGGGGACCCAAGCCAAACACTGTGGACAGGGAGAGGGAAAGTAACAGTCATCCCTAGAACCATGATTTCAGCCCTATAGAACCCACTTCAAGCTTTGAGAACTACAGGATAATATATCTATGCTGTTTTAAGGCACTACAACTGTGGCCATTAATTATAGCATCAACAGAACACTGATATACATACATAACTCAGATCATTTTAAACATTACAAACACAAACAAGAATAAATGTACTCTAACTGGCTTAAAGTTTGAAAATTGGTGTGGCTAGTTTATCTAGTTTTCTAAATCAGATGCTCAAACATTTGAAGTTGTTTCAACAATAATAAACATATGTCTATGAAATGTAGTCTGCTTCATTAAAAGGAAAATGAAAGAAAAACTACATTGCTAAGCACTAGTCAAATCTTACTATAGTTCAGACACAATTATTTTTATTAGAATCCTATGTACTTATTCACTTGTGATATCACAAATTAACTTGAGCTATGAGAAAAAGCTAAACTTTTACTTTAAACTTTAGCCTACGCTTCATCATTCTCAAAGTCCACTGTGAATCCAATGCCTTATCAACTGTGTCATCTCCTGGACCACCTTCTCTCCCTCTACATGTCCTCTCTCAATTTCTATCCTATCTAATAAAAAAGAAAGAAAAGAAAAAGGGAAAAGAGAAATAAAAATAAAAGAAGTGGGACTGAGGGGAGCAGGGAATGAATTATTGTGTTAGGGGTGATACTTGACAAGTCTGATTCAGTGGAAAAGCACTAGACAGGACATAGTGCTCAGACAGAATCCTAACATAGTCATTGACTATGTAACTATAATCTGAGACAACCTATCCATTTACATGTGAAATGGAATACTACAATCTACTTGTTGGTATGCTTCTAATTCTGCTTCTAAAAACCCCTTCTGTTTCATCTGGTTTAATCCCCCCTGCTTAACACTGTATTCTATTTACATAACCGCTGTTAACTAAGCACCAGCATGCCTGCAGGGCACTGGTTTGATCCCACTTAAAGCTGAGGTCTATTTACATAAACCACTGTTAACTAAGCACCACCCTCTCTCCAGGGCATTGGTGGTTCAGTGGTAGAATTTTCGCCTGCTCCGCCCCCTCTCCTTGTCACACCCTGATTTTCACCAATCTCTTTTTGCTCCACCCTCTCTACATCCTGTTTACACCCTACTTGGCAAGTATATGTAAGGCCAGGATTGTGAGTTTTAGTTTTAGTTTAGTTCAGATAGATGGCTTAGATTGTGCTGCGTTCTACATGAATAAAGACTGAAATGCGTACCACCCAGCCATGAGTCTCTGGTCGTCTGACTCCCGCCTGCAAAGCTAGCGTGGCATAATGGTGCCTGAACAGGGATCCCGGTTTGAGCCCCCAGCCCCCAGCTCCCCACCTGCGGGGGCCGGGCCCACATCATAAGCTGTAAAGCAGGTCTACAGGTGTCTATCTTCCTCTCCTCCTCTGTCTTCCCCTCCTCTCTCCATTTCTCTCTGTCTTGTCCAACAACTATGACATGGACAATAACTACAACAATAAAATAACTAGGGCAACAAAAGGGAATAAATAAATATAAAAAATTAAAATATATATATTTTTTAATCAGTGTTCTATTCATGATCTCTCCACTCTCATTTACCCACTGGATTAAAAGCACTTTTTTTCATTAGATCATTTTAGCAAGTATGAGTTCTGTAGACTACAAATATAATTATTAATAACATACATACACACCTTTTTTTTAACTACCAGACAATTTTTATAGGTGATTTTGGTCTTAGTCAATACAAAAATCAATAATTTCAAAAGTTTGAGGATAAAACTACTCAAATATTACACTACTTGTTTCCTTTTTAAATACTAAGCAATTGACTGACGAGAAGTCCATTACTTTATCTACTGTCACCTCCCAGCTCACTGCTTAAGTTACTTTAACCACTAAATTATTTATTTTTTGTTGCTTCATCCACATTATTACTTGTTCTCCAAAGTCTCTTCCTCTTCTCCATCTGCCTTCAAAGTAACTTTCTAATCCACCAAGCCTCCCACTCTATCACTCCCAAAGCCTTTTCCCACTGGTCCAGGTTTCACTGCAAATGCACAGCAATATTTAGCAGGATCAAGTCTTTTTTTTTTTTTCAGGATCTAATCTTGCATTACTATTTTAGCCTGTTAGCTAGTCTGACTTCCCAACTATACTGATCTTTTGAGGACAAAGAGCAAAAACGTACATGGTTTGCACCTCTAATGTCTAATATGTAACACTACTTAGTAAACAATTACTGTAAATGATGTAAAAATGGGCCTAACTGCTTCTTTAGTGTTATGAGATGAATTGTGTCCCCATCCTCTATGAAGATAACTGAAATCCTAGCCATAATAGCTCAGAATGTGGATCACCTGGAAACAGGATCTCTACAGAGTTAATCATGTTAAAATGACGTTTTAGGGTATGTCACAATGTAATAGAACTATTGTGCTGATAAGAGGGGAAATTTGGGCAAAGACTGAATAGAGGAAAGAAAAATAATATGAAGAGACAGAGGGGAGATGGCCATGGGAAGGTACCTGTGAAGACTGAAGAGATCTGTCTATATACCAGATTCCGTCAACAAAAAGCTGGTACTAGAAGTAAGAGAGTAGATACTCTACCAACTCTGCCCTCTGCTTTACTGTGAACTTCTGGCCTAGGGAACTATGAGACAATAAACTTATCTGTTATTGTAGTGGTCAAGCACCAGATCTAAAAGCATGAGGTCCAGAGTTCAGTCCCTGACATCACATGTGCCAGAGTAATGCTCTGGTTCTCTTCTGTAAATAAATAAATAAATAACTCCCTCTCACTATATATAGATATCTATTACACACACACTCACCACACACACAGTTGAGGGAAGAGATAGCACAGTGATTTATACATCATATTTTCATGTCTAAGGCTCACAGGTAGGTTCAATCCCCAGTACTATCATAAACCAAAGCTGAGCAATGAAGGGGAAAAAAAAAGGCAGAAAAAGAAACCTACAACGAAGAGAATAAATAAAAGTAAGAGATTACATTGTGCACCTTGCTTTTAAAAAGAGGTAATAGGGAGTCGGGCTGTACCGCAGCGGGTTAAGCGCAGGTGGCGCAAAGCACAAGGACCGGCATAAGGATCCCGGTTCGAGCCCCGGCTCCCCACCTGCAGGGGAGTCGCTTCACGGGCGGTGAAGCAGGTCTGCAGGTGTCTGTCTTTCTCTCCTCCTCTCTGTCTTCCCCTCCACTCTCCATTTCTCTCTGTCCTACCCAACAACGACAACAACAATAATAACTACAACAATAAAACAACAAGGGCAACAAAAGGGAATAAATAAAATAAATATTTAAAAATAAATAAATAAAAAGAGGTAATAAATTCCAGTTGCAAATTTTTAGTTAGAAAAGATGATTTGTATCTTCAAATAAGCAATAAAGAAAATGAGTAAGAGGGCCAGGTGGTGGTGCACCTGGTTAAGCACACACATTACAGGGAGCAAGGGCACAGGTCCAAGCCCCTGGTCTCCACCTGCAAGGAGAAAGCTTTACAAGTGATGAAGCAGTGCAACAGGTGTCTGCCTCTCCCTCTCTATTTCCATCCTCCCTCTCAATTTCTCGCCATCTCTATCCAATAATACATAAATAAATAAAATACTTTTTAAATATAGAAAGGAAATAAGTAAATATAGTTATCAGGCTAAGACCTGATTTTTTTGTAATTATTGAAGAATTCTTTTTAACATCTTTTTTTGTTTTATTTCATTTTTAATTTATTTTTTATTTTTAACATCTTTTTTATTTTTATTTATTTATTCCCTTTTGTTGCCCTTGTTGTTATAGTTATTATTGTTGTCATTGTTGTTGGATAGGACAGAAAGAAATGGAGAGAGGGGAAGACAGAAAGAGGGAGAGAAAGATAGACATCTGCAGACCTGCTTCACCGCCTGTGAAGCGACGCCCCTGCAGGTAGAGAGCTGGATGCTCGAAGCTGTATCTTTACGCCGGTCCTTGCGCTTTGCGCCAGGTGTGCTTAACCCACTGAGCTATACCACCCGACTCCCAAGACCTGATTTTTATAGGGAATGAAACAATATGAAGTTCAATGTTGTTTCTATTCAGTTTTCTACCTGCATAATTGATTGCCAAAGTCAAGGAATCTACTTTAATCAAACATGAAAAACAGGTCAGGTCTTTGGAAAGCTAGATTACCTGTAATGAAGGTGTAAACTTCCTTACATTAAAAATTGCAGTGAAAACAAAACTACTAGCAAACTTAAGAAACTAGCTTTAAAAAAAAAAGTCTTTTTAAAGCAAAATGTGCAAATGATGACAACCTAGCATAATTAGAACACAGTATTTTTGGTTTTGATAAATTATACCTAGCTTTGAGCTTCTGACATTTTGCAGTGTCTCAAATTCTGTTCATTTTTAAATAAAGAACTTCCATTCCCAACAGTCTGAGGAAATCATTAGTGCTACTCCCTTAAATTCATCAAATAATGAATTGGGTCAAAACACTTGATTTCTATTCCTCACTAGTTCCTAGATCCAAAGCTTCATCCTTCAAGGCCAGTGAGTCTGAAACAAACCTTCTAAACATTATATCCTGTTTTGTAGAAACAAAAACGCCCTTCCTCTATTATTTCAAGACACATTTTCCTCATGTACAGTCCAAACTTCAAAGTGCCAATAGCTACTATTTTCAAGGCACCACCACGCCTGAACAGAGTATCTTCATAAAACAGATTAAGCACCAGGGAATTGTCCTAACATGGGGGATATATATACATACATATACATATACACATACACATATATATATTCCAGGAAAAAAAAAGATCACTTCTTCAAAATTATAATGGCTAGAGTTTTAAGCTAAGTAATCACATACAAAAAGCAGAATAAATGTGTTTATCTACAGGATCTTGTATTATAAACATACTTTCCATTCCAAAGAACAGAAGGCTTTTATTTTCTCCTTGCCCATAGGACTTATTCCACTGCTTACTTTACCAGCTATGCTTTTTCTATGCCCCTAATTTAAAAGAATTACAAAGGTTCTCTTTTCAGAGAATCCTAACAAACCCAGGTAGGTCAACACTGCAGAAAACACAAGTTATTCATTACAATTTAAAATCTTAAAAAGTTACAAGTTAATTATAGCAAGTTAACACAATTTACTCATTACAATTTTAGACCATTAAAACAAATACCACTAGAAGGAAATTACAGGAAGCTTGCTGACATCATAAGTTAACTGATCCCTCAAAGCACAAATAAGCAAAAGACTGTATGTCAGAGAACCAATTTCACTGCTAATTTATTAAGAGGAAAAAAGAAAGAAAGAAAAAAAAAGAGGGGCAAGAGGTAACTCACTTGACAGGGTTTGTTTCTTTCCATGCACATATCCCAGATTCCAGCCCCAATGCCACAGGGGAGTAACAGAGGGGGCGGGGAAAAGGACAGACAGATGGACTCTGATATTATGGGTCTTTCCCTCTTTCTCTATCTAAGTCAAAATATCAGTCAAGGGAGCAGTGACATCATGCATGCATGAGTCCCCAGTTGGTGGGGGACCCTCTACTGACACCTATCTTGTAGAAATGTGAAACTGCACCACCATATAACAATCCAATAAATCAACATTTCCTGAGTAAATGACAGTGGGAAAAGACATCTCTCTAGACATAAATCACTCACACATTAAAAATATCTTTAAAAGAGTAACTCCAAACTTTGCTATGTGACTTCCCAAGTCTAGGATCATGAGACTCACTTTCATACTTTTTTTCATATATAGCCAAAAGTAACTTGTATGTTCTGCTAGAACTTCTACAGTTACCATGGCATCTCAGAGTGTCCGCTGTCCTTTCCTTATGAGGACAAGGAGTCCTTCATTATAGTAGTACAAAGGACTTTCACATGCATCCTTTCATTTGATCTAGTGGGAAAGTTACTCCATTTCAAAACTGAAAGCAGGTAAACTAAGTGGCTTATCCAAGTAGATCTACTTGGTAAGTAAAGTGGGGCTTGAAGCTTAGAAGTCAGAAGATAAAGAGTCGGGCCGTAGCACAGCGGGTTAAGCACAGGTGGCGCAAAGCTCAAGAACCAGCTCAAAGATCCTGGTTCGAGCCCCCAGCTCCCCACCTGCAGGGGGGTCACTTCACAAGCGGTTTGAAGCAAGTCTGCAGGTGTCTTTCTCTCCCCCTTTCTGTCTTCCTCTCTCTGCATTTCTCTCTGTCCTATCCAACAACGATGACATCAACAACAACCACAATAATAACTACAACAGGGGCCAGGTGGTGGCGCACCTGGTTGAGCACACATTTTACAGCGCACAAGGACCTAGGTTCGAGCTCCGGCCCCCACTTGCAGGGGAAAAGCTTCACAAGTGGTGAAGCAGTGCTGCAGGTGTCTGTCTCTCTCCCTCTCTATCACCCCCTTCCCTCTCAATTTCTAACTGTCTCTATCCAACAAATAAATATAGGTTAAAAAAAATTTTTTAATTAAAAAATAACTACAACAATAAAAAAGGGCAACAAAAGGGAATAAATAATTTTTTAAAAAGTTAGTAGAGCCAGAAAAATAGTTCAGGCTGGGAGAACATAGGAGCTCCTGTTCGAGGCCTAGCAACATATGTACCATAGTGAAGTCCGGGGAGTCAGGCAGGAGCACAGCGGGTTAAGCGCAGGTGGCTCAAAGTGCAAGGACCAGCGTAAGGATCCCGGTTCAAGCCCCCGGCTCCCTACCTGCAGGGGAGTCGCTTCACAGGCGGTGAAGCAGATCTGCAGGTGTCTGTCTTTCTCTCCCCCTCCTCTCTCCATTTCTCTCTGTCCTATGCAACAATGATGACATTAGTAACAAAAATAATGACTACAATAATAAAACAACAAGGGCAATAAAAGGAAATAAATAAATAAATTTTTAAAAAGTGAAGTCTGGTTCTTTCTCCTGTCTTTCTCATTAATGGATAAATAAAATCTTTATTAAAAAAAGAAGACATTGTGGGGGCCAGATGGTAGAGCAGCAGGTTAAGCTCACACGGCGCAAAGCCACAGACCAGCTTAGGAATCCCGGTTCAAGACCCCGGCTCCACACCTGCGGGGGGGGGGGGGGGGGTCACTTCAACGGTGAACAGGTCAGCAGGTGTCTGTCTGTCTGTCTGTCTCTGCCCCTCTCTGTCTTCCCTTCCTCTCTCAATTTCTCTCTGTCCTATCCAACAATGACAGTAACAATAACAACAACAACATAAAACAACAAGGGCAACAAAAAAGGGAAAAATAGCCTCCAGGAGCAGTGGATTCCTAGTGCAGGCACCAAGCCCCAGCAATAACCCTGGAGAGAAGAAGACATTGTTAGGGACAAAGGCATTCTCAAACTCATTTAAAAAAGAAGGAATAGTACATTTATCTCAATCAAGGAAGCTGTAACAAAATGATTTGTGGTGCTGTCATGGATTTGGGAGGTGTGGGCCTGAGCCCTACTCTATGTGGGGAGGACTTGTTCTTCTGTGAGGTGGGGCTAACATTGCCTGAATGTACCTGGCTCCAAATGGATCTTCAAGGTGACAGAAAGAAAAATGAGTATGAGAGCCCAGGCAGCTGAGCAGTGGCTGAAGCATTCCTCCTACCGAACCTAAAACCCAGGCTGGGGAAACAATACAATAGTTCTGCAAATGACTTCATGCCTGAGGCTCTGAGGTCCCAAGATGAAATCACAGCATTAGCGTCAGCCAGAGTTGAGCAATGCTCTGGCCTCTATCCTTTTCCCTGTATCTCTTTCATTAAAATAAATATTTTTTAAATGTACAGTGGTAATTTACCACTGAAATAAACATCTAAGATGGAAATAAAAATTTAAGGGCATTCATGTGGATTGCTACATGTGAAAATTTCAAGCAAGCCTATACATCACTCTGTAGATATCACACAATTCCTAGAAAAAATAAAGGCTTTTCATGTAGATGGAAGTACAAACTAGGGAGTCAGGCAGTAGCACAGCGGGTTAAGCGCAGGCGGTGCAAAGTGCAAGGACCAGCGTAAAGATCCCAGTTCGAGCCCCGGCTCCTCACCTGTAGGAGAGTGTCTTCACAGGTGGTGAAGCAGGTCTGCAGGTATCTTTCTCTCCCCCTCTGTCTTTCCCTCCTCTCTCCATTTCTCTCTGTCCTATCCAACAATGACGACATCAGTAACAACAACTACAACAATTAAAAAAAAACAAGGGCAACAAAAGGGAATAAATTTTTTTTTTAAAGTACAAACTAATACGGAGTTCTGGTGGTGGGAATTGTGTGGAGTTGTATCCCTCTTATCCCATGGCTTTTGTCAGTGTTTCCTTTTATTAAATAATTTTTTTTAAAAAAAGTACAAACTAGTGAACATATGAGCATAAGCCATAACTCATTGTTGATGCTCTATATCATGTACCTTGCACTCAATCACAAAATTCTTCTCAATTGCACACTTCTGTGAGAGCAGACTTAGTATTTTTCCTTTCAAAACAAATTATGATGTGTATAAACAGTTTTCATATCCTTCCTTTTTTATTTCTTTAGCATGCATTTACTGTATTATATAATTTTAGGGGTATAGTTTCACACCAATTTTGTACTAAGATCTTACATGATTACATTTTATATGTAGCTTTTTTCAATAATACCATCTCCGAACTTTAAATTCAGCAACTCACAGTTCTTTATTATCTAGCTTTTCCCTTTTCTTCCTCCTAAAAGTACTTTACAGATATTTATATAATCCTCTCACAGTTCAGGAGATAGGCAGAGAAGAGGTTTCAGACAAGTATCTAAAAGCAGATTGGGTAAGTGTATTATAGGTCAACAAGAAATGTTGTTATTCTAGTCAGGGAGAGGAATAAGGGAATTCAGGGCAATAAGATGGCCCTAGTAAACAGGAAAATCTAAAAGGAAACAAGGTCTGAAGTTGATTTAATACACACACCTTATACTAATGACAAAGTTAGTACACCCTTATCTAAAAGTAATATTCCCAACTTAACCAGAACATGTTTGAGAATGTCACAAAATAGACCAGTTTTATTCTGAGACAAAAGAAAAGCTCTTTCTACAAATTATTCGAAACAGAGAAGACAATTTACATATTCCTAGTTTGTAATATTGCATAAACTAACCCACTTCACTTCAAAATAAATATATGCTTTCTCAAAGGCATAAACAAATATAATTAACTGTTTCCTATGCTGACATAGCTGCATTCCATAAAGTGTATTTTAATTTTGGTTACTACTATTTTACTGAGCTAACAATAAATAGTAGTAACTAATTAATTAGTAATGCCACTGAGTTCTGCTTACCATACAGAAGGGAACAGATCCCTCTAGAATGGAACTAGTAGCCACCAGTACCACAGAGTGACCACCCAGGATCAGGCATCATGCCACAACCCTATGAACTATTACAGATACCACTTTATCCCCATTTGTAGATAAGGGACCAGTGGCACAAAGAAGTAACCTATCAGAAATCATCCTCACAGCTTGGGAAATGTGGAGTCTCAGGAAAAGGGAACCAATTCAAACCTTTTGTTTTTAGTGGTATTGAGAAAGGAAAATAAAAAGAAAAATGGTCCAGGAGATGCCACAGTGGATACAGCACTGGATTCTCAGGCATGAGGTCCTGAGTTCAATCCCCAGCAGCACATCTGGTTCTCTCTCTCTCTTCTTCCTATCTTTCTCCTAAACAAATAAATAAATAAATAGATCTTTAAAAGAAAAAGGGGGGAAAGTAAAAAATGATTAACTAGCTACATAGACTAGTCTGGTAATGAAAAAAACGGTAGCATCACTAATCAAAAAATGGTTTTTAAGAAAAATTTTTTACTTTAGGCTGAAATTTTTCCATATATTATGAAATCTTTTTTAAAAGTACTGGAAAAGTAGGCATAATTCACATTTTATTATGACTGATTCATGTTTCTTCAATTATCTAAAGTACAATTAGATAGAAAAATAATATAAACTCTCAAAGGATCAGAAAGTATTGTTGAGATTTGGTACACAAATATTTAGGAAATACTTATTAGAATGTCTAGTTCCTTTATTTTACAGATGAAAAAAAGTCAACTCACTTTCTGGTTGCCTCTGCTCAGGTCTGGTTTACGGCATGGCAAAGCACTGGGCCTGGGACACTGGAGCCTCAAGCATGTGAGACTCTTTATATAACCATTATGCTATCTACCTCCACCCAATTCAAAATATGTTTGCTACCTTCCCATACAGATCTAAATATCAAAATGTGGACCAGAATTTACCTTCTGACTCAACTGTTTTTTGTTTGTTTGTTTTACTATAGCTTGCTGTTATATAGGTAAGAAAATGGTTGGGGGTTGTATTGTTATATGGGAAACTGGGGAATGTTATGCATGTACAAACTGTTGTACTTACTGCTGAATGTAAAACATTAATTCCCCGATTAAAAAAATAAAACAAAAGAAAATGGTACGGGGGTCAGGCACACTGACAGGAAGCACAAGGACCCTCGAAGGGATTTGTTAGATCCCCCCCCTTCCCTGTCTACAGGGGGGTTGCTGCACATGCGATGAAGCGGTCTGCAGGTGTCTGTCTTTCTCTTTCCCTATCTTCCCCTCCCCTCTCAATTTCTCTCTGACCTATACAATAAAAAGAAATGAAAAAAAAAAAGACACCAGGAGCAATGGATTTGTAGTGCCGGCACCAAGCCCAGCGATAATCCTGGAGGAAAGGAGGAGGGAGGGAAGGGAGGGAGGGAGGCAGGAAAGAAGGAGGGAAGGGAGGGAGGGAGGGAGGAAGAAAGGAAGGAAGGGAGGGAGGGAAGGAAGGGAAGGAAGGGAAGGAGGAAGGAGGGAAGGAAGGAAGAGAGGAAGAAAAGAGGGAAGGAAGGGAGGAAGGAAGAAAGGGAGGGAGGAAGGGAGAGAGGGAAGAAGGAAGGGAGGAAGGAAGGAAGGAAACAGTATGCTGTTTCTGGAATTGAACTTCTAAAACAAAAAAAAAAAGGTAAAGGGGGTCGGGCGGTGGCGCAGTGGGTTAAGCGCATGTGGCGCAGAGCGCAGGGACCGGCGTAAGGATCCCGGTTCGAACCCCGGCTCCCCACCTGCAGGGGAGTCGCTTCACAGGCGGTGAAGCAGGTCTGCAGGTGTCTATCTTTCTCTCCCCCTCTCTGTCTTCCCCTCCTCTCTCCATTTCTCTCTGTCCTAGCCAACAACGAATTGCGTCAACAAGGGCAATAATAATAACCACAACGAAGCTACAACAAGGGCAACAAAAGGGGGAAAAAATAGCCTCCAGGAGCGGTGGATTCATGGTGCAGGCACCGAGCCCAGCAGTAACCCTGGAGGAGGAAAAGAAGAAAAAAAAAAGGTAAAATATTTAAATTTCAAAAACAGAAGTTTCTGAAAAGAAATTAATGCTAAATAAACAAATGCTTAAATAATCTTTTCCAGGCAAAGTTTCCAGAGAGCTAGAATAAACATGACTTTACAGGCAAGAAGAAAAACTTTAAGGGGTAAATGGAGGTGTCCTCAGTCTGAGGACTTTCTCAAACGCCTATAATCAAATAAAACAAGGCCTGTTGTGATAAAGTTCTGGTTAAAACTAGCCTCATGGCTTGGCAGGGTAGATTATTAACCTACTTTGAGATCTATTACAAAATGTTTACGCAGAAATAGATTGGGAAAACCACACCAAAAGGTAAGCAAAGTCTTATGATATAAAATAGACTACAATCCATATAGCTGAATATAGTACCTGAAACTACACTTTCTAAAGATACAGAGAGGCAGAGTGCAAAAAGAGCACTACACTCTGGCTTCCTTCAGTGTCATCAGGGACTGGGCTCAAACCTGTGTCATGGCAATGGAGCACTCTTAAGAAATTAGCTATTTTGGGGGTCAAGTGGTAGTGCTCCTGGTTAAGTGCTCACATTCCAGTGTGCAAGGACCCAGGTTCAAGCCGCTGGTCCCACCCATAGGAGGAAAGCTTCCCGAATGGTGAAGCAGGTCTGCAGGTGTCTCTCTCCCTTTCCATCTACCAGCTACTCTCAATTTCTGTCTCTATCTAGTATGTAAATAAAAATTTTTTTTAAAAAGAAAGGAAATTAGTGGGGGCTGGGCAGTAGTGCAGCTGGCTAAATGCACATGGCACAAAGCGCCAGGGCCAGTGTAAAGATCCTGGTTCAAGCCCCCAGCTCCCCAACTGTAGGGGCGTCTTTTCACAAGTGGTAAAGCAGGTCTGCAGGTGTCTATTTTTCTCTCCTCCTGTCTTCCCCTCCTCTCTCGAGTTCTCTCTGTCCTATCCAATAATGACAACTACAACAAGGGCAACAAAAAAATGAGGAAAATGGCCTTCAGGCGCATATTGATTTGTAGTGCAGGCACCAAGCCCCAGCATAACCCTGGAGGCAAAAAAGAAAAGGAAGGGGAAGGGAGGGGAGGGAAGGGGAGAGGAGGGGGAGAGGGGAAAGAAATTAGCTATTTCACAGGCACTTAAAACTATTCTGTTTAAGTATACTGTTTCAGATCCCAATGGCCCTACCTTTATTTGTGATTACTGTCTAAGATTAGAATAAACCTAACAGGTTTTATAAAACTCCATTCTAACTATCTAACTTTATCTTATTATAATAATCATTGAATAACTAGTCAATGGCAACTTAGTACCCTCTGGCTGTGCTTTAATGAGTTAACAATCTTGCCAAGTCAGCACTTTAGAACAGCAAAACTTGCCATACTTCTTTTTTAAAAATATTTATTTTCCCTTTTGTTGCCCTTGTTTTCTTTTTTTTATTGTTGCTGTAGTTATTATTGTTGTTGTTACTGATCTTGTTGTTGCTAGACAGGACAGAGAGAAATGGAGAGAGGAGGGGAAGACAGAGAGGAGGGAGAGAAAAACACCTGCAGACCTGCTTCACCACCTGTAAAGCTACTCCCCTGCAGGTAAGGAGCTGGGGGCTTGAACCCAGGTCCTTAAGCCGGTCCTTGCACTTTGCACCACATGTGCTTAACCCACTACGCTACCACTGGACTCCCTGCCATACTTATTCTTAAATTATATAGATTTTATAACCAGACAACCACTCATGGGAGAAACTGATACCTAGGTTATAAATTCAGTTAATTTTTTTAAGACAAAATATACTATGCAAGGGAAAACAACTTATTTCTTTCATGTTTCCTTAAGAGTTGCCAAACTTTTTATAGAATATCTTCCAAATTCCCAGTAACAAGAATGCATA
Source organism: Erinaceus europaeus (assembly GCF_950295315.1). Taxonomy (NCBI): domain Eukaryota; kingdom Metazoa; phylum Chordata; class Mammalia; order Eulipotyphla; family Erinaceidae; genus Erinaceus; species Erinaceus europaeus. The sequence continues at coordinate 121,003,737 of NC_080166.1, read as the reverse complement.
ATTTATACTATCCAAAATGCATTAAACCAAATTTTTTTTAAAAAAATCAATAGATATAAATAAACCTTGTATCACACTAAATGTTCTCTCTACACTAAGCCTTCTGATGCTCAAGCATTTCTCATCTAAATGCTAATTATTAGTATATAACCAACCACTTACGGGGAAAAAAAAATCCCTGTTTTTTTCTTTTAAGAATTATTTACTGAGAGAGAGGAGAGAAAACCAGAGCATTCTGGCACATGCAATGCCAGGGAGCAAACTCAGGATCTCATACTTGAAAATCCAGCACTTTACCCACTATACTACCACTAGACTCCCTATTTTGGGAATTTTAGTGACTTTTAAGGTTTACAATAGGGTCAGAGAGACAGCTCATCTGGTAGGACATCTGCCTTGGCATATTTGAAGTCCAGGTTTGAGCCCCAACACCACATGAGGTATCAGTGCTATGTGTCACTCCCTCCCTGCCTGCCTCTAGCTAAACCAGGGTAACAAAAAACAAAAACAAAAAATTACTTTGGATGTTCCTATCACAGAAGCATGATTCTTACTATTCAAGTATTAATAAAAATTAGGAAAATGGTTTACTAAGAAAGAAATTCCACTCAACCTCTCGAGTGAGAAGGAACAACTTTATTATTTACTGTAATATTCTAGGGAGGCCAGGCAGTACCGACCACTTATTACAGTGCTCAAGGACCTGGATTCAAGCCCCGTCCCTCTCCCCATATCCCCACCTGTAAGGCGGAAGCAGTGCTGAGGTGTCTCTCTCCATCTTCCTTCCCCTCTTGATTTCAGTCTCTATCCAAAATAAGTAAAATACTAAAAATAATATTAGTATTCCAGCTAAATGAAAAGGAGACTACCACCCTGCATTATCAGTAAGGCATGGACTTTAACATTTTTTTCTTCCCTTTCCTCTTCACTAGACTGATGATGCACACACAGCAATGACCAGACACATACCTCACTCTACTGTGTGACCTCACTGAGACTCAACAAGAAAAAGACATAGCCAGTGTCACCTGGGCTATGTCAGTAAGTAGATGAAAGTACACTATGCAAGGTGTAGTGCTGGTGTGTGCCTTCTCACCCAGTCACACCTACCAACTTGAGACACTGGTAGCACCTTTTTTTTTTAACCAGAGCATCACTCTAGCACATGTGACACTGAAGACGGAACTCAGGACTCCATGTCTAAGAGTCCAACACCTTATCCACTGACCCACCTCCCAGAATGTGGCAGCACGTTCTTAATGGGGCTATATCACCACTGTAACTAGGGGTGGCAAGTAGTCAGGTCATTACTCCGCCCAACAATTCCTTCCGAAATGTGGCTCCTATAAGCCCCCCCCACCCCAAATAAGAAACAATCATGACCACAGGCAGAGTTAACATTTATGAAACCCCTATACTGCCTCCAAGGGACCAAGGTCCATGTTACCACTCTTTCTTTCTTTTCTTAAAATTTATTTATTAGCAACATAAGAGAGAGGGAGAGAGAACATTATCCTGGCACATGCAATGCCAGGCATCGGACTCAAGACTTCATGTTTAGAGAATCCAGCACTCCAGCCACTGAACCACCTCCCAGGACACCGTTAACCACTTTCAGTCTTATGCTGGTGTGGGAAAATGAACCTGGGACTTCAGAACCTCAGGCTTGAGAGTTTCTTTGCATAACCATTATGCTATCTAGCCTGGCCTACCATGTTCTAGTAGTGACTGAAAGCTGCTCTACAGTTTCCACTTCAATATCTAAGTACCAGCAGGCAACTCTCTGTAGTTCTGGCCACTCTGCTCTTATATGTAACAATTATTAAGTAAACTAAATATTAGGTGGCTACTCTGTCAAACAAACATCAAGTGATTCTGAAAACAGTATTAATTCACAAAGAACAGGAGGTATTGCTAGATGTACCTGTGCAAATTCATTCACTACAATCTAAACAACTGCTCAATTTGAGTTAAGCTATAACATTCACTTGGGGGAAAAAAATGACTTTCACACATAAGCAGAGCAATCGTGATCTAGAACAACACATATCTGAAGAAACCTGCTTTTAACATTCAATAAACCTACTTGAGGCAGTGTTGGTTTGCCCAGGTACCTTCTGTAGAGAAATGGAAAAAATACATAAACTTCATTATTTGTAGAATAAAATTTCAATTCATGTTTTTGCAGCTGCTGATTCTGTGAGAAGTATCATTCTCTTCAGGTTCAGCTTCCCCTCTCCACATTGATCTATATAGTCTCATCTCATACATGCTTCATCAAACTCAACTTCCCTCAGACATCAGGAAGAGAAATAAAACTCCTAGACGTGCTTCTTAAACTGCACTTCAGAAGTTACTGTCCCCTATATTGCAGAAGTAAATGACAGCCTTCCTCTCCTTAAGTCCAATAAGATGAGAGGAAAAAAGTGTTACATAGTAAGGATGATAATTGCTATTGAGATTACAAGAATGGAATGAAATTATTTAAGGGAAGAGGGAATGGGCATAGATCTGACTAGGATTATTCCAGGAAGATTAGCATGCTAGAGAGGTAAGTATGAACCCTCCCATCAGTGGATGGGTGGTATTGTTCAACATCTAGCAAAGTGACATCCAAAAAAGCACTGGAGTTTTCTTGTTCAGACCAATTTTATAATTCTCAGAACATGGGTCTCAGCCTCTCTCTCTCTCTCTCTCTCTCTCTCTCCAGGAAGTGTAATGTAGTCTTAAAGAGTAAGACTACAAATTACTTTGCAATTTTTAGCATTATTGTGGGAGCACATCAGTATTTATTCTGCTGTGAATATAGATTCAACCTATTTTATTTAATTTTAAGTACTTGTTTTATTCATTATGGGGAGAGGGAAAACCAAAGCAACACTCTAGCACATGTGATGCCAAAGACAGAATTTAGGACCTCGTGCTTGAGAATCCAACACCTGATCCACTGTGCCACCTCCCAGGTTTTTCACTCAATGTTTATACCACTTTTGAATAACTTCATTTGGTCAAGCACCAACAAGTCTGTTTGTCAACAACACACACACACACACACACACACACACAAATATGTGCAATTAATGCCCCTGAACAGAAGTCCTAAAGCTTTTGGAGTCTGACATTCTTAAGATTAGAACTGCAGGGAGTCGGGCTGTAGCGCAGCGGGTTAAGCACAGGTGGCGCAAAGCACAAGGACCGGCATAAGGATCCCGGTTTGAACCCCGGCTCCCCACCTGCAGGGGAGTCGCTTCACAGGCGGTGAGGCAGGTCTGCAGGTGTCTTTCTCTCCTCCTCTCTGTCTTCCCCTCCTCTCTCCATTTCTCTCTGTCCTATCCAACAACAACAACAACAATAATAACTAGAACAATAAAACAACAAGGGCAACAAAAGGGAATAAATAAATAAAATAAATATTAAAAAAAAAAAAGATTAGAACTGTATTTGCAGGAAATTGGGTGGTGGTGCACCCAGTAACGTGCACGTTACAATGCAGAGATACAGGTTCAGGCACCTGGTCCCCACCTGCAGAAGGAAACTTCACAAGCAATGAAGTAGTGCTGCAGGTTATCTTTCTTCCTCTTTCCCCTTTCTTTATAGAGTTCTGTCTTTATTCAATAAATAAATAAACAAATAAATAAATAAACTGCACTTAGAGGTCCGGGTGGTAGCGCACTGGTTAAGCACACAAGACACAAAGCACAAGGACTGGCCTAAGGATCCCAATTTAAGGCCCCAGTTCCCCACCTGCAGGGGGGGGTTGCTTCACAAGTAGTGAAGCAGGTCTGCTACAGGTGTCTATCTTTCTCTCCACCTCTGTCTTCGCCTCATCTCTTGATTTCTCTCTCCTATCCAACAATAACAACATCAATAACAATAATAGCTAACAATAACAAAAACAATGGCAACAAAATAAGAAAAATGGCTTCCAGAAGAAGTGGGTTCATAGTGCAGTGATTAATAACCATGGAGGCAAATAAATAAATAAACTGCACTTACAGCCCAGAAATGGTACAGTGAATAAAGTATTGGATGGACCCTGAAGCATTAAGTCCAGACTTCAAGCACCATCATCAAATGATGATGGTGAGGCAGGTTCTGGTTCTTTCTCTTTCTCTTCCTCTCTCTCATAAATAAATAAATCTAAAAGAAGAATCTCACTATCTCAGTGATTTTGATAATTTCTGAATGTATCATTTTCTTAATCTGCCTATGGCATATGTTAAATTTATTAATATGTTTACTTGAATATTGTTTGCCTTTTACATTATAACACAAATGCCATGAAAACTAGGACTGTGTTGACCACTGCTGTACCACAGCACTCAGCTGTCTCTCCCACTTAATGCATACTTGTGATACTTGAGTGAATGAATGGTTAGAAAAAAGTAACACATCATTCCTGAAATCTTAGACTTTGACAATGAACTATGACCCTACAATCTGTGTAACTCAGCAATCTGGTATGATTGCCACTTTTAAAGATTTAATTATCACATTCCTTCTGAAATAGAATAATAATTGGCATATCTAAAAATAATCCAAATGACACTCAATACAGTCCTTTTAATACCAATGCTTTCTTACATGTTAATTGTGAGACAGAGCAAACATACATTTAGGGAAATGGACTTATCTTTAACTGACATTTCAACATGATTCCTTTAAGATTGTTCAGTTCAGTTCCACCCGGTTTCAGTCATGTTCTATACTGTTCCTTAGGTTGAAGTATCCAATCTGCTTCTAAAGCTTCTGAATCACCACTCGTTAAAGAAAGGTATAGAAAATTTACCACCCTTAAACTGAAGATTGCTTTGGGATCTCCTAAGTGCAACCGGGTGCATAAAAAGGGCTAGTGAGACATAAAGCAAAAGCAAAGATTACTGTAGAAGTCTTTAATAACATAATCACTGGGTCTACATTGCAAAGAATCACTTTTTCTCACAATGGGCTATAATTATGATCCTTAGATGTAAGCTTATAAGCAGCTAGGCGAATTAATTTGCCCCATCGTATGGAAAACCGTGGTCCTTCTGGCCAAGCACAAAAACACCAGATTTCAACGCACCCACGTTTTGTTTAATTCGGGACTTTCCAGCAGGCATTATTACTTTTCCCTTAAACTCTATTTAGAAGCTCCAATAAAACACGCCGGGTGACCCTAGCAGTCAGTCCCTACACAGAACCCTCCAAGCCCCACGCAGATGGCTCTAGTGAATTAAAGTAAACAAATGACAGGAAAGCTTCAGCTGTTTTCCAAGATTAACGTGGATTCCCAGAGACGAGACAGCCACCTGGACACATGGTTGGAAAAGGGAGATCTCCTTCCCCGCGAAGAGTAAAAAAATGCGGGGGGGCGGGGGTGTTTGCACAAATTCCAACCGCAGGTAAGTTTCCACCCTCACACACACACCCGAGCCCTGAACTCCGGACCACGGCCTGGAGGCCCGAGGCGCGAGCAGGAGATGGCTCTACACTTCCGCCCCCCACCCGCAGGACCCCGGTGAGCCCCGGTCTCCCGCTGCGGACCCCCAGCACCGCTGGCCCGGCCCGGCCCAGCCCAGCCCAGCCCAGCCCGGCCCGCCCGGAGCACAGCTCGCGGAAATGGAGAGCGCGTCGACCGCCTCCTCCCGCGGCCGGCAGCTCCGGGTGAGCCGGGCCGCTCCGCTCCGCCCTGCCGCCGCGGAAGGACTCCGGCAGTTGAGCCCCTGGGCGCTGAATGCCGGTGCCCCCCGCGCCACGTCCATCTCAGCCGGCCCTCCGCGGGTCCCCTGCGCTACTCCCCGCTGCCCGGGGCCGCCGGCCAACCGCCCGGCCCGGTCCGGCGCCCCCCGCCCGCTACGGGCCCCCGCGCTAGGCCCGTGGGCAGCCAAGGGCTGGGATGAGGCCGCCCCCCCGCCGCCCGCCCGAGGGTCCCGGGCCGCCCCCCCGCCGCCCTCACCATGGTACAGATGGAGGCGAATTTGGAGACTGTCATTAGGATTTCCATCCGCCCAGCGCCATCTTCCACCCAATCACAGTGGCGGCGGCGGGCGGGGGTAGGAGAGCTGGGCCGCCCGCTCGCACCGCAGTCCGCGGGCGGACCCCGAGCCGCAGCCGACCCACGCACCGAGCCTGCTGCGCCGCCGCTGCCGTCGTCGCCGCTGCCGTCGTCGCCGCCGGGGCACTCCCCGCCTCGGGCCCCAGCCCCCGCCTGCCGGCCGACCGCCCGCCCGCCCCCGGCTCCTCCCCGCGCAGGGCGCAGCCGCTGCCTTGGGGCCCGCGCCTGCCCGCGAAGCCGCCCGCCGCACACCCCGCCCAGCGCGCCGGGGAGCCGGCTCCGCCGAGGCCCTAATGCCCGGCCAGCCCGGCAGCGGTGCGGCCCAGCGGCGCGCCCCGCCCACCCGCCGCGTGCCCGGACCGCCCAGCGCGCGGCACCGCCCACACCACCCCACCCTCCAAGCACGCCTCCGGGTCTCCGGAGCGCGCGCCCCACTCGACTCTCGGCCGGGGCGGGGCAGGGGCGGGGCGGGGGCGGATCCGGTCCGCGGCCCGCCTCCCACCCAGCTGCGTCCCTAGATGTCCTGGAGTGAGCTGTGAGTGCTAGCCAGCGCCAGGGTCAATCCCGGAAGGGTTTGACCCACTGCCTCCTTCGCAGGGTACTAGCCTTCGCTACCCAAGCAGAAAACCAGACAACGATCTAAATAATTCTGCTAGGGTGCAAGAGAACCTACTTCCCTACGATTCAAAAAACCCCGCGTAGTTTGACATCCTAAGCAGTTAACAAAAAGGCTACTGGTTTGTTTCTTTTCACAAATACTGGGGTATTGGGCTGGCAAAATAGCTCGCTTGGATAGTGCGTTGCTTTGCCAAGTGCACGATCCAGGCTGGAGTCTAGCCTCCACCAAATTGAAGGAAGCTATGATGCTATGGTCTCTTTCACACACATTTTGTGTGTCTCTGTTTAAAAAATAATAGTAATACGAGGGGTAGTCGTTAAATAAAAAATCAAGGAGACAAAACAATAAATTAGAGATATAGTTAGTTCTTTAAACTCAGTGCATAATGGAAAAGAGGGTGAAACTGCCTTCCTGCTGCCTATTGGTCACAAATTTAGACTGTTTATAAATATAGTACCTAAATATATTTGCTCTGAAAACTGAGCTGCCAAAGTGGGAAGATCTTAACCCAGCCGTGGTGATAATGATGTCAGAGACAAGAAGTCTCACAAGTGAGAAAAATGTCCTGTGAGAACTATTTCAGTTTTGTCAACCAGTGGGGTGGTTCCTCTTTTCTACTTTCATAAAAATTCATCATTGTTCTTCATGTCAGGCAGCTCAGCTTTCTTTCCTTCGTTTTGAGAAAGTAGTTCAAGTAAGTAAAATCACTATAAATTATCATGTTCAAACTGTAGAGATGGGGTGATTTAGGGGGTTCTCCCATTTCGTTGCCACTTGGGGCTTGAATTTAGATAAAACTCTAAAATCAGACATGCTTTTCTCACAGGTTCAAATTGTTCAGAAAACAGGATATTCCAACAAAATTTAGGTGAGAATTACATTTCTGGCACATAAATGCTGTTTCCATAGTGACTTTTATTGTGAGCATGAAGAAGGGAGACATCACTAAGAGATACAGCTGAGTCCCATAGTAGCTAGCCTGGTTCTCTAGGCACCAGTCTGCAGGGAACCTGGGGCCTCTTTGCCTTAATATCCAAGTGAGTGCTGATACCCTGTTACTCACCTCCACTCAGTACAGGAAGTGTTCACCTCCCTGTTTTCCTGTCTAAACTCAAAATAATCACTTGACTGAATTTTCTTACTGATTTCCGCCCTGCTTACACCTCCATGATCTGATATCACCAGCCCCCAGACCCTGTAGTGGTCAAGTGTGTACTGATTAAATGTCCGCTGTCTTCCTGTGCTGTCCTAGTTATTTCTGCTCCAGAGAACATGTCTAATGTGCAAGAATTTGAGCCCCAACACCATCTGTACTGATCAACAGGCCTCCTTGTGAAGGAATTCTAAAATATCACAGGAACAGAAACTACCAGTTTCACACTCCATTTATGTAAAAACAGTATTTCTTGGGGTCATAGTGATAGCAAAGCATTAGTGTGCAGGGCTTGTGTGTCTGAAGTCCCAAAGACCCCATGTTCAATCCCCAGTTAACACCACAGAGAGGAATGGAGTAATTTCCAGTTGAATTATCTAAAGGCATCTCTTGCTGAAATTATAACTGTCTAGCTTCACAAATCATCCTGTAAATACCATATGTACCCCTCATAATGTCATGTCTTCCCTAGCCTAAAGTTGGTTGTTGGGTAGTATGCCAGCTCCCCCTTAAAGCTTCTGTCTCTAATCCTGCTTAACTAAGCACCAGCATGCCTGCATGGCATTGGTTTGATCCCACTCAAAGCTTTGGTCTATTTACATAAACCACTGTTGACTAAGCACCACTCTCCCTCCAGGGCATTGGTTTAATCTGCACTGGTCTCACGATGTCTTTTTTGCTCTGCCCCCTCTCCTTGTCATACCCTGATTTTCACCAATCTCTTTTTTTGCTCCACCCTCTCTATGTCACACCCTGTTTCCACCCTACTTGGCTAGTATATATACAGACTGCTTTTCTGAGTAAAAACACTTGGAATTGCTTTCTGGCTCCGAGAGTTCCAGAGTGTATCTCCTGGGTAGCACGAGTTCCTGATCCCTCTCCCATGCAGTAGCCTAGATTGGCTCCAGTTGAGTTTTCTCTAACCCAGAGAGCACTTGCTCGGGAAGAAGCACCCTCAGGCTATCCCGGCAGTTGGTTAGAGAGGCACTGACATTCTTCTATGTGCTCTCTACTGTACTGAAATGGTTTTCATCATGCTTGTAATGCCATCAAAGATAAAATTTGGCTACATCATTACACTACTACACTCAGAACATGAAAAGCATCATCTGGGCATTGATACCAGTTTTTAGGGGCATGGTATCAACTTTTCAAAGAGTGCCCTTATGCCTAGGGAAAGATAAATTTTTGTACAACTGACTTCTCTTAGATCTGCTTAACTGTGTGTGTGCTACACAATACACTCAAATTACCATCAGGACCAGACAAGTGAACAAGCTAATACCAAACTGAATCTATTTGTTTAGCATATTTAAAAAACAGATTTAACATTGATTTACAAAATTATAAGATTGTAGGAGTGTGTATGTGTGCATATGAATCGCCACACCCATCACCAAACGCCAGTGTCATTATGTCAAATGCCAGTGTCATTATGTCAAAAAGTCCCCTATTTCCCCTCCTGTTTCCTTCAATTACCACCATAGTTTTACAGAGTCTGAGAGTCAGTTTTTTATTTATTTATTTATTACAAATTCATTTGTCTTATTTATATTCCACCTGAGTGAAACTATTCAGTAGTTATCTTTCACTTCCTTACTTATTCCACTTACCATAATCACCTCCAGTTCCATCCATCTTCTCCAGGAAAACACAATTCCATTTTTAATGGCAGGTAGTATTCCATTCAGTATATATCCACAACTTCTTTATCCAGTCATCTGTTTCTGAGCATTTATACTGATTCTACATTTGGCTACTATGACTAGTACAACTATGAATACAAGGAAGCATGTATCATTTCAATTTGTGTTTATTAGTGTTTTCATGACCTTTGGGCAAATAGGAGTGGAATTGCAGGATCTAAGGTGCTTCTATTTTTATTCACATCATTTCTTGCATCAGTCAGCATTCCCCTCAACATGTTGTCAGAGTTCCTTTTTCATTACATCCTTGTCAATACGGACTGTTTCCTTTTTTTTTTTCTTTTTGATCACCAGGTTGTCATTGGGATTTGGTACCTGCATGACTCCATATCTTCCAGTGAGCTCTTTTTCTTTCTTTTCTGATAGAAACAAAGAGAAATGTGGGTGGAGAGAAAGAGAGACACCTACATCACTGCTACATCACTTGTGAAGCTTCCCCCACTGCAGGTGGAGACCAGAGGCTTGAACCCACCCATGCCTTCTCATATGGTAATGCCTGTTCTCTACAAGGTACACCACTATCCGGCAGCACTATTTCCTATTTTTTTGATGTAGACCATCCTCACAGATGTGACATGACACTTCACTGTGGTTTTAATTTGGATTTATTTAATAATAAGTACCACTGCATAGTTTTCCATATGTCTATGAGACATCAGTGTTCTGTCTTCTTTAGTTAGAAAATGCTTTCAATTATTTTCACATGGGCGTACACAAAATCTTGTACTGTCTGATTCTTGGCATACCGCTTCATGTCTTCTGTTACTCATCCTATCTCTAGTTAATCACATATCACTGTAGATATTTGTGCCAGCTCTTGAAAGGATTTGAGTTGGCACCAACTAACAAATGAGTACATGTGGCCTCATGGTGTGGGGATGGAAGTGGTGGGGATGGGAGTAAAAAGGAAGTATACTCTCCTCTCCTCTCCTCTCCCGCATCAACTAGGAATACCAAAGGAGACCACCCAGACCGAAACAAGACAGGACTAGAATGACTACAGGAACCCAGTAAATCACCCGTGAGTACAAACATGCGTGGCTGGTGACAGAGAGGAGAGAGGGGCCTAAGGAGAGATTAAGTGACTGCTAACATTCAGCAGTTTATCAGTGGAGACACCACCTCCAGTCTGCTCCACAACAAGGGGACAGCTGAAGGGAGGAAAGGACTCCCCAGAGACTCACCAAGTGCAACTCTGAGTCTCCATTGCTACTACCCTCAGAATCTAGAGCAGCAACAGGGAGGGACACCAGGGTACAGAGATCTAACTGGGAAACTCAGAAGACCTATACCTCGGTGGCATAGCTGAGGGGCTGTGAAAGTCTCTTTGCATAACCACTGGATTATCTCTGCCACACCCTGCTTTATCTCTTGGTCAGGAGTCAGTGATTAAGCTAAGAAGCCTATTGATAGTTTAAAAGCCCTCAGGCACCCATAGCCTACAGGGAAGAAAAAAAAGAGGCTTTTACACCACTGAGCTCCAACTCAGGGATTGAAAAAAAACTGTTAACTTCCACCACGGTAAACCCTTTAATTAAATTACTTAGACACAAGTCAATCCAGGCAATAGTGATCAATAATTTGAAAAGTACTGATAAAGGGAACTCATAACATAATATATAAAATGGTTAAAACAACAAGAAAAAATATTGGAGACTCAAACCAGGACAAGAGTCCAGCTAAAAGTCCTCCAGAGGGGGAAGCACAAAACAACGAGTTCAACATCCAAACATTAGCTAAGGAAATAATAACAGGAGTGAGTAAAGAATTTGAAAAAATTGTAATCAGAAATGCAGGAACAACAAATGAGAATATGGAAGAAAATTCTAATAATCTCATGGTTATTAGAGAGCTGAAAGCTGAAATCTCTGAGCTAAGAAGGCAACTAGCTGAACAAGCTAAAACAGTATCAGAGCAGGGCAACAAAATAGATGAACTCCAGAAAGCAGTAGAGGGCAGAGAGAATAGAATCAATGAGGCTGAAGACAGAATTAGCAAGATTGAGGATGAATTAGAGACAACTAAAGAAGAAGTAAGAGATCTCAAAAAGAGATTAAGAGATGCTGAAAACAACAACAGAGTCCTATGGGATGACTTCAAAAGAAACAATATACGCATTATTGGCTTACCAGAGGAAGAAAGAGAAGGAGAGGAAGAAAGCATTCTCCAGGCCATAATAGCTGAAAATTTCTCTAGTCTAGACAACACCAAAGACATAAAGATTCAAGAAGCTCAGAGGGTCCCAAACAGAATTAATCCAGACCTAAAGACACCAAGACATGTCATACTTAGAATAGAAAGCAATAAGGATAAAGAAAGGATCCTCAAGGCTACAAGAGAAAAACAAAGAGTCACCTACAAAGGAAAACCCATAAGATTAGCAGCAGACTTCTCCATACAAACACTACAGGCCAGAAGAGAATGGCAAGATATCTATCGAGTGCTCAATGAGAAAGGCTTTCAGCCAAGAATACTATATCCTGATAGATTGTCATTCAGACTAGATGGAAGCATCAAAACCTTCTCAGACAAGCAACAGTTGAAGGAAGCAATCATCACCAAGCCTGCCCTGAAAGAAGTTCTGAAAGGTCTCCTATAAACAACCAGACCACCACAAATAGGACATATATCAAAACACTCTAAAACTCTACAAGAATGGCGTTAAAATATCTTCAATCTTTGATATCAATAAATGTGAATGGCCTGAATTCACCTATTAAAAGACACAGAGTAGGAAGATGGATCAGAAAACACAACCCAACAATATGTTGTCTACAGGAAACTCACCTAACGCAACAAGACAAACACAGACTTAAAGTGAAAGGATGGAAAACTATCATTCAAGCCAATGGCCCACAAAAAAGGGCAGGAACAGCTATTCTCATATCTGACATGATAGACTTTAAAATAGATAAGATTGGAAAAGATAGGAATGGACACTACTTAATGCTCAGAGGATCAGTCAATCAAGAGGACTTAACAATTATTAATATCTATGCACCCAATGAGAAGCCATCTAAATACATCAAACTTCTACTGAAAGAGCTACAGCAATATATTAACAGTAACACAATCATAGTAGGGGACTTCAACACCCCACTATCTCAACTTGACAGATCATCCAGGAAGAAAATCAGTAAAGACATAAGGGAGCTAAATGAAGAGATAGATAAACTAGAACTATTGGACATTTTCAGAGTCATTCATCCCAAGAAACTGGAATACACATTTTACTCAAATCCACATGGATCATTCTCAAGGATAGACCATATGTTAGGCCACAAAGACAGCATCAGCCTATTCAAGAGCACTGAAATCATCCCAAGCATCTTCTCAGACCAAAGTGGAATTAAACTAACACTTAACAATCAACAAAAGATTAGTAACAGTGCCAAAATGTGGAAGCTCAACAGTACACTTCTTAACAACTTCTGGGTCAAAGAGGAAATCAAGGAAGAAATCAAAATGTTTCGAGAGTTCAATGAAAATGAAGACACAAGCTATCAAAATATTTGGGACACAGCTAAAGCAGTCCTAAGAGGGAAGTTCATAGCTATACAAGCACACATTAGGAAACAAGAAAAGGCACAAATAAACAGCCTGATTGCACATCTCAAAGACCTAGAAGAAGAACAACAAAGGAATCCTAAAGCAACCAGAAGGACAGAAATTACTAAAGTTAGGGCAGAAATAAATAACATTGAGAATAGGAAAACCATACAAAAGATCAATGAAAGTAAATGTTGGTTCTTCGAAAGAGTAAACAAAATCCACAAACCTTTAGCCAGACTCACAAAACAAAAAAGGGAGAAGACCCAAATAAATCGGATAGTAAATGAAAGAGGAGAAATCACAACAGACACTGCAGAAATTCAACATATCATGCGAGGCTTCTATGAACAACTATATGCCACCAAGCTAGAGAACCTGGAAGAAATGAATGATTTCCTAGATACCTACCAACTTCCAAAACTAAGTAAAGAGGAAGTGGATAACATGAACAGGCCCATCACAGCTAATGAAATTGAAACAGTTATCAAAAATCTTCCCAAAAATAAAAGTCCTGGACCAGATGGTTTTACAAATGAATTCTACAAAACTTTCAAAGAAGAACTAATACCTCTACTTTTAAAAGTCTTCCAGAAGATTGAAGACACTGGAATACTCCCTGCCAGCTTCTATGAAGCCAACATCACCCTGATACCAAAAGCACACAGGGACACAACCAAAAAAGAAAACTACAGACCAATATCTCTGATGAACATAGATGCGAAAATATTGAACAAAATTCTAGCCAACCGGATACAGCAGTATATCAAAAAGATTCTTCATCATGACCAAGTGGGGTTTATCCCAGGCATGCAAGGTTGGTTTAATATATGTAAATCAATCAATGTGATCCACCACATCAACAAAAGCAAGACCAAAAACCACATGGTCATATCAATAGATGCAGAGAAAGCCTTTGACAAAATACAACATCCCTTTATGATCAAAACACTACAAAAAATGGGAATAGATGGAAAATTCATGAAGATAGTGGAGTATATATATAGCAAACCTACAGCCAACATCATACTCAATGGTGAAAAACTGGAAGCATTTCCACTCAGATCAGGTACTAGACAGGGCTGCCCACTATCACCATTACTATTCAACATAGTGTTGGAAGTTCTTGCCATAGCAATCAGGCAGGAGCAAGGAATTCAAGGCATACAGATTGGGAGAGAAGAAGTCAAACTCTCCTTATTTGCAGATGACATGATAGTATACATGGAAAAACCTAAGGAATCTAGCAAGAAGCTTTTGGAAATCATCAGGCAATACAGTACTGTGTCAGGCTATAAAATTAACATTCAAAAGTCAGTGGCATTCCTCTATGCAAACACTAAGTTAGAAGAAATTGAAATCCAGAAATCAGTTCCTTTTTCTATAGCAACAAAAACTATAAAATATCTAGGATTAAACATAACCAAAGAAGTGAAAGACTGTATATTGAAAATTATGAGTCACTACTCAAAGAAATTGAAAAAGACACAAAGAAGTGGAAAGATATTCCATGTTCATGGGTTGGTAGAATTAACATCATCAAAATGAATATATTACCCAGAGCCATCTACAAATTTAATGCTATTCCCATCAAGATCCCAAGCACATTTTTTAGGAGAATAGAACAAATGCTACAAATGTTTATCTGGAACCAGAAAAGACCTAGAATTGCCAAAACAATCTTGAGAAAAAAGAACAGAACCGGAGGCATCACACTCCCAGATTTCAAACTGTATTATAGGGCCATTGTCATCAAAACTGCTTGGTACTGGAACATGAACAGACACACTGACCAGTGGAATAGAATTGAGAGCCCAGAAATGAGGCCCCATACCTATGGGCATCTAATGTTTGACAAAGGGGCCCAGACTATTACATGGGGAAAGCAGAGTCTCTTCAACAAATGGTGTTGGAAACAATGGGTTGAAACATGCAGAAGAATGAAACTGAATCACTGTATGTCACCAAATACAAAAGTAAATTCCAAGTGGATCAAGGACTTGGATGTTAGACCAGAAACTATCAGATACTTAGAGGAAATATTGGCAGAACTTTTTTCCGCATAAATTTTAAAGACATTTTCAATGAAACGAATCCAATTACAAGGAAGACTAAGGCAAGTATAAACCTATGGGACTACATCAAATAAAAAGCTTCTTCACAGCAAAAGAAACCACTACCCAAACCAAGAGACCCCTCACAGAATGGGAGAAGATCTTTACATGCCATATATCAGATAAACGTTTAATAACCAACATATATAAAGAGCTTGCCAGACTCAACAACAAGACAACAAATAATCCCATCCAAAAATGGGGGGAGGACTTGGACAGAATATTCACCACAGAAGAGATCCAAAAGGGCAAGAAACACATGAAAAAATGCTCCAAGTCTCTGATTGTCAGAGAAATACAAATCAAGACAACAATGAGATATCACTTCACTCCTGTGAGAATGTCATACATCAGAAAAGGTAACAGCAGCAAATGCTGGAGAGGGTTTGGGGTCAAAGGAACCCTCCTGCACTGCTGGTGGGAATGTCAATTGGTTGAACCTCTGTGGAGAACAGTATGGAGAACTCTCAGAAGGCTAGAAATGGACCTACCCTATGACCCTGCAATCCCTCTCCTGGGGATATATCCTAAGGAACTCAACACATCCATCCAAAAAGATCTGTGTACACATATATTCTTGGC
This sequence comes from Erinaceus europaeus, assembly GCF_950295315.1. Classification (NCBI taxonomy): domain Eukaryota; kingdom Metazoa; phylum Chordata; class Mammalia; order Eulipotyphla; family Erinaceidae; genus Erinaceus; species Erinaceus europaeus. The sequence goes on along the minus strand of NC_080166.1, from coordinate 120,987,977 downwards.
AGCACAATTTGCAATAGCCAAAACCTGGAAGCAACCCAGGTGTCCAACAACAGATGAGTGGCTGAGCTAGTTGTGGTATATATACACAACGGAATACTACTCAGCTGTTAAAAATGGTGCCTTCACCATTTTCAGCGGATCTTGGATGGACCTTGAAAAATTCATGTTAAGTGAAATAAGTCAGAAACAGAAGGATGAATATGGGATGATCTCACTCTCAGGCAGAAGTTGAAAAACAAGGTCAGAAAATAAAACACAAGTAGAACCTGAAATGTAATTGGCGTATCATACCAAAGTAAAAGACTCCGTGGTGGGTGGGTGGGTGGGGAGAATACAGGTCCAAGAAGGATGACAGAGGACCTAGTGGGGGTTGTATTGTTATATGGGAAACTGGAGAATGTTATGCATGTTCAAACTATTGTATTTACTGTTGAATGTAAAACGTTAATTCCCCAATTAAAAAAAAGAAAAAAATAAAAAAGAGACAAACTAAATTGTTTTGATCACATAAAATGAATTCTGTTGCAAAACTATGACATTAAAAAAAATGAATTCTGTTGCAAAACTATGACATTAAAAAAAAAAAAAAGAAGAGGTAGCTCACTTGTAGAGTGCATTCTTCACCTTTATGAGGACCCAGGTTCAAGTCCCTGGCCACCGCATGGAAACATTATGTAAAGAAGAAGCTTCATAAGCAGTGGGGTAGTACTTTTGTGTCTATCTTTTCCCCTTCTGTCTCTTAACCTCTGTCTGGAGAAATGAATGCACTAGGAATAGGGGAATCCCACATATGCAAAATCTCAGCAAAGTCCTTGCAGCAACAAATAAATAAATAAATATAACAAAGCAAAATACAGGGGCCAGCTAGTGGCTCACTTGGTAGAGTGCACAAGTTACCATGCTTGAGGACCCAAGTTCAAGTTCTCACCTGAGGTGGGGGGAGGCTTTCACAAACAGTGGAGCAGCATTGCACATGTCTCCCCCTTTCTCATTCTGACTAGGTCTCCATCAGAATAAAGAAAAGAAAATGGAAATTTAAAAAGCAAACTATGGGGCCAGGTAGTGGTGCACCTGATGAACACACATGTTACAATGCACAAGGACTAGGGTTCAAGCTCCCCTCCCCACCTTTAGGGGGACATCTTTGCAAGTGGTTAAGTGGTGCTGCAGGTGTCTCTCTGTTTCTCTCCCTCACTGTCTCCCGCTTCCTCTCAATTTCTGGTTGTCTCTATTCAATAAATAAGTAAATAAAGATAATTAAAATTATTTAAATCGTGTCTTTTTAATATTTATTTATTTATTTCCTTTTTGTGCCCTTGTTTTATGGTTGTAGTTATTCTTGTTGTCGTCGTCGTTGGATAGAACAGAGAGAAATGGAGAGAGGAGGGGAAGGCAGAGAGGAAAGAAAGATAGACACCTGCAGACCTGCTTCACCACTTGTGAAGCGACTTCCCTGCAGGTGAGGACCCAGGGGCTCAAACTGGGATCCTTCCATTGGTCCTTGAGCTTTGAGCCATGTGTGCTTAATCTGCTACGCTACCGCCCGACTCCCTAATTAAGAATTCTTGAAAAGACTGCATTAAAAAATCAAATTATATGTTTGTGGAAATAAATATATAGGGCTGTGGCTATAGTATAGTGGTTATGGAAACAACTTTAAAATATTTTATTTGGTGGTCAGGGAGGTGGCACAGTGGATAAAGCCGTGGACTCTCAAGCATGAGGTCCTGAGTTCAGTCCCTGGCAGCACATGTACCAAAGTGATGACTGGTTCTTTCTCTCCTATCTTTCTCATTAATAAATAAAAAAATTTTTAAAAAAAGTCCTTAAAAATATTTTTTTATTTGTTTATTAATGGATGTAGAGAGGGAGATAGAAACCTGCAGCACTACTTCATTGCTTGTGAAGTCCTCCTCACCCTGCAACCCAAATCCTTGATCATTTACTGTGGCCTCAACCAAGTGCACCTCCGCCTGGCCCCTGCAAATAACTCTCATGCCTGAGGCTCCAAGGGCCCATCTTCTATTCCCAGCACCACCATAAGCCAGAACTAAGTGGTACTTTGGTAAAGTAAAATAAAAAATAAGTCATAAATTTAGGGAGTTCACAGATATAACTTTAAAAGTCTTAAGAAGGGGCCAGGTGGTGGCGCAACTGGTTGAGCGCACATATTATCATGCGCAAGGACCCAGGTTCTAGCCCCTGGTCCCCATCTATAGGGGGAAAGCTTTGTCAGTGGTGAAGCAGTGCTGTAGGTGTCTCTCTGTCTACCTCTACCCTGTTGATTTCTGGCTATCTCTGTCCAATAAATAAAAGATAATTTAAAAAATTAAAAAAAAAAAAACAACTCCTAAGACAGGCAGTGGCAGACCAGGTTAAGCGCACATAGTATGAAGCACAAGTATCCTGGTTTGAGTCCCAGGCTCCCCACTTGTGTGTGGGGGAGTCACTCACAAGAGATGAAGCAGGTCTGCAGGTGTCTTTCTCTCTCCTTCTCTATCTTCCATCTCCTCTCAGTTTCTCTCTGTCCTATTTAAAAAAAAATGAAAAAATAGCCACTGGAATAGTGGATTTGTAGTGCAGGCATTGAGCCCCAGCAATAATCCTGGAGGCAAAGAAAAAAAAAAAGGTATATTGCACCAAAGTAAAAGACTCTGGGGGTCGGGGGGGGAGGGGGTCAGCTCCTGGAAGACAGAGGAGGACCTAGTGGGGTTTGAATTGTTATGTGGAAAGCTGAATATGTTACACATTTACAAACTATTGTATTTTATTTTACTGTTGACTGTAAACTATTAATTACCCAATAAAGAAATTTTTAAAAAGTCCTAGGACATCAACAGAGGTATTGTCAAAAATGATAAATATATAGTTCACAAGAGAGGAACTTTAAAGAAGAAATGCAAATTAAAATGCACAGTGGTTTTAAATATCTCATGTAGCAAATATTTAAAACAATACATCATGGAATAGAAGTGGTGGGAGTAGAATCCTTGCTTTGTTCCTGCTCTTGTGGGAGACAGCATTCTAGCCTATCACCGTTAACAATGAGGCGAGTTAGACGTTTTTCACCTTATGCTCCTGTCTACATTGAGAAAACTTTCTATTCCTAATCCCACTCCACCCTTTTCCCTTTTGTTTGTATTTATTTATTTTACCAGAACACTGCTCACCTCTGGCTAATGGTGGTGCTGAGAATTGAACCTGGGACTTTGGAGTCTCAGGCATGAAGGCCTTCTGCATAACTATTGTGCTATTTCCTTTTTCTCTATTTTAATAATGATATGTTCACAAAATTGCGACAAGACAAACATGCTCTGCTCTGCTGCGAGAGTAGAAATTTGCACACACTCTAGAAATCAAGTGACCAGTATGTAGCAAATATTTTAAAATTTTTATTATATTTATTTGTTTATTTTTAATATTTATTTATTTATTCATTTTGCTGCCCTTGTTTTATTATTGTAGTTATTATTGTTGTTATTGATGTCATCACTGTTGGACAGGACAGAGAGAAATGGAGAGAGGAGGGGAAGACAGACAAGGGGAGAGAAAGACACCTGCAAACCTGCTTTACCACTTGTGAAGCGACTCCCCTGCAGGTGGGGACCCGGGGGGCTCGAACCGGGATGCACTTTGCTCCACCTGCGCTTAACCTGCTGCACTACTGGATAGAGACAGCCAGAAACTGAGAGGGAAGGGGGTGATAGAGAGGGTGAGAGAGACATACCTGCAACACTGCTTCACCACTTGTGAATCTTTCCCCCTGCATGTGGAGACTGGGGTCTTGAACCCAGGTCCTTGCACATTGTAACATGTGTGCTCAACCAGGTGTGCTACCACTCGGCCCCTGTAGCAAATGTGGTTTCTTCTTCTTTTCTTTTTTTGTTTTTTGGCCTCCGGGGTTATTGCTGGGGCTCGGTGCCTGCACCACAAATCCACTGCTCCTGGAGGCTATTTTTTCCCCTTTTGTTGCCCTTGTTGTCTTATCGTTGTTTTGACTATTATTGTTATTGATGTTGTTGTTGGATAGGACAGAGAGAAATAGAGAGAGGAGGGGAAGACAGAGAAGGGGAGAGAAAGATAGACACCTGCAGACCTGCTTTACCGCTTGTGAAGCGACCTCCCTGTAGGTGGGGAGCTGGGGGCTTGAACGGAGATCCTTAGGCTGGTCTTTGCGCTTTATGCCATGTGCGCTTAACCCGCTGCTCTACCTCGCGACCGGACCCTGTAGCAAATGTTTTATGCCATTATTTCTATTATTAATTGAAAATCAGATAAACTATTAATTTAGGTGAGTTTATTAAAGAATCAAGTTAAAATGGCCTGGGAGGTGGATTAGTGGTTAGAGTGTGAGACTCAAAACATGAAGTCCTGAGTTTCATCCACAACACTGCATGTGTCAGAGTGATGCTCTGATTTTCTCTCTCCCTCAAACTTTTTTTTTTTTTTGTAATGAGAAAGAAGGAGAAAGAGAGAATCAGAGTATTACTCTGTCACATGTGATGCTGGGTATTGAATTTGGAACCTCATGCTTGAGTATCCAAAGCTTAACCTACCGTTATGCCGCCTACCATTATGCCACAAATAAATCTTTAAAAAAACTGGGGGCCAGGCTATGGTGCACCGTCTTGAGCACACATGTTAACAAGTGCAAGGACCCAGATTCAAGCCCCTGGTCCCACCTGCAGGAAGGAAGATTCATGAGTGACGAAGCAGGAATGCAAGTACCTCTCTTTTCCCCTATGTCCTCTTAGTTTCTCTCTGTCCTATCAAATAAAAACAAACAAACAAACAAATAAACCAGTGTGCATCAAGACCCATGCCTGAGGCTCTGAAGTCCCAGATTCAGTCCTCTGAACCACCAGAGTTATTAGTGCTCTGGTCAAACAAAGGAAAAGACTCATGAGTTTTCATCAATGTTGTGGGGACCAGGATAGAACTTGAGTTGAGTGCTTGCCAAAGCAGACACACTATACAGGTTAGTTATTTTGCCAGCCCTGCAAAAGTTTTAATTATTTAATTATAGTATCTACCTTGTTAAACTGTTCTTCTAGTGACTTGGTCAATTATCATGGAGCAGCTGTTCTATCTGTATCCTTGATGGTTTATGACAGTCATGACCTTGGGTTGTTTCTGTTTTATGCCACTCAGAGTATGGAGTTTCCAGGTGTGGTCTCTTCACAGCTCCAGACCAATTGCATCTTTCTGATTTATCCATGTGTGTAAGAAAGACAATGGTTTCAGGCTTATCTCTTTGACATTCATAACTCTTAACTACCTGACTTCAGAAAGTAATTTGATGTGTGATTAGAGATCTGTTTACAAAGATATTAATCAGAATGTCATTGAAAATAGTGACAAATTGAAATTAATATAAATCAATATTTAGTAAATGAATAATTATGCTCAAAGTTGCAGTATTCTGTTTCAGTTGACAAAGTAGTTTTATGCTATAGGAAAATGTTTACATATGAAAAAAGATATAGTAAAGATCAGATTTATTTATTTATTATTGATTTACTAATGATCGACAAGACCATAGGATAAGAGGGGTACAATTCTACACAATTTCTACCACCGGAGTTCCACATCCCATAGCCTCCACTGAAAGCTTTCCTATTTTTTATCCTTCAGGGAGCCTGGAACCAGGATCATTATGGGGTGCAGAAGGTGGAAGGTCTGGGTCTATAATTGCTTCTCTGTTGGACATGGACGTTGGCAGGTCAATTCATACTCCCAGCCTGTTTCTATCCTTCCCCAGTGGGCCAGAGCTCTGGAGAGGTGGGGTTCCAGGACACATTGGTGAGGTCATCTACCCAGGGAAGTCAGGTTAGTGTCATGGTAGCATATACAATTTGGTGTCTGAAAAAGCATTAATATAAAGCAGAACAAATTGTTTAATAATCAGGAATCTAAAGGTAAGAATATAGCAGATGAGGGGGCTAGGAGATAGCGCAGCGAGTTAAGTGCACATGGCACAAAATGCAAGGACCGGCATAAGAATCCTGGTTACAGCCCCTGGCTCCCCCACCTGCAGTGGGGTCACTTCACAGGTGGTGAAGCAGGTCTGCAGTTGTCTATCTTCCCCTCCCCCTCTCTGTCTTCCCCTCCTCTCTCCATTTCTCTCTGTCCAATCTAACAATAATGACATCAATAACAATAACAGTAATAACTCCAACAATAAAAACAACAAGGGCAAAAAAGGGAAAATAAATAAATTAAAAAAAATTTATTTCTTTATTGGGGAATTAATGTTTTACATTCAACAGTAAATACAATAGTTTGTACATGCATAACATTCCCCAGTTTCCCATTTAACAATACAACCCCCACTATGTCATTTATCATCCTTCATGGACCTGTATTCTCCCCACCCACCCACCCACCCCAGAGTCTTTTACTTTGGTGCAATATGCCAATTCCATTTCAGGTTCTACTTGTGTTTTCTTTTCTAATCTTGTTTTTCAACTTCTGCCTGAGAGTGAGATCATCCCATATTCATCCTTCTGTTTCTGACTTATTTCACTTAACATGATTTTTTCAAGGTCCATCCAAAATCGGCTGAAAACAGTGAAGTCACCATTTTTTACAGCTGAGTAGTATTCCATTGTGTATATATACCACAACTTGCTCAGCCACTCATCTGTTGTTGGACACCTGGGTTGCTTCCAGGTTTTGGCTATTACAAATTGTGCTGCCAAGAACATATGTGTACACAGATCTTTTTGGATGGATGTGTTGAGTTCCTTAGGATATATCCCCAGGAGAGGGATTGTAGGGTCATAGGGTAGGTCCATTTCTAGCCTTCTGAGTTCTCCACAGAGGTTGGACCAATTGACATTCCCACCAGCAGTGTAGGAGGGTTCCTTTGACCCCACACCCTCTCCAGCATTTGCTGCTGTTACCTTTTCTGATGTATGACATTCTCATAGGAGTGAAGTGATATCTCATTGTTGTCATTACAGTGCCATCAGGCAATTGCAAGCCCCAGCAATAACCCTGGTGGCAAAAATAAGAGAATAAAGAGATAAAATAAGAAGAACGCTTATTTTTATGTGCCATCAGTCAACTAAGTCAGTAAGCATATGGAGTATTAAATTTTCCAAGGACCGTATCGCACCAGAGTAAAAGACTCGGGTAGGTGGGTGGAGAGAATACAGGTCCAAGAAGGATGACAGAGGACCTGGTGGGGGTTGTATTGTTATATGGGAAACTGGGGAATGTTATGCATGTGCAAACTATTGTATTTACTGTTGAATGTAAAACATTAATTCCCCACTAAAGAAATTAAAAAAAAACCTAAAAGTAAAATGGAAAAAAAAATAACTAAAAGTAAAATGAAAAAAAAATTTCCAAGGACTATTCATCTAGTAGGAAATGATTTTTTAATGTTAGTCTACCAATTTATTAAAATGACACAAATAGGGAAGGGGTAGATAGCATAATGGTTATGCAAACAGACTCTCATGCCTGAGGCTCGAAAATCTCAGGTTCAATCCCATATACCACCATAAGCCAGAGCTGAGCAGTGCTCTGGTTAAAAAAAAAAATGACACAAATAATCTTTTATTTGACTTTTTAAAAATTTCTTTTGCATAATCTGTATTTATTTACTGGATAGAGACAGAAGTTGAGGGGGGATCTGGGGAATGTTATGCATGTACAAACTATTGTACTTACTGTTGAATGTAAAACATTAATTTCCCAATAAAAAAATTGTACAATAAAAAAAGAAAAAGAAGAAGTCGAGGGGGGAGGAGTGATAGAGAGGGAGAGAGACAGAGAGACACCTACAGCACTGCTTCACCACTTGGAAAGCTTTCCCCCTGCAGGTGGGTACCAAGGGCTTGAACCTGGGTCCTTGAGCGCTATAATTTGTGCACTCAACCAGGTGTGCCACCACCTGGCCCCTATTTGACTTTATTTATAGGTTAACTCATTGTATAGCATCTCCAGGTTAGTAACTCATAAATTACTGTGTTTTTTTATGACACTTTATATTCTTTTGTCTCATGGTTTTACGTGTGGATATGAGTCAACAAGACAAGCTGTATGTCAGAGTAATTGTTTTTTAGAATTAGTATAAACGTGATGAATAAGAATTTAGTGATACAGGGCAGGGGAGATAGCGTAACAGCTATGCAAAAAGACTTTCAGACTGGATGTTCCAAAGACCCAGGTTTAATCCCCCACACCACAGATACCAAAGTTTTCAACATAAAATAAATGGAGGATCAAAAGATAGTTGACCTAGCAGAGTACATGCTTTCTGTGGGTGAAGCCCCAGGTTTAAGTCCTGACATCACCATGGACAGCATCAATGGAACTCCCTGGGTGGGGGAACAGTGTGGTAGTGTCTCTCCCTCTTTGCTTTTCTTTCCCTCTTTCACTATAGGAAATGAAAAAAAGTGAAAAAGCCAGCCCAGGAACCATGGTACAGCATGTGTGTGATGCTCCAGCAGGACAAACAAATCATCAAAGGGAAAGTCCAAATGAAGCAATATAAGACAATAATGTAGACCAAAGTACAAGAAAAATGAGTCCTGGATTACTGAACTTCAAAAAGAATACATCTGTCAATTTCCATTTCAAAATGCATTAGTGAATAAGAATGAAAGTGCACTCAGCAGCAGTAGTACTGGACTGTGAAGGTGAAGTGCAGCCACAGCATCCTGGCTTATGAGCTCCTTCTGTTTCCCCTCCATCAGTCCAGCCTCTAGAATCTGCTTTCTATACCAGCACAATGGATTGATGTAGCAGGAGCTCAGTGAATGGCAATTATGAATACCTTTTTGGTAGGTTCTTGAGGGAATAAAATTAATATTCTGTAGGGAAACTATGAGGATGTGGTTGAGCTTGGCAGGGCTTGACTTGAGGGGCACATCCATCCTGTCTGTCTCTCTCTCTCTACTGAGAGGTTGAGCAAGGAGGGACACAACCCCCCAAGATTTGCCTCATCTTGTCAGACTTCCTGCCTCACAAAACACCCTGCATTCCTGATACTATGGCCTGCGCCCTTATTATCTACATAATCATTGCTTTGCCTGAAAGATTCCCCCATTTCCCCACCCATTCCATTCCTTTGATATATCTTCTTTCTACCCTCAAGACCCTCCCTGCCTGTAGGGTATTAGTAATTCTACCAGTTAAAACCCTCACAACAGTTGCTAAGGAAGTTCTTACCTTTCCCACTCCCCTTTTGCCATTCTCCGACCCTTTGCTAACCATGTATGGTATTGTCAAGCCATTTTCGTTTCCAACTTGCAACTTCTGGGTCTGATTTCTAAAAGCCTTGGTTCTCTGATCAAAAAGAATTGAATTGCCTCGCCACCACCAGCTCTGTCCCTGGGTAGTCTCTCTCACATCGCTGAGTGAGTAGCAGCCCAGGCTGGCTCCAGTCGCATTCTCTCCAACCCAAAGAGTACGCACCCGAGAAGAGACACCCCCACACTAGCCCGGCAATATTCAAAAAGAACTCCAAGGCAGTAGACTCTGAGCCCAGGCTATAAGATGCAAATCCTGTATCTTCTACTTACCAAGTGTGTGGCTCAAACATGGCTTCTTGCCCTTTTTTGAGATGAATTTATGAAAATTAATTTTTAAGTCTGGCTTCTTTTAAAATTTTTTGTATTATATTTATTTATTTATGGGCTAGAGACAGCCAGAAATTGAGAGGGAAGGGAGTGATAGAGAAGTAGAAAGGGAGAAAGAGAGAGGGAGAGAGACCTGCAGCATTGCTTCACCACTCGCAAAGCTTTCCTTCCTGCAGATGGACACTAGGAGGCTTGAATTTGGGTCCCTGTGTGTTGTAACATGTGCACTCAACCTGGTGCACCACCACCTGGGCCCCTATTTATTAATTTATTGACAGAGAGATAGAGGGGTGGACCAGAGTATCACTCTGACGTATATGGTGCCAGGGATCAAATGAGGGACAGATGTTCAATTCTAGCACCCTACCACTGTGAGCTACATTCACCACTGTGGCTACTTGATCTCTGAGTGTCAGTTAGCTCTCAAACCGAAGATAATAGAGGTAGGAGAGGCACCCCACCTGGGAGAGTGCCAAACTTGCCATATGCATGGTCCTGGTTAGAGCAATGGCACCACGTGGGGGTACTATAACCCCCTGGGGAAGTTCTGATGAGGTGGTGTCTCTCTCCTTTTGTCTGTCTCTATCTGGAAGTCAACCCAGAACAATGAAATCACATGCATAAGGCCTTGGCAACACTGAAAAAAAAGTTTTACTTTTTTATTTTTAGTTTTCTTTATACCACCTCTCCAGATTCAAAGGAGGTCTCGAAACTTTATATCAAAGGAGGTCTCGAAACTTCATATACCTGACGCTGTTGACTGGCTACGGAAGAAGGGCAAACGCTAGAAGAAGAAGAAGAAGAAGAAGAAGAAGAAGAAGAAGAAGAAGAAGAAGAAGAAGAAGAAGAAGAAGAAGAAGAAGAAGAAGAAGAAGAAGAAGGGGAAGAAGAGGAAGAAGAGGAAGAAGAGGAAGAAGAGGAAGAAGAGGAAGAAGAGGAAGAAGAAGAAAAGAAGAAGGAGAAGGAGAAGGAGAAGGAGAAGGAGAAGGAGAAGGAGAAGGAGAAGGAGAAGGAGAAGGAGAAGGAGAAGGAGAAGGAGAAGAAGAAGAAGAAGAAGAAGAAGAAGAAGAAGAAGAAGAAGAAGAAGAAGAAGAAGAAGAAGAAGAATTTATACCAGAGCACTGCTCAGTTCTAGCTTATGGTGGTGCTGGAGATTGAACTTAGGACCTTTGGTGCCTCAGGAATGAAAGACTCTCTGATTAACCATTGTGCTATATTCCCAGCTCAGAAAAAAAAAAATATTTCAGGATTAAATGAGAAAAGGCAAGTGTTACATTACAGTAAGTGCTTGGTATATGTGAAGTGTTTATCAGCAGAAGAAAGGAACAGACTGCTAGATAATTCCTCTCTCTATGATTCTATGTAAGTTAAACAGAATAAAATGAATCAGGGTGAGACTTAGCTGCATAAAATAAATAATAACCATTGCCCCCCCCACACACACACACGTTTAGAAAAATAGAAATTAGCTTCTGGGTACCAGGTGGTGGTACAGCTGGTAGAGGACATGCATTACAGCATGAAAGGGCCAGGGTTTAAACTCCTAATCCCCATCTGCAGGGGAAACAGTACTACAAATGCCTTTCACTCTCTATCTCCCCCTTCATTTTCGATTTCTGTCTCTATTCAAAACAAATAAATAAAATTTTTAAAAAACTATTAAAAAAGAAAATTAATTGACTCTGGCACAGATAAAACATGTTAGAAAGTAGGCAGTCAGCCCACCTCAAAGGGCACATGCTCATCTGAACCCTGGCTCCATAGAGAGCTGCCTCATGGTCCTAGAAGGCTGTTTAACTCGTGCCCTGTTTTCACTCTCCAGGCAGTGGAAAGAGGAAAGGGAGGGGGAACGAACATGCCTTTACCTTGGCAAATACCTGGCAGTAGTTGCACCCAACACTTCCATTAACATTCTTCTCTCAAAGCACCAATACTTCCAGTAGTATTCTTCTGTCAGAATTTGGTCTGAATCCCAAGGAAACACAAGGGAGGCTAGGAAACAGTCTCTCCTCTTTCTTTGCTTTTTCTCTTCCTTTCCTTATATGATATTATTATTATTATTATTTTATTTATTGGATAGTGAAAGTGACAGTGAGAAATTGAGAAGGAGAGATAGAGATAGCCACCTGTAGCACTGCTTCACTGCTTGTGAAGCTTTCCCCTTGCAGGTGGGAACCAAAGGACTGAACCCAGGTCTTTGTGCACTGTAATGTGTGCACTTAATCAGGTGCACCATCCCCTATACCCCTGGAAACTGTCTTCTGAGCAAACCTGTGCCTGGTCAATAACTGAAGGTATTAGATTCTTTAAAAAAATTTTACTTATTTATTTATGAGAGTGGAGAGGTAGAACCAGAGCCTCACTCTGGCACATGCAATTCCAGGGTTTGAACTCAGAACCTCATGCTTGAGAGCCCAATGTTCTATCTGCTGTGCCACCTCAAGTTGGGCTTCTTAGGTTCTCATTCAGAGAAAATAGGCAAGAGATTGGACAGTTCCCATACAAAGCTTTACTGGAGGCATTGTCTGAAAACAAGGAGACAGCTCAGGACAGAAGGTCCCAGTGCTGGCCCCAAGGGGAGCACACCTTAAGCACTAAGGGGGAGGTGGTTGTGGACAGCTAGTGACCAGATGGAGGTTTCACCAATATTCAGAGAGAGAGCAGGAGCAGGTTGAGCAGGATGGTCAGGTGCTATGTAGACAGTTGGGGCCCTTCAATGTGGACTATGTAGTCACACTAAGTGCATCAGCCAGGGACAGTTGGGAGTGGAGCAGTATCTGATTAGACCCACCTTTAGGGGCCTTAGGTTAAGTAGGCAGTTATCAACCAGAGCAAGCGCTCTGGTTCTCATGATGGCAGAGTTTATCTACCATGCCACCTACAGGGCTCCTGTGTTTTCTGCTTCTAATCGTAAATAGGATTATGTTCTCAGCTCTCCTGGAAATGCTTAAGAGAGTATCTTTTTTCATTCTGACCTCTAGGACTCAAAGATGAGGGAAAACACTTGGGAAGGATTTCAAAGAAAAGCCATTGGAATGACTAATAGCCTGAAACAGTAAAACCTAGGACAGACCTCTCAGGAGTGAGTCAGCCAGGAAAAAATGGGGCTCAAGGGTGACTAAATAATGTAAATCTCTGAGACATTAAGGACTCTGACACAGAGGAGAACAGGGAGGGGTGGGGGAGAAAGAGGAGGAGGAGGAAGGGGAGGAGGAAGAGGAGGATAACAGTACCTTTCACTAAAGAGAAGGAAAAAAGAAAGCAGAAGTGACTGGGTGTTGGTAAGGACAGATGAGCAGATGGAGAGGCTGTAGAAACATAACCCATGATTGTACAGTGACTTCTCTGAACACTGAGATTTTGGAATAGGGCAGGAGACTGGGTAGGGGGGCAGGGGGTGGGGAGACAGGACACAGGCAGAGGATGGGTGAATGGTATGAACATCTATCCTCTCCCATACTCAGTTTCCTTCTTGAATAACTATAGAGTGAAATTCAGAAAAGAAAAGAAAAAAAAAGACTTGTGGATTTAAAGAATAAATTTTGTTTCTCTCCCTGTCCCTCTCCCTCCCCCCCTCCTCTCTTATTGCCACCAGGGTTATTGCTGGAGCTTGATACCGGCAATATGAACAGCAGCCAATTTTTTTATTGATATAACTGTCTTTTTAAAAATTGGGGAGAAAAATAGCTGTGTAGTATTGTATAAATGTACCACAGCTTTCTCAGCCATTCATCTGTTGTTGGGCACCTGTTTTGTTTCCAGGTTTTAGCTATTACAAATTGTGCTGCTATGAACATAGGTGTACAAATATCTTTTCAGATATTTGGGTGTTATGGAGTCCTTAGGATATATCCCTAGGAGAGGAATTACTAGGTCATATGGGAGGTCTATTTCTAGCCTTTTGAGGGTTCTCCAGGCTCCTCTCCACAGAGGTTGGACAAATGTACATTCCCACCAGCAGTGTCAGAGGGTTCCTTTGTCCCCACAACCTCTCCAGCATTTGTTGCTGCTGTCCTTTTTGATGTATGCCATTCTCACAGGGTGATATTTCAGTGTTGTCTTTATTTGCATTTCTCTGACAATCAGTGACCTGGAGCAATTTTTCATATGTTTATTAGTCTTTTGGATCTCTTCCATAGTGAATATTCTGTTCATATCCTCTACCCATTTTTGGATGGGGTCATTTGCTTTTTTGTTGCTAAATTTGGTAAGCTCTTTGTATATTTTGGTTATTAGTCTCTTGTCTGATGTATTGCATTTGAAGATCTTCTCCCATTTTGTGAGGAGTCTCTTTGTTTGGGTGATGGTTTCTTTTGCTGTGCAGATGCTTTTCAATTTGATGTAGTCCCATTAGTTATTAATGAGTGAGAGAGGTCGAACCAGGACATTGCTCTGGCATATGTGACACTAGGGAATCAAACTTGGGATCTCATGCCTGCAAGTCTAGTGCTCTACCTGCTGTACTACTTTCCATGCTGCCAGCCCAGTAGTTTTTATACACTTAATTAAAAAAACAGTAAAAAATGGTGTCTCTCTGCTCCTCCCTCTCTATCCCCCTTCCTTCTCAATTTTTCTCTGTCCTGTCAAATAATTAAAAAAAAAATCAAAAGAATAGAAAAGAAAAGATAAGACAAGCAATGTTGGGTTGGGCGACAGCATAATGGTTATGCCAAAAGCCTCTCACACCTGGGGGTCCAAGTTTCCAAATTCAATCCCCAATACCACCATAAGTCAGAACTGAGAAGTGCTCTGGTTAAAAAAAAAAATTTAATTAAATTAATAAGTTAAAAAAAGTTCTATGTCATTCAATCTTTGTCAAGCTTTGATTAAAAAAATATTTTCTGGGAGTCGGGCGGTAGCACAGTGGGTTAAGCACACGTGGCGCCAAGCACAAGGACCCGGTAAAGACCAGTTCGAGCCCCCGGCCCCCCACCTACAGGGGAGTCGCTTCACAAGCAGTTCTGTAGGTGTCTTTCTTTCTCTCCCCGTTTCTGTCTTCCCCTCCTCTCTCCATTTCTCTCTGGCCTATCCAACAATGATGACAACAATAATAACTACAACAATAAAACAACTAGGGCAACAAAAGAGAATAAATAAATAAATAAATATTTTAAAATATATATTTTCTTAAATTCTATGTATAGCTCAAAATTATTGCATGTTTTCATTAGCTTCTCATTTGGAAACTGACTTGAAAATGGAAGAAATTCAGTTCTAATAAAATTCTATATCATCAAAGAGACTACTGAAACTGTCATAGATCATCAGAGGACAGCAGGACTTTCAAAATTTCACATCTGAGTCTCAGCAGGTCGGGCACACACCTTGCATGTAGGAAGTTCCAAATATGATCCCAGACATTGCACATACTAGGGGCTGGGTCGATATAGTAAAGCTTTAGTCTCTTTCTTTCTCAGTAAATAAATCTGAAATCCAGAACTAGAAAGCATACATGATGTCTGTCTACACTGGATATTAGATAGAAAATATATCAGGGGGCAGAGAAGATAGCATAATGCTCAGGCAAACAGATTCTCATGCCTGAGGCTCCAAGGTCCCAGGTTCAATCTCCCACACCACTCTAAGCCAGAGCTGAGCAGTGCTCTGGTTAAAAAATACACACATGTGGAAAACTGAGAAATGTTATGCATGTACAAACTATTGTATTTACTGTAAATTGTAATACATTAATCCCCCCAAAAAGAAATAAAAAGTAAATAAATAATACATATATACGCACACACAACCTTAATCAATTTTATCCAAAAAACTTCCTGCTGTTACCAGTGACATGGCTTCTATGTTCTATGACTGAGAAAGGAGACTTCCCTTAACACTGGAGCAGGATCTGCATATTCAATTTATCACACGTGTGTTGTGTCATGCACCAGCATAGGGGACAGTTTCCATTTGCAAGTCCAGACTCAGACTCCACCTTCTTTACTCTGCTTAGTATCCCACTGGCTGGCCCAGAGGATTGATTTTCAGCTGTGCTTGGTAATTGAAGGCACCAGAAGCAGATCAGAGGCTGAGAGTGGCATGAGGCTGGACCATTTATTATCCTGGCATTTTCTCCATGGGGCTGCTGCGGGTAGGCTAGTCTGGAAGCATTGCTCCGGGGCACCTGGTGTGCAGCTAATGACTGAGAAAATGCTTTCACTATTCCATTCTCTACCAGGGAAAATAACTGAAAGTAGTTTGCCTTCATGTGTCAAAGACAGCAATATGTATTAACTGTCTTCCCTCAGGGTTAATATCCTATGCATATTAAATATGAGATGGAGGGACTTTGATACCCTATAGGATATCTGTGGTCTATTACACTGATGGCTTTATGCTAAGTGGATCCAGGGGACAGGAAGTGACAAACACTGTGTGTGCCTTGGTTAAACACACATATACCAAAGTGTTGGGCACTAACCTTTTGGAGGTCCAAAACCGTGACATCAACAAGAGGTCCAACAGGCTAGAGCATGCTGGCCTATCTCCTCTGCCAACAAGAAATAGCTACATACTGTGTAGGTGATATAACAGTGGTTCCTTTGGATTTTAGAAGCACTTTAAACCATATTTTGCTGCAACAACCTAATTACTGAGAAGTTACAAGACTATAATTTTGGAGTGGACACAGGTATGAAGAGGTTCTAAAACAAGTTCAGGCTGCACTACAACCCTTCTGACTCAGAGGAGCAGTAGAATGGAGGGCTCTAGAGCAGACAAAGGTGCTGTGGGTAAAGGAAGGGCTAGGGACAAGACTCAATAAGACAGGAGTAAAGGGGCCAGGTGGTGGTTCACCCAGTAGAACATACATGTTACCTACCATGCTTGAGGACCTGGGTTCAAGCCCTGGCCCCAAACTGTAGGGGGAAAGCTTGAAAAGCTGTGGAGCAGAGCTGCAGTTGCCATTACTTTTGTCTTTTTTCTCCTCCTCTCTCTTTTTATTATTTATTTATTTATTGAGAATTCAATACTTTATCCACTATGCTACTTCCTGGCCTCACTGGCATTTTTTGTAACTACATTCTCCTTTCTCCTTATCTCCATTAAAAAAAAAAAAAGAAGAAGAAGGTAAGAAGAAAGGGAGGGAGATAGCAGGGGTAGATAGCATAATGGTTATGCAAACAGACTGTCATATCTGAGGCTTCGAAGTCCCAGGTTCAATCCCATTCTTCTTCCTCCTCCTCCTCCTCCTCCTCCTCCTCCTCCTCCTCCTCCTCCTCCTCCTCCTCCTCTTCTTCTTCTTCTTCTTCTTCTTCTTCTTCTTCTTCTTCTTCTTCTTCTTCTTCTTCTTCTAGCGTTTGCTCTTCTTCCGTAGCCAGTCAACAGCGTCAGGTTGAGCCTGATGTAAAGTTTCGAGACCTCCTTTGAATCTGGAGAGGTGGCAGTCATTGACTATGTGGGTCATAGTCTGTCTGTAGCCGCAGGGGCAGTTCGGGTTGTCTCTGGCTCCCCAGCGATGGAACATAGTGGCGCACCAGCCATGGCCTGTTCGATAGCGATTGAGGAGGGCCCAATCATAACGTGCTAGGTCAAAGCCGGGTTGACGCTTGCAGGGGTCTGTGATGAGGTGTTCTTTACCTCAGCTGACTGCCAACTCTGTTTCCAAGAGTCTGGAACAGAGAAGTTCAGTGTAGGCGTAGGGGACCAGATTGGGTGACGAGACGTCAAGCGTTGGACAGGGTGGGCGAAGATATCTGCGTATATTGGCAGGTCCAGTCGAGCGTAGATGTGGGAAATGAACTTAGATGATGCCGCATCCCGACGAATATCTGGCGGGGCGATGTTGCTAAGAACTGGCAGCCATGGAACCGGGGTGGAACAGATGGTTCCAGAAATGATCCTCATGGAGGAATATAATTTGGAATCGACCAAGTGGACATGGGGGCTACGGAACCATACTGGGGCACAGTATTCTGCAGTGGAATAGCATAATGCCAGAGATGATGATTGTAGTGTGGAAGCGCTCGCGCCCCATGAGGAGCTGGCCAGTCTTGCAATGATGTTATTCCTCGCGCTCACCTTTGCTGCAGTTTTTATGAGATGTTTGTGAAATGACAGGGTGCAATCGAGAGTAACGCCAAGATAGACTGGCTGGGCTTCATGCCGGATTCTCGTATCGCCAAGCTGCACATTAAGCTCACGCGAGGCCGAGGCATGGTGAAGATGGAAAACAGATGATACCGTTTTTGCAGTGCTAAAGATTAGTCGCCATTTTTTACAGTAATCAGTAATCAGATATCTTCTTCTGGAATCCATTTTCAATGTAAGTTGAGAGGGCCAGGGCTTGTTGGCAGGTAGATCTTCCTGGGCGGAAACCAGCTTGGGCGGGTGATAGGAATTTCTCTGTAAGATGAGAAATACGTGACAGAAGCAGCCTCTCAAGGAGTTTGTAACACACGGAAAGGAGAGAAATTGGTCTATAGCTGGCGGCCAGTGTTGGGTCTTTCTTTGGTTTCAAAACTGCTATTATCTTCGCACAGTGCCAAACTTTGGGCATAGACTCAGATTCCAAGATGTGGGACAGGAATGAAGCGAGCCACTTCTTTGCCGCGGGACCCAGGTTAAGAATGAGTTCTGGGGTGATGTTATCATAGCCAGCAGCTGTTCCCGGTTTAATCCCCTGCACCACCATAAACCAGAGCTGATCAGTGCTCTGGTAAAAATAAATAAATAAATAAATAAATAAATAAATAAATAAATAAATAAATGAGAGGGAGGGAGGAAGGAAAGAAGGGAGAGAGAGAGAGAGAGAAATGGAAATGGTGGAGTCAAGCAAGTACTGAGCCTCTAGTGTCAATAAACACAGTGTCAAAAACAACAACAAACTGAAGTAAAGGCAACAGCTGGAAAATATTTTTACTTGGGAAGCTGCTCCTAGACTGCTTAAGAGTCACTAGGGAATATAATACCTGACCCCTGGTCACCAAAGAAAGTGTGATTTCAACTGCCCATCACTACTTGGGCAGGCTCAGCCTCCCCCTGCAGGTGGGGAAGAGGTGGGGCTTCAACTTGGGTCCTTATGCATTGAAATGTGTGTGTTTAACTGTCGAGCTGCGCCGTGAAGAAGAGAGGAGATCCGGAGCGAAGAGGAAACACAAATCTTTATTTGTGCTGGCATCTCAGAGTTGGGTGAGAGAGAAGCAGCTTGGGCCACGTGGAGGTAGCAAAAATGACCGCCTCACGCAGCAACCTTCCCTGCGTCTAACCACCGAAGTGAAGGGCCGGCAAGAGAGTGAGGTGTGGAAGAAGAAGGGCTTTTATGGGAATAGCTCTTGCAAGAATGGGAAGGGGGAGGAGTAACCATAGCACTCCAGGGTAGGAAAATAACACTCGCGGGAATGGGAAGGGGGAGGAGTAACTAAAGCACTCCAAATATAGCGGGGGAATAGACAATGCCCTGAGGGCACAACATGGTGGAACAGGCTCCGAGAATGTCCCAACTCTCTTGGGAACTAGCAATAGCCTGAGGGGACAACATGGCAGATGTGACTGCATCTGCACAATTTCCCAGCATTTAACCAAATACACCACCACCTGACCCCATAAATATTTATGAGCAGTTTATTATATGCTAAGAACTAAATATAGAGCAGTAAACTATAATGACAGAGTCCTTATGTTTATTAAGCTTACACTATGTTTCTGGAACTCACTGTGCCACTAACTGGAACACTATCACTAGAAATTCTTTATCCCAGTTCATGTATCTTCTCCTAGACTAGCTACAGTTAAGTAGAATACTAACAATTGAGTCAAATCAAATTATACCAATTTCACACATACAACCTGGCTTTCAAATACTACAGAAATAAAATTTTAAGCATCACAGATATTTGAAAGCTAGTTTAAAGGAAAGGGTTGGCAGTGAATGGAAATGCATCTATAAAATTTGAAAGCTTAATCCAAATTCACAGTATTACACTAATACTTGACAAAGGTTCTTAATGTAACATCTCATGCTTCACTTACAAAACCCAGTGCTAAAACTTCTGAAAGCATTTTCCATCAATTATTTTGAAAAAATGTTTTATGCCACTGTGGTTTGTTATAATGGTTAAAGTTGATATCAATTTTTCAAAATGAGGACTATTTAAAAAATTCCTGGCACATATGAAAGTGGCAGCTAGAGGAATTTTTCTTTTTTTTTTTTTAACCGTAGCGAATGAGCTAGAGGAATTTTTCTAGGCTAAAAAAGTTTCAGTCTTTTATCAGTAAGTACTCTAGTCAAAACATTTCAACCACAGATCTTATTACCCCATTAGCATGCAGCCAAGTTGTTTTCTTTTTTGATAGACACAGAGAGGCAGAGAGAGTAAAGGAGACAGCAGCACCAGAGCTTCCTTCAATATAAGTGGGTCGACTAGAATTTGAGTTGTGCACATGGCAACATAGCACATTCTCTAAGTGAGCAATTTCACTGGCCCTATAGCCAGACATCAAAATGGTAGCTGAGAGGTAAAGACATAACATTGCCAATCAACTGAAAATTTTTTTTAATATTTCTTTTTTACCTAATTTTAATATTATTTATTCATCAGACAGAGACAGCCAGAAATTAAGAGGGTAGGAGGAGATGGAAGAGAGAAACCGCTTGTGAAGCTTTCCCCCCACAGGTGGGGACTGGGGGCTTGAACCTGGGTCCTTGCACATAGCAAGATGGGGTTTAATCAGGTGCATCACCACCTGGCCCCTCCCAACTGGAATTTTTAAATGTACTTACAGGACAGAAGCCTAATTGTTCCTCTCCTTGGTATGGCCACTAGAAATTTTGTTTTCATTTGGTTTATTTTATTATGAGAAACCAAAATACTACATAGCCATATACCATGTTTTACTTATTTTTATTTGGTGCTAGAGATAGAACCCAGGACCTCATACATGCAAAGCATACATTTTTTTTTATTTTTATTTATTTATTTTTTTTGTACAACTCCACACAATTCCCACCGCCCAATCTCCATATCCCACCCCCTCCCATGGTAGCTTTCCCATTCTCTACTACTCAGTTGTAAAAAATGGTGACTTCACCGTTTTCAGCCGATCTTGGATGGACCTTGAAAAAATCATGTTGAGTGAAATAAGTCAGAAACAGAAGGATAAATACGGGATGATCTCACTCTCAGGCCGAAGTTGAAAAACAAGATTAGAAAAGAAAACACAAGTCGAGGGGATTTGACTTCCGGAGGCGGAGCTACGAGCAGCAGATCGCTTTCTCTCCTCTCCTCTCCTCTCCCGGATCAACTAGGAATACCAAAGGAGACCACCCGGACTGAAACAAGACAGGACTAGAATGACCACAGAAACCCAGTAAATCACCCGTGAGTACAAACACGCGTGGCTGGTGACAGAGAGGAGAGAGGGGCCTAAGGAGAGATTAAGTGACTGCTAACAGTTCCACAGTTTGTCAGTGGAGAAACCACCTCCAGTCTGCTCCACAACAAGGGGACAGCTGAAGGGAGGAAAGGACTCCCCAGAGACTCACCAAGTGCAACTCTGAGTCTCCATTGCTACTACCCTCAGAATCTGGAGCAGCAACAGGGAGGGACAGCAGGGTACAGAGATCTAACTGGGAAACTCAGAAGACCTATACCTCGGTGGCATAGCTGAGGGGCTGTGAAAGTCTCTTTGCATAACCACTGGATTATCTCTGCCACACCCTGCTTTATCTCTTGGTCAGGAGTCAGTGATTAAGCCAAGAAGCCTATTGATAGTTTAAAAGCCCTCAGGCTCCCATAGCCTACAGGGGAAAAAAAAAAGGCTTTTACACCACTGAACTCCAACTCAGGGATTGAAAAAACTGTTAACTTATATAAAATGGTTAAAACAACAAGAAAAAATAATGGAGACTCGAACCAGGACAAGAGTCCAGCTAAAAGTCCTCCAGAGGGGGAAGCACAAAACAACGAGTTCAACATCCAAACATTAGCTAAGGAAATAATAACAGGAGTGAGTAAAGAATTTGAAAAAATTGTAATCAGAAATGCAGGAACAACAAATGAGAATATGGAAGAAAATTCTAATTATCTCATGGTTATTAGAGAGCTGAAAGCTGAAATCGCTGAGCTAAGAAGGCAACTAGCTGAACAAGCTAAAACAGTATCAGAGCAAGGCAACAAAATAGATGAACTCCAGAAAGCAGTAGAGGGCAGAGAGAATAGAATCAATGAGGCTGAAGACAGAATTAGCAAGATTGAGGATGAATTAGAGACAACTAAAGAAGAAGTAAGAGATCTCAAAAAGAGATTAAGAGATGCTGAAAACAACAACAGAGTCCTATGGGATGACTTCAAAAGAAACAATATACGCATTATTGGCTTACCAGAGGAAGAAAGAGAAGGAGAGGAAGAAAGCATTCTCCAGGCCATAATAGCTGAAAATTTCTCTAGTCTAGACAACACCAAAGACATAAAGATTCAAGAAGCCCAGAGGGTCCCAAACAGAATTGACCCAGACCTAAAGACACCAAGACATGTCATACTTAGATTGGAAAGGAATAAGGATAAAGAAAGGATCCTCAAGGCTGCAAGAGAAAAACAAAGAGTCACCTAAAAAGGAAAACCCATAAGATTAGCAGCAGACTTCTCCATACAAACACTACAGGCCAGAAGAGAATGGCAAGATATCTATTGAGTGCTCAATGAGAAAGGCTTTCAGCCAAGAATACTATATCCTGATAGATTGTCATTCAGACTAGATGGAAGCATCAAAACCTTCTCAGACAAGCAACAGTTGAAGGAAGCAACCATCACCAAGCCTGCCCTGAAAGAAGTTCTGAAAGGTCTCCTATGAACAACCAGACCACCACAAATAGGACATATATCAAAACACTCTAAAACTCTACAAGAATGGCGTTAAAATATCTTCAATCTTTGATATCAATAAATGTCAATGGCCTGAATTCACCTATTAAAAGACACAGAGGAGGAAGATGGATCAGAAAACACAACTCAACAATATGTTGTCTACAGGAAACTCACCTAATGCAACAAGACAAACACAGACTTAAAGTGAAAGGATGGAAAACTATCATTCAAGCCAATGGCCCACAAAAAAGGGCAGGAACAGCTATTCTCATATCTGACATGATAGACTTTAAAATACATAAGATTAAAAAAGATAGGAATGGACACTACTTAATGCTCAGAGGATCAGTCAATCAAGAGGACTTAACAATTATTAATATCTATGCACCCAATGAGAAGCCATCTAAATACATCAAACTTCTACTGAAAGAGCTACAGCAATATATTAACAGTAACACAATCATAGTAGGGGACTTCAACACCCCACTCTCTCAACTTGACAGATCATCCAGGCAGAAAATCAGTAAAGACATAAGGGAGCTAAATGAAGAGATAGATAAACTAGAACTATTGGACATTTTCAGAGTCATTCATCCCAAGAAACTGGAATACACATTTTACTCAAATCCACATGGATCATTCTCAAGGATAGACCATATGTTAGGCCACAAAGACAGCATCAGCCTGTTCAAGAGCACTGAAATCATCCCAAGCATCTTCTCAGACCACAGTGGAATTAAACTAACACTTAACAATCAACAAAAGATTAGTAACAGTCCCAAAATGTGGAAGCTCAACAGTACACTTCTTAACAACTTCTGGGTCAAAGAGGAAATCAAGGAAGAAATCAAAATGTTTCGAGAGTTCAATGAAAATGAAGACACAAGCTATCAAAATATTTGGGACACAGCTAAAGCAATCCTAAGAGGGAAGTTCATAGCTATACAAACACACATTAGGAAACAAGAAAAGGCACAAATAAACAGCCTGATTGCACATCTTAAAGACCTAGAAGAAGAACAACAAAGGAATCCTAAAGCAACCAGAAGGACAGAAATTACTAAAGTTAGGGCAGAAATAAATAACATTGAGAATAGGAAAACCATACAAAAGATCAATGAAAGTAAATGTTGGTTCTTCGAAAGAGTAAACAAAATCCACAAACCTTTAGCCAGACTCACAAAACAAAAAAGGGAGAAGACCCAAATAAATCGGATAGTAAATGAAAGAGGAGAAATCACAACAGACACTGCAGAAATTCAACATATCATGCGAGGCTTCTATGAACAACTATATGCCACCAAGCTAGAGAACCTGGAAGAAATGAATGACTTCCTAGATACCTACCAACTTCCAAAACTAAGTAAAGAGGAAGTGGATAACATGACCAGGCCCATCACAGCTAATGAAATTGAAACAGTTATCAAAAATCTTCCCAAAAATAAAAGTCCTGGACCAGATGGTTTTACAAATGAATTCTACAAAACTTTCAAAGAAGAACTAATACCTCTACTTTTAAAAGTCTTCCAGAAGATTGAAGACACTGGAATACTCCCTGCCAGCTTCTATGAAGCCAACATCACCCTGATACCAAAAGCACACAGGGACACAACCAAAAAAGAAAACTACAGACCAATATCTCTGATGAACATAGATGCAAAATATTGAACAAAATTCTAGCCAACCGGATACAGCAGTATATCAAAAAAATTGTTCATCATGACCAAGTGGGGTTTATCCCAGGCATGCAAGGTTGGTTTAATATATGTAAATCAATCAATGTGATCCACCACATCAACAAAAGTAAGACCAAAAACCACATGGTCATATCAATAGATGCAGAGAAAGCCTTTGACAAAATACAACATCCCTTTATGATCAAAACACTACAAAAAATAGGAATAGATGGAAAATTCCTGAAGATAGTGGAGTCTATATATAGCAAACCTACAGCCAACATCATACTCAATGGTGAAAAACTGGAAGCATTTCCCCTCAGATCAGGTACTAGACAGGGCTGCCCACTATCACCATTACTATTCAACATAGTGTTGGAAGTGCTTGCCATAGCAATCAGGCAGGAGCAAGGAATTAAAGGCATACAGATTGGAAGAGAAGAAGTCAAACTGTCCTTATTTGCAGATGACATGATAGTATACATGGAAAAACCTAAGGAATCCAGCAAGAAGCTTTTGGAAATCATCAGGCAATACAGTAATGTGTCAGGCTATAAAATTAACATTCAAAAGTCAGTGGCATTCCTCTATGCAAACACTAAGTTAGAAGAAATTGAAATCCAGAAATCAGTTCCTTTTTCTATAGCAACAAAAACAATAAAATATCTAGGAATAAACCTAACCAAAGAAGTGAAAGACTTGTATACTGAAAATTATGAGTCACTACTCAAAGAAATTAAAAAAGACACAAAGAAGTGGAAAGATATTCCATGTTCATGGGTTGGAAGAATTAACATCATCAAAATGAATATATTACCCAGAGCCATCTACAAATTTAATGCTATCCCCATCAAGATCCCAAGCACATTTTTTAGGAGAATAGAAAAAATGCTACAAATGTTTATCTGGAACCAGAAAAGACCTAGAATTGCCAAAACAATCTTGAGAAAAAAGAACAGAACCGGAGGCATCACACTGCCAGATCTCAAACTGTATTATAGGGCCATTGTCATCAAAACTGCTTGGTACTGGAACATGAACAGACACACTGACCAGTGGAATAGAATTGAGAGCCCAGAAATGAGGCCCCACACGTATGGACATCTAATCTTTGACAAAGGGGCCCAGACTATTACATGGGGAAAGCAGAGTCTCTTCAACAAATGGTGTTGGAAACGATGGGTTGAAACATGCAGAAGAATGAAACGGAATCACTGTATTTCACCAAATACAAAAGTAAATTCCAAGTGGATCAAGGACTTGGATGTTAGACCAGAAACTATCAGATACTTAGAGGAAATATTGGCAGAACTTTTTTCCACATAAATTTTAAAGACATTTTCAATGAAACGAATCCAATTACAAGGAAGACTAAGGCAAGTATAAACCTATGGGACTACATCAAATTAAAAAGCTTCTTCACAGCAAAAGAAACCACTACCCAAATCAAGAGACCCCTCACAGAATGGGAGAAGATCTTTACATGCCATACATCAGATAAGAGTTTAATAACCAACATATATAAAGAGCTTGCCAGACTCAACAACAAGACAACAAATAACCCCATCCAAAAATGGGGGGAGGACTTGGACAGAATATTCACCACAGAAGAGATCCAAAAGGCCGAGAAACACATGAAAAAATGCTCCAAGTCTCTGATTGTCAGAGAAATGCAAATCAAGACAACAATGAGATATCACTTCACTCCTGTGAGAATGTCATACTTCAGAAAAGGTAACAGCAGCAAATGCTGGAGAGGGTGTGGGGTCAAAGGAACCCTCCTACACTGCTGGTGGGAATGTCAATTGGTCCAACCTCTGTGGAGAACAGTCTGGAGAACTCTCAGAAGGCTAGAAATGGACCTACCCTATGACCCTGCAATCCCCCTCCTGGGGATATATCCTAAGGATCCCAACACATCCATCCAAAAAGATCTGTGTACACATATGTTCTTGGCAGCACAATTTGTAATAGCCAAAACCTGGAAGCAACCCAGGTGTCCAACAACAGATGAGTGGCTGAGCAAGTTGTGGTATATATACACAATGGAATACTACTCAGCTGTAAAAAATGGTGACTTCACCGTTTTCAGCTGATCTTGGATGGACCTTGAAAAAATCATGTTGAGTGAAATAAGTCAGAAACAGAAGGATGAATATGGGATGATCTCAGGCCGAAGTTGAAAAACAAGATTAGAAAAGAAAACACAAGTCGAACCTGAAATGGAATTGGAGTATTACACCAAAGTAAAAGACTCTGGGGTGGGTGGGTGGGTGGGGAGAATACAGATCCATGAAAAATGATGAATGAAATAGTGGGGGTTGTATTGTTAAATGGGAATCTGGGGAATGTTATGCATATAAAAAAAAAAAAAGAAGTAGAAACGCAAAGCAGAAATTGACTGAGTTTGGAGTATGGCACCAAAGTAAGAAAGCAGAAGTACACTAGAGTTTGCAGTGAGTACCTCCCTAATACTTCCTCTCCACTTTTCCAAGCTTTGGGTCCATGATTGCTCAACAATTTGTTTGGCTTTGTATGTTAACTCTCTTTTCAGTCACCAGGTTCCAGGTGTCATCAGAATGCCGGCCAGACTTCCCTGGATTGAAGACCCCACCAATGTGTCCTGGAGCTCAGCTTCCCCAGAGACCCACCCTACTAGGGAAAGAGAGAGGCAGACTGGGAGTATGGACCGACCAGTCAACGCCCATGTTCAGCGGGGAAGCAATTATAGAAGCCAGACCTTCTACCTTCTGCAACCCTCAATGACCCTGGGTCCATGCTCCCAGAGGGATAGAGAGTGGGAAAGCTATCGGGGGAGGGGGTGGGATATGGAGATTGGGCGGTGGGAATTGTGTGGAGTTGTACCCCTCCTACCCTATGGTTTTGTTAATTAATCCTTTCTTAAATAAAAAAATAATAATAATAATAATAAAAAAGAAAACACAAGTCGAACCTGAAATGGAATTGGAGTATTACACCAAAGTAAAAGACTCTGGGGTGGGTGGGTGGGTGGGGAGAATACAGGTCCATGAAAAATGATGAATGAAATAGTGGGTATGTATTCTTAAATGGGAATCTGGGGAATGTTATGCATGTAAAAAAAAAAAAAGTAGAAACAAAGCATACATTTTACCAACTCCTTAGCCCCCAGAAATAGTTTTGAGAAAAACTCTAAGGTTTTGGCTTTTTTAAAAAGATGTGTTGTTTGTTTGCTTGCTTATCTAGTTATGAGAGAGGCAAAGAGAGGAGCAGAGCATTGCTCTGGCACATGTGATGCCATGATCAAACTCATGCTTTCAAGTCCTTTAGCTACTATACCACATCCAAAAACACGAGGGGTTTTTTAAAGTGCCAGAACTAAAGATAACAGTGAGATACCACTTCACTCCTGTGAGAATGTCAGACATCAGAAAGTACAGTAACAACAAATGCTGGGGAGGTTATATGGACAAAGTAACCCTCCTGCACTGCCCATCACTACTTGGGCAGGCTCAGCTTCCCCCTGTAGATGGGCACCAGGTGGGGCTTGAATTTGGTTCCTTATACACTTAAATGTGTTTAACAAAGTACACCACCACCTGACCCCATAAATATTTATGAGCAAGAAAAAATAGCAACTAAATCCAAAAGAAAAAGAAAGGGAAATGAAAAAAGGGAAAGTAATAATAGACAATTATGCAAATTTACTGTCCACTGTAAATTCTAGGGATAGCAAGAGGATAAAGGGAAGTAGAGAAGAGAGACACACACAGAGAGTCCACTCTGGGTCAGATTTCTTCCCCGAAATAATTCACAAACGAGTATCAGTGAATTCAGAAAGCAGAAGAAGGAGGAGGAAGAAAACAAGAAGAACAACAACAAAAAAGAGCAGTGAAAGGAGTTTTTTAAAAAATATTTATTATATAGCAAACCTATAGCCAACATCATACTCAATGGTGAAAAACTGGAAGCATTTCCACTCAGGGTTGCCCACTATCACCATTACTATTCAATATAGTGTTGGAAGTTCTTGCCATAGCAATCAGGCAGGAGCAAGGAATTAAAGGCATACAGATTGGAAGAGAAGAAGTCAAACTCTCCCTATTTGCAAATGACATGATAGTATACATAGAAAAACCTAAGGAACCCAGCAAGAAGCTTTTGGAAATCATCAGACAATACAGTAAGGTGTCAGGCTACAAAATTAACATTCAAAAGTCAGTGGCATTCCTCTATGCAAACACTAAGCTAGAAGAAATTGAAATCCAGAAATCAGTTCCTTTTACTATTGCAACTAAAACTATAAAATATCTAGGAGTAAATCTAGCCAAAGAAGTGAAAGACCTGTATACTGAAAATTATGAGTCACTACTCAAGGAAATTGAAAAAGACACAAAGAAGTGGAAAGATAGTCCATGTTCATGGGTTGGAAGAATTAACATCATCAAAATGAATATACTACCCAGAGCCATCTACAAATTTATTGCTATCCCCATCAAGATCCCAAGCACATTTTTTAGGAGAATAGAAAAATATGCTTCTTCTTCTTCTAGCACTTGCCCTTCTTCTGTAGCCAGTCAACAGCATCAGGTTGAG
Source organism: Erinaceus europaeus (assembly GCF_950295315.1). Lineage (NCBI taxonomy): Eukaryota > Metazoa > Chordata > Mammalia > Eulipotyphla > Erinaceidae > Erinaceus > Erinaceus europaeus. The sequence goes on along the minus strand of NC_080166.1, from coordinate 120,959,330 downwards.
CCTGATGTAAAGTTTTGAGACCTCCTTTGAATCTGGAGAGGTGGCAGTCATTGACTATGTGGGTCATAGTCTGTCTGTAGCCACAGGGGCAAAAATGCTACAAATGTTTATCTGGAACCAGCAAAGACATAGAATTGCCAAAAACAATCTTGAGAAAAAAGAACAGAACCAGAGGCATCACTCTCCCAGATCTCAAATTGTATTATAGGGCCATTGTCATCAAAACTGCTTGGTACTGGAACATAAATAGACACACTGACCAGGGGAATAGAATTGAGAGCCCAGAAGTGAGCCCCCACACCTATGGACATCTAATGTTTGACAAAGGGGCCCAGACTATTAAATGGGGAAAGCAGAGTCTCTTCAACAAATGGTGTTGGAAACAATGGGTTGGTTGAAACATGCAGAAGAATGAAACTGAATCACTGTATTTCACCAAATACAAAAGTAAATTCCAAGTGCATCAAGGACTTGGATGTTAGACCACAAACTATCAGATACTTAGAGGATAATATTGGCAGAATTCTTTTCCACATAAATTTTAAAGACATCTTCAATGAAACGAATCCAATTACAAAGAAGACTAAGGCAAGTATAAACCTATGGGACTACATCAAATTAAAAAGCTTCTTCACAGCAAAAGAAACCACTACCCAAACCAAGAGACCCCTCACAGAATGGGAGAAGATCTTTACATGTCATACATCAGACAAGAGTTTAATAACCAATATATATAAAGAGCTTGCCAGACTCAACAACAAGACAACAAATAACCCCATCCAAAAATGGGGGGAGGACTTGGACAGAATATTCACCACAGAAGAGATCCAAAAGGCCGAGAAACACATGAAAAAATGCTCCAAGTCTCTGATTGTCAGAGAAATGCAAATCAAGACAACAATGAGATATCACTTCACTCCTGTGAGAATGTCATACTTCAGAAAAGGTAACAGCAGCAAATGCTGGAGAGGGTGTGGGGTCAAAGGAACCCTCCTGCACTGCTGGTGGGAATGTCAATTGGTCCAACCTCTGTGGAGAACAGTCTGGAGAACTCTCAGAAGGCTAGAAATGGACCTACCCTATGACCCTACAATCCCTCTCCTGGGGATATATCCTAAGGAACTCAACACATCCATCCAAAAAGATCTGTGTACACATATATTCTTGGCAGCACAATTTGCAATAGCCAAAACCTGGAAGCAACCCAGGTGTCCAACAACAGATGAGTGGTTGAGCAAGTTGTGGTATATATACAGAACGGAATACTACTCAGCTGTAAAAAAATGGTGCCTTCACCATTTTCAGCCGATCTTGGATGGACCTTGAAAAATTCATTTTAAGTGAAATAAGTCAAAAACAGAAGGATGAATATGGGATGATCTCACTCTCAGGCAGAAGTTGAAAAATAAGATCAGAAAAGAAAACACAAGTAGAACCTGAAATGGATTGGTGTATCGCCCCAAAGTAAAAAGACTCTGGGGTGGATGGGTGGGGAGAATACATGTCCAAGAAGGATGACAGAGGACCTGGTGGGGGTTGTATTGTTATATGGGAAACTGGAGAATGTTATGCATGTACAAACTATTGTACTTACTGTTGAATGTAAAACATTAATTCCCCAATAAAAAAAGTCAAAATAATTATTTATTCTCTTTGTTGCCCTTGTTATTTTATTGTTGTAGTTATTATTGTTGTCATTGTTGTTGGATAGGTCGGAGAGAAATGGAGAGAGGAGGGGAAGACAGAGAGGGGGAGAGAAAGACAGACACCTGCAGACCTGCTTCACTGCCTGTGAAGCAACTCCCCTGCAGGTGGGGAGCTGGGGGATACCACCTGAATCCCTTTTTTTTTTTTAATTAGCTAGGAGGAGGGGAAAAAAGGGGAGCGTGAAGGGAAGAGGTAGAGTGAAACAAGTTCCTCTCACAATGGATAGGACACCCAGTCACCTAGCAATGGAAAAAACAATAACAGTTAATTTTGGTCAACCTGAAGAAGGAGGGAGTAAAAGGGACACTCGTAGATATAATAGTAATAATAAAAAAAATGGAGTAAAAAACCCTAACAGTCAGTCTGGAGCTTGGATGGCTCTGGATTGGCTCAGGCAGCCTGAGCAAAGACAGTCAATTGTAAGAAGTCTCCAAAAAAAGACAAAAACAAACAAACAAAAAACACCTCTAGGTAGTCTTTCCTAGGTAGGGTTGAGACTCTGATTGGTCAGATATTTTGTCACTCAAATAGAGCTTCAGCCACTTAGGAAAAAAAGAGAAGGAAATCAAAAAGGAAAAGGATTGGAATGACACCCCTGATGAGCCAGGAATCTTGGTAAAGAAAATAGCTCAGCAGGATGCCTGTTAGGAGCTGCTGTCCTACCCCTGGGGGTCTGGCTGTGGGGGGGGGTGAGCTTCAGAAATAGTCAAAAGATTTCTTTTTTTTATCCAAACAACATCTCTAGTCCAAGAAAAAAAATCGATGGGGTTTATAGTCAACAATACTTATACCCCTTTTCCATATTATGGAGTTACTCTTTTCCCTGATCCAGCTTCCTGGTCCTTTTTCCAGCCATGACATCATCTCCCCAGACAATAACTTGGATCCACTGGCATATCAGATTTCAGGCTCAGGGGCAAAAAGAAAAAGGAAAAAAAAAAAAGCTTGTATAGCCACAGGCCCTTTGGAATTTAACTAAAATATGCCTACTACCTATCTACAAAATGGAGGACCCCCCCCAACTCTTCATCTGCACTATTCCAGCCATGGTCCATGATTGGTCAACAATTTGTTTGGTTTTGTATATTAACTCTCTTTTCAACCACCAGGTTCCAGACGCTAGCATGATGCCAACCAGACTTCTCTTCCCTGGACAGACAAACCCACCAATGTGTACTGTACCTCCGATTCCCCAGAGTCCTTCCCCACTAGGGAAAGAGAGAGACAGGCTGGGATTATGGATTGACCTGTCAATGCTCATGTTCAGTGGGGAAGCAATTACAGAAGCCAGACCTTCCACCTTTTGCATCCCACAATGACCCTGGGTCCATATTCCCAGAGGGTTAAAGAATAGAAAGCTATCAGGGGAGGGGATGGGATACAGAATTCTGGTGGTTGGAATTGTGTAAAGTTGTACCTCTCTTATCCTATGGTTTTGTCAATGTTTCCTTTTTATAAATAAAAAATTTTAAAAAAGAAAGTCTGCTGGGAGAGTTGGAAATACACAGATGTGAGGCCCTAGCAAAATCCTGGTGGTAAAAATAAGTAAATTTGGACTGGGGACATAATAGTTGTGCAAAGAGATTTTTGTATCTGAGGCTCCAAAGGCTCAGGTTCAATCCCCAGCACAAATGGTTGGAGCCAAGCAGTACTCTGATAAATAAAATTAAAAAATAAAGTAAGTAAATAAATTCAAACAGCTCAGCTTGGAATTAGTCTCAGAAACTTCTCAACTCAAGCTCAGGTATCCAATATTTAATCAATAATCCTGTCAATAGAGGCTAGCAACAAATGAGAAATCTGTCAATTTCAAAATCATTATGACATAAGTGGGTGGAATCAGAGGATGAACCCCCCTTCTAACAAACTGTGAGTCTGTCAGGAAGAGGTGTGGGAAAATTAACATAATCAAGAATAAAGATTGTTAACTCCACCTGACCAAAAGGCCACCTTAGATGTGGCACCAGTACCTGCCTACTACAAAACTCTGTGTCACGTTTTTACATTTTCAAACAGTACTGCCACACACACCCCCAACATAATTTGGTCTCCATAAATCACTGCCATGGCTTCCCAAGTAGTTTTTTTACTTTTAAAGCTCAAAGAGAACATGTTACTCATTTTTTAAAATATTTATTTATTATTGGATAGAGACAGAAATTGAGAGGGTAGATGGAGATAAAGAGGAAGAGAGAAAGACAGACACCTACAGCCCTGCTTCACCACTCATGAAGCTTTCCCTCTCACATGGGGACCAGGGGCTTGAACCTGGGTCCTTGTTAAATGTAATATGAACAATTAACTAGATGTGCCACCGCCTGGCACCACCTCTCCCAGAACTTTTGATTTTTGGTTACACTATCCTTAAAGTCTAGGGCAGATTCGATTCGACTTCCAGAGGCGGAGCTACGAGCAGCAGATCGCTTTCTCTCCTCTCCTCTCCTCTCCCGGATCAACTAGGAATACCAAAGGAGACCACCCGGACTGAAACAAGACAGGACTAGAATGACCACAGAAACCCAGTAAATCACCCGTGAGTACAAACACGCGTGGCTGGTGACAGAGAGGAGAGAGGGGCCTAAGGAGAGATTAAGTGACTGCTAACAGTTCGACAGTCTGTCAGTGGAGACACCACCTCCAGTCTGCTCCACCAACAAGGGGACAGCTGAAGGGAGGAAAGGACTCCCCAGAGACTCACCAAGTACAACTCTGAGTCTCCATTGCTACTACCCTCAGAATCTGGAGCAGCAACAGGGAGGGACACCAGGGCACAGAGATCTAACCGGGAAACTCAGGAGAAGACCTACACCTCGCTGGCATAGCTGAAGGGCTGTGAAAGTCTCTTTGCATAACCACTGGATTATCTCTGCCACACCCTGCTTTATCTCTTGGTCAGGAGTCATTGATTAAGCCAAGAAGCCTATTGATAGTTTAAAAGCCCTCAGGCTCCCATAGCCTACAGGGGAAAAAAAAAAGGCTTTTACACCACTGAACTCCAACTCAGGGATTGAAAAAACTGTTAACTTATATAAAATGGTTAAAACAACAAGAAAAAATAATGGAGACTCGAACCAGGACAAGAGTCCAGCTAAAAGTCCTCCAGAGGGCGAAGCACAAAACAACGAGTTCAACATCCAAACATTAGCTAAGGAAATAATAACAGGAGTGAGTAAAGAATTTGAAAAAATTGTAATCAGAAATGCAGGAACAACAAATGAGAATATGGAAGAAAATTCTAATAATCTCATGGTTATTAGAGAGCTGAAAGCTGAAATCTCTGAGCTAAGAAGGCAACTAGCTGAACAAGCTAAAACAGTATCAGAGCAGGGCAACAAAATAGATGAACTCCAGAAAGCAGTAGAGGGCAGAGAGAATAGAATCAATGAGGCTGAAGACAGAATTAGCAAGATTGAGGATGAATTAGAGACAACTAAAGAAGAAGTAAGAGATCTCAAAAAGAGATTAAGAGATGCTGAAAACAACAACAGAGTCCTATGGGATGACTTCAAAAGAAACAATATACGCATTATTGGCTTACCAGAGGAAGAAAGAGAAGGAGAGGAAGAAAGCATTCTCCAGGCCATAATAGCTGAAAATTTCTCTAGTCTAGACAACACCAAAGACATAAAGATTCAAGAAGCCCAGAGGGTCCCAAACAGAATTGACCCAGACCTAAAGACACCAAGACATGTCATACTTAAATTGGAAAGGAATAAGGATAAAGAAAGGATCCTCAAGGCTGCAAGAGAAAAACAAAGAGTCACCTACAAAGGAAAACCCATAAGATTAGCAGCAGACTTCTCCATACAAACACTACAGGCCAGAAGAGAATGGCAAGATATCTATTGAGTGCTCAATGAGAAAGGCTTTCAGCCAAGAATACTATATCCTGATAGATTGTCATTCAGACTAGATGGAAGCATCAAAACCTTCTCAGACAAGCAACAGTTGAAGGAAGCAACCATCACCAAGCCTGCCTTGAAAGAAGTTCTGAAAGGTTTCCTATAAACAACCAGACCACCACAAATAGAACATATATCAAAACACTCTAAAACTCTACAAGAATGGCGTTAAAATATCTTCAATCTTTGATATCAATAAATGTGAATGGCCTGAATTCACCTATTAAAAGACACAGAGTAGGAAGATGGATCAGAAAACACAACCCAACAATATGTTGTCTACAGGAAACTCACCTAACGCAACAAGACAAACACAGACTTAAAGTGAAAGGATGGAAAACTATCATTCAAGCCAATGGCCCACAAAAAAGGGCAGGAACAGCTATTCTCATATCTGACATGATAGACTTTAAAATACATAAGATTAAAAAAGATAGGAATGGACACTACTTAATGCTCAGAGGATCAGTCAATCAAGAGGACTTAACAATTATTAATATCTATGCACCCAATGAGAAGCCATCTAAATACATCAAACTTCTACTGAAAGAGCTACAGCAATATATTAACAGTAACACAATCATAGTAGGGGACTTCAACACCCCACTCTCTCAACTTGACAGATCATCCAGGAAGAAAATCAGTAAAGACATAAGGGAGCTAAATGAAGAGATAGATAAACTAGAACTATTGGACATTTTCAGAGTCATTCATCCCAAGAAACTGGAATACATATTTTACTCAAATCCACATGGATCATTCTCAAGGATAGACCATATGTTAGGCCACAAAGACAGCATCAGCCTATTCAAGAGCACTGAAATCATCCCAAGCATCTTCTCAGACCACAGTGGAATTAAACTAACACTTAACAATCAACAAAAGATTAGTAACAGTGCCAAAATGTGGAAGCTCAACAGTACACTTCTTAACAACTTCTGGGTCAAAGAGGAAATCAAGGAAGAAATCAAAATGTTTCGAGAGTTCAATGAAAATGACGACACAAGCTATCAAAATATTTGGGACATAGCTAAAGCAGTCCTAAGAGGGAAGTTCATAGCTATACAAGCACACATTAGGAAACAAGAAAAGGCACAAATAAACAGCCTGATTGTACATCTTAAAGACCTAGAAGAAGAACAACAAAGGAACCCTAAAGCAACCAGAAGGACAGAAATTACTAAAGTTAGGGCAGAAATAAATGACATTGAGAATAGGAAAACCATACAAAAGATCAATGAAAGTAAATGTTGGTTCTTCGAAAGAGTAAACAAAATCCACAAACCTTTAGCCAGACTCACAAAACAAAAAAGGGAGAAGACCCAAATAAATCGGATAGTAAATGAAAGAGGAGATATCTCAACAGACACTGCAGAAATTCAACATATCATGCGAGGCTTCTATGAACAACTATATGCCACCAAGTTAGAGAACCTGGAAGAAATGAATGATTTCCTAGATACCTACCAACTTCCAAAACTAAGTAAAGAGGAAGTGGACAACATGACCAGGCCCATCACAGCTAATGAAATTGAAACAGTTATCAAAAATCTTCCCAAAAATAAAAGTCTTGGACCAGATGGTTTTACAAATGAATTCTACAAAACTTTCAAAGAAGAACTAATACCTCTACTTTTAAAAGTCTTCCAGAAGATTGAAGACACTGGAATACTCCCTGCCAGCTTCTATGAAGCCAACATCACCCTGATACCAAAAGCAGACAGGGACACAACCAAAAAAGAAAACTACAGACCAATATCTCTGATGAACATAGATGCGAAAATATTGAACAAAATTCTAGCCAACCGGATACAGCAGTATATCAAAAAAATTCTTCATCATGACCAAGTGGGGTTTATCCCAGGCATGCAAGGTTGGTTTAATATACGTAAATCAATCAATGTGATCCACCACATCAACAAAAGTAAGACCAAAAACCACATGGTCATATCAATAGATGCAGAGAAAGCCTTTGACAAAATACAACATCCCTTTATGATCAAAACACTACAAAAAATAGGAATAGATGGAAAATTCCTGAAGATAGTGGAGTCTATATATAGCAAACCTACAGCCAACATCATACTCAATGGTGAAAAACTGGAAGCATTTCCCCTCAGATCAGGTACTAGACAGGGCTGCCCACTATCACCATTACTATTCAACATAGTGTTGGAAGTTCTTGCCATAGCAATCAGGCAGGAGCAAGGAATTAAAGGAATACAGATTGGAAGAGAAGAAGTCAAACTCTCCTTATTTGCAGATGACATGATAGTATACATGGAAAAACCTAAGGAATCTAGCAAGAAGCTTTTGGAAATCATCAGGCAATACAGTTATGTGTCAGGCTATAAAATTAACATTCAAAAGTCAGTGGCATTCCTCTATGCAAACACTAAGTTAGAAGAAATTGAAATCCAGAAATCAGTTCCTTTTACTATAGCAACAAAAACAATAAAATATCTAGGAATAAACCTAACCAAAGAAGTGAAAGACTTGTATACTGAAAATTATGAGTCACTACTCAAAGAAATTGAAAAAGACACAAAGAAGTGGAAAGATATTCCATGCTCATGGGTTGGAAGAATTAACATCATCAAAATGAATATATTACCCAGAGCCATCTACAAATTTAATGCTATCCCCATCAAGATCCCAAGCACATTTTTTAGGAGAATAGAAAAAATGCTACAAATGTTTATCTGGAACCAGAAAAGACCTAGAATTGCCAAAACAATCTTGAGAAAAAAGAACAGACCCCCTAATTAATTTATTTTTAACCAAAGCACTGCTCAGCTCTGGCTTACGGTGGTTCGGGGGATCAAACCTGGGACTCTGGAGCCTCAGGCATGAGAGTCTCTTTGCATAACCACTAAGCTATCTAACCCCCCACCCCTTAATATTTATTTATTTATTTCCTTTTGTTGCCCTTGTTGTTTCATTATTGTAGTTATTATTGTTGTTATAGATGTCGTTGTTGCTGGATTGGACAGAGAGAAATGGAGATAGGAGGGGAAGATGAGGGGGGAGAGAAAGATAGACACCTGCAGACCTGCTTCACCATCTGTGAAGCGACTCCCTTGCTGGTGGGAAACTGGGAGCTGCTAGAACCAGATCCTGCTTTTCAGTCAGGCGCTGAGTGGGCTCTTCGGAACATGTCTGGTGGTTCCGCGGACTATAACAGAGAACATGGCAGCCCAGAGGGAATGGACCCCGATGGTGTCATGGAGAGCAACTAGAATGAGATTGTTGATAACTTTGATGATATGAATTTGAAGGAATCTCTTCTGCGGGGCATCTATGCTTACGGCTTTGAGAAGCCTTCAGCTATTCAGCAGAGAGCCATTATCCCCTGTATCAAAGGGTATGATGTGATTGCTCAAGCTCAGTCAGGTACTGGCAAGACAGCCACATTTGCTATTTCCATCCTGCAACTGTTGGAGATTGAGTTCAAGGAGATCCAAGCACTAGTATTGGCCCCCACCAGAGAACTGGCTCAACAGATCCAAAAGGTGATTCTGGCCCTTGGAGATTATATGGGAGCAACATGCCATGCTTGCATTGGTGGAACCAATGTTCGAAATGAAATGCAGAAGCTGCAGGCTGAAGCCCCACATATTGTTGTTGGCACACCTGGGAGAGTGTTTGATATGTTAAACAGAAGGTACCTTTCTCCAAAATGGATCAAAATGTTCGTTTTGGATGAAGCAGATGAAATGTTGAGCAGAGGCTTCAAGGATCAAATCTATGAGATTTTTCAGAAATTAAACACCAGTATTCAGGTTGTGTTACTTTCTGCCACAATGCCAACAGATGTATTGGAGGTCACCAAGAAATTCATGAGAGATCCCATTCGAATCCTGGTGAAAAAGGAGGAACTGACCCTTGAAGGAATCAAACAGTTTTATATTAACGTTGAGAGAGAGGAATGGAAATTGGACATACTCTGTGATTTGTATGAGACACTGACAATTACACAGGCGGTTATCTTTCTCAATACAAGGCACAAGGTGGACTGGCTTACTGAGAAAATGCATGCCAGAGACTTCACAGTTTCTGCTCTGCATGGTGACATGGACCAGAAGGAAAGAGATGTTATCATGAGGGAATTCTGGTCAGGCTCAAGCCGTGTGCTGATCACTACTGATTTGTTGGCTTGTGGTATTGATGTGCAACAAGTGTCTTTGGTTATAAACTATGATCTACCTACCAATCATGAAAACTATATTCACAGGAGTCGATAGCAGCAGTTGATGGCGAGAAGGCGCTCAGAAACGGCGTTGACGTAATTTAGGACGTGGAATCATAAGCGAAACAGCACACTGTTTGAATAAAGAGCGAGTCGAATTGGCAGAGGGGGTCGATTTGGGAGGAAAGGTGTGGCTATAAACTTTGTTACTGAAGAAGACAAGAGGATTCTTTGTGACATTGAGACTTTCTACAATACTACAGTGGAGGAAATGCCAATGAATGTGGCTGACCTTATTTAATCCCTGGGATGAGAGTTTTGAATGCTGTGCCCGCCTGTTGAATAGGCGATCACAACGTGCATTGTGCTTCTTTCTTTGGGGATATTTGAATCTTGTCTCAATGCTCATAACGGATCAGAAATACAGATTTTGATAGCAAAGCGACTTTAGTCGCTTTGCTCTTGTGAGGAAAGCCGTCGGCTTCATCCTCTTTAGAGTTAGACTGTTGGGGTTGGGTATTAAAAGATGGGGTCTGTAAAGTCTTTTTTTCTTAGAAATTTATTTCCTAGTTCTGTAGAAATGGTTGTATTAGATGTTCTCTATCATTTAATAATATACTTGTGGACTAAAAGATATAAGTGCTGTATAAAGTCAGCCAATTATGTTAAACTAGCATATCTGCCTTTATTGTGTTATTAGCCTCAATAGGAAGGCCTTTAAAATTGATTTTTTTTAAAGAATTTGAATGTGTTTTGTTTGGTATTGTATTTATTCAATAAAGTATTTAATTAGTAAAAAAAAAAAAAAAAAAAAGAACCAGATCCTTACTCTGGTCCTTGCCCCCCCCCCCTTTTTTTTGTACTCTGAGCACTGCTCAGCTTTTGTTTCTGATGGTGTTGAGTGACTTAACCTGGAATTTCAAACCCTTTGACGTGAAAATCTTTTTGCCTAAACACTGTGCTACTTTCTGGTCTCTCACCTTTCTAAATTTAATTTTCATTCTCTTATTTCTTACTACTACTACATATGCATATATACTGAAGGAATATGTTAAATAAGGAATATGAAAAAATCTATGTCTATCATAGCCAATACATTGCACCTCTCTCCCTTTGCTTCATATTCATGGCTTTCGTTGTGATTTACTTGCATATAAATACTATTTGAATATCCTATATTTATTCTTCTATTGATAGATATTTCTAATTTTTTTTTGCCCCCAGGGTTATTGTTGGGGCTCCCTGCCTGCACTACGGATCCACTGCTCCTGGAGGTTTTCACCCCCTTTTGTTGCCCTTGTTATTGTTGTTGCTGTTGTTGGATAGGACAGAGAGAAATGAAGGAAGCGAAGAAAGAGAGGGGGAAAGAAAGACACCTACAGACCTGCTTCACCTCTTGTGAAGCAAACCCTCCCCCCTCCCCCCCCCCCCGCAGGTGGGGAGCTGGGGCTTGAACTGGGTTTTTTTTTTTTTTTTTTTTTACCGTAGCACTACTAAACTTTGCCTTATAGTGGTGCAGGGGATTGAACCTGGGACTTGATGAAGCCTCATGAGTCTGTTTGCATAACCATTATGCTATCTACTCTGCCCTGAACCGGGATTCTTAACGGCAGATAGTTCTAATATTTCTAATACGCAGATATTTCTAATTTATTTGTTTAACCAGAGCACAGCTCAATTCTGATTTATGGTGGTGCCAGGAATTGAACCTGAAACCTTAGAACCTCGGGCTTTTTTTTTTTTGCATAACCATTATGCTGTCTCACTGGCCCTCTAATTTGTTCCCTTTTATTCAGTGCTGTTAGGTATATCCTTGTCTACATAGGCAAGTTTCTCCAAGATATATACTTAGGAACTGGGACTTAAGTGTTTAATTTTATTACATTTTGCCAGAAAATAAATAAAAGGGGTTAACATGTGCGCACCTACCAGCAGATGTAAAGTATGCTTTGACGCATAAAGAAAACAACTTTGGAAAGACGTACAAATGGGACATAAGAGCTTACTAGTTTCACTTTAGTGCCCACATAAGCGCATCTGAAAACACTCAGCAACTACGTTCTCAAAAAAGATAGCAAAGTGCTTCAGTGAAGAATCTGCCCCACAGACTGCCGGCCCACTTGCGCAAGTCCTGACCCTAAGGCAGACGTCATCACGCTCGGGACGTCGGCGTCCCATTGGCTGTCTTTAAAGGCCCCTTTCGTGGCTGCCTGACAAAATCCAACTCTAAGCTTGTGTGAGTCGATAGCCTCTTTTTCTTTTCTTTCTTTCTTCCTTTCTTTCTTTTTTTTTTTTGCAAAAGAGAAAATAAAACTCTCCAGACTTTCCTTGTCGAGGACGAGCTCCTTTCCTAGAAGAGTCGCTTCCTTTGGACATTCCTGTCAGGCAGCGCGCGGGCAGCCCAGAGGCCCTAGTAAGGCGCGTGCCGCAGCCCCGCCCCCTTCCTTTCGGCCGGAGCAGCCATCTTCCAGGTACGGCTCGTGCGTGGCTCCTGGCGCCCGGCGTTCTATCGACTTTGGTTGTAGCCTCGTGGCTACGGAGGCGGTGCTCTGGGCTCGTCCGGAGACTGCACACAGGTCCTCAGGGGCTCGATGGCCTGGGTGGTGAGGTTATGCCTATCAGGACGAAGGGCGGCGGGCGCCGGGCCGGGCCGGGCCGGGCCGGGCCTGGCCTGGGTCGAGGACCGGACAGACTTCCAGGCCGCGGCGCTGCTTGGGGTGGGGGCGAGGAAAACGAGGCCGAGCCTGCGGCGCGGGGGAATGCGGTTTAATCTGCAAAAGAAAAAAACTATGTCCCCACGGCTTAGCGCTGTGCCGGGCCCTTTCGGATAGGCTCCGGGCCCACGTGGAGTAGCCCCTTCAGTGAGCATTTACTTGAAATGCCTTTGATCCGAAACTTAAAGTTGTCGGGCGCGGATTCGGCAAGGCAGGAACCGTATCACTTCATTTGGGTCTCGAATCGCAGTCGGAGGTAGAAAAGTATTCATATTGCTGCTGACAACTAAACGCAGGGGCAGCGTGAGTCGTATCTGATTTAAAAGCTGTGGGGTAAGCATTACGTTACCACTTAATTTGCCTTGCCGATTTTTGGTCTAGTTTGTAAGTTAAGTAGCTTGCTATAGTGGGTCCTGGTTTGCAGAGATCTTTGCTGAAGATCAGTAGCGCCCTGCCCCCGCTATTTAGCCTTCACGGTATTTTTAGAGGTTACTACGCACACATACTTAATGCCATGCATTACTAAACAAATCTACTAAATTAGTAGATTTATCTCTTACTGTGCCTGATAAATAGCATTTAGGAACAGTCATGAGTATAGGAAGAAAATTCCGAGGTAGGAATTCATATATTTAAGTCAAGGTGGGTCAAGATGGAAATAAAGTTCTTTAAGAAATGGGCCTGGTGGGTAAGGAATCAGAAGATGGCTTGAATTAATGGTTCTGCACTTTTGTGGTTTGCAGAGCCTTTTAAAAAAAATTTTAAGTAGTACTTAGTTCTGGCCCCTGGTGATACGGGGAATACCTGGGGACTTTGAAACCTGAATGAATGAAGGCATGAATCTGCAAAACCATTATTATTGTCCCTGCCCTTGTTTAAAATTCAAATGGTAATCTGAGCACTGAAATGTCTTCCAGTACTTAGTGGATGCAAATATGCATTTAAAATGTCTTTGTGTTCCTAGTACCAAAGATTTGGCCTTGGTTAGGTAAACAGTCTTGGTAAAAGTATTTTGGTGAGTCGGTTTGCTTTCAGATTATGTGATTTATAGTATTCATGAGAGAATCAGCATCACTCTGACATAGGAAATGAGTGATTTTGAGCGCTTATGCTTCAGAGGCCAACTTACCCCACCAGGCTACAACTTAGATATAAATATATCTTAGGAAACACTTCAGTACAAGAGTTCGTAATTTTTTGACAGTTTCTGTATTCTGTCATCAAAAATAAAGTTTTAGCCCATCCTTTGAGGTGTAAGGTTACTCAGCAGATCACATATAATTTACTGAAGGAGATGACTACTAAAATCCATAACGGCTGTGTACTTTAATGATTTTTTTTTTTTTTTACCAGAGCACTGTTCAGGACTGGCTTATGGTAGTGTGGGGGGTTGAACCTGGGACTCTCAGGCATGAGAGTCTCTTTGCAGAACCATTAAGCTATCTACCCCCCACCCTTTGACCATTCTTGAACTGTATCTTGGTACCCTAGAGCTTAATGATGAGTATCTTGTTGATGCTTAAAGCAATGTGAAAAAAGACATTTCACCGGCTCTGAAAGCTCTTCGGCTACCATGTAAGAAGAAAGCTCTTTTACATGATGTGGTTCCTCTGATGGGTTATATGTTCTAATAGGAAGAATACTGGTTTGGGTTCTAAAACATTAAAATATCTACATGTATTTGGAACATGGGATCTTTTTAAGAAAGGTCTTATTTTCTAAAATAACCTTTTAGCAAATGGTGGATAAAATTCTTAATCTTCCCTATGTAAACATCTTTTAAAACTGTTTTACCTTTCTCCCCATAGTAAATCGCCAAAATGACTAACACAAAGGGAAAAAGGAGAGGAACACGCTATATGTTCTCTAGGCCTTTTAGAAAACATGGTAAGTAACATTTGCATTCCTTGAATAATGGTCTCCCTAACTTAAAAATGCACAATCATGACCTTTATATAGTGGTTCCTTAAATGTTAAGAAGGTTAAATAAATATTTGATTTACTTGAGATTTTTCTCTCTGGATACTAACTGGTTTTTTCCTCCCCACCCCTAGGAGTTGTTCCTTTGGCCACATATATGCGGATCTATAAGAAAGGTGATATTGTAGATATAAAGGTAAGTTGTAAAATTGAAGGTGAAGTGCCAGGGATCTAACCCAGGCCATCACACCTGTGCTCTTCCACTCCCTGCTCATAGCTTGGGAGCAAGAAAGGGTTTGTTGAATAAAAACGGGATACTTTGGTGCCTAATTTAAGCATTAAAAGCTGAAGTTTGTGACTCTTACCTTGGTATGAGCTTGATGATGATTGTCTTTTTGATTGCTTAAAGCAATGTGAAAAACACATTTCACCGGCTCTGAAAGCTCAAGGTCCTGGGGAAAAAAAAAACATTGTCATTAAAAAGGAATTTAATTTTATTTAAAAGGAATGAGAAATTCCTGGCATAACACTTAACTCCTTTAACAGGGAATGGGCACTGTTCAAAAAGGAATGCCCCACAAATGTTACCATGGCAAAACTGGAAGAGTCTACAATGTTACCCAGCATGCTGTTGGCATTGTTGTAAACAAACAAGTAAAGTAAGTAAAAATCATGGGTTGTGTGTGTGGCTAATTAATGTTCCCTCACATCCCCCTTTCACTTTGCCAATTGGACTTATGTCTTTATTGGTCATTCAAGTGGGGCAAAGGAAATACCCTTTTAAAACTCAGGCAAACTGGGTGTTTGTCTTGTATCCTGTCAGAGGAAACAAAACTAAATGTTTACTGGGAAGTCATGGGATTTGGTACTAAACTGTTACCATTTTTAGAGTGTAAAAGGAAGTCTAAACTATTAGTGGTCTCACTTAAGTTAGACCTTTTTAGTATTATAGTAATATCTGCTTCAGTCCTCTTCCAATAAGATTATAACGTGCACTCAACCAGGTGTGCCACCATCTAGGTGTGCCCCAGTCAGTAAGATTATTAAATGACTGCAAAATGACCACCTTGTTGAGATAGGTATATATTTATTGCTGTGGTCACCACAGTTAAGTCTAGTTATCTGTCCCTAAACATCTATTCTCAGGAAGTGGGGAGATGACACTGATTATGTAAAGAGCTTTAATACTGGTGGGGGTAGATAGCATAATAGTTATGCAAAGAGGCTCTCCTGCCTGGGGCTCCACATAGTCCCAGGTTCAGTCCTCTACCACCATAAACCAGAGTTGAGCAGTGCTCTGGTGTAAAACCAACAAAAAAACTTGAATGCTCAAGGTCCCATGTTCGACCTCCAGTAGTAGTCACCATTTTATTACATCACATCCCCACAATTAATTGGAAATTCCCACCTTTTTGACCTTAAGATGCTTTGCTCTCCAGGGGCAAGATTCTTGCCAAGAGAATTAATGTTCGTATTGAGCATATTAAACACTCTAAGAGCAGAGACAGCTTCTTGAAACGTGTGAAGGAAAATGATCAGAAAAAAAAGGAAGCCAAAGAGAAGGGGACTTGGGTTCAACTGAAGCGCCAGGTGAGTGTTTGATAGTGTTTCTTGGTAATCATCTTGGGTTCCTTAAAGTGTTTAAATGTCTTGGTTTTGTTGCTATGGCTTTTCACTGGTCTTCCATCTTTTCAGATGAATGGGGGGACATAGCACTATGAAGTTCTGGTGTGTTGTGTACATGGCAAAGCAGCTTACTTAATCCAAGTGGGCCATGTTGCTGCCCTAAATGATTATTTAATTTTGTATGAATTTATTGGTTCTAAGAGCTCTTGGAATTTGAATTGTACTTTTACATGATTTTTTTTTTTTCCAATAGCCTGCTCCACCCAGAGAAGCACACTTTGTGAGAACCAATGGAAAGGAACCAGAGCTGCTGGAACCCATTCCCTATGAATTCATGGCATGATCAATATAAAAACTTAATAAAATATCAGAACTATAAACTTGTTTCTTGTAACCTAATTCATTGGGTGGTGTCTTTACTACTTAGCTTTTTTCCTTGATGGAGGACTTACCCATAGTTAATAGGTCCAAGTGTTAGGCCTAGGCAGTCTGGCTACATAATCAAATTTTTGTACTTCTATATATCCTTCCTCAAAGATGGAAAACATTTTTCATCAGTTGACACTTGAAATACTGGTGATAGATAATACATTATACCCAACTGAAGTTATTCCCACTTTATTTGGTGGGTGGGGTTAATGTTTATAGTATAGTTGTTGACATACCTGAAGACATTTTAAAACCCACATAACTGGCATGTGATGTAATACCTTCCAACTAATAAATTAGAGAAATAAAAGGCCGTAGCACTCAAGTGCTAAATTTCAAACTTGTGTGTGTAAGATAAGCTACAGTATGCATTCTACCTGGTGAGCTCCAGTCCTTGGTTGTAGTTTTCAAACTGAAAAGCAACTAAGACCATCTCAAAATTCTCAAATGGAACATAGTCCTGTCCTTGGCAATATTGGAATTTATGGAAATATGTTGAATTGGAAAATACAGTGGGGTACTCTACTGTCTTTATAATATGGTTTAGCTCAAAGATGTAGCTGCATTCATTCTGAGAAGAGGTTCAATTTCATTTTTAGGGGAGGTGAACAAGCATTTTGAAGATTCTTGAGATTCCCAGGCTTTTGTGTGTGTGTGTGTGTGTGTGTGTATACTGTTAGCACAGCGCCTGATACAGAGTGGGAACTCACTTTACAATGTGACATTCATTGCACTCTAGTTCTGGGCTCTAGCTTTTTATCACCATATCCTTTTTTTTTTTTTTAATTTCTTTATTGGGGAATTAATGTTTTACATTCAACAGTAAATACAACAGTTTGTACATGCATAACATTCCCCAATTTCCCATTTAACAATACAACCCCCAAATATCATTTATCATCCTTCATGGACCTGTATTCTCCCCACCCACCCAACCATATCCTTTTAAGTCATTGAAACCACCAAGTTGCCCAAAATTGGTATTTTCTAACTTTGTGGGCTTGTTCATGCAGTTCCCTACCCGTTTTTCTACCTATGAAATACTATAGGTGTGTCTTGAAAAAATGTGTTTTTGCATTAAGAAGTCAATGATTTCTACAACCCAATAAAAGAAATTTTGTTTACGGGGTTGCCACAGAGATAAAAGTATCTCCCTAAGATAGGTGTCACCCAGTATATTTTCTTTTTAAAGTTTTTTAATATTTCCTTTTGTTGCCCTTGTTTTATCCTTGTAGTTGTTATTGATGTCATCCTTGTTGGATAGGACAGAAATGGAGAGAGGAGCACAAGAGAAAGACACCTGTAGACCTGCTTCACCTCCTGTGAGGGGACTCCCCTGCAGGTGGGGAGCCAGGGGCTCAAACCAGGATCCTTATGCTGCTCTGTGCTTTGTGGTGCACTACCGCCCAAATCCCCCCAGTATATTTTTTCAACCAGTGGAGTACAGCTCTGGCTTGTGCTGGGGATCGAACCTGGGATATTGGGGCTTCAAGCATGAAAGTCTGTATAACCAGTATGCTATGTCCCAGCACCTACACTTTAAAAAAAATATTTATTTATTCCTTTTTGCCACCCTAGTTTTTTATTGTAGTTATTGTTATTGATGTCGTTGTTGGATAGGACAGATAGAAATGGAGAGAGGAGGGGAAGACAGAAAGTGGGAGAGAAAGACACCTGCAGACCTGCTTCACCGCTTGCGAAGCGACTCCCCTGCAGGTGGGGAGCTGGGAGCTCGAACCGGATCCTTAAGCTGGTCCTTGCGCTTTGTGCCATGTGCACTTAACCACTGCGCTACCGCCCGACTCCTGCACCTACACTTTTTAAGGTTAAGTTCAGAGATGTTAGGAAAGGTGCATGCCTTGCCACTTGATCCTTTGATCCCCTGGCACCAAATGGGAAAGTTATATGGCACCTAAGTTCAAGTGCTACAATGTATCTTTTTCTCTGGAAAGCTTAGTGGAACGTGGATCAGAGATACAGACATCCCATCCCCTGCTTTGTCAATTGTCTGATCCTAAGGATTTTTTTAAAAAAATGTTACTTATAAAATGGAAATTTTGGGACTCGAGCAGTAGCGCAGTGGGTTAAGCACAGGTGGCGCAAAGCGCAAGGACCGTCTGAAGGATCCCAGTTCGAGCCCCCGGCTCCCCACCTGCAGGGGAGTCGCTTCAAAAGTGGTGAAGCAGGTCTGCAGGTGTCTTGTCTTTCTCTCCCCCTCTCTGTCTTCCCCTCCTCTCTCCATTTCTCTGTCCTATCCAACAACGACATCAATGATAACTACAACAATAAAACAAGGGCAACAAAAGGGAATAAATAAATATAAAATTTTTTTAAAAAAACTGGAAATTTTGACAGAACTATAGGATAAGAGGGGTACACGTTCACACAATGCCCACCCCCAGAGCTCCATATCTAGTCCTCTCCCTTGATATCCCTATTCTTTATTCCTCTGGGAGCATAGACCCAGGATCATTGTGGGGTGCAGAAGGAAGGTATGGCTTCTGTAATTGCTTCACTGAACATGGGCATTGGCAGATCTATCCATATATTCCCAGCCTGTCTCCCCCTAGTGGGGCAGGACTCTGGGGAGGCAGGGCTTCATGACACATGGTGGGGTCAGTTGCCCAGGGAAATCAGGTTGGCATCATGTTAGCATCTGGAACCTGGTGGCTAAAGAGTTAAGATATAAAGCAGAACAAATTGTTGACTAATGAACCTAGAGGCTGGAATATTGCAGATGAAGATTTGGGGTCTCCATTTTGGAAAAAGCTAGTAGGTCTATTTTAGGTATATTCCAAAGGGCCCCTAGTTTTTGCCTTCGCCTGACATCTAATATGCAGGTGGACCCAGGTTATTGTCTGGGAAGATAGTGTTAGAATTGGAAAACAGACTAGAAAGCTGGATCATGGAAGAGAATAGCTCCCAAATATGGGGAAAGTATATAAATATTGTTAACTGTAAACCCCACTGGTTTGATTTGGGGCCCATATTCATTCAGCACAGGAGCCTGTGTTACGTAACCTCTGCATCCCTGTAGGTCTGAGCTAGCATTCTGTGGTCATGGCTAAGAATATTCTGGTCTGCACTAATTTCAGGACCCATCTTTCTCAGGTAGTAGGTAGAGTATGTTGTCCAACCTCCCCTCAGAGAATGAAACATTCCTTACCATTATTGATCCTCATTGAGGGCAAGGTCCTATAGGGGCCCACAAAGGGGTCCATTAAGTTGTTTCTCATGAAGATGACCAGTGATAGTGGCAAGAGGGATCTGGTAGAGGTCTAGGCCTATCATGTCTGTATGGGAATTCCAGGACACCCTGACTAGAGCCCCAGATGATGGGGTGGCCTGGTAGTGACTAGAGTCATCCTTAAAGTATGGCACTCTCTTGCCCTTATTCAGCTTTTGTAGTCTTTACTTTGTCTGACAAGGTTAGCTTTGGAGTGATTGAGGGACATGTAATAGGAGGTAGGTGAGGAGGCTATCTAGGTCTAAGTAGGATTTTTTGACGGGTGGGGGGAGTGGTGAACTTAATAAGCAATTGTTGATTTGATTATAGAGATGTCTGGAGGTAGGCAGGAATGTTATATATATTGCCCTGTTCATGTTGACATGTGTTTTGTTTTTTCTTCTTTATACCAGAGCACTGTTCAGCTCTGGCTTGCAGTGGTGTTGAGGGATTGAACCTGGGACTTTGGAGCCTCAGGCATTAGAATCTCTTTACATAATCATTATGCTATCTACCCCCTCCTGTTGCCGTGTTAACCATTCTTTGTATTCTGTGTCAGCACTTACAGAGTAACTTTTCTTTCTTTGTTTGTTTCTTTGTTTGTTTGTTTGTTTCTTTGTTTCTTTCTTTCTTTCTTTCTTTTTGCCTCCAAGGTTACTGCTGGGGCTCGGTGCCTACATTACAAATTCACTGCTCCTGGAGGCTTTTTTTTTCTTTTCTTTTTTTGCCTTTTTGTTTATTGTTGTTATTACCATTGCTGTTAGTGTTGTTGGATAGGACAGAGAGAAATTGAGAGAGGGCGGGAAGACAGAGGGGAAGAGAAAGATAGATACCTGCAGACCTGCTTCACCACTAGTGAAGCGACCCCCTGCAGGTGGGGAGCCGAGGACTTGAACCGGGATCCTTAGGTTGGTCCTTTTGCTTTGTGCCATGTGCACTTAACCTGCTGCGCTACTGCCTGGTCCCCTCAGAGTAACTTTTCAGTAATTTTGACTTGAAATAAAGAAGTGCCTTAGAAGAGGACAGAAGCATATTTTCTTATTGTGGGAAATCAGTCTGGTAAGTTCAAGGATTTAGAATATATGAGGAAGGAGATTGATAATGGATGATGGCTGGTGGTGGGACAGATGTTTTGAGTTTGAGGATTTTTGGCAAAGTTTTGCCTGAGGGCTGAAAATCTAGTGTATTTGGTTGGTAAAGGGTCAATAACTTCCTGAGCCTGGTCTCTGCATATTACTAAATTCTGCCCTTTACACTCATTCTATACACCCACAGATTTGTGTATCTGTATCTGTGCCTACGCATTATCTTTTCAAACTATTTCAGCATGCCTGTGTTATATTGGTTGTGCAGTTTTATATAACTCTGGACACAAATCTGAAATTAAATAGAACATAAGCAGCCACACTTTAGGCAAGGCTATTTATACACCTATAGCAAAGCGACGTATTGTCTGCATTAAAAGGTCATGGATTATCGTGTCTGCAAATGCAAAGAGCTTTTCAAGGAGAATGAAATAATATTTTGAGCTCACTGAGCAAAGGTACAGTGAAAATGCAAAATGGAACATAATTATCAGCCAGCAGTGAACAGTTTTAGAAATCTTTATTACTAAGTGACCTTAAAATGATCTCGTATCTGACAGAGAATGTGTCAGATTCATGTAGGAACTACATGAAGAGATTAAACCCATGATTCTATCAGGATGGTGCTTTCTTCTCCCTTGAAAATTCCCATCTTCTGTTTCTTGATTATTTTATTTTATGTTAGTAGGATAGCAACATGTCTAGCTACTGGGGAAGAGCTGTGATTGTTCCAAACTAAATATGACAGTCTCACTTTTTTGCAAGGTACTTCTCAGTTCTGGCTATTGAGATATAAAAGAAAGTGCTCTGCAGCCTGGGAGGTGGAGAATTCATTCAGAGTCAGCTCACAACAGATTGAAAGCTGCAGCAATGAGTCAGTTCCAGCCCCGTTGTTGAGGGCTGGATTTGAAGGCTAAGCTACAAACAACTGTTGCCCCCCTAGGTACCTTCACACATCTGGAACAAAGTCTGTGACCAGAGTCCCCTCTTCCTAAGAATTTAAGGCTCCCCATGTCCTTCCCTATTACAGTCACCCTCAGTTCCTTTGAAAATGCAATACGCTGACGGGTGAAGTGTTTGTGTGTGTGTGTGTGGGGGGGGGGCTAGATAGCTTAATGGTTATGCAAGAATACTTTCATGCTTGAGACTTTAAAGTTCCAGGTTCAACCCCCCCGCCCCCCCGCCTGCACCATTATATGCCAGAGTTGAGCCGTGCTCTGGTGCTTAGGAAAAATGCAACTAGCCACAGACAGTCCAGTGCATATTTTATCCCTCCGTAGTTGCAAAGCAACTCACTCACTAGCTGCACTTTTTCCTATTGCTTCCGTTGCTCAACTCAGCGCTCTGCTCTCAGGTCCACCCTCCTGTTTAGTAGCAGAGATGAAGCCTCCTCATCCTTGTAGTTGGTTGTCCTATCTCCTGGCAGTATTCAGGGCGCAGTCGGGCTGCACAGAGAAGGGGCGGGGAGAGGAGGCGGGGCTGGAGTGGCTGCCACGCCCCCTGCGGCAGGCGCTTTTAAAAACCGCGCCCCCAGCTCAGCCTCCCAGCCCTGGCAGCCTGGCGCCCAGCTTTTCCCAGCTGCTCACTAGCGGGGCGCCGGGCCCGCACCCTCCACAGCCAGACGCGCTCCATGCGGCCACCCGCCATGTCCGGGCACTTTCTGCTCGCACCCATCCCAGAGTCGTCCTCCGACTACCTTCTGCCCAAGGACATCAAGCTGGCGGTGCTGGGTGCCGGCCGCGTGGGCAAGAGCGGTGAGTGCGGCGGGGCTGCAGCACAACACTGGTGGCGGGAAAGGAGCTCAGATCTGAGGGAGGAGGGCCCGACACTGGGAGGAACCCAGACGTGTCTTGTCTGCCTATCTGCTTTCCCAGTATCTCATCCAGGCTTTCACGGGGCCAGGCACCTGTTGCAGGAGCTGCACGATCTTCAGACGTATCGTCATTAAACCCGTGGGCTTGGAACCTTGGGTTCACAGAGCGCTAGGATGCTGCAGCCTCGCCCCCCCACCCCGCTCCACTCCCCCAGAGTTGGGGGGAGGGGTCCCCTGTGCCACCGACTGGCCCTTATCATCTGGCTGATGTTTCTATTTCCTTTTCAGCAATGATCGTGCGCTTCTTAACCAAGAGATTCATCGGTGATTACGAACCCAATACAGGTTAGAGCCATTCCATACCTTTTCTGGCTGCCTATCCTGGCTACTCCCACTTTCCACCCCACTACCACCACTCCGTGAGAATGAGAATTTAGAAGCAAACTTTTCTTCATTCTCCAGGCAAGTTGTATTCGAGGATTGTGTATGTGGAGGGAGACCAACTATCCCTGCAGATCCAGGACACCCCTGGGGGCATCCAGGTAAGGACTTCAGGGGACAGAGAACCCCCTTCCAGATGCCTGAGGCTTAGCAGCACTGGGTAAGAGCAAGAGGTATCAAGGGCCTGCTTCATGTAGCAGTGGGCTGTTCCCAGGTGGGGCTGAAATCTCTCCAAGGCTTTATTACTCAGCTGTAGAGAAAGATGAAGCTTTGCTCTGTGCAGCAGCATAGATGGAATGGGAGGAGGTTCAATGAAAACAGAAAGCAGAAGTTGTAGCCAGGAGATGGCACAGTGGCTAGAGCCTTCAGTCTCCCAGGGTAACATGAGCCAGTGATTCCCTGATATATTCCTCCCTTATAAATCAATAAAAATGTATTTTAAAAGAAATGTTAGAAGGAGAAAGGCAAATAGTGGACAATCATACTTATATGTGGGACATAAAGTAAGTAAGCAAGAAAACATGTCACAAAAAAAAAAAGAAAAAACATGTCTTTAGATTGACTGAAGTGAGCTCATCAAAGGAGGGCAGTATGAGGGTGGAGAGGTTCCAGCTGACTTGCTGCAGCTGAAGGCTTACCGGTACTTTGGTGGTAGGCATGAAGTGGTAACACCAGGAAGAGATTTGAAATTGTACCTCCACAAAATACAGTTTTGTAAACCAATGGCACTTCAATAGGAACTTAAAAAAGAAAGAGCAACCTGGGCAGTGGTGCAGTGGATAAAGTGTTTGGTCTCTCAAGCATGAGGTCCTGAGTTTGATTCCCGGCATTACATGTTGCCAGAGTGATGTTCTTGTTCCTTCTCTCTTCCTCTTTTTTTTTTTCCTTCTCTCTTATTAGTAAATTAAAAAAAGAGAGCATATCGCACCAAAGTAAATCTGGGGTGGGTGGGTGGGGAGAATACAGGTCCATGAAGGATGATAAATGACATAGTGGGGGTTGTATTGTTAAGTGGGAAACTGGGGAATGTTATGCATGTACAAACTATTGTATTTACTGTTGAATGTAAAACATTAATTCCCCAATAAAGAAATAAGTCATAAAAAAAGAGAGAAATGCACTGGAGTTTTATTATAGAGAGACACCTCCCCTCCCCCTGCCGCCCCAGGGGCAGGGTGCACAGAGAGTGATGGTCCTATCTTCATAAATAGCTAGAAATGCTTCACTTCTCTTTCCAGCCCTTGCTGGGGTGTTGCTTCTTGCCTGGGTCTCTGCACTTCTTTCAGAGACCCAGGCTCTGGAAGGAAGAGATCTTATCTAATTTCCAGAGTGCTTCTGTCACTAGCCACTGCAGTACCCTCAAGTCAGTAATAGCAATCATAGGACCTTTTGGCAAGTAGTCCAAAATGCAACTTGATTAATAGTTACTAATTGCCCTTCATCTGGGGAGGAAGTTTTGGTAGAAGGAGGGAAAGAAGGAATTTGCTTCTGTAGTGTTCCCAAGAAGAGTATGCTAAAAATACTCCCATGCCTTTGGGAATTGGTATTTATCTTGCCTTATTTTCAAAGTTTTGTTTATTCCAAAATAGTTCCCTAAGTGTTGCACCATTCTGATTGGCAAGTTCTTATAGAAGTCATTCTCCAGTCAGCCAGCTCATAGCAGACTGGATTTAGAAGAAGTACTTTGTTAAGTGCTGACAGTTTGACCCAGGGGGAAGCTTGCCTAAGACTCTGCTTTTTCTCTGTCAGAGGCTCCTTCTGCATGAGCTGGGGAGAGCTGAAAATGAGGTAGTGATTTATCTCTCTTCCCTTTCCTCCTTCTTT
The DNA here is from genome assembly GCF_950295315.1 of Erinaceus europaeus. NCBI lineage: Eukaryota > Metazoa > Chordata > Mammalia > Eulipotyphla > Erinaceidae > Erinaceus > Erinaceus europaeus. Next base: position 120,934,454 of record NC_080166.1, on the reverse strand, counting down.
TTCTTTCTTTAGTAAGAGCTCTGCTCAGCTCCGGCTTACGGTGGAACCAAGGATAGAGCCTGAGACCTCAGAGCCTGAGGTATTAGAGTTGTTTGCATAACCATTATGCTATCTCACTGGCCCAGTGATTTCTATTTTCAAGGGTATTTTTTTAAATTTTACTTTTTTTTCTTGCCTCCAGGGTTATTGCTGGGGCTTGGTGCCTGTACCATGAATCCACTGTTCCTGGAGACCATTTTTTTCCCTTTTGTTGCCCTTGTTCTTTTATCATTGTTGTGGTTATTATTACTGTTGTTGTTGCTGTCGTTGGATAGGACAGAAATTGAGAGGGGAGGGGAAGACAGAGGAGGAGAGAAAGATAGACAGCTGCAGACCTGCTTCACTGCCTGTGAAATGACTCCCCTGCAGGTGGGGAGCCGGGAACTCGAACCAGGATCCTCATGCCAGTCCTTGTGCTTTGTGCCACGTGTGCTTAACCCACTGTGCTACTGCCCGACTCCCTAGTTTTACTTATTTTTGATATTTATTTATGATAAAGAGAGATAAGTAGAGCATCATTCTGGCACATTTGTGATGCTGGGGATCAAGCTTAGGACTTCATGTTTTAGAGTCTAGTGCCTTAACCACTGTGCCACCCCCACTGCAAGGCTGATTTTGATGTTATTTGGAGTCACCACCCATGGAGGGCTTCCTGGATCCTCACTATTTTGATCTTTTCCAGGTCCAAGACAGCATCACACAAGCTATTGACTCCCTGTCCAAATGCGTGCAGTGGGCAGAGGGCTTTCTGCTGGTCTACTCCATCACAGACTATGACAGCTACCAGTCCATCCGCCCCCTTTACCAGCACATTCGGAAGGTTCACCCTGACTCCAAGGCCCCCATCATCATTGTGGGCAACAAGGGGGATCTTCTGCATGCCCGGCAAGTGCAGACTCATGATGGCATTCAACTTGCCAGTGAACTGGGCAGCCTGTTCCTAGAGATCTCCACCAGTGAGAACTATGAAGACGTCTGTGATGTGTTTCAGCATCTCTGCAAAGAAGTGAGCAAGCTGCACAGCCTCAGTGGGGAAAGGAGAAGAGCCTCCATCATCCCCCGGCCACGATCTCCCAATATGCAGGATCTCAAGAGACGCTTCAAGCAGGCTCTGTCTTCCAAAGCCAAAAGCCCCTCCCCTCTGGGCTGACCCATCTCAAACAGACTTGCCTCTTACTAGGTATCCATGCAGCTCCAAAGACTGGGGGCCTCTCCTTTTAACCGCACACTCAGAGTTTATTTTTATACAAACCATGAGTTTTTCAAGTTATGTGTATGTCTAAAAATTCAGATACTGATGGTCTAGAAGTCTGATTTTTTTTTTTTTAAACAAAATTCTTTTTTTTTTTTCTTTTACTGTAACTGCTAGCCACTTTTCCATTAAAGGCAAAATGGCAACATTGCTCCTTGCTTTTTAAATGTCTTTTTATAGCAATCATACTTGCACCAGAGCCCAGAACGGCTCCCTGTTTGCCCTCAGTGTGAACTCTGATTGGTGTCTTGTACAAGGAGGGGTTGATAGAGTGGAAATTCATCCTGGGAGAAAGGAAAGTATGTGGAGGAGGAGAAGAGTTTGAATAACTGCAGGATGTCTTTAATTAGGGCACTTGCCACAGGGATGAAGTCAACACCATGTGATTTCCAGATTTTGGGGTTCATTGTGATCTGAGCTAAAAAATGACAAACATAAACAGCACTATTATTCTTCATTGTTGTAACTAGAAGTTTATCCTCTGCACCCTTATTTAAAGAGGATAAAAAGCACCTTTTTTGATGTTTGGTAAGTCAGTGAATAGACTTGCCATTCAGGAGTTGTCTAAAAATTCTTCTCTCTATGTCTCCCACGCCCTCATATCCAATAATGTCTGGACCTTCTTATCTACTATTCCTCTCCTCTCTCTACCCCCTCCCCACCATTTTTGTCTCAAGCAGAATTTTACTTCAACTAAGGCCTTTATAACTCTTGCCTAAATTGGTAGGCAAGATTCTTTTATATATATTTAAATTTATTTTATTTATTTATTCCCTTTTTGTTGCCCTTGTTGTTTTATTGTAGTTATTATTGTTGTTGATGATGTCATCGTTGTTGGATAGGACAGAGATAAATGGAGAGAGATGGGGAAGACAGAGAGGGGGAGAGAAGGATAGACACCTGCAGACCTGCTTCACCACCTGTGAAGCGATTTCCCTGCAGGTGGTGAGCCAGGGGCTCAAACCTGGATCCTTATGCCGGTTCTTGCGCTTTCCACTTAATCTGCTGTGCTACCGCCTGACTCCTGGCAGGCAAGATTCTACACAGATCTTCATCTCTTGGTTTCTGGAATGACACACCTCTAGTTCTTTATTTTTGATAGAGAAAAGTTGAGAGGAAAGGGAGAGATAGAAAGGAAGAGTGAGGGGTGGGGTGAGATAGCATAATGGTTATGTAAAGAGACTCTAATGTCTAAGGCTCCAAAGTTCCAAGTTCAATCCCCCATACCACCACAAGCCAGAACTCAGCAGTGCTCTGGTAAAAAAAGAAAAAAGAAAAAAAGAAAAAAAAGGAAGAGTGAAAGAGAGATAGATACCTGTGTCACTGCTATACTGCTCATGAAACTCCCCCCCACCCCTTGCATGGGCTTGCACCCAGATCCATGTACATTCTACAGGGCACACCCTGATTCTTCATGCCGAAACAGCTTCACTAAAACCAACCCTTAATCATTTTGCTTTCTTTTTTACGAATCCACTGCTCCTGGAGGCTATTTTTCCCCTTTTGTTGCCCTTGTTGTTATTATTATTGTTCTCATTATTGTTGTCGTTGGATAGAACAGAGAGATGTGGAGAGGAGGGGAAGACAGAGAAGAGGAGAGAAAGATAGACACCTGCAGACCTGCTTCACTGCTTGTGAAGCAACCCACTGCAGGTTGGGAGCCTGGGGCTGGAACTGGGATCCCTAAGCCGGTCCTTGCACTTTGTACCATGTGTGCTTAACCCACTGCATTACCACCTGACCCCCAATCATTTTACTTCCATAACATAAAATTCAAGGGCTAGATGGTGACCAGATTGAGCGCACACATTACCATATGCAAGGATGCGAGTTCAAGTCCCTACTTTTCCCCACCAGCAAAGGGAAAGTGTAAATTCAGTTGTTTTCCCTATGTCTACTGGATGAAAAATAAATGAGGTACAACATTCATTGTATCCCAAAGCACATGTATACACACACACCTCTGACAGTCCATTCCAGCAAAATGGTCTGCCTTTCTCAGTATATTGCAGGCTTTTTCATACCTCACCTCTTTAGTATCTTCAGCTCCATTGGAGAAAGCGTTGATTGAGGACAGTAACTTGGTTAAATTTTACAATTTTGTCTTCCAAGCTTTTAGCTCAGTGTTTGCACACAGTGGTAGATTCTTAGAACATATTCGGCAGGACTGAGGGACAGTTCTTCTTCTAGCGTTTGCCCTTCTTCCGTAGCCAGTTAACAGCGTCAGGTTGAGCCTGATGTAAAGTTTCGAGACCTCCTTTGAATCTGGAGAGGTGGCAGTCGTTGACTATGTGGGTCATAGTCTGTCTGGAGCCGCAGGGGCAGTTCGGGTTGTCTCTGGCCCCCCAGCGATGGAACATAGCGGCGCACCGGCCATGGCCTGTTCGATAGCGATTGAGGAGGGCCCAATCATAACGTGCTAGGTCAAAGCTGGGTTGACGCTTGCAGGGGTCTGTGATGAGGTGTTTGTTCTTTACCTCAGCTGACTGCCAACTCTGTTTCCAAGAGACTGGAACAGAGAAGTTCAGTGTAGGCGTAGGGGACCAGATTGGGTGATGAGACGTCAAGCATTGGACAGGGTGGGCGAAGATATCCGCGTATATTGGCAGGTCCGGTCGAGCGTAGACGTGGGAAATGAACTTAGATGATGCCGCATCCCAACAAATATCTGGCGGGGCGATGTTGCTAAGAACTGGCAGCCATGGAACCAAGGTGGAACGGATGGTTCCAGAAATTATCCTCATGGAGGAATATAATTTGGAATCGACCAAGTGGACATGGGGGCTATGGAACCATACTGGGGCACAGTATTCTGCAGTGGAATAGCATAATGCCAGAGATGATGATCGTAGTGTGGAAGCGCTCGCGCCCCATGAGGAGCTGGCCAGTCTTGCAATGATGTTATTCCTCGCGCCCACCTTTGCTGCAGTTTTTATGAGATATTCGTGAAATGACAGGGTGCGATCGAGAGTAACGCCAAGATAGACTGGCTGGGCTTCATGCCGGATTCTCGTATCGCCAAGCTGCACATTAAGCTCACGTGAGGCCGAGGCATGGTGGAGATGGAAAACAGATGATACCGTTTTTGCAGTGCTAGGGATTAGTCACCATTTTTTACAGTAATCAGATATCAGAGACATGTCTTTCGTGAGTGTTTCCTCGAGGATGTCAAACTTGGATGCCTGAGTTGCACAGCAGATGTCATTGGCGTAGATGAACTTCCTTGAAGAAGTTTCTGGAAGGTCATTGATGTAAATATTAAGGACAGTAATGGGAGATAACAATGAAACAACTTGACATTTCTCAGAACAGGGACACAAGCTGCTCTGAGTAGTTAAGTGTCTTTCACTAATGACAGAGAGGAAGTGACACACATGCTGCTTCTGATCACCATTATCCTTCCTTCCAAGGACAACTCTATTCAGACTTGTAATCTTAACCTTACTCCTCGCTACAGCTATTCAGACTTGTGATCTTACCCTTACTCCTCCCTATAGTTGAGGGGGTTCTGTTTGTGCAAAAACACCATGAAGGATTAAAGTATTTTGATGGAGGCGGCACTGCATTATGTAAGTCTTAGGTATGCATCATTATAAATCAACATGTGTAAATGAATGAGATTCTGCCATCAGTCATCCCTATTCATTACAGTCCAGCTTTTTAAATTTATTTGTTTAATTTATTTAATTTTAATTAATTTACTTTTTTAATCAGAGCAATGCTCAGCTCTGGCTTGGAGATTGAACCTAGGACCTTTGGTGCCTCAGGCATGAAAAGCTTTTTATATAACTTGTGCTGTCTTCCCAACCCCTTACAGTACATCTTTTAAAAAATGTATTTTTTTTTTGCCTCCAGGGTTATCACTGGGGCTCAGTGCCAGCACTACAAATCCACTGCTCCTGGAGGCCATTTTCCCCATTTTGTTGCCCTTGCTGTTACACTTGTTGTAGTTGTTATTGTTGTCATAGCTGTTATTGTTATTGTTGGATAGGACAGATAGAAATCAAGAGAGGAGGGGAAGACAGAGAGGAGGAGAGAAAGATAGACACCTGCAGACCTGCTTTACCATTTGCAAAGCGACCCCTTGCAGGTAGGGAGCTGGGGGCTCAAACCAGGATCCTTAAGCCAGTCCTTGCACTTTGTACCATGTGCACTTAACCTGCTGCGCTACCACCTAGCTCCCTTAAAAATGTATTTTATTTATTTACTTATGAAAGAGATATACAGAGAGAAAGATGTAGAATAAGAGAACCCAGAGTACTACTCAACTCTGACTGATGTTGGTACTAGGGATTGAACCTGGCACCTCAGAGCCTCAGGCATGAAAGTCTTTTGCATGACCATTATGCTGTCTCCTTATCTCCCTGTCATGCATCTTTTTTTAAAGTAAGTGTCTTTTTAAAATTTTTAAAAATTATTTTTATTTATTGTACAGAGACAGCCAGAAATCTAGAAGGAAGGAGCTAGAGAAAGAGAGACATCTGCAGCACTGCTTCACCACTCCCCTTGTAGGTGGAGACCAGGAGCTTAAACCCAGGTCTTGCATATTGTAACATGTGCACTCAACCAGATGCACCACCACCCACACCCCTCTTTTATTATTATTATTATTGTCACCAGGGTTATTACTGGGGCTTGGTGCCCATGTGATAAATCTACCACCCTTGGGGGCCATTTTTTAATTTTTTCTTTCTTTTTTTTTATTAGACAGAACAGAGAGAACTTGGGGGAGAGAGACCTGCAGATTTGTTTCACCGCTCATGAAGCTTCCTCCCTGTATGTGGGGAGCAAGGGCTTGAACCTGGGTCCTTGTATACCATAACGTGCGCTCAACAGAATGCATTACTGCCTGTTCCCCACCTACCCACCCCCCAGTACATCTTAACTGGTACATTGGAGGTGAGAGCAATCAGCCTCCTCATCATTGCTGTGCTCACACATGCCCAGGTTGTTCCCTAATGCCAGGGACACTTCTGCCCTCAAGGAGGTGAGCTCAAACTGCTCATGGGAAAAAGTCAAACCACATTTGGGAAAACTAAAGAACAGTATAATGTAGCCTTTGATCAAGTTCCAAGTGAGCGAATGCTAAGGGCAGGAAGCAACCAAGAGCTATGGGGCACAGAGGTGAAAAGGGCAGTTTCAAAGGGAGAAGCAGCTTCCAGGGACACCAGCAGTCTTGGAGGCTGAGCAGCTGCAAACTCTAGTGTCTTCACTCACTACCACAGACCCTGTATCTACATCACTTTCTTTATTCTCTGCTATTCAGACCTGGACTAGCACAGGGTCTGGCTCCTTGATCACAAGGAGACCCAACACTTGTTGGTTCTCTCAGGCTTCTTGCTGAGAGCACTGGGATCTTGGGAGTAAGGTGCTGGGAAAACATCCAGACAGCCTCTGAGAAAGTAGCTTTGACAATGGAAAAAGAGCAGAAAGAGTGACCATGCGATAGGGCAGGAAGTTGTTGTACCTTTGTTTAGGCAAGATCTGAGGACTTGGACTTGACCTTCAGCTGTATGTACTCTCAGTCAGCCCCTTTCTCTTAGAAATGGGGAGGGCAGAGTTGGGGAGTCCTAGGTAGCTCATTATTAAGTTCAAGGAGGCAGAACTCCTGAAACAATGGCAGGACATTCAACTTTTAAAAGACACAGTGGATGTTTTGAGGTTTACAATCGTCCATTTGGAAAAGGCAGTGTACCTGTTAGCTCTGCTTGAACTCTTGAGGTGAGTATAAAGATTTACCTTCATTCTCAGGGTCAGAGGACAGGGACGTCTCTTTCCTTCCTATTCCCACCCCTGCCTCAGTCAATGGCATACCCAGGTCAGGTCGCCACCACCTCCACTCATCTTCCCAGCTCAGTTCTAATTCTGCTCTAAAACTGCATCATGATTGGATTAATGCCTGTTAGTGTGGTCCTGGAAGAATGACTGGAATCCACAGGGCACAATTATACATCCTGAGGACATTCTGTTCTTCTGAGGTGGCTTACAAACACAAACTCAAATCATGGAGAAATAAATCAATTATAAAAAAAGAAAATTAATTTGTTTTGCTGTTTTGCTTGTGCTGAGGTGAAGGGTACAGTGGAAGTTCTAAGGTTTATTACTGTCTGTATGGAGGAACCATTAAAGTCAATAGCCAAGGAAGGACAGTGAACAGAAGAGCAAATAGAGAGGATAAGGTGACTGTTCAGTCTTACATCTAAGATCCAGGTAGCTTTATTGCTTCTTTTTTATTTTATTATTATTATTATTATTATTTAGAAGATTAAAAAATTTTTTATTTGTTTTCCCTTTTATTGCTCTTGTTGTCTTTTTATTGTTGTTGTAGTTATTATTGTTGTTGTTGTCGTCATTGTTGGATAGGACAGAGAGAAATGGAGAGAGGAGGGGAAGACAGAGAGGGAGAGAGAAAGACAGACACCTGCAGACCTGCTTCACCACTTGTGAAGTGACTCCCCTGCAGGTGGGAAGCCAAGGGCTCAAACAGGGTCCTTCTGCGGGTCCTTGCGCTTGGTGCCACATGCGCTTAACCACTGTGCTACCGCCCAACTCCCTCTTTATTGTTTCTTGCATGTGTTGCAATTTCAAATTCTCATTATGCAAAGATACCCATTCAAATTCACAGTGCAGAAATGTTGTATATGATTAACAATTCATTCTTATCATTTGCTCTGTCTCTAAAAGGTGGAATATTTTGAGAGAGTTACTTTGATGCTCAATAGGAAAGATGTGATATGGGGCCAGGTCATGGCACACCTGTTTGAGCACACATGTTACAATGTGCAAGGACCCGGGTTCAAGTCCCCAGTCCCCACCTGCAGGGGGAAAGCTTTGTGAGTGGTGAAGTAGGGCTGTTTCTCTCTCCCTTTCTATCTCCCCTTTCCCTCTCGATTTCTGATGGTCTCTAGTCAATAAATAAGTTTAAAAAGAAAGATGATATAGAAATTAAAAAATAGATCTCTTCCAAACATGAGTAAGTGAACTAAGAGCTGTAGGAAAGATAACTGCTATGATGTTGAGAACACTTTTCAGCACAGCAGAGTAGAAACTTGCCCAAGGTGAAAGTGTGGTCAGCCTCATATTTGGGTGTTCCCGTGTATTTCTGCCCAAGTGAGAAATCAGCTCCACTAGGATGGGGGGGGGGGTCCTCACTCATCTTTTGTTGTTGTCTCTAGGGGCTCACCTCTTTGGGAAACACAGCACTGAAACTTGCTCCAATATGGTGGGGGTCTGTTTGAACCTGGGTTTTATGCATAATAAAGTAGGCACACAGCCCACAAGAGCTATCTTGCTGATCCTTTTCAGTAAATATATTACATTATTTATTACAGACAAAACAGCATTTCACATGAGACAGAGAGAGAAGTCAGAGCACCACCGTGATACATATGGTACAAAAGATGGAACCAGGAACCTCAGGTATGAAATACTGTACCAGTTGAGCTATTTCTCCAGCCAACCAATATCATTATTTTTTTAAAAAATATATTATATTTGGGGGCTGGGAGGTAGTGCATCTGGTCACGCATACATGTTACAATACCCAAAGACCTGGGCTTGAGCCCCTAGTCCCTACCTACTGGAGAAAGCTTTGCGAGTGGTGAAGCAGTGTTGCAGGTGTCTCTGTCTCTCTCCCTCTCTATCACCCCCTTCCCTCTTGATTTCTAGCTGTCTCTACCCAACAAATAAATACAATTAAAATGTTTTTTTATTTTTAAATATTTTATTTATTTTTTATTAATGAGAAAGGTAGGAGGAGAGAGAGAGAGAACCAGACATCACTCTGGTACATGTACTGCCAGGGATTGAACTAAAGACCTCATACATAAGAGTCCAGTGCTTTATCCACTGTGCCACCTCTTGGACCACTAATATAAATTTTTTAATGTTCTAAAATAAACTAGAAATATTTTTTTATTGTTGTAGATATTATTGTTGTTGTGGTTATTGATGTTGTTGGATAGGACAGAGACAAATGGAGAGAAGAGGGGAAGACAGAGAGCGGGAGAGAAAGACAGACACCTGCAGACCTGCTTCACCACCTGTGAAGCGACTCCCCTGCAGGTGGGGAGCTGGGGGCTTGAACCGGGATCTTTACACCAGTCCTTGTGCTTTGTGCCACCTGCACTTAACCTGCTGCGCTACCGCCCGACTCCCCAGAAATATTTTTGTTTACTTGTTCTAGATAAAGATAGAGGAATTGAGAGGGAAAGGGGAGATATATAGAGAGAAAGAGACAGAGAGACACCTGATGTATTGTTTCACTGCTTGTGAACCTTCCACCCTGCCAGTGGGGATTGGAGGCTTGAACCTGGGTCCTTATACACTATAACATGTATTCTCAGATGCACCACTGCCTGTCCCCTACAAATACCATTCTTTATAGCATTATTTTTTCTCTTTAGCAAAAAATTGGTCACACTAAGTCTTCTTTAATGAAACTATCACATCTTTATATTCCTTGCCACCAAAATCCAACATTCACAGACAAAGGCATTTCTAGAAAGCAATCAGCATGTAGGATTCTCAACACAACAGATCTGAGCAACATTGCTAGATCCTTCTAAGTTGTGGTGTCTCACTCTTTCCTTTGACACAAAGCAGACCACTCCCCCTCTTTATGTTTTCATATTCTAGAAGGGAGGCTTCATTTCCCTGTTTCCTTGGTGTACTGAAAACTCTGAGTCCCAGCAAGATGCCAAAAAGAGTTCCCTGACTGACATGTTTGGACAGGAAGCCCTTGCTTACTTGAATGACCGCAGTTAGGGCTGGCTGCTCCAGAGTCCCAGCTGTCCCACAGAAGGGGCAGTTCATGGTAGATGGCTCAGGACCCTTTCTGTAGTTCCTAACCCCAGCATACTTTAGGAAACCAGCTTGTTTAGTGGTGATCTATTTTATGAGCACTCTAGGAGGGTGCCCTTGCAATATAGGCAATGACTCCTCAGAAGCCAGTGGACCCTAGCACAAGTTTCCTCTCAGATCCCACCTTCCAGCCTTGATAGGAAGTGTCAGCATGAGCAGCAATGCTCATCGTGTGAAGGGTGTACAAACAATATCATCTCATGAGTGACAGATTTAGATGCTCAAAAATAGACAGTCACTTTTCCCACACTGCCAAGCAAAATTGGAACACCCACGAGAACATCAGAATCCAGAGCTATGGAACATTCCTACAGGAAGAAGACTTAATGCTGTTTATAGCTGAAGCAGCCTGCATTCACCGTTGTTAGTTTCCTTCCTCACTCCTTTCTTCGCCTGGAGAGAAGATGGACCTGGTCTCCTCCAGAGCTCTCTCTGCAGGGAATCTTCAAACCTGTCTGGCTAGATGGCTGGTGGAACCTTTTCTTGCAGGTACAACTGAATCGTAGGTTCTCAACCAGACTAGCAGCTGCATCAAATACCAAAGATAAGGATTAGCAGTAGCTCACTTGGTAGAGTATGTTCCTTACCATGCTCAGTCCCTGGGTTCAAACCCTGGCAATACATGGGAGCATCGCAGATGGTGCAGTGATGCTGTGGTGTCTCTCCTCTTTCTCCCTCCTTCTCTTTCTCTGAACAAAAACATGAAAAATTCCATCAAGGAGTTTGCTTAGTGGTATCAGAAATACATGAGACCCTGAGCTCATGTGCACCATTAAAAAAAAAAAATCAAAGGTACCCATGCTGACTTACTTGATCCAGTGCCTAGAATGTAGTTGGATTTGAGAAGTCAGCCATGATGTGCTCCACTGCTTCTGTTTTCCTCAGTGTAAGCCATGCAGTTCTATATCCATTAAAAAAAAAAAAAAAAAAAAAGCAAAATTGGCTTTTCCTTAAATACCAGGTGGAAGTTGGGGGGGTGAGGAAGAAAGTGTAAGACCTTAGGTCCTGGGCCCTATACCCGAGCAAAGGTTCTTAGGCTTGGGGTAGAGGGGTAGGTAAGCTCATGTCATTTATACTCCAGCAGCACACAGGTTCAGGGAGCCACGAGTCAGAGGCCAAGACTAGGTCTCCTGGCTCTAGCCTTTAGTGTCATCTAGTAGAAAAGGCCTGGCTGGGTCTCCTGCCCAATGTCATCTCATACTACACTCCTCTGCATGCATGCAGCTGTTCCTGACAAGTGCCAGATACTCCCATTCAGAGTCATTGTTCAATTGTTCCCTTGGCCTGAATGCTCTCCCCCTCCCTCTCTCTCTCCCTCTCCTTCACCCTCTCCCTCTTCCTTTCTCTCTCTCTCTCTCACACACACACACACAGAGACATATCTTATTTTAAATACATAGTATTTTTAATGTGTGCACTTAACCAGGTGCACCACCACCCAGCCCCCAAATTTTTAAAGGTTTATTTTATTTTCTATGAGACATATAGAGTTCCACATGAGAGAGAGAGAGAAAGAGAAGCTGAGGAGATATCATAATGGTTATGTAAAAAGACTTTCATGCTTGAGGATCCAAGGTCCTAGGTTCAGTCCCCTGACCCACCATAAGGCGGAGCTGAGCAGTGCTCTGTTGTTTCTGTCTTTGTCTCTCTGTAAGGTTCTCTCATCAAAATAAAATACATTTAAAATATACTAAAGAGCCAGAGAGAGAGAGAGAGAGGAGACACTCTGGTACACGGGGTGCTGGGCATTGAATGCAGGACCTCAGGCTATTTTCCTGACTACCACCACTACCACCATCCCCACTACTACTGCTGCTGCTGCTACTATGAAAGAGGGAAAGAGAAAGAGAAGGAGAGGGAGAGGTAGGGAGAACTGCTCATGTGGGTGAGCCTAGAACAAGAGGTGACTGCTCTTTGTGTGGGCATACCTTCTAGGCATTTTCCATGTTATCAATGTAAGGAAAGTAGCTTCAGTTTAGTCTTATCCCTGCTTTGCAGTTAGCCCTATCCTGCTAAAGACTGTCATTCAACAGGCCTGATTTGCCTCCACCATTTTTATTGTCCTCAGGTAATATCTGTGTATTTCCAGTATGCCAATAAATCTTTAAATCATCAATGTAATAGGAAACAAGAGGAAAAATAACTTCAGTTTAGTCTAGGACTTCCCACTTTGCAGTCAGTCCTAGCCTGCTAAAGACTGTGCCATTCAGCAGGCTTGACTTTGCTTTTGTCAGATAACCCTGGTAGCGATAAAAATAATTAAAATTAAATAAATAAAAAGCTGCTTAAGCACACACATTACAGTGTGCAAGGACCCAGGTTTAAGTCCTGGTCCCCACCTGCAGGGGATAAGCTTCATGAGTGGTGAAGCAGGTCTGCAGGTGTCTCTGTCTAACTGCAGGTGTCTCTCCCTTTCTAACTTCCCCTCCCCTCTCAATTTCTCTCTGTCTTTATCATTGATAACTTAAAGACTTATTGACTATATTGGATATACACAAATACAGTTTGGGACTATGAAAAGAGAGATCCCCAGGGGAAATACACAGTGACAACAATTATCGCAGTGAGTATGACAAAGCTAAAAATGGCCTAGGAGCAGAAGCTGCTGTACTCATTGAAAGGCTTTCAGAAAAAGAGCTACTTATCACCACTACAGCTTCTCAGTTAGCTGGACTCAGACCAAAAGCCGGAATTACAGGTGGCTTATAGTATGAGTAACAGACTGTGGTATTCATCTAATTATAAAGAGGCCCTATTGCTTATCCTCACTCACAGACCCCTTGCCTTCCTTTATAGGTATCTATGATAAATATAGAGGTTGTGTAGTTAAATAGCTAATGTTAGGATATGTGGTAGAAGTTAGTGAACTTTCACATAGGCAAAAGTTAGTGAACTCTCATATACTCAAAAGATTAGCTAGAAGAGAGCCCTCATAGTGTGTGCTTACTTTATAGCAAGATTTCTTTAGGTAGATAGTTTGCTAGATATTAAAAAAGTGTTATTTAGTTAGACCCATCCAGGAATGAGTTAAGAGGAAAGGCTATTAGACTGAGCTATAAGTCCTATGCTTGCCTGTCTAGAATTAAGCTCTTCTATTGAGAAAGCACTTTGAAAATGCTCATATGTTTACCAAATGCAGACTGCCTTGCACACATGCTCAGTTTACTCCAGGGACAGTCAGACTTCTTGAATTAGTACTCCAAGTACTTTCACCCAGTGGGTCCCAGTGGACCCCTCTGGATCACAACCTGTCTTTTACCAAAGGGCATCTTGTTACTCCTGCCAGGATTCAGCCAAAGGCAAAGTGGAATGTGTTTGAGTTCCCATGACTATGCTAGTATAAAAGCAAAGTGACAGGGCACACAGAGATAGGAAGGGCTGGTGACAAAGTACTCTCCTTATCCCCATATGAATGCTTGTGGCAGAGGCTCCAGGAATGATGTTATCTTGGTAAAATGGTTTTCTATAGGATTTGCTTGCCTTACACACACACTTTTTTTTTTTTTAATAGGTATAATGTATTCTTTATTTTATTTTTTTTTTAATTTATTTTATTTATTTATTCCCTTTTGTTGCCTTGTTGTTTTTTTTATTGTTGTAGTTATTATTGTTGTTGTCGTCGTTGTTGGATAGGACAGAGAGAAATGGAGAGAGGAGGGGAAGACAGAGAGGAGGAGAGAAAGATAGACACCTGCAGACCTGCTTCACCGCCTGTGAAGCGACTCCCCTGCAGGTGGGGAGCCGGGGTTCGAACCAGGATCCTTATGCCGGTCCTTGTGCTTTGCGCCACCTGCGCTTAACCCGCTGCGCTACAGCCCGACTCCCACACACACACTTTTTTTAAAAAATAATTTTTACTTATCTATTTTACCTTTTGTTGCCCTTGTTTTTTTATTGTTGTTGAGTTATTATTGTTGTTGTTATTGATATTGTCGTCAGATAGGACAGAGATAAATGGAGAGAGGAGGGGAAGACAGAGAGGGGGAGAGAAAGATAGACAATTGTAAGACAACAATGAAATACAACTTCATTCCTGTGAGAATGTCATACATCAAAAAGGTAACAGCAGCAAATGCTGGAGAGAGTGTGGGGTCAAAAGAACTCTCCTACACTGCTGGTGGGAATGTCAATTGGTCCAACTTCTGTGGAGAACAGTCTGGAGAACTCTCAGAAGGCTAGAAATGGACCTACCCTATGATCCTGCAATTCCTCTGCTGGGGATATATCCTAAGGAACCCAACATATCCATCCAAAAAGATCTGTATACACATATGTTCTTGGCAGCAGAATTTGTAATAGTCAAAACCTGGAAGCAACCCAGGTGTCCAACAACAGATGAGTGGCTGAGCAAGTTGTGGTATATATACACAATGGAATACTATTCAGCTGTAAAAAATGGTGACTTCACCGTTTTCAGCCGATCTTGGATGGACCTTGAAAAATTCATGTTAAGTGAAATAAGTCAGAAATGGAAGGATGAATATGGGATGATCTCACTCTCAGGCAGAAGTTGAAAAACAAGATCAGAAAAAAAAAAACACAAGTAGAACCTTGGTAAGCTTCTAAATTCTGCTTTTTTTTTTTTATTGGGGAATTAATGTTTTACATTTAACAGTAAATACAATAGTTTGTACATGCATAACATTCCCCAGTTTCCCATTTAACAATACAACCCCCACTATGTCATTTATCATCCTTCATGGACCTGTATTCTCCCCACCCACCCCAGAGTCTTTTACTTTGGTGCGATATGCCAATTACATTTCAGGTTCTTCTTGTGTTTTCTTGCTGAGCAAGTTGTGGTATATATACACAATGGAATACTACTCAGCTGTTAAAAATGGTGACTTCACCGTTTTCAGCTGATCATGGATGGACCTTGAAAAATTCATGTTGAGTGAAATAAGTCAGAAACAGAAGGATGAATATGGGATGATTTCACTCTCAGGCAGAAGTTGAAAAACAAGATCAGAAATGAAAACACAAGTAAATTCTGCTTCTAAGACCCCTTCTGTTTCATTGGCTTAATCTCCCCTGCTTAACACTGTATTCTATTTACATAACCACTGTTAACTAAGCACCTCCCTGCCTCCAGGGCATTGGTTTAATCTTCATTGTTTTGCATGATTTTTCCTTCTCCCCACCCTCTACCCTACGTACATCCTCTTCGGACCTGACTCTTCCGCCTCAGGATATATAAGGACAAGATTGTGATTAGAGATAACTTAGGTTGTGTTGCGTTCCACATGAATAAAGACTGAACTGTGTACCACTCAGCCATGAGTCCCTGGTCGTCTCTCTCTTCCGCCTGCGAAGCTAGCCCGGCAGAACCTGAAATGGAATTGGCATATCACACCAAAGTAAAAGACTCTGGGGTGGGTGGGGAGAATACAGGCCCAAGAAGGATGACAGAGGACCTAGTGAGGGTTGTGTTGTTATATGGGAAACTGGGGAATGTTATACATGTACAAACTATTGTTTTTACTGTTGAATGTAAAACATTAATTCCCCAGTAAAGAAATAAAAAATAAATAGATAAATAAATAAATAAATATGATTTTCTCAGATAAAAAAAAAAAAGACAATTGTGAAGCGACTCCCCTGCAGGTGGGGATCCGGGGGCTCTAACCGGGATCCTTAGGTCGGTTCTTGTGCTTCGTGTCACCTGTGCTTAATCCGCTGCACTACCACCCAACTCCCACTTTTTTTTTTTTTAAAGCAAACGCTTCAAGGCTTCTATAGTAGAATGAATTCTACTCTTCAAAGCAGTTCCTGTAAAATAGTAAACTGTTCTGAAGAGACTAGAATTCTCTAAAGTGTTTTTGTAACTCTTCTTTCACTGCTGCTCTGTGAATTTATGTACAAACTGCATGGTAGGGGCAGGGCAGCAATCAACACATCGAGTTGATAGCACACATTACCATTGCAAACTACATGGTAAGACTATTCTCTATTTCATATTTACACCAGGTTTACAAATCAAAAAGCCATTTTCCATAACTGGATGTAAAATAAAGTTAAATTGCCATTCATATTTTCTTCCAACAGAAAAAAGAACATTAAAAACATAAAATGTATGAAAAGAATTAAGAAAGAAAATTGCTCTAATAATTAATAATTTAATAATGGGGAAGGTCAGGGAGTCAGGCGGTAGCGCAGAAGGTTAAGCGCAGGTGGTACAAAGCACAACGACCGGCATAAGGATCCCGGTTCAACCCCCAGCTCCCCACCTGCAGGAATGTTGCTTCACAAGCGATGAAGCAGGTCTGCAGGTGTCTATCTTTCTCTCCCCCTCTACCTTCCCCTCCTGTCTCCATTTCTCTCTGCCCTATTCAACAATGATGACATCAATAACAACAATAATAACTATAACAATGAAACAACAAAGGCAACAAAAGAGAATAAATAAATAAATGAAATTTATTAAAAATTTTTAAAAATAATGGAGAAGGTCTAAGCATGAGACAAAGCAGAAGTATTAATGGGGGTTCTCTGGATAAACAGAGTCCTTTGTTCTATTCTGGACATTTACATGTTATAAATGTGTAGTAGATGTATTTGTATACACATACATACGTACTATCACATGCATAGAATGTTAGGAATAAGTGTGTCTATACATACATGTACACACATGTATTATATATGATGCATTTAATTTTTAAATTTTATTTATTCATTTATTAGGTAGAGACAGAGAAATTGAGAGGGGAAGGGGGAGATAGAGAGGGAGAGAGAAAGACAACACCTGCAGCACTGCTCCATCACTTGTAAAGTTTTACCCCTGTAAGTGGGGACTAGGGGCTTGAACCTGGATCCTTGCATACTGTAACATATGCAATCAGTGCAGTGTGCCACCACCCAGCCCCCTATATGATACATTTATGACTA
This sequence comes from Erinaceus europaeus, assembly GCF_950295315.1. Lineage (NCBI taxonomy): Eukaryota > Metazoa > Chordata > Mammalia > Eulipotyphla > Erinaceidae > Erinaceus > Erinaceus europaeus. The sequence goes on along the minus strand of NC_080166.1, from coordinate 120,917,410 downwards.
GCAGGTCCAGACACTGGAGTGCAGACCCAAAGGTTAGATTCCTTTGATGGTTAATGGCGCAACTTGGGTAGGACTTCCAGATTGTAGTTTTAAGAAGAATTTCTTCTTCTTTGAAGAATCTTAGTTTTATTCAAGTTCTGCAACTGATTGGAAGAGACCTACCCATATTATAGGGGATCATGGGCTTGATCTAAACTTCACTGTTAATTTATTCATTTATTTATTTTAATCAACTTCACCGCTTTGGGATGACTTCTTTTTTTCCTCCAGAGAGAGACAGAGACAAGGATGCAGAAAGAGACCACAGCACTAATGCTTCCTCCAATGCAGTGGGGGCTAGGCTTGAACCTGGGCAGTGCATATGGCAAAATAGAACACTATCCAAGTGAGCTGCTCTGCTGAGTTCAAAAATTACTGATTTAAATATGAATTACACCTAAAAAATTGATGCACAACATCTAGACGAGTGTTGGAACCAACTACTGGGCCTCATCACCTAGCCAGACTGGCTCACAAAATTAGTTCTTGGGGCCTGGGGGGAAGCCCAGTGGGTTAAGCGCACATGGCACAAAGTGCAAGGACTGGCCTAAGGATTCCGGTTTGAGTCCCCAGCTCCCCACTTGCAGGGGCGTCGCTTCACAAGCGGTGAAGCAGGTCTGCAGGTGTCTCTCTCTCTCTCCTCTTCTCTGTCTTCCCCTCCTCTCTCGATTTCTCTGTCCTATCCAACAACAACAGCTAGAACAACAATAACAACCACAACAAGGGCAACAAAATGGGAAAAATGGCCTCCAGAATCAGTGGATTCATAGTGCAGCACCCAGCCCCAGCGATAACTCTGGAGGGAAAAAAAAAAATTAGTTCTCACAACATAGAGCCCTTGCCCTCACAGGGCTTGTTTCTGGTTCCATTTCTGTTAGAGGTGTCTGCAAAAGAAAATATCTTGCTTTATGTGGCTTTTCTTTACAATAATGAAGTATTTGAAAAATTTATAGAAATTTACCTATTTAATGAGATAAAAAGAGAGGATTGGGAGAGAGAGAAGAAGGGAGAGAGAGAGAGAGTGCACAAGCACCAGAGTGCCATTTTGACAAATGCAGTGCCAGGAATCGAACTTAGAACATCATGTATGCAAGTCCTGTACTCTTAACACTTAGTCACCTCCCCAGCCTCAGAAAAGCCCGTTGGGATTTTCTATTGGATATTTATTGTTGTCAATGGTTAAAAAAAAAAAAAAAGCTTAGAAAAGCAAAACAATGTAAATGAAGGGATAATTATCTAAGTAGTTTTAAACAACAAAACTTCTGAGGGAATGGTTGGTAAGGATTTTTCCTCTTTTATTTTTCATGGTAGTGGGGTGGATAGGACCCTGTACAAGCACAATTTCACTGCTCACAGGCCACTTTTTCATTCAGAAAGAGAGAGACAAAGAGACACCACAGTACCAGAACTGACTTCAAAGCAGTATCTCTTGTCCTACTCAATGCAGTATTTCTCCAGCCCAGGCTTCCTCCCTTGTGCCAGAGAATGAACCAAGGTCTGTGTATGAGTGATACTGTTGAGGCCTCCTCAGACCAATTGTTTATTTATTTAGTTGGATAGAGACAGAGAATGAGAGAGAGGAGAGAAAGACACACCATAGCACCATTCCCATCCAAGAAGTTCCCACGGAACACTTATATGGTGCCAGCGGTTAAACCCAGGGTTCATGCATACATGGTAAGACGCGTGTTCTCCAAGATAAGCTCTCCTGGGCCTGGCCTGGCCTGGCCTGGCCTCTCCTGTCCTCCTTTCTCCCTTTCCCTCTCTTTCCCAATTCTACATAGTATTTTATTTTATGTTATGTCATCTCATCTTATCTTAAATTATCTTATTTATTTTATTTTGACTTCGCCTTTTCCCACTGACATCCAGACAAGCCCTTGCTTTCTGTGCTGTGAGGCAGCACACGCTGCACCACCTGGGAGGCGGAAGGAGCCCTTGGCTGCGTGCGAGTGAATCACAAGCCCTCCGCACAGCGTGGGCGCTACTGGCGCAGCGGGTGAGCACTGACAGCAAGGGTGGCGGGTGGCGTTGAGGAGGAGTGCGTCAATCGCCCGCCTAATTGCTTTAAATAACTGCGCAGCACCAGAGGGAAGAGAAGGGGCGAGGCTCTGACAAGAAACGGAGACACTGGTCAGAGCAAAAGCACCTGGTGGGGGGGGATCCAGCTGTCCGCCTGCCCCAGGGCGAAAAAGCGACAGGAACCACCCACTGAGCTTGTCAGCTTGGAGGCTGATGAACCTCTGAAATGCTCCCCGGGGTGGGGTCCCCGGGGTGGGGGTGGGGGAGGTGGGTCATGGGGTGGTTCACACGCAGTTCAAGAGGATTCTTTCTGACTGCAGGGTCAACAGACCAGTTGAACAGACTTTGGTAACCCGAGCCTGGATCTTTTTTTTTTTTTTTTTTTTAAGATTTTATTTATTTATTAATGAGAAAGATGGGAGGATGGGAGGAGAGAGAGAAAGAACCAGACATCACTTTGGTTCATGTTCTGCCAGGCGAACTCAGGACCTCATGCTTGAGAGTCTAGTTCCTTAGCCACTGCACTACCTCCCGAGGCTGGATCCTTAAGAACCAAGCTCTTTTTCTGTTGTGTGTGTGTGTGTGTGTGTGTGTGTGTGTGTGTGTGTACAGAATAATGGCTATGCTCTAAATTCTGGGTTCAGTCTCCAGAATAACCATAAATTAGAGTTGAGCCATGCCCTGGTTAAAAAAAAAAAAAAGGAAGGAGGGAACATTACATTTACATGTATTTAAGAGAGCTAATGGAAGATTAGAACTTCTTATGTTTCAGCCAAAGTTCAGGATGTAAGAAAATTACATTGTGTTATAACAAAAGTAAGTTTTAGCTGGGTAAATGTGTCTGTCCTACCTTAAGTTCACCACTGACAATCCAAGTCTGTCCTTTACCATTTGATTCTTCATCTGATCAACCTATCCTCTGTCCCTTCCCTCCTGCTAAATGGAATCGGCTTTTAGTCTGAGGTTCAGTTTCAGTCTACTTGGTTTCTGTGGTTTGTTTCTCTGTGTACCACACCAGAGTGAGATGATATATAATCCCAGGATTTGAAAATGCAAGAAAGCAGAGGTAATTGGTAAGGAGATTGGCTTGTATTTATTAGAAGATATTTACTTATTTATTTTTTATTTTCTGTCATGAGAAATCTTTATTATTATTATTTATTTATAAAAAGGAAACATTGACAAAAACATAGGATAAGAGGGGTACAATTCCCCACAATTAGAAGATAATTTCTATTTAGAGAGAAGTTTAAGGTGATCTTTCACTCTAAATAGATCTAGTCGACCTCTCCCCCACCAGGCATTGTGCAGTTTGGTCAGTAAGTGAGGTAAGATAAAAAGGAGTTGTAGGGTGGGAGTTTTGCATCACCTGTTCTGGTTAGTTACTGCTGGGGCAGTCTTGTTGTTGTTACTAGGGCTGTAGCAATCCAAGTTAATTTTTTAGATAGAAAGAGAGAGACATGGAAACAGAGAGCGAAAGGGAAAGACACCACAGCTCCCAGAAGCTCTCTTCTCCCTTCCCTGCCACATGGAGGGCCAGATGCAGACTTGGGTAAAGCAGCCCCCCTCCCAGGTAAGCTATTTTGTCAGCCCCAAATAGTCACTGTCACTGATAGGCCTGGGGAGCTTTAGGGCTGGGCTAGGGAATACCATATTCCAGAAGGAATACCATATTCCTTCCTGGGACTTCCCACCAGGATGCAGCCCATTCTCCTGGCATAGTCTGAGGCTCTGGTCACCTCTCTTCTGCTTGCCAGCCAAGGTCCTGGAGCTCTAATCAGGTGACGACAAGCCTAGTTCTTACTACATCCCAGCTTCTGCAAAAGGCCTTCTTTCACTGTCATCAAATCTTTTCCCCACTATAATTGTACAACATATATGTATAAATACAGACTCTTCTAGAGGCTTGTAGGCTGTCCTTTCAGTCCCAATTCATGCCTCTTCAGGCAGATGGTATCACTTGGCTCACTATACACGTTCTCCAAACTTCTTAGAGTGTTTGTAAGGATTCTTAAACCACAGATGGAAAACCAGTAAATTGTTTTCAGGCACATTTCCTTCCTTCCTTCCTTCCTTCCTTCCTTCCTTCCTTCCTTCCTTCTTTTTTTTTTTTTTTTTTTTTGCCTCCAGGGGTATTGCTGGGGCTCCGTGGCTGCACCATGAATCCACTGCTCCTGGAGGCTATTTTTTCCCCTTTTGTTGTCCTTGTTGTTTTAGCCTTGTTGTGGTTATTATTGTTGTTATGTTGTTGCTGGATAGGGCAGAGAGAGATCAAGAGAGGAGGGGAGACAGAGAGGGGGAGAGAAAGACACCTGCAGACCTGCTTCACTGTGTGTGAAGTGACTCCCCTGCAGGTGGGGAGCTGTGGGCTGGAACCGGGATCCTTATGCCAGTCCTTGCACTTTGCGCCACATGCACTTAGCCTGCTGCGCTACTGCCCAACTCCCCCTTCCTTCCTTTTTATAACAAATTTTTATTTATTTATTGGATAGAGGTAGAGAGAAATTGAGGAGGGAGGGGGAGATAGAAAGGGAAAGAGACAGAGTGACAACTGTAACCCTGCTTCACCACTCATGAAGCTTTCCCCCTCCAGGTGGGGACCAGAGGTTTGAACCTGGGTCCATGTGCACTGTAATGTGAGCGTTTAACCAGGTGTGCCACCGCCTGGCCCTCCTTT